>NC_073696.1:124779341-125446174 GCF_029784165.1 Wyeomyia smithii | reverse complement strand
CTTTTACCGTTTTTGAGTAATGGAGAAAAGCAACCCGCGTAAAAAGCGACCTTACTGTATTGACGTAATGTTAGTGTTTAAGAAATAGCGAAATAAAACAAATGACTCTAAAATTCGAACAATTTAATCACAAGCGATACCGGAAACGTTCAAATAGTACGTTCAAATAGTACGTTTAGTTTTTGCAGTGATTGCTATACCTTCCTAGAAGAAAGGCAAAAACATTTTCTCTCTTTTATTATGCTCTTTTTATTATGCACTTCAAACATCTAGATTGCATAAAACGATCACGATGATTACATAGAAACATATCTGTGTGTTTTAAAATACTGCCAAATGTGATATTTCATCGTAACGGATATTTATAACAAAGCAATTCCATAAAAATGTCTCATTTTTTTTGATTGTTATTTTTCATTCAAGAGATACATTGCATAGATGTTCCTACGAGCTAAATATGTCATTTTGTGCTTTTTTTCGCATCACGACTAATTTTCAAGAAGGGGTTTTTCTTGATGATTTAGCCTTTATTCCTCTAAGCTCAACAAAGTATAAGTAAAACATTATGTAATTTTGCGTAAAAAATAATCAGATATTAAGTATGTCTTATTATTTAGGATATTCAATTTATTATAATATTGTAGTGGATATTTTGCTTTTTTGTTGTCTTACAGTGTATTTATTTTTACGGAAGCACATAATAACTACCTACATTTTTGCCGAAAACGTTATACCGATAGAATAAACGGCCCTATTTCTCTCTTTTTCTTTTAATTACTTTCTTTTTATATATAATAAAAAACATATCATAAAATTAGAATACTTTTTGAAGTTCTCATGAACAAAAATAAGTTTCAAAATATGAGCTCTTCGGGAAATTAATATTCTTTTTGGGACACCGATTAAACAAACCGTTCTGACTTTAAAAATCAATACCGGGTTTACCTAAACCCTTCTCAAAAATTATTTGTGATTAGATAAAATAATGAAGCACAAAATGACGATTCCACTCCATAGGAACATCTATGCAAACATCTAATAAAAATGGTCGATTGGAATGGTTTCTCGTTTTCTGTTGAGATGCTCAGCTCTGTGGTGCTCTGAAGCACCATATATAGATAAAAAAAATATGGGAAGAATAAAAATTACAAATGTCATTAATCGTTGCACTCGATTAGCAATGAATCTACATAAAATATTTTTTATTATGAAATCGATTTTTCAGTGTTGCTTTGAAATGGTTGTGAAAAAAAAAACACACGATTCATTCAACCTAAAATCCAGACTTTCTTCTACACTAGTTTATTACAATTCAAACATTCAATCACGCTATCATTCGACAGCTCTAGTTGAAAGCGTATTATAATGGCAACATTTTGTAGAAGAAAAAACACAATCAAAACAATTTTTTTTGGTAAAAATCTAGTCTTGATAATTCTTGGTGCGCTGAAATTACTATGAGCGGCAAAGGGTTAATAATCTTGCGTACTGCATTTGCGTGCACGATTACAAAAACACCTCCTAAGCTATTCATGCAAAATTACATCCGGTAGAAAAATAATTTGAAATTCAACTATCACACCTCAGTTATTAATAATATTCTTTTTATTTTTGAACGCATTTATTGAAGGTATTGATATTTTTGAACGTAATTTATTGAAGGTATTGAAGGATGAGTTCTCTACACGTATTCATTAGTTTTATCGTTTTTAATCAGTTAGTTTTATCGATAAAGCTTAAAAAAAAAATACTTACCGAGAGAGCGGGTGACGAGGTTGACATCCTTAAAAAATTGAACGCTTACTCCCAATACGCTCTTGTTCATTTTGGACGTGCAGTCAAACTTCATACTTAGAAGTTGCCCCGCTACTTCGGTTGTGATTATTTCCACTATCGCGTTATTAGTTTGCCTTATTGTTTGGACAATGCTGTGCCGATTCACTTTAACGTTGAGGGCTTCAAGGATGGGATCGACGATATCACGGAGGCCCTCCCACTCCATGCTTGCAAAAGGACAATCGCGGAGTGTGCAAAGTTTTATCAACCCACCCATGATTTTCCGACGGTATACTCTAACTGGGGTTGATTCATCCGGCTGTCCAACAATTTTCGATCTTTTGCGGCGCAGAAGATCGTCCACTTCCTCTTCTGGAATTCGCTTTCCTAAATTAAGGATGTTGAATTCGACAGGGTGCTGCTCACGAAGATGCCGATGGCAGTTCGTAACGTTAATGACTTTTGGTCGATAGCTACAATTTTCCACCGCCGTGCACCGGAAATTGCCATTCTCCGCCACAAACATTTGCCGAACTTTTTCGGATACATTGTTTTTTCTTAGCCCTTTTTCCATCTTGACGCCCTTTACCGACAAAAGCTTCTAACCAACTAGCAATTTGCACTTGCGCTTGCACCTACCAGCTACCACCAAAAAAAAACCCCGTTGAGTTGAGTGAGAGTGGGAAAACACGAACTCTCTTTCTTGAAAAAAAATCCCCATCATTGAGTAAATATTTACGATCCAATTTCTCTTATTCATTACTTGTTCATAACGCGACTAACTTTATATCCTCAGCTGTGCACATAGAGAATAACATATATTGCGTGCTCCCACGATGAAAAGTACATCGTAAGAAGGAAGGCGGAGAGAGTGCACCAGTAACGATTTTTTTTATATGGTGCTCTTTTGAGATCTTCGTTATTCACCTACCATGGAGGTCTGTTTGCAAATGTGCGAAGAATAAGAATAACTCGCACACTGACGACGATGTCAACGCATCATAGGCTTGGTTTATACGTATTCATTAGTCGCTAGAAGCGATTTTTTTCCATCGGTGTTTAGGTCTACCCGTTTCACTGGTACTGCCAGTATCACGGTATTGACAAAATGCAAACCATCTCGTGTAATCATTTAAACATGCAAAATTAATGAAAAAACGTTGGATGGCCTATCGACGTTGACTACTACAATGGAAAATATCCAATGAATAACTATTATCTGTATCTTGCTTCCCCCTAGGTTCGATTCAGCCACATATCGACGAAAAGTCAAAGAAAAGAGAAAAATCAATTATTAAAATCTCTATTATATTAGGTACGGTTATATTTGCTATCGCACGCAATTCTCTACGCTTTTTCCTTCAACACAACGGATATTATGAATATGACTCATAAAATACAAGTTGATTAAAATAGCCGAGTAAAAATATTTTACAAATAAAATTAAATTTTACAATTAAACATAGAAATATTCTACAAACTAGAACAACAGAAGAAACTATAAAATCGAGAACAACTGGACGATTGTGGGAAAATCTACTTAACTGAATTTCATATAAAATACTGCAAGAATTCAATTGAATCTAGTACACTTGCAGCCGTCATCTTAAGTCCTTAGCTTTCGATTAAGTTTAATTTCTTTTTTCAATTTTGAAAAGCGCTTTTTCTTTCCAATAATTTGTTCGAAATACTATCAACGCCATAACAGCTCATAGGACAGTCGTTTATCTTTCGGGAAAAATACTCGCGCTAAGCATGGAACGTGTTGGCTTTTATAGTATCAACGTATTTCGTTAGATGTAAACATTTTCAGGAAGAGGTTCAATAGCGCTGCTGAGCATTTCAATAGCATGTAGCGTGCACTGATGGTTGTATAACGGAAATTGTGCTTTACGAGACTCGAGGTGCAAGGATTTATGTGTTTGTTATGTACCTTTATATTCTACCTATTCAAACGCAATCACTATCTTTGCGGGCTTCGTTTTTCATCGTACAATTTTCTCATCCAGCTGTTTATCTTTTGTTGTCTTCTCTTCGAAAGTAACTATTGAATACAAACATGTACCGGATATGGGGCAATTTTACGGCCAAACTTTTCATTAATTTTAAATATTCTTATCTATTGTAATTACCAGCTACGACGTTAAAATGTATTTTATCTTACCAGCGAGATATTGATGATTTGTAGCTTTTTAAATCTCTTATTTCAACGTACCTTCATTAGACTAAAAAAGACATGTTTTTAACAACAGTAGCAAAAACCATCATATCAATTTAACGCATATTAAACAATCAAGCAAAACCTTGGTGCTACATTCCGATTCGGAACTCGACCTTCTGTTTATTATACACAGACTTCGCAGCCAACTGTCAAGTGTACAGGACAATTGCGGGGCTAGCGCTACGATCCTACTGACACTAACAGTCTCTCCCGAGTTGAGACTCGAACCTACGACGACTGGTTTGTTAGGCCACCATCGTACCTCGAGACCAGCTGGGAGAAGCAATACAAAACTATACAATAAATTACGTATGCTAAGTAGAAAGAAGGACGACCACCTCAATTGCTGTGACCGGATAATGGTGCGGAAGCTTTGCATAGAAACGCATCGAACTAATCTCCTAGGCAAACAGCTATCCTTTGGTGGCAAACACACCCAAGCATAAACAAGGCGTGCGACTGTATAAAATTGCCTCTCGACTCGAAATGTCCAGAAGAACAGCAAGACACGATATCGCTATCACATCGGGACCATTAGATTCAACCTGCCTATCTGCTGTACAGCCCGGCAAAAGATCGTATCACATTTCGCGTTTCCCAACTGTCATTCATCACTTCAGGTAACGATGTTTGCCATTGTTCTTAAAACATTCATTTGCATTGTTTGCTCTTGAAAATACGCGCCTGGACGCAGCCATGGCAAATATCTGTCTGTTTCAGCACAGATGCATAAAGGAGCTTAAATATTAGACTGCCAACCTGCAACACACGTTCAACGCGGCCGGAACACAAACCGGCTACAGTTCTGTCGAAATTGTTTGGATAGTAACATTCAAGCAAACATAAACAAGAAGGACAGTAAAAAGCACTATACGTATCTCTCAGCTATGGTCAACTGGACTACGGATTTCCATTTGCAGTAGTACAAAAACTCGGTCATAACCTAGCGAAGATGCGCTTATTTTATCTGATGAAAATCTGATTATTTTCACTCGGAAAGTGTGATTTCAGTACAGTTTTTGGTAAAGCCATTTCCTATGAAAGGGTTAACAAACCATGGCAAACCAGGTAGCTGTTATTAAAAGACATTTTTTGCAGCTTTAATGAAGAATATTATAGTAAACGTCTCTTGCAACATTTCTAATGAAGAACATTATTGAAGTTGTCAAAGCATTAATCAAAATAAGTATATTTATAATGTGTAATTTGGTGTAAGAAGTTCAGGTGGTCCACTAAAGGAAGTGGTCTATATTAAGCAGATCCACCCTATTCTCCATTTAACAGAAGTGGCGATTTTGTGATTAAATAACAGTGAGAAACGATTTTTACCTTTTTCATTTTGGAATATAAAAATTCACTTTGTTCGACAAAGTTGTAGCACATTTTGTGAAAACCAACTTTTGTGGGGTTTTCTACAGATTACCACTAAAAATCAATTTTTTCAATATAACATTTAGTAGTGATTTTCTACAATTTTTCAATGTTTTACAATGCTGTAATAGAACAAAGAATTTTGTCAAAGAAAGTTTATTTTTATCCCTTATATTTCTTCGGTTATTGACGATATTTATTGAAACAATGCACTAATTCACTAACAGTTATTTTCATAACCTGCCAATATCTGCAAACAAAACCATTTCTATATTCAAACATAAGTAGAACATCATTCAATCCAAGTTTGGGCATTTGTCTCTTGCTTTCTCCTGTGTTGGCGAATAAATTAGTGCATTATTTTAATAAAAATTTAATTTAATTAAAGATAAAAATCAACAAACGTTCAGTGAACTTATGTGTTTTATTATAGTAAACAACATTGTTTAACATTGAGAAATTTTGAAATCACAATAAAAAGTTATATTTAAAAAATGATTTTAGGGGCATTCTCAAGAAAACACCACAATAGTTCATTTAAATTAGCAAATAGAAGTACGGTGTCTTCGACAACGTTGTTTCTTATGAAATGTGCGACCAGCAAAGTGGATTTTTATATGCAAAACTGAGAATAATAAAATTTGTTTCTCACTTTTAGGTAGATTAATCACAAAGTTCTGGCTTTCATAAAATGGATATTAATTAACAAAACAACTTTGCTGAAGACACTACGGCTTCAATTTTTTATTTAGTGAACGGTATTAATGTAAATTATGGCATTATTTAAATAAAAATTGTCAATAACAACTAGGGACGTTGCGATACCACCGATACTAATACAGAATCGATCCTTTTACTTCCGATACTCGGATATTTGGTATCGATGTTTTACCAACGATACTTCATCAATATTGATACACACCTCTCAGTATCTAAAAGACTCAAAACAACCCTGTAAAGAAGAACGAACGAAGCAGAAAATATGCTGTATCCTGTGCCATTTTGATGCATCTTATGCATGCATGCCATCTCATCGGTAATGCCAATTTAACAGAAATTTCTGTAGATTAACCTACGGGAACGATCCTTTTCTACGGTCATGCAGATCCGAAGGTAAAATCTACAGAGCCATGCAAGCGGCTCTTTTCGAAAACAGGATCAATAATTAAGGAAAAGAGTAATCGACTTTCGACTAAGTTTCTGCAGAAGCTGGTGTTTCTAGATTCAGTAAATTTATAGACCATTTTACGAACTGACAGGTGTCACGTATTCTGCTGTTGATGATGTTGCTTTTACGTGCGTTATGTCAACGGTTCCGAGCTTTCTGTCGAAATTTCATTCATAGATTGAGTTCAGAAACGTCTCGTGAAATGATCTATATAAATGGTTTCATTGAATTAAACGTTTTGAGAAATAAATAATAAAAAAAATTATGACTTATATTTTGAATGAACTGGTATCGCACAACGATACATTCAGGTATCGATACGTTAGCCTCGATACTATCGGAATATCAGTACTTGCTTTCGATACAGGTATCGATCCTAAGTATCGATGTTTAATGGAATCGCAACGTCCCTAATAACAACATTGTAGAACATTGAAAAATTGTAGAAAATCACTATAAAAAGTTAAGTTGAAAACAATTGATTATAGGTAGATAGACGTATTCAGGGTTGATATTTGTTGACACTTTTGAGTGAAAGTGAAAAAAAGTATCCATAAAAGTTTTTTTTTCTTCATCTATAGTTTATTTGACACGGCACAAATACAATTCAATGTTTAACGGCGCCAATTATATCTGGTAGCTTACTTTCTAAAGTATCTTAATAACTAAAAGCAAATTTTTTATCCTCGCTGCCGACTACGAGCTGAAACTAAATCTAACTTAAAGCTAGAATATTTTGCATTAAAAGCACAGGTTTGCTGTTTGATGGTTTTCATTGCCATAGGTAAGCAGCATACTAAATTTGTTCCGCTGCTGGGCCAAGATATTACGGACTGGCATATTGGGTTGTTTCCATCGGGCCTTGAGAGTATCGTGCGGGTCTGATTGCTGTTTCCGGATCCGGGGTCTCAACGTGTTCTTGTCGTTTGGTTGGATGTAGGCGGAAGGGGGTAGGACTAAACTGGGGCGTGGATGGATTTCAGGAAAACGTATATAAGGGACATGTAGGATAGGTCACGGCTCGCCAAGACATCACGAACAGGAACAGCCGGCTGCCTACCTTCGGCCTGCAGGGAAGCTATTAATCTAGACCTGGCGTCACGGTGTACAGGGCATGACCAAACAACGTGCTCTATGTCGTGATAACCTTCACCACAGGCACAGATACCACTCTCTCCGAGCCCAACACGACGGAGATGCGCGTCAAATCTATAGTGATTGGACATAAGCCGGGACATCACGCAAATGAAATCCCGACCTACATCCAACCCCTTGAACCACGGGTTCGTCGATACCTTGGGGATTATGGAATGTAACCACCTCCCCAGTTCCCCCTTGGTCCAAGAATTTTGCCAACTGATGATCGTATTCTGATGTACAAATGCGAAAAATTCATTAAAGGCAATTGGTCTTTCATAAATATCACCGTTTGTTGCGCCCACCTTAGCCAAAGAGTCCGCTTTCTCATTACCCGGTATCGAGCAGTGAGAAGGGACCCACGCTAAGGTAATCTGAAACGATTTTTCGGATAAAGCACTCAGATGTTCCCGTATTTTCCCCAGGAAATACGGAGAGTGCTTAACATCTTTCATCGATCGGAGAGCCTCAATGGAACTGAGACTGTCCGTAAAGATGAAATAATGGTCCGTGGGCATTTTTTCGATAATCCCTAGGGTGTACTGAATTGCAGCTAATTCTGCGACGTAAACAGAAGCAGGATTATCGAGCTTATGGGAGACGGTTAAATTGTTATTGAAGATACCGAAGCCAGTGGACCCATCAAGAAGTGATCCGTCAGTGTAGTACATATTGTCGCAGTTGATGTTTCGATATTTATTGGAAAAATTTTTAGGGATCTGCTGCACGCGTAAATGATCCGGGATTCCACGAGTTTCTTCTATCATGGATGTATCAAAAAACACAGCAGAATCAGAAGTATTTGATAAGTCGACACGATTTGGAATATTCGAAGAAGGGTTAATATTTTGGGACATGTGATTGAAATACAATGTCATAAAACGGGTTTGAGAATTAAGTTCGATTAACCTTTCAAAATTTTCAATCACGGGACGGTTCAAGACCTCACATTTGATTAGAATACGAGAAGACAGGCTCCAGAAGCGGTTTTTCAATGGTAGTACTCCAGCTGAGATCTCCAAACTCATCGTATGGGTCGATTGCATGCAACCCAAGGCGATACGCAAACAACGATATTGTATTCGCTCCAGTTTGATCAAATGTGTGTTTGCTGCGGAGCGGAAGCAGAAACACCCGTACTCAATAACAGACAGTATCGTTGTTTGGTAAAGCCTTATAAGGTCTCCTGGGTGGGCTCCCCACCATTTTCCGGTTATTGTACGAAGAAAATTCACTCTTTGTTGACATTTTTTCATCAGATACCTCACGTGACAACCCCAGGTGCCTTTAGAGTCGAACCAGACACCAAGATATTTGTGTACCAAAACCTGAGAAATCGTTTTACCCATTAATTGTGTTTGAAGCTGAGCAGGTTCATGCTTCCTAGAAAAAACTACTATCTCAGTCTTCTCCGGAGAGAATTCGATACCTAGCTGTAAAGCCCAAGCAGACAAATTGTCCAAGGTATCTTGCAATGGTCCTTGCAAATCGGCAGCTTTGGCTCCTGTAACAGAGATTACACTGTCGTCTGCAAGTTGTCTTATCGTGCATGAATTTGCCAGACATTCGTCGATGTCATTCACATAAAAATTGTAAAGAAGGGGGCTTAAACATGAGCCCTGGGGAAGACCCATGTAGCTAATGCGAAAAGTTGCCAAATCGCCGTGCGTAAAATGCATGTGCTTTTCGGACAACAAATTGTGCAAAAAATTGTTCAAAATTGGAGAAAATTCTTGTCGGTGAAGTTTACCCGAAAGAATGTCAATAGAAACGGAATCAAAAGCCCCCTTGATGTCCAAGAACGCAGACGCCATTTGTTCTTTGCGAGCATACGCCAGCTGAATATCGGTTGAAAGCAACGCAAGACAATCATTCGTCCCTTTGGCACGGCGGAAGCCAAATTGAGTATCTGATAGTAGACCATTTGATTCGACCCAATGGTCTAAACGACGGAGTATCATTTTTTCCATCAATTTCCGGATACAGGATAGCATTGCAATCGGCCTATAAGAGTTGTGATCAGAAGCTGGTTTCCCTGGTTTTTGGATGGCGATCACCTTCACTTGCCTCCAATCCTGCGGTACAATGTTTTGCTCCAGGAACTTATTGAATAAGTTCAACAAGCGCCTCTTGGCATTGCCGGGTAGATTCTTCAACAAGTTGAATTTGATTCTATCTAACCCAGGCGCGTTATTGTTACAGGACAGGAGAGCAACTGAAAATTCTGCCATCGTAAAAGGTGATTCTATCGCGTCGTGGCCCGGAGACGCATCGCGAACAATGTTTTGCTCAGGAACAGAGTCCGGACATACTTTCCTGGCAAAATCAAATATCCACCGACTTGAAGACTCCTCGCTTTCGTTGACCGTTACGCGATTCCGCATTCTTCGGGCTGTGTTCCAAAGAGTGCTCATCGATGTCTCCCTCGACGTCTCGTTCACGAACCGACGCCAATATCCGCGTTTCTTTGCTTTAGGCAAACTTTTAAGCTTGGTATCAAGCTCCGAATACCGTAAATAGTCGCCAGGTATACCTCCCTTCTGGTAGGCCAAAAACGCGTCGGATCTTTGCGTGTAGACATCGGAGCACTCTTGGTCCCACCACGGAGTGGGAGGCCGTTCTTTAATCGTTACGCCAGGATATTTCTTCGTTTGGGCTTGCAACGCGGCGTCGAGAATCAAGCCCGCGAGGAGGTTGTATTCTTCAAGTGGTGGATGATGTTGAATCGAATCGACCGCTTTTCAAATCATTTCCTCGTATAACTTCCAATCGACATTCCGTGTGAGGTCATACGGAATGTCAACTGGTCGCATGCGAGTTGACCCGTTATTAATTGAAATGAGAATAGGCAAATGGTCGCTACCGTGAGGATCGAGGATTACCTTCCATGTGCAATCCAACCGTAGCGACGTCAAACATAAGGATAGATCCAAAGCGCTTGGGCGCGCTGGAGATTTCGGGATACGTGTCATTTCACCGTTGTTTAAAATAGTCATGTCGAAGTCATCGCAAAGGTTATAGATTAAAGAGGAGCGGTTATCATTGTAAGGGGAACCCCAAGCCACACCATGAGAGTTGAAGTCTCCCAAAATCAAACGTGGCGAGGGAAGAAGTTCTATTAAATCAAAGAGCAGCCGTTGCCCAACCTGTGCTCTGGGAGGAATATATATTGAGGCAATACAAAGCTCTTTACCTTGTATTGTCATTTGACATGCGACAACTTCGATGCCTGGAATCGAGGGGAGGTTAATACGATAGAAAGAATAGCACTTTTTAATCCCTAAAAGTACTCCTCCATATGGGGTGTCTCGATCAAGGCGAATAATATTAAAATCATGGAAGTTGAGATCAATATTTGAAGTAAGCCAAGTTTCACAAAGGTAAAATGCATCGCATTTGTTTTTATTTATCAAAACTTTAAACGAATCAATTTTTGGTAAAGAACTACTACAATTCCACTGTAAGACAGAGATAGAATCCTTCATATACACAGTTGAATTAGGCATCGAAGGATACAATCGCTGCAAGGAGGGGCCATTGGGCAGTCAACTGCTTCAGAAATGATCTGACTGTTGGGAGGAATGCTGTAAGAAAAATTTTAATTGGATCGGGTACATTGAAATTTTCAAAAATCCAGTCCACAATGTCAGAAAATTTCACTAATCCAGAGTTTGTTTCATCAACTGGATGTGCAAAAGGAACAACTGGGGTTTTAGATGTTCCTGGCAGTGCTGGGAACTCCTTCTGGGACTTTAAATTTGCAAGCCCAGGAGGAGTTTGCTTCGGTTTTTCCGCTGCACTGTTTGGTTTGTTCGTACTTTTCATTACACTTTGGGAAATCTTAGGACCTTTACGGGGAAGTTTAGGAGAAGAAACATTTTTCCTCTTCCTAGACTCCCCAGGATTGGCATAAGATGTTCCCGCTGATGAATCGTCAGAATCGGTTTCATCAGAGGACAACAGATCAAAGGGGTTCGATGTTATGGTATAAGTGGTCACGGTCTTCTTCAGCATCTCAGCATAAGAACGCTTCGAACGCTCCTTAAGTGACCGCTTGATTTTATCTCTGCGCTGCATGTACACCGGGCATGTGAAGAGCTCATGCTGGTTTTCCCCACAGTGAATACATTTTTCAGCATTAACACTGCAAGAATCTTCCGCATGAGTCTCCCCACACTTGCTACATCGTGCCTTCTTGCAGCAGTAGGCGGCTGTGTGGCCTAACTGCTTGCAATTGGTGCAATTCATAACACGGGGTACATACAATCGCACAGGCAGACGAACCCGGTCGATCAAGACGTGGCTAGGGAGTGCAGATCCGGCAAAGGTAACGCGAAACGAGTCTGACGGAGTGTAAACTTTTTTACCGCCGACGAGAGACATGGACCGCAATTGCTTACAATCCAAAATCTTCGCCTGTGCTTCGGTATTTTTGAAGCAACCGGTTGCGCTTTTTAGGATACACTCGACAGACAGACTCGAATCGGTTATGACACCGTCGATCTCCACGTCTCGTGCGGGTATGTAAACGCGATACTCGCGTGTGAATAGCTCAGAGCAAGCGATAGCATTGGCCTGTGCCAGATCACTGACCACGACACGGAGCTTGTTAGGTCGGACCTTGGAAATTTCGGTCACGGCCTTGTACCCCTTCGTCAAGTCTTTAGAAATTTGCAGTATGTTTAATCGCTTTGAATTCACTCCTGCCTTTGGACGAAAATAAACAGTATAGCTGCCCTGTTGAGATCCGTCCGTGTAAAGCCTGGGGCGAGGGGGGACTGGAGAATGAACAGGGGAGGGGGTAACAGAAGGGTCAGGGTCAGGGGGGTTCGGGGATGGTGGCACGGGAGGCGAGAGATCTATATCCATCGCGCTAAATGTAGCGCACTAGCGCACTAGCGCCGACAAGAACACGTACCTATTTACTTCTTCCTTCCAGCAGTGGTTGTCCGATCGTTCGAAGCTGCACCCAAAGCAGCCAGCAGCACCAGTACAGCAGCACCAATACAACCACCAGCAGTGAGCCGGGTGTGAGATCACTCAGACACGACTCGACTGTCAACTGATGGCCTTGAATTAGAAAGATCTATTCACTGTGCACAGATCAAAACTGCAGCTGGTATTTTGCACCAATACAGCCAAAGTTGCGAGCCGGGTACAGAACGTAGCGACACAACTCACAATCTAGTTGGCGTTTAGCGCGAATAATACACTCTTTTGTTTGGCTATTCGTACACACGGACCGGATTGTAATAGAACGACCACTTTGCACGTCCGTTTCTGTCGAGTGTTCGACGCGGAATGATAAAAGTTATTTTTTAACAATCCTTTCAGAGTTCTCCCTTCCCGCTTTTTGCAAGGAAGTGAACTGTCAAAACACCTCATTATATTTCATGCGATGGAAGCAAGACAACAAAATCAGTTTATCAGTTAACGAAGATTATCAAGGCATCGGTCAGTGTCAGTGAAAAAATGTTTCGGTGAGGTTCATTTTGGTTGAGAGGACTGTTTGTTTTTTTTTCGCTTTAAAGTGAAGATCATTTGGTTGGATTTGTCGTCAAATTTTATTCCGTAACCGTGAACGATGCGCGCGATCTATTTCATCTGAGTATAACAGCACGTTATTAGGACGAAAATCTAGTGTATCTGAAAGAGTGCTGCGATCATTGGAAGTTAAAATTGAAAATGATTGGCTGTAATTTTCGAAGAATTCTGCTGAGGAAAATGACTTTTATCAGCTACACAGTGCTGATGTCTTCAACAAAGTTGTTTCTTTCAAAAAGTGATACAATTTTGCCGAACAAAGAGGATTTTTATATCCCAAAATGAGAAAAACTAAATTCGCTTCTCACTGTTTGGTGGAATAATCACAAAATTGCGACTTCTTTAACAAGGAGAATAATTAATGCTGGAGACACTGTGGTTCTGAAATCAATTTTTGGGTCAAAATAATTTCGATCACGTTTTTGCAACTTTGCAAACAGTGTGCGACGTCGCAGTATCGTGTACATCGTGTGCGGTAAATAAACAATAAATGACAGCAAGTCGACACCATGCGCGTCGATTAGTAATACACAGCATGCATATGATGCGCACCTACACAACGATGAAAGATTGTGAACACTCTGTAGTTTTAGCTTGTAGTCGGCAGCAAGGATAAAATATTTGTCTTCAGCTCATAACATACCCTAGAAATAAGATTTTCTGGCTCTGTTAAATATTCTATGTAGTGTGCCGTGTCAAATAACCTTCACTAAGCCACAGCAGAAGTTCTAAATCGCTGTAACACAGAGAATATGTAACCTCGAAAACTCCCAACTGTAGGCTACCTGCACTCCAGTCGGGGTTTGATTCTCAGGGGTGTCGTTTACTGGTGAACTTATGCTGTCAGCCGGTGCGAGCCACCCTGTACAGCCTTCTCGTCGTGAAGGGGAATTAACTCAATCGACTAAGGAGGATGAACTAAGTCGCGGTCAACTGTGGCATGTGTCGCCGAACGGACCCTAACAAACGGGGGGATGCTCAAAGGCAACGGATGCGACTATTTCCAACCAACCAAAAAGACGCGAGGGCTGATAACCCCTTTGCGGGTTTAAGTTAAACGTTGTAGTTGGTGAAGTGAGGGCAAAATAGTACCTATAGTTTGCAAGCTAGCTTAAGCCGTGTACGGCTACCATAATTCCCAGTAATTAATTGTGTACTCTTACAACTATGCACCGTCTTAATGCTAGTAAACTCACGAAACTGCCTCTAGGAGCGATTCCCGACCACGGGTCACTTGTTTCCAGTTCCGCTGACAGTTCTGTACACCGACTTAGGCCTCACCGCTGACGAACGATGTGTGAATCTCCGGGTTGGGGCGCCTCAGCCCACAAAAGGACTTCTGCCGTAGCCGGATGCCGATGTTAATGATGGGATGCGTTGACCAAACTGCCAAGAACGTAGCACAAGCTGCCAAGTATGGTAGGCGAACCGTCGCCAAAGCCAAGCCTAATACTGCCGCCGATAAACTGGCAAAAATCACCGCCGAACCGGGTAGTTCCCGAAAGCCACGTGATCTTTCCTCCAAGTCACGTCACCCTAACCTCTTTCCGAACCGATTGTCCGTCCGAACAGGGGGGAAACTTTCTCCAAATTTTCTGAAGGGAAAAACTTGGAAATTTGTTCCAAAAACAGAAAAAAGGCCCTTTCTGGACCTATTCATTTTTATTAGTGTTTGTGTTGTACATTTAATTAGTTTTTAACATGTGCTAGCCTTAGGTTTTAACAATAATGACATTTCTACATTCTAATAATTAACAATTTACCTTTTTTCGTTGTGTTTTAATCTTTCCGTTAGTGTAGCGTTAACGTGTGTGATTGTTACAATGCCTTAGGTCTAAATAACAAATTTGATTTTACATACTGTATCTAGTCAGGTAAAGTCGCACGAATTACCACACTTCATATCTTGGTAACACTTTTCAACTTTTTTCTGTCCCTCTTAATTTTCTTAACTTTTTAAAACTATTCTGCTTTTTAACTATTTTACACTTCTTCACTTTCCTCCAATTTAAGAGTTAGATTAAGTTTTCCGTCGCGCACTTCTACTCGCCTTCGCGGTTAGGAACAGAAAGAACTTATCCGGAAAGATGCCGAGAGTTCTAGGGCTAAAGTTGTTAGAGAGGGCCAAGATCTGACACTAGTTGTCAAATCTTGACATTCGGCCACATCCGTTCAGCAACGCATTTACACGAGACGTGATTAATTAATACCCCCTTTTACGCAATGTTTTCGCATACATTCTGGAGTACGTTCACACCCTTCTGAGAGAAGGTTGCCAGAATGAAGGCGAAGAATATTGTGATCAACATTCTCCTCTCGCAATGTTGACAGCATTTTTCATTGAGTCGTACTTACTCGTAAGGAGAACTTGGGATGAAGTCCCAAGCACGGGAATGGCATCGCTGTCAGCTACCATACATTTGAAGCGTTACCAACATCACTGGCACTGGCACCCGAAAAATGGGCAGTTTACCCTTATCTTATGTTGATTCGGGCAAACCGGCTAAATGTTGACTGCAATTATTGATAGCATATCAGACAGTTTTGAGCAATTTCTTAAGGTTTTCACATGGTATGTGATATTCTAAGTGATATTTAGTACATTTATTGTGTCCCAAAGCAAAGTGAAGCAAACTGTGACAGCAGAAAAAGTAGTTTTGGGACAAACGGTACAGAAATAGATGTTCGTAACGCTTGAAGGCTACCATACCATTCCCTTGGTCCCAAGAGTCTATTTGGGAATCGCAGGTTACAAATATTTAAATAATTGTGATGAAATTTTGTAAGTCAACGTGACACAAATTCATGACACTATATTTAGATGGTGATATTTGGCATGGCAAAAAACCTAGGTCTTTATTTTGCTTCAAAGACATACTTGGTTTTCTTTTAATGATTCTGGAATTGGATACATCACTAACATCGCTTCCTCAATAAAACCACATTGCGCGTAACCAGCTTCAGTTGATCAATAAGATATGAGATATGAGTTGTTTTTGTGCAATATCAGTTGAATTTCGTCAACCGTGCTTAGCAAATGTGGTGGCGGTAATACATAAAACCTGCGATTTTGATTTGAAATAGCAGCTGCTACAGTGCACATATTTACATACTACTTAACGATCAACTTTGATTTGAGATAAATAATTGTCAATTCTTCTTATATATTTCTATTTTTCAACTCCTGAAACATACACAAAAAATAAATATAAGTTCGTATGGACTTTAGATTAGCCTAGGAGCGCTGACAATTTATTATTAGACAGAGTGTACTCGACGGATGAAGCAGAAATGAGGAAAACTTTGTATTTGATTGTGCGAGTACCCCAGAAGCAGTTATCATTATAAATTCAATATGCGCTTGACCCAGGAAATCCAAGCAAAAAAGAATGCATTACATTCAATTTCCTAATGGCATCCGATGACCTAGTGGGGCACGGTCTGATTCTTTCCAGCAGATGATCATCCTATCTCAGCTTGGGCCAATTTTCCTTTTCCGCCGAGCGACGACGGCCGTTTATCTCCACTCTTGAACCTTTTCTTTGCTTTAATAAAGTGACCAGCAGTGGATCGATGCATATTCTCCCACAGCAGTTAATAAAAATGCCATTCTGCACATTCATAACGTTGGCCGAAGACAGATAATATTAAATGCACGCCCGGTTCGAGTTTTCTTGCCTAACTTTTGCTAACGACATCCCGGTAGTGAGGGAAAATTTATGCTTCCGCCATTAGTTTCCCAGTGGTTCGTACTAATTTTTTGAATATTGTATGAAATTCAGTTATGCACAGATTTACAATATTTATCTGTATCGAAACAACAGCTGTTATTCATTTAGCAAAAATCAAATAACACAATAATTTATTGAATCAAAGATTCGTTTTGCACTCTACTCTTTGTTCACAAATGCAAACCTGTATGTATTTCACAACCAGCAATTCTTCTTAAAGTAATATTTTTATACTTCCTTTTCCTTTCTGCTTGTATCTTGTCCACAGAACTAATGCTGGCGTCATTCGAGTGCGAGGAACCTACGATTGCCGAGAAGGAATTGTACGACGTCTCATAGCATCTCTGCCGGATTGGCAGCATTTTAATCGAGCCCACAATGGATGGTATGAGCCATCTGCATTTTCCCGCAGCAGATCGGGAAGTGGTATGTCCCAACCAATATCCTAAGTTGCTGGCAATAATACAGCCACTGCCGATGGTAATTCAAGACTTTTCCTCCTTCCTTTTGGCGGGACGGTAGCAGCGCTGGTTGCCGGGCAATACCGAAGCAACGCAGTGAATTACCAAAGGATTGGCCCAACAAGCAGCAGCAGTCACCCAACTGGTTGTTCAAAGTGGATCGATTGGATGAACGAATTTTAATATGCCAATATATAGTCAAGACGAGACGTACGCGCTACACTGTGGAAACAGAATCAAGTCCCGTTCGCTAAACATGAATAAATATTAGATGAATTCTGTGCTGTAAAATATTCAATAAAATGTATGTGATTAGCTTGTAACAATAAGAGCAACAAAATATGTTTCCTGTCAGGCAATTCGATTCCTCGTGAAATGGTGAACGGAATTTTATTTGCACGTCACTACGCAACTACGTTTTTTGTTTTATCGTTTTTAAACCAAGTACTTCAACTTGAATTGATCAACCTGCATAACGAATTGTACCAAAAACCAAACGGATAAAACAAAAAAGAAATATAATAATAACCTAGTTGTGATACCTAGTTTGCGAAGACGTTTGTTTTTTTTTTTTTTTTGTAGTTAAATATTACATCCGTGTGTGAGCATTGTTAACATAGAGGGTGAACCCTAAGTATAGGACACCAGAGTTACGTAATTTTGTTATTTCGCAAAAGCGTAGGAGACGGACACCCTAAGGTTTAATCTAAATAATTGCTTAGGTATTGCTATTTAGATCGCAGTAGTCATACAAATTGAAACTTAAGGTCATTTGTTTTCATAATCATTTTTGGTATTAGTGAACGTCCTCCAAGTTTTATGTGTTTTGGGTCTTCAAAAATAAGACTACAAATTGCTGTTTTTTTTGACATGGTTGGGAAAGACGGACACTTGGGGTGGGTAAGATGGACACTACGAAGGTAAAGGTGGACACTCACAAAAAAGATGTAGTACGTTGAGTATTCTTTTGATTTATGTGTTAAGTGATGGCCATACATTACTCTACGTTATTAGAGTCCATCTATACATCACGTGAACAGTTTGAGAGGATGGGTTAGGATGAAGGCGAAAATTCTCCGCCTATAAGGCTGTTCTAACTGCTAAGTGATTAATATCTGCTGGTTTTTCTCGCCGGAGTACATTGTGAACATCTGTAGTACACAACAGATGCTACATGTGAAAATTCTTGGAAAATCCGTGTGTCCATCTTTCCCTACCTTAATGTGTCCGTCTTGCCCGACCTGGTTGTAAATTTTTCAAACGATCGTAGCTCTTCATCGGAACATCGAAAATCTGCTGGATTTTCACTAGAAAACCGAGGAAAGACTAATTAATCACTTTACTATTGTGAACAAATGAAAACACATAAGTTTCACGAGTTTTTCACTATTTTCCGTGGAATAAAAATTACATCAAATTGCGCGTTCACGAAAATATTCTTTGTTTTACTTACAAATTTGACAGTTTGCTTGCTGAAAACCGATAATGCAACTGAAAAGCATTAACACACTATAAAGAAGGCATTCGCATCACTCAACTATCATAATACATTCTAGTTTGTGAAATAATAAAAGTGTCCATCTTACCCGCAGTGTCCGTCTTTACCTACTTTCCCCTACATACTAGGTACATTTCTAAAATATCTACAAATGTAATCAAAATGCTATTCATTCTTGATCGTATTGAAAATAGTCCTAGTTTGCGAACAGAAACATGACGAAAATCATGGCCCGAGATAAACTGCTTCTTTTTTACTTCATCACTCGACTCAGCTCGACGAGCTGAGCATTTTCTGTATGTGTGTGTGTATGAGTGTGTGTGTGTGTGTGTGTGTGTGTGGGCGTATGTGTGTGTGTGTGTATATGTGTGTTTGTGCAGATTTTCATTCTCACTCACTTTTCTCAGAGATGGCTGGACCGATTTTCATGAACATAATTGCAAATGAAAGGACTTGTTGTCCCATGAGAGTCTATTCAATTTTATTGTAATCTGATTTTTAATTTAGAGGTTATGTATCAAAATGTAAAAATCATGAAACATCATTATCTCGAAAACTACACAACCGATTTAAACAAAATTGGTATCAAATGAACGGGCTACCTGAAATACCCTTAACTTTTGAATTTTATAAAGATTGAACTTGTAGTTCAAAAGTTATGCAAAGAAATGTGTTGTGAAGGATGTTTAATATCACTCATGTGTCTCAGAGATGGCTGAACCGATTTTCATAAAATCAGTGTCAAATGGAAGGTCTTGTTGCTCCATAAAACCCTTTTGATTTGTTTTGCAAATGGATTATCACTTTGCCTGTTATGTTACCCGGAAAGCCGTAATCGTGCATAACCTGCCATAGCTGGTCTAGAACGATTGTGTCGTATGCCGATTTAAAATCGATGAACAAGTGATGTGCGGGCACGTTATACTCACGGCACTTCTGTAGGACCTGCCGTACCGCGAATATTTGGTCCGTGGTGGCGCGAGCACCCATAAATCCCGCTTGGTATTGCCCCACGAATTCCCTTGCAAACGGTGATAGTCGACGGCACAGAATTTGAGAGAGTACCTTGTAGGCGGCGTTCAGCAACGTGATTGCGCGGTAGCTGCAGCAATCCAACTTGTCGCCTTTTTTGTAGATGGGGCACACTGTACCCTCCATCCACTCCTCCGGTACTACCTCCTCCTCCCAAATCATGGCAATAACCCAGTGTAGCGCCTTAGCCAGTGATTCACCACCGTGTTTTACCAGCTCGCTGGGGAGTTGGTCAGCTCCATCGGCTTTATTGTTTTTCAGCCGGCCGATCTCCTCTCTAACCTCCTGGATGTCAGGGGCTGGGATTCTGTCGTCATCTGCGCGTACACCGAGATCTACTACCACTCCGTCGTCGTCCTCTGCTACATCGCCATTAAGGTGCTCATCGTAGTACTGCTTCCACCTGTCAATCACCTCACACTTGTTCGTGAGAAGGTTGCCGCCCAGGTCCCTGCACATGTCGGCTTGTGGCACATAGCCTTTGCGGGAACAGTTCAGCTTCTCGTAGAACTTTCGTGTGCCATTCGCACGGTACAGTGCCTCCATCGTCTCGCGATCTCGATCTTCCTCCTGGCGCTTCTTCTTCCGTAAGACCGAGTTTTGCCTGTTCCGTGCGCGTCGGTAGCGCTCCACGTTCGCCCTCGTTTGGTGTTGCAGCATTCTCGCTCTTGCTGCATGCTTCTCTTCCACTAACTGTTTGCACTCGTCGTCAAACCAGTCGTTTCTCCTGTTCGGAGCCATAGTACCAAGCGCCGCTACAGCAGCACTACCTATGGCTGATCGAATGTCCCTCCAGCCATCTTCAAGAGTAGCTACGCCAAGCTGCTCTTCCGTTGGTAATGCTGGTTCCAGCTGCTGCGCGTACTCCCGAGCAACCTCGGCGTCCCGTAGTTGCCCGATGTTTGGTCGCGGTGGGCGACTTTGACGCGTGTTTCGCACCGTCGAAAGTTTTGAGCGCATGCATACTGCAACAAGGTAATGGTCCGAATCAATATTCGCACTGCGGTAGGTGCGAACGTTGATGACGTCAGATAAGAATTTACCATCAGTGCGTCTTGAACTGTCCTACAGATCAGACGTTTTTTCGGTTGCTTGTGGACTGGTCTTTGACTGCCTATAGCTTCAAAGTTTGTGTTTTGTCAGTGTGTCTTTTAAAGACTACCTGAAAGTTATTTCCCATCAGTCTTTCTCAAGACTACCTACTTTTGTATTTAACATTTGTTTTAACTTTTTTCGTATCACCTGAAATGGCTGGACGGAAAAAGAAACCTCGCATCGCTGCGGGGAGGAAAAGAGAGGCATCTCTTTCTGACACATCGAGTGTCTGTAGTGACAATCCTTTTGATATTTTGCCTGAGCAAGAAGCTGGTGAAACGGAAGTTACCAATAATGAAACTATACAAAATATAAAATCTTTAAAAAAGGAGAAAGTTCCACCTATTGTAGTAACTATTTCTTCTGAATTTAATATATTCAAAAAGGAACTTTCAACGTTTGTTTCTGACGTTGAAGTTACCTAGCCGTAGAGGTGAATGCCGCTTATTAGCCGACTCAGTAAAGGGTCGTGATCGTCTTGTTCAGTATTTAACTGACAAGATGTACAAATTTTTTACATATGACACCAAGAACGCCAAGCCGTTCAAGGTTGTCTTGAAAGGTCTCACCAACGATCAAACCGTTGATGAGATCAAACTTACTTTAACAGAATTACTTGGCATAGCCCCTACCCAAGTAATTCTAATGAAACAAAAATCACGAGGCGAAAACAGTCAGAGAACTGGAATTTCCCTTGTTAATTATTTAATTCATTTTAACCGCAATGAGGTTAACAACTTAAAATTTTTTGAAAAAGCACATGCTTTGTATAATGTGCGTGTAAAGTGGGAAACTTATAGGAAGTATGGCGGAGGTGAAAAGCATATCACCCAATGCCGTACTTGCCAACGTTATGGCCATGGTTCCAAATTCTGTAACATGGACCAAAAATGTCTTAATTGTGGAGACTCTTCTCACAAAAAGGACACATGTCCTGTGAAAGAGAGTAAAAATTTTCGCTGTGCGAATTGTAACGGCAACCATATGTCAAATTTTTATCAATGCCCAGTCCGTTTAGCAATTGTTAAGGCAAGGCAAGGTAAACAAAATTCAATTTCTCAATTAAAACCAACTTCAAAACAAAATTCTCCAAGCGTACCAGTGACGCATAGTTTACCTACTCCTTTGCATACCCGTTTAACTTATGCACAGGTTACAGGTAGTTCGAACATTATACCGCCTAGTGTTGGTAGTTCGAAAATGACCGTTAATATGGGTAAGCAAAACACGCTAGAAAATAATTGTACACCTATCACTCCAGCTAATATTGCTGCCGAAAATATTTTTTCTAATGTCAACTGCCTGGGGCCTATTACGGCAGGTAAACTTTCTTTTTTGCAACAGGCAATGTTCGATCTTATGAACGCCATGTTGCAGACAAAATCAATGTTTGAAGCCATTCAAATAGGCACAAATTTTACTATTAAAATTGTTTCTAATTTAAAATTTAGCAATGATTTTAAATAAAACAATTAAAATATTAAATTGGAATGCTCGCTCATTGAAGGCCAATGAGAATGAGCTTTTTAACTTTTCAACAGTAATTAATGTGCATATTGCAATTATTACTGAAACATTTTTGAAACCTAACATAAAATTAAAATATGATCCCAATTACGTGGTTCATAGATATGAGAGGATTCAGGGTTCCGGCGGTGGAGTTGCAATTGTTATTCATCGCCGAATCAAACATCGTGCTCTTCCCCATCTTGAGACGAAAGTTATTGAAACTTTGGGAATTGAAGTTCAAACTGAACTTGGGATTTTATTTATTGCCGCAGCATATTTACCATTTCAATGCACACGCGAGCTCAAAAATTATTTTAAAGGTGATTTACAAAAACTCACCAGAAATCGTTCGAAATTTATCATAATCGGCGATTTTAACGCTAAACATCGTTCATGGAATAATTCTCAAAGTAATTCCAATGGCAAAATTTTATTCAACGATTGTTCTTCAGGATACTATTCTATTTTGTCTCCGAATAGTCCTACATGCTTTTCTCCTGTAAGAAACCCTTCAACAATTGATTTGGTGCTTACAGATCAAAGTCATGTATGTAGTGATTTGATCACACATGCTGACTTTGATTCTGATCATCTTCCAATAACTTTTTCTTTATCACATGAATCAGTTTTGAACCCTATGAGCTCTGTTTTTAATTATAACAAGGCTAATTGGGAAAGATACAAAACTCATATTAAGAGAAATTTCAATAATGAGCTTGATAATGAGCAAAACGAAGTGAATATTGATTCCGCTTTGGACGCATTAAAATGTGCAATTGTTGATGCCAGGAATTATTCTGTTCCAAAGGCTCAAGTGAAATTTGATTCACCAATAATTGACGAAAATCTTCAACTTCTAATTCGTTTGAAAAATGTCCGCAGACGTCAATATCAACGTTCTCGTGACCCTGTTTTTAAAACTATTTATAAAGATTTACAGAAAGAGATTAAACATAGATTTACTCTTCTGAGAAATCAAAATTTTGAGACTAAAGTTGAAAAATTGAAACCATATTCAAAACCATTTTGGAAGCTGTCGAAGATTCTTAAGAAACCTTCAAAGCCTATTCCAGTTTTAAAAGATGGTGAACGTTTTCTTGTATCCAATGAACAAAAGGCTCAAAGACTTGCTCAGCAGTTTGAGAGTGTTCATAACTCAAATTTGAATTTTGTGAGTCCAATTGAAAATGAAGTCACACGTCAATTTGATTTAATTTCTTCCCAGAATTTTTTACCTGCAGAAATAATTGAAACTAACTTGAATGAGATTAAATCAATTATTAAAAATTTCAAAAATATGAAAGCACCTGGTGACGATGGAATCTTTAATATACTAATCAAACATCTCCCTGAGAGCACAATGGAATTTTTAGTAAAAATTTTCAATTGCTGCTTCAAAACTGCATATTTTCCCAAATTATGGAAAAATGCAAAAATTACTCCCATTTTAAAACCGGATAAGAACCCAGCTGAAGTTTCAAGTTATCGACCAATCAGTTTGCTTTCTTCAATAAGTAAACTGTTTGAGAGAATTATTCTTAACAGAATGATGTCACACATCAACGAAAATTCAATTTTTGCAAATGAACAGTTTGGATTTCGCCATGGGCATTCCACAACTCATCAATTGCTCAGAGTTACTAATATGATACGAGCTAACAAATCTGAAGGTTATTCCACTGGAGCTGCTCTTTTAGACATAGAAAAAGCATTCGACAGTGTTTGGCATAAAGGTTTGATTGCGAAATTGCAAACTTTTAATTTTCCAATTTTCCTAATCAAAATTTTAAAAAATTATCTTACTGATCGAACTCTGCAGGTTGTCTATCAGAATTCAAAATCTGATAGATTTCCTGTCAGAGCAGGTGTACCTCAAGGTTCAGTCTTGGGTCCAGTCCTGTACAACATATTCACTTCAGATCTTCCTGATTTGCCTCCAGGATGCACAAAGTCATTGTTCTGCGATGACACAAGCATTTCCGTAAAAGGAAAAAGTCTTCGTGTCATATGCAGTCGATTGCAGAAAAGTTTAGATATTTTTTCTTCCTACTTGCAAAAGTGGAAAATCTCTCCCAATGCTTCTAAAACTCAAATGATAATTTTTCCGCATAAGCCTAGGGCTTCTTTCCTCAAGCCAAACAATAATCACGTTGTCAAGATGAATGGGGTTATTTTAAGTTGGTCCGACAAGGTTAAGTACTTGGGACTAATTTATGATAAAAAACTTATTTTCAAAGAGCACATTGAGAGTATACAAGCCAAGTGCATCAAATATACGAGATGTTTATATACTCTCATTAACAGGAATTCTAAACTTTGTTTAAAGAACAAACTTTTGATTTACAAACAAATTTTTAGACCAGCAATGCTTTATGCTGTACCGATCTGGTCAAGTTGCTGTTCAACAAGGAAGAAAACGCTTCAAAGGATTCAGAATAAAATTCTGAAAATGATTTTGAAGCGTCCTCCTTGGTTTGGTACACTCGAATTACATAGACTTACTGGTGTTGAACCATTAGAAGCTATGTCAAATAAAATTATTAACAATTTTCGACAAAAATCGTTGCAATCCTCAATTGCTACGATAAGCTCTCTTTATAGCCAATAAGTTAGCAATTAAGTTAGTTGTAAGTTTACTTCCCCTTTTTCTGAAAAGTAGGTTTAAATCCCTACGAACGATAAGTCCTAATTGCGAAAGCAAACAAATCCTAACAATTAAAATTACAAATTTCTAACAGTGTTGAGAAGTCACCATTTGTGATTGGACACACATACTCATTATTTACTAATATTTATCATAAATACTTAAGCTACTAACAAATCCCCCCTTTAAAAAAAAAAAAAAAGAATTTACCATCGATTAGAACGTGGTCGATTTGGTTCTCCACTTGTAAGTCAGGTGATCTCCAGGTGGCTTTGTGGATGTCTTTGCGGGGGAAGAAGGTACTTCTGACTACCATACCGCGGGAGGCTGCAAAGTTCACACATCGTTGGCCGTTATCATTTGATGCGGCGTGCAGGCTATTCGGCCCTATCACCGGTCTGTACATTGCCTCCCGTCCTATCTGAGCGTTCATATCACCGATAACGATCTTAACGTCCCGTTGCGGACAGCTACCATACACCTGCTCCAGCTGCGCATAAAACGCTTCTTTCTCATCGTCGGCTCTTCCTTCGTGTGGGCAGTGCACGTTGATGATGCTGTAGTTGAAGAACCGGCCCTTAATTCTCAACTTACACATCCTCGCACTGATCGGCTGCCACCCGATCACGCGTTGGCGCATCCTACCCAGCACTATAAAGCCCGTTCCAAGCTCGTTG
Organism: Wyeomyia smithii; assembly: GCF_029784165.1. NCBI lineage: Eukaryota > Metazoa > Arthropoda > Insecta > Diptera > Culicidae > Wyeomyia > Wyeomyia smithii. The sequence continues at coordinate 125,420,310 of NC_073696.1, read as the reverse complement.
GTAGTGCCACAGCTCTGGTAAAAGGTAGCCTCTCGATGTCCGCTTTTCCATACCTTCTGTCCCGACCAGCAAAGTTCCTGCAGTGCTACGATTTCGAAGTTGCGTGGATTTAGTTCATCATATATGATCCTGTCGCAGCCGTGAAAGTCTAACGATCTGCAGTTCCATGTACCAAGATTCCAATCGTAGTCCTTATTTCGGCGCCTAGGTCTGTGCCGATTGTTCCGATCCGTATTAACTTCTTCGATATTTGCAACATTTGGTGTTTTTCGGGGCGGCTTGTTGGGCCTTCTCCAACCCTCTGTCTCGCCGGAGGGCCTTCGTGTCAGCTCTGATTAGAGTCCCACGCTGACACCACTGGACGTTGATCAGCCGCTCCTAACATGGAGATCGCTGTTTGAGATCGCTGTTTTGAGCCGCATCATCTTGGTGGTCAGACGCTCGGGTTGGCGAAGCATTTCCTCTACCGCCGAGATATGGTTACCGCGCCAACGATCGCGTCGCACCTTCTCACTTAGCTATTGTCGGATGACAACATTTCCCAGGCAACGCCAACCAGTTGTGTTGTGTAACTGGTAGTCTATTGTATCATATGACTCGTGGAGGCGTGAGATAGGAGCTTGTGAGGACCGGAGCTAAGTTTGACGCTCCTTCCAAGTTGTCGACTCATCTTTGAAGCCCATTTTACATGGTATTTTTTCCAATTCAACATTGCCACCCTAACGACAATAATATAACAAATAATATATTTTCAGGAATTTTTGCCTTTCTCCTAGAAAGGTATAGCAATCACTTGCAAAACCGAAAGTATAAAAGTGCTCCAAAGGGCCGAATAGCATAGTAATTATTAAGTTATTTTACTAGTATTCGATGAGCATTTTAGATATAAAAATAGCATATGCTTTTTTGAATTTCTTTTGTGAAAAATTTGGGAAACAGAAAACAAAAATATTTAGTACTGTACTACGTGTATTTAGTACGGCCAGGTTTGCCCGACGAATTCAAGCCTTAAAATTCAGAAAGATACCTACATATTTATTCATCAATATAGTCTCCTTTCAGCTTGAAACACTGCTTCCAACCATGGCTTCTCAAAATAGCCAACAACTGCAGAATTTACCTCTTCATTGTTGACAAATCATTTGCAAATAAAATCTTGTTCATATTTTATGGTTCCATATGGAAGATTAAACTGTTAAATCATAAAAGAAAAATGAACTTTAAATTTGAACTTTCCTACAAGTTTGCAACATTTTGGACCACCCTTATAACACCCATCCAAGTTTTTCAAGCTCTTGCAACTTGCAATAATCAACTTTGTCTGCTTTGAACGCTACCGCTTCTTGCAATACATGACACAATAAGCACTGTTAAAGTGACACCTGTCCAGGTGTGTACTAGTTCTTTTTACCAAATGTGAGCATTTTGTGGCTGTCAAATGCATCAACTTGTTCTTCGATCCCAGCAGTTTAATCTCAGTCTGTGTACCACTGATCTATTAGGCGAAAGTTTCTTAATTTCAGTAGAAAGAAAGAAAATAACTTACAGTGTGATTGGATGTGGCCAATCGTCCAAAAGGAAACTGGTTTCTTCTGAAAGCAGGCAGTACTTGAGCATCAAGTTTCTTAGTTGCATGGATGGAAATTTTGTCTTTCAGCTATAGGTAAACTTACAATACATTGCGGCGGTTTTGCGGTTGATTCGTTGATTAGTTTGTAAACTTCATTCGATCTTGTTTAACCTACTGCTCGCTACCAATGCACAGTGGTACAGAACGACAATTTAGGCGGACATGGGGTTTTCGATGCAATTTTGTGATTTTACAGCAATACTTTCTATGGAAAAGTTGCTTCTTATATATAGGTCTTTATATACACATGAATGAAAATTAGGGTGGTCCTTAAACCTGTAAAATAGAACAACTAAAATTCTTATTTGTAAAAGAAATGTTAAACTGTCTTTGGCAAAGTTGTAGATCACTTAATATTAAGCAATTTTGTAGAATACTACTTTTTTGTAGCTCTTGAATTGACTGAATTAGAGCAATTCTGCTTAGGGTGGCTCTGAAAAAACAGTTTTTTTGCTCTATTATTTTTATTTCAAATTTCTCAGTACAGTTGAGTTCAGACAACTTTTAGAACTTTAAAAGACGCCACTTTTGGTTGTTAAACTTCGAAGATATCTTTTACGGGTAAAGAGTTATTAATGTTTTAATTTTTGAAATACGTTTTTTTTCAAAAGTTGATATCTCTGAATGGGGCAAATGAAAACAATATCTTCTGGTTTCATTTGGAAGAGCAATTCGTGTACTTTATCATAAAAATAAATTGGAGATATACTTTTTCTTGTAATTTAATATAACTAATTTGAATCTGCTAACTTTTGTCAAAAAAGTAAAAAAATTTCATTTATAGTTTATTTATTTGGTAAAACTACTGTACATATTTTTCGGTAAAGTTATAGAGAAGCTTAGTCAAGATAACTTCGCACATAAAACCACCTATATCTCTCAAATTGACTGATGGAGTGTAACTTTGCCTGATGGATCCACGATTTTTCATATATAAATATATATTTTGCTCTATACTTGCATCCAATTTCTCAGACACAAAATACAAGTATTTGTCGCAGTGACACTCCTGCATAATGCTCTCCAGGCATACAAAAAAGTCCCAGCATAGTTCTTTCTGTTTAGTTTTTAAAACTTCCATTCTGTCGCCAATGGCAACCTTTACATATTACATATTGAACTTTGCAACATATCTTCACTTTATAAGTTACATCAGTGTCAGTGGCGTAGCGTGACTAGGTGACACCCGGGGCATAAAATTTTGGGTGTCACCCCCCTAAGTCGCAATAAAAATTATATTACAACCAATTGGAGAAAATGTATATAATTTTCGTGAGTGTCACCTCTGAAGCATGGTAATTGATTATTATTTTCGCGGATGTCACATTTCTAGAAGTGACACGCATGAAAATATTCGAATGGATGTCACCTCAGACCGCCTCTTCCGCCCCACCACGCTACGCCAGTGATCAGTGTTTTTAGTTTTTTTAAATTAACTTTTAAAGTGAATATATGATTACAAGTTCAACACGCATCTAGTGTATAGAGTTAAAAATAAGTTTATATATGGAAAATCGTGGATCCATCAGGTAAAGTTACACTCTATCAGTCAATTTAAGAGAAATAGGTGTTTTTGAATGTGAAGTTATCTTAAATAAGCTAATCTATAACTTTACCGAAAAATATGTACAGTAGTTTTACCAAATAAATAAACTATAACTGAAAAATTTTACTTTTTTGACAAAAGTTAGCAGATTCAAACTAGTTTTATTAAATTTCAAGAAAAAGTACATCGCCAATTTTTTTATATGATAAAGTACACGGGCTGCTCTTCCAAATGAAACCAGAAGATATTTTTTTCATTTGCCCCATTCAGAGATATCAACTTTTGAAAAGAACGTATTTCAAAAACTAAAACATTAATAACTCTTCACCCGTAAAAGATATCTTCGAAGTTTAGCAACCAAAAAGTTTGCGTCTTTTAAAGTTCTAAAAGTTGTCTGAACTCAACTTTACTGAGAAATTCGAAATAAAAATATTAGAGCGAAACAACTATTTTTCAGAGCCACCCTAAGCAGAATTGCTCTAATTCAGTCAATTCAAGAGCTGCAAAAAAGTAGTCTTCTACAAAGTTGCTTAAGATTAAGTGATCTACAACTTTGCCAAAGATAGTTTAACGTTTTTTCCACAAACAAGAATTTTAGTTAATCTATTTTGCAGGTTTGAGGACCACCCTAACTTTCATTTCAGTGTGTTTGTAGACCTATATATAAGAACCAACTTTTCCATAGAAAGTATTGCTGTAAAATCACAAAATTGCATCGCAAACCCCATGTCTGCCTAAATTGTCGTTCTGTACCACTGTGCAATGATCAAACTATGTAAGGCATGTATCAGAAACTTGGGAATTAGACATTTTCTATTGTATTGCAAAAAAGCAGAATAAGGAATTCTACGCAGGATCGAACAAACTTTGGGGTCATTCTGGCTGCTTCTCGGAACTGCATACACGTAGTAAGATTCCACACTGAATATGATTTATTTAGTTAAAGCTTGGCTACGTTTTTAAAAAAAAATTGGAGCACCGCAGAATTTCTGCGTGCAATGAACCAATCTTTTAGTAGTTTGAGATTCTGATGATAAAGCTTTTTCGAGAAATTACAAACAATTAGTTTGCATTCTTAATGAGTTCAATGATTTACTGTTAGAACTCATCTAAAACTGATGTCCTATAGAAAAAATTGGTTTTAAAAACTTAAATGCACTACTCTCTTGATTTTACTTATTGGAAATGCTTACGTAGAATGTATTCAATCATTTTATGATTTTTTTCTTGTTTTATGATTTTATTCGAGTCGATGTTTCCGCATTTTAGAAAAAATGTTTCAGCATTTTTTTTAAATGGAAGCTTTCAAAAACTTCTAAGTATCCAAGCGCGATATATGCTATAACAAAAATTTAAAAAAAAATGTTATCGTAAGACAACCTTTTAACATTTATAAAACCCAGGTTATAACCTTTTAAAAATTTTCCGTAACTCCTTTTACTATCATGTTTCATTTTCACTGAGTTGAAGTGCGATTTTTAGTTGTCCAAGGTTGTGTATTTTGTAAAATATTAACGTATTTTCACGAAATAGTTAATTTCATTTAAAATTCACGCAACAAACTTATTGCCAGTTACAAAAAATCACGTAAATACCATTGACAAAAAGAAATAAACTATTACTAAACAGTTTCACTTTCAATCTTTTGACGTAGTAATATGTTTTCCAGGAAGGTACCCAGTGACAATGAAAATACAAAATTGAAACTAAAATCAGGTCCTAAAACTATTTTTGCAATGCTAACGTAAGAGCTTCACAATTCAAACAGGATTGGACAAGACAACAACACTTTTTGCTCTCACTATAATCTACAATAGAAACCGGGTCTCCTTCCAAATGTCTACAACTCGGTAAGTTTTCAACATACTTTTTTCAATCTTAAAGGAATCGATTGGAAATCAGCTAAGCATCCTCCCAAATGCAGAAAACCACAGGTTGGTGGTTTTTTTAGATATGAATGCACAAGTCGGACGAGAGGAATTCTTTCGTCCCGCTATTGGTAGGGAAAGCCTTCACTCTACCACCAACAACAACGGCTTGAGCATAGTAAACATCGCCGCGGCCAAGGGAATGGCCATCTATAGTAGGTACCCATTTTGCACGTCTGAATACTCGGAAGCACACCTGGAGACACGTCAATGGAGAGGCCTGCTCCCAGATCGACCACATGCTGATCGAAGGCCGGCACTTTTCAAACGTCATAGATATGTGGTCCTTTCGAGGGCCCAACATCAACTGGGATCACTATCTCGTGGTAGGCAACATTCGCGCCCGGCTGTCCAACGTATTCAAATCGAGATCGGCTAGGAAGAAATAACGCGGGAGAAATAACGGGGGGCAAGAGCAGCCGAAAAGAGGCTACATCGCCGTAAGAAACGTGAGCACTACGATTGCATCCTCGCAGAGGCGGAGAATTGCTTTACCAGGCACGATTAACGGAATCAGGAACCGGACCGTGCCAGTACCTGCCATGTGTAATGACAGAGAGGGGAACCAGATTACCGATAAATCACAGTTTGCCAGGCGTTGGAAGCTACATTTTGAAGTGTTGCTGAACGGTGAGGAAGGTAGAAGACTCGTCGAGGGGAACAAGATAGAAATTGAGGAGGACGGACTGCTGTTGACCCACCAACATTGGACGAGATGAAGAATGCTTGCAAAAAAACTGAAGAGCCACAAAGCCAGTGAGAAGGACGGATTACCGGCCGAACTTTTCAAAGTCGAGAGCGAGCGATTGTATAGTGCTTTTTCGGCGACTTAGGCCGTTGCAGGAAGCCTTTGTTGGAGAATACGAAAGAGGTTTTTGAGTGGGACGATCTGCAACGGACCAGATATTTACCTTAAGACAGATCCTCGACAAGTTTCGAGAACACAACTTACAGACACATTATCTGAAAGTCAATATTCAGGCGGCGTAAGTTACAGTGCAATGCAACAAGCTGTGGCAAACTAACTAAGCTATTACGTGTGACGCTTGACGGTTTCACATCAAACGTCAGGACAGCGGGCGAATTTTCGGACGCGTTTGTGGTAACATAGCTCTGGAAGGGGCAATACGAAGGGCAGGTGTGCAGACACCATTATCACAACATTGATACCGTAGAGCTGTTGAGGAGGCCTTCAGGAGGAAGGGAAGCTGCGAGAATTGGACTCACCATAAACACTGCCAAAACGAAGTACATGGTGCCTGGCAGAGAGTGTGGTAGTTCTGTGGGTGTTGGTGCTGCTGTGGAGATGGATGGGGATACTGTCGAAGTGGTCGACGAATTTGTTTATCTTGGTACTCTCGTGACATGTGACAACGAGGTGAGCCGCGAGGTAAAGAGGCGGATTGCGGCGGCGAATAGCGCTTATGACGGATTGCGTAGTCAGCTTAGGTCACATAGCCTACGGACATGAATCATAGACGTGGAAGGAGGCCAACCGACGAGCGCTTAGAGCCTTCGAGCTTAGAATCCTGCGATCAACATTCGGAGGCAAAATATAAAACGTGGCGCAGGCGCATGAACCACGAGCTGTACGAAGTTAACAAACACGCCAATATTGTCAAGCTAATCAAACACAGCAAGTTACAGAGGGCTAGTCACGTAGCATGGATGGCGGATGAACAAGCGGCTACATAATTTATTTAGCAGAAAACCAGATAGAGGCCGACGACTTGGAGGCAGACCTCGCACGCGCTGGATGTGTGTTGTCGACGAGGATTTCAGAGCAGCAGGGGTAAGGGGAGACTGGATAGGAGTAGTTCAAGGCCGAGTTTTGTAAGGGCGTATTCTGGATTCGGTATGGGATCTAAACGATCTGCCGCCATAAAAGTAAGAGTAAAGTGAGCACACCCCCTCCCTACTTTATCACATTTTATCACACATTGACGAGGCCCCTCCTTTTAAAAAAAGTTGAACCGTGAGTGTCCTGCCCCAAAGTGCCTGTCAACAGGACACGAAGTTCGATACTGACCTAACAAGTCATTCGTCGTTAGTTATAATCTTGGCTCGGGAGAATCTGTTAGCGTCAGTAAGATCGTAGTACTAGCCCCACAATTGTCGCAATATGTCAATACAGCTGGCTACGAAGTTTGTATCAAATAAATATGTGGTCTAATCGGAGTGCTTTACCTAATGTCCCAAGAAAATTTACGAAAAAAAGCATCTCGCTCATCGTTAATAAATTCCACGGATTCTAGCAATGGTCTCCGATTGCTGTAATTGGATATGTTTCAGTAGCCTAGACATGTCAATAGAAGCTTCTGAAAGATATGAAATCCATGTAATTTTTATGCATCAACTCAAGTTGTCAGACCATCGTTGCCAATCATACATTTTTTTCTGGAAACGTACAGATTTTTTCTTTCTATCGGTACAGATTCTGCACTGTACAGTTTACAGATTTTTCTACACAGATACCTATAGATTTTTCAGATACAGATAACTATAGATTTTTGAAATGGCTAGAAAAGATTAGACTAAACTCTGTAACAAATTCAGTAACGATTCTACGAAAGCGATCTCGCAATCTAAAAGTTTCATTGATAAGCGAACTAATATTAACAGAACTAATATTAACAGAGTCAATGCAGTCCTACTTTTCTCAAAACAATAAACAAACAATGTTCAAGTTGTTTTCCTCAGATTTTTAAAATAAACAACTTTGTCCCGATAGAACAGATTTCGGTACAAATTGTTGTCGGAAATAGTACAAATGAACAGAATTTTTGCAGCTCCCAATACAGGTGAAAATGTGGTAAGCCGTCGTACACAAATTACGTAACGCTAAAAACCCGGATTTTAGACCCCCTCCCCCCATATTTAACGATAAGTAACGTTCAATATGACTCCCCCCGCCCTAAAATTACGTAACGCCTAACCCCCAAAAAATTTCGATTTCGATAGAAAATCGCGGTTACGTAACTGTTTCAATTACCCCCCTCCCCCATATGTCACAATAAGTAACGCAAACACAACCCCTCCCCTCCTCATGCGTTACGTAAATTGTGTACGGGGCCTAACACTGCGTCAGGCCCATTTAGGGAATCAGGACTTTCTGCCGATGCCATGAAGCACCCAAGACTTCACAGCTAGGGCAGCGCTGACGCTTCTTAAGGAGGAAAAAAAGTAGGAGGGTGGTATCCAAGACACGACCGCATAGTTGACGTAGGACTGCAATAGTTTTATATTTCCTTTTGAGGCTCTGTTTGATTTGAGCTGGTTTTACTTTTGGCACGGTTCGATTTTGGCACACATGTACCAAAAACGAGCGATTATGTTTAATCACATTTTTTTAGTATTCGTGATTTTTTAACCAATTCAAGCTCAATATCCTCCAAAAGAAAGGTATTTTGGTTCTTTATGTTGACGAAGCGGATGGAATCGTTAAAAAGGTTCCTGAGGAATGACCAGAACATGTTCCGCTAATATAATGATCATGATCAAAGTAGTACTATGCTTCTAATTACTCGGATGGTAATATCAGTATCTAGGTCATCAGCCTAATTTCATCAAGCGACACCTCAAACGACTTGGAACTAAAACTAGTTTATTGGTGGCCAAATCTACTGTTAATTTCGTCTTTGGTCGTTTAAAAAGTAGGAAAAATCATGAAAAGAGAACCGTTCTTTTTTAGCATGGTTTGATTTTGGCAAAAGAAACAAATGTGGCGTGTTTCCACAATCGAACGGGGTCTGTATTTTTATTATTAATTTGCTGCTCTCTATTTTAAGAAGAAAATGTTCTCTTTATTATTGATATTAATTTTTTTTCAAAACGCGAAAAAGCAAATTGAGTACGATTTAGTAGAAATTAATCTTCCTTCTATATTTATTTGTCTTGTGAAAGATGGCTCACTCACCGATCATCAAGTGGCGAAGATGTCACATAAGACAATTTTCCTTCAGTTACAAGTTCGTGGAAGAAACAACAATACAGAATCACAGTTTTTAGACAAGATTGTATATTCACTGAAAATTTTAAATTGACATAGAATTTTATCAGTACACAGAATCAGAAAAAAATGAGTCGGTTTCAAGATACCAAAAAACAGCGAAAGTCATATGTCTGTTATCTTCAAAAATAAACCGGGTTAGAAAGATAAACAACATTAGCTTTAGCAATTAATGTTTGCATAGTGTTGTTCAATTACAAGTAAGGTTATGAAAAGTAATATTATCTTGAAGATGTTAATGTAATAAATTTTTTGATTGAAAAATACAAATACAAATGTGGGAACTCTTACATCAAGATGAAAAGAATTTGGTTTTCATATTGAACTTAATTCATTCAGCTAGCAAAATATAATCATCAGTACAGCTCGTTTAATTACCTTTTCAAAGATCTGTACGGAGCATTTTGGTTCTCTATTGTCTTTTAAATACTCTTTATTTAGTTATCTTAATAAATCTGAGAAAAACAGAGTGTAGAGCTCAAAAATAAACAACGCATTTTATCTGTGCCATTCACCTATTTTTATATACAGTCAGGTTTTTTTTTACGCGGGGGATACGGACCTCGTAAAAAAACCGCGCTAATTCAAAAATCCGCGTAAAAAACCGCGTTAATTCAAAAATCCCCGTAAAAAACACGTTTTTTTTTAAATCCGCGTAAAGTAGTCCAGCAAGTAGGGCTTTAGAAAAAACCCGAGACGCTCTAGAACTTGTATTTAAAATTGTCCTCTTTGACGGTCATTCCGGATCTTTCGGTGGGCGGAGAGTATTTTTTGGACTAAGTCTTTTACTAGAACAACGCTTGAACGTTTCTGGTTCCAAACCCACTTTAATTCGGAAAATTCATGAAAATGTTTTTGAATTAGCGCGGTATCGCGTAAAAAAACCGCGTTAATTCAAAAATCCGCGTAGAAAAAAACCGCGTTAATTCAAAAATCCGCGTAAAAAAACCTCGTAAAAATCGCGTCAAAAAAACCTGATTGTACTCTATCTGCCTCTACCGGCACGAACAGTATTATGTTGTCCACGGTGGCGCAGCGTATTTTGCAGCACCCGAATAATCATATTGAATACTGATAGTCTGTGCCAGGCGTCCCAAGCAGCAAAATTTGTTTCGTTAATGAACTTTGTGCATCACAGCAACAAATTCTTATGCGAAATCAAGTGGCAGTTACATCTCAGCTTCATACACAATGACAAAAAAAAGCGCAGGAGGTGGAGCCAGTTGCAACATTTTCGTTGTTTCAACACAAGTTTCAAGAATGAAACCGCAATGTGTATGAACTTATGCATGGAATTTGATAACAACATGGTGAATGCTGCATTGCAAGTTCATGGCTCAGTTTAAAGTATTGCTTCTTTTATCATGCCAATGCAATGGTCATTACCAGTTTTTAATTTTGCTTCTTCAATCCATCAGTACCTTAGCGTGATAATGAAATTCAAAGCAATTTATCATATCGTTTAGAGACCCACACTTTTTGGACGACTTCTAGTCCAAGCACCCAAGAGTTACAACGCAGTGAATAACCTCATCTCAAAAACAAATATAAGGCGAACGATTGAGCAAAAGTTGCTGTTACATGGCTTCAGAACATGACAGCAACTTTTAGAAGTATATTTGTCTGTTTGTTTTTTGTATCTCGCAAAAGAAACAAATGTGGCGTGTTTCCACAATCGAACGGGGTCTGTATTTTTATTATTAATTTGCTGCTCTCTATTTTAAGAAGAAAATGTTCTCTTTATTATTGATATTAATTTTTTTTCAAAACGCGAAAAAGCAAATTGAGTACGATTTAGTAGAAATTAATCTTCCTTCTATATTTATTTGTCTTGTGAAAGATGGCTCACTCACCGATCATCAAGTGGCGAAGATGTCACATAAGACAATTTTCCTTCAGTTACAAGTTCGTGGAAGAAACAACAATACAGAATCACAGTTTTTAGACAAGATTGTATATTCACTGAAAATTTTAAATTGACATAGAATTTTATCAGTACACAGAATCAGAAAAAAATGAGTCGGTTTCAAGATACCAAAAAACAGCGAAAGTCATATGTCTGTTATCTTCAAAAATAAACCGGGTTAGAAAGATAAACAACATTAGCTTTAGCAATTAATGTTTGCATAGTGTTGTTCAATTACAAGTAAGGTTATGAAAAGTAATATTATCTTGAAGATGTTAATGTAATAAATTTTTTGATTGAAAAATACAAATACAAATGTGGGAACTCTTACATCAAGATGAAAAGAATTTGGTTTTCATATTGAACTTAATTCATTCAGCTAGCAAAATATAATCATCAGTACAGCTCGTTTAATTACCTTTTCAAAGATCTGTACGGAGCATTTTGGTTCTCTATTGTCTTTTAAATACTCTTTATTTAGTTATCTTAATAAATCTGAGAAAAACAGAGTGTAGAGCTCAAAAATAAACAACGCATTTTATCTGTGCCATTCACCTATTTTTATATACAGTCAGGTTTTTTTTTACGCGGGGGATACGGACCTCGTAAAAAAACCGCGCTAATTCAAAAATCCGCGTAAAAAACCGCGTTAATTCAAAAATCCCCGTAAAAAACACGTTTTTTTTTAAATCCGCGTAAAGTAGTCCAGCAAGTAGGGCTTTAGAAAAAACCCGAGACGCTCTAGAACTTGTATTTAAAATTGTCCTCTTTGACGGTCATTCCGGATCTTTCGGTGGGCGGAGAGTATTTTTTGGACTAAGTCTTTTACTAGAACAACGCTTGAACGTTTCTGGTTCCAAACCCACTTTAATTCGGAAAATTCATGAAAATGTTTTTGAATTAGCGCGGTATCGCGTAAAAAAACCGCGTTAATTCAAAAATCCGCGTAGAAAAAAACCGCGTTAATTCAAAAATCCGCGTAAAAAAACCTCGTAAAAATCGCGTCAAAAAAACCTGATTGTACTCTATCTGCCTCTACCGGCACGAACAGTATTATGTTGTCCACGGTGGCGCAGCGTATTTTGCAGCACCCGAATAATCATATTGAATACTGATAGTCTGTGCCAGGCGTCCCAAGCAGCAAAATTTGTTTCGTTAATGAACTTTGTGCATCACAGCAACAAATTCTTATGCGAAATCAAGTGGCAGTTACATCTCAGCTTCATACACAATGACAAAAAAAAGCGCAGGAGGTGGAGCCAGTTGCAACATTTTCGTTGTTTCAACACAAGTTTCAAGAATGAAACCGCAATGTGTATGAACTTATGCATGGAATTTGATAACAACATGGTGAATGCTGCATTGCAAGTTCATGGCTCAGTTTAAAGTATTGCTTCTTTTATCATGCCAATGCAATGGTCATTACCAGTTTTTAATTTTGCTTCTTCAATCCATCAGTACCTTAGCGTGATAATGAAATTCAAAGCAATTTATCATATCGTTTAGAGACCCACACTTTTTGGACGACTTCTAGTCCAAGCACCCAAGAGTTACAACGCAGTGAATAACCTCATCTCAAAAACAAATATAAGGCGAACGATTGAGCAAAAGTTGCTGTTACATGGCTTCAGAACATGACAGCAACTTTTAGAAGTATATTTGTGTGTTTGTTTTTTGTATCTCGCAAGCATCACGTTGGCAACCTGTATGCTCCACCCACTAGATCTATTCAGTGAAGGTTAGGTTCTCAAATGCCGTTTATACGTTTCAACAACAAATCTAACCTCGCGAATTACGTTGTTGGTGTGAAGATTCTTGAAGCAGCGATGCAACTTTGGTTGTTGCTTGTTTCTTAACAATTTCATCGTAGTAACAAAAAATGTTTCTTAAAACCTCGGAATTTCATTAGTGCAACAAATGATCACAATTTATTTTTTTATTATGTTTCAATTGTTGCTTGGGGTGCTTGCATGTGATTCGTACATTGTTCGTGAAAATTCGACCTTGAAACTTTTATGAAATTTTCACTGTTTAACAATGAGGTGATAATGATATTTGGAGAATCACAAAATGGTCATTATTTTATCAATTCAACGACATATTGATTGCTGTGATTCATCGTGTGGTGACATCAGTATTACCGTTTGAAATCTTTCACTCAAACGTTACACCTTGGTTTTAGTTTCCGCAGAATGTATCTCAATATAGTGCGATAAGACGTAGTCCTACGTCAAAAAAGGATAATGTCTCATGGTAGATTGAAGGTTTAAATTAGTTTATTTGACACGGCACGATACATTTTCTGTTTTACTGAGCCAAGTACAATTCGTATTAATTCTACGTTAGCAGGGAAAAGAGGGAGGCCTTTTCTTTATTCTCGCGGCCGACTACGAGCTAGTGGGGATTTAAGGTGAGAGGAGGGGAGATACAATTTTGACTTAAAACTATTTTGGAACTTTGTTTTTCAACTGGTAGAGCAATTGTATTCTTGTTTGTTGTGGGTTCAAAATATTTGTGTAAGCATAGATGCGGGCTCTTCGTTTCCGTGTCTTCAGCATAGCATATTTGTATCCTTAATCTGACAAATAGACAAAGAAAATTTTAAATTTTAATGTCAGCGTTTTTCAGAAAGCAGTATAGCTGTGTCATGTACTGGAGATCACCGCTTCCCAGAATGTCTCTAACGGGTACGTTCGGTTGTTTTCCTCGGGCCCGAAGGGAATCTATAAGCTCGGACCTAACACCACAGTATTCGGTACACGACCAAACAACATGCTCGATGTCATGGTAGCCATCGCCACAAACGCAGTGATTACTTTCTACAAGCCCTATACGAAAGAGATGCGTGTTTAACGTGTAGTGATTGGACATAAGTCTGGACATCACGCGAATGAATTCCCGACCTACATCCAACCCCTTGAACCATGCTTTCGTCGATACCTTAGGAAAAATGGAATGTAGCCACCGTCCCAGTTCATCTGAGTTCCATGATGATTGCCAACTGTTGAGTGTTCTCTGACGCAAAATGCTATAAAATTCATCATAAGCAATTGGTCTTTCATAAATATCGCCATCAATAGCACCCACCTTAGCAAAAGAGTCAGCCTTTTCATTACCCGGAATCGAGCAATGAGAAGGGACCCACGCTAAGGTAACCCGGTAATTTTTATCTGTTAAAGCACTTAAAAACCGCCGTATTTTCCCCAGGAAATACGGGGTGTGCTTCACAGGCTTCATCGATCGCAGAGCCTCAATGGCACTAAGACTATCTGTGAAGATGAAGTAGTGGTCTGTGGGTAGGGTTTCGATGATTCCAAGAGAGTACTGAATAGCAGCAAGTTCTGCGACGTACACGGAAGCAGGAGCATCGAGTTTGTAGGAGGCGCTAAAATTTTCGTGGAAAACACCGAAGCCAGTGGACTCATCTAGATTAGATCCGTCAGTGTAAAACCTTTTATCATAACTAACATGTTTAAACTTATTCGAAAAAATCTTAGGGATCTCTTGGGGTCGCAATTGATCCGGGATACCAGAAATGTCTTGTTTCATGGTGGTGTCGAAGAATATAGCATTATTAGAAGTATCTAAAAGTGCGACATTGGAGGAATCGTATGAAGAAGGATTAATATCTTGAGCCATATAGTCAAAATATAAAGTCATAAATCTGGATTGAGATTGAAGGTCGACCAACCTCTCGAAATTTTCAATTACTAATGGGTTCATAACTGTGCATCGAATTAGCAACCGGTAAGAGAGATTCCAAAAACGATGTTTCAACGGAAGAATACCCGCTAACACTTCAAGACTCCGCTTCCTGGGGCACCAAAAACCCCTCGGGCACCCATTTCTCGATCAGAAGACATAAAAGAAACAGGGTTCATAAAATTCTCTGATATTGTGGACTGGATATTTAAAACATTCAACATACCAGATCCCCTTCAAAACATTCTTCTTGCCCTTCTCCCAACAGTGAAAACCTTTTTGAAGCAACTCACAGCAACTTGGCCCCTCATTTCAGCTATCGTATCTTTCGATGACTAATTCGTTGAAAGAGGTTAGGAATTTTGTCACTGTGTTACAGTGGAACTGCAGAAGTATCATCCCCAAATTTGATTTATTTTCACATTTGATAAACACATACAATTGTGATGCGTTCGCGCTTTGTGAAACTTTTCTCAATTCAAATGACCAACTTAATTTCCACGATTTTAACATCATTCGTCGAGATCGAGACTCACACGGTGGAGGGGTACTTTTAGGGATCAAAAAGTGCTATTCTTTTTTCAGAATTGACCTCCCCTCGATCTCGAATATTGAAGTTGTTGCCATTCAAACGAATATGAATGGAAAAGACCTTTGCCTTGTTTCGTTATATATTCCCCCATCCGCGCGGATTGAACAGAAGCAACTCCTTGATATAGCAGAATTGCTTCCCGCACCTTTTTTGATTTTGGGAGATTTTAACTCTCACTGTTCGCTATGGGGGTCGCTGTACGACGACAACCGATCTTCTTTAATCTGTAACTTGATCGACGACTTCAATATGACAGTTTTGAATACTGGGGAAGCGACACGCGTACCTAATCCTCCGGCACGTGAAAGCGTGCTTGACCTATCCCTCTGCTCGACATCACTAGCGTTAGATTGCCAGTGGAAAGTAATCAACGATCCCCACGGTAGTGATCATCTTCCAATCGTTATATCAATTGCTAATGGTTCAACTCCCCCGAACCCAATCAATGTTTCCTACGACCTTACACGTAATATTGATTGGAAGCGTTATGAGTCTATTACAGCGGAATCTATCGAGACTCACGAGGAACTTCCTCCGGAGGAAGAATACGCGTTCTTAGCTGGCTTGATAATCGACGCCGCGACGCAAGCTCAGACTAAACCGATACCCGGGGTAACGATTAGACAACGCCCTCCCAACAAATGGTGGGACAAAGAGTGCTCTGAGCTGTACGCGCGAAGGTCCGCGGCGTATAAGGACTACCGGGAGTACGGCACTGTCAACCTACTACGAAAGTACGAGGCACTGGGCAGGCAGATGAAGAGCTTAGTAAAGGCGAAAAAACGCGGGTACTGGCGGCGGTTCGTAAACGCGTTGTCGAGGGAAACAGCGATGAGCACTCTTTGGGATACCGCCAGGCGCATGCGGAACCGTGACGTTTCGAATGAGAGTGAGGAGTATTCAGATCGCTGGATACTCGATTTTGCCAAAAAGGTCTGTCCGGACTCTGTACCGGAACAGAAAACCTTTCGCGACGCGTTTATAGTAACTACGGAAGAGCCTCCATTTTCGATGTTGGAATTTTCAATGGCTCTCCTGTCGTGCAACAATAAGGCTCCAGGGTTAGATAGAATAAAATTCAACCTGTTGAAGAATCTACCCGACTCTGCAAAAAGACGCTTGTTGGACTTGTTCAACAAGTTTCTTGAGCTAAATATTGTTCCGCATGACTGGAGGGAGGTAAAAGTCATTGCTATTCGGAAACCCGGGAAACCTGCCTCTGATCACAATTCATATAGGCCGATTGCAATGCTCTCTTGCCTCCGGAAATTAATGGAGAAAATGATCCTCTTACGGTTAGACAAATGGGTCGAAACAAACGGTTTACTTTCAGATACTCAATTTGGCTTTCGCCGGGGCAAAGGGACGAACGATTGCCTAGCGTTGCTTTCTACTGAAATTCAACTCGCATTTGCTCGAAAAGAGCAAATGGCTTCTGCGTTCTTGGATATTAAGGGGGCTTTTGACTCTGTCTCTGTAGAAGTTTTAAGCGCGAAACTTCATTCGCAGGGACTTTCACTAAATTTGAATAACTTTTTGCTCAATCTGTTGTCAGAAAAGCATATGTATTTCTCACATGGCGATTCGACAACTTCCCGAATTAGTTACATGGGCCTTCCCCAGGGCTCATGTTTAAGTCCTCTCTTATATAATTTTTACGTCAATGACATCGATGAATGTCTTGCAAATTCATGCACGCTAAGGCAACTTGCAGACGATAGCGTTGTATCCATTACTGGTAGCGAGGCTAGCGATCTGCAAGGACCATTGCAAGATACCTTAGACAATTTGTCTGAATGGGCTCTTAAGCTGGGTATCGAATTCTCTCCGGAGAAAACTGAGTTGGTCGTTTTTTCTAGGAAGCATAACCCAGCTCAGCTGCAGCTCCTACTAACGGGTAAAACGATCTCTCAGGTTTTAGTCGCTAAATATCTCGGGGTCTGGTTCGACTCTAAATGCACCTGGGCTTGTCATATTAGGTATCTGACACGAAAATGCCAACAGAGGATTAATTTTCTTCGTACGATTACCGGAACCTGGTGGGGAGCCCACCCAGGAGACCTTCTAAGGCTTTACCAAACAACGATATTGTCAGTTCTTGAGTACGGCTGTTTCTGCTTCCGCTCCGCCGCGAACACGCACATTATAAAATTAGAGAGAATACAATATCGTTGTTTGCGTATTGCCTTGGGTTGCATGCAGTCGACCCATACGATGAGTCTTGAAGTGTTAGCGGGTATTCTTCCGTTGAAACATCGTTTTTGGAATCTCTCTTACCGGTTGCTAATTCGATGCACAGTTAGGAACCCATTAGTAATTGAAAATTTATGAATTAAAATTATGACTTTATATTTTGACTATATGGCTCAAGATATTAATCCTTCTTCATACGATTCCTCCAATGTCGCACTTTTAGATACTTCTAATAATGCTATATTTTTCGACACCACCATGAAACAAGACATTTCTGGTATCCCGGATCAATTGCGACCCCAAGAGATCCCTAAGATTTTTTCGAATAAGTTCAAACATGTTAGTTATGATAAAAGGTTTTACACTGACGGATCTAATCTAGATGAGTCCACTGGCTTCGGTGTTTTCCACGAAAATTTTACCGCCTCCTACAAACTCGATGCTCCTGCTTCCGTGTACGTCGCAGAACTTGCTGCTATTCAGTACTCTCTTGGAATCATCGAAACCCTACCCACAGACCACTACTTCATCTTCACAGACAGTCTCAGTGCCATTGAGGCTCTGCGATCGATGAAGCCTGTGAAGCACACCCCGTATTTCCTGGGGAAAATACGGTGGTTTTTAAGTGCTTTAACAGATAAAAATTACCGGGTTACCTTAGCGTGGGTCCCTTCTCATTGCTCGATTCCGGGTAACGAAAAGGCTGACTCTTTAGCTAAGGTGGGTGCTATTGATGGCGATATTTATGAAAGACCAATTGCTTATGATGAATTTTATAGCATTTTGCGTCAGAGAACACTCAACAGTTGGCAATCATCATGGAACTCAGATGAACTGGGACGGTGGCTACATTCCATTTTTCCTAAGGTATCGACGAAAGCATGGTTCAAGGGGTTGGATGTAGGTCGGGACTTCATTCGCGTGATGTCTAGACTTATGTCCAATCACTACACGTTAAACACGCATCTCTTTCGTATAGGGCTTGTAGACAGTAATCACTGCGTTTGTGGCGATGGCTACCATGACATCGAGCATGTTGTTTGGTCGTGTACCGAATACTGTGGTGTTAGGTCCGAGCTTATAGATTCCCTTCGGGCCCGAGGAAAACAACCGAACGTACCCGTTAGAGACATTCTGGGAAGCGGTGATCTCCAGTACATGACACAGTTATACTGCTTTCTGAAAAACGCTGACATTAAAATTTAAAATTTTCTTTGTCTATTTGTCAGATTAAGGATACAAATATGCTATGCTGAAGACACGGAAACGAAGAGCCCGCAACTATGCTTACACAAATATTTTGAACCCACAACAAACAAGAATACAATTGCTCTACCAGTTAAAAAACAAAGTTCCAAAATAGTTTTAAGTCAAAATTGTATCTCCCCTCCTCTCACCTTAAATCCCCACTAGCTCGTAGTCGGCCGCGAGAATAAAGAAAAGGCCTCCCTCTTTTCCCTGCTAACGTAGAATTAAAACGAATTGTACTTGGCTCAGTAAAACAGAAAATGTATCGTGCCGTGTCAAATAAACTAATTTAAAACTTAAAAAAACTTCAAGACTCATCGTATGAGTCGACTGCATGCAACCCAAGGCAATACGCAAACAACGATATTGTATTCTCTCTAATTTTATAATGTGCGTGTTCGCGGCGGAGCGGAAGCAGAAACAGCCGTACTCAAGAACTGACAATATCGTTGTTTGGTAAAGCCTTAGAAGGTCTCCTGGGTGGGCTCCCCACCAGGTTCCGGTAATCGTACGAAGAAAATTAATCCTCTGTTGGCATTTTCGTGTCAGATACCTAATATGACAAGCCCAGGTGCATTTAGAGTCGAACCAGACCCCGAGATATTTAGCGACTAAAACCTGAGAGATCGTTTTACCCGTTAGTAGGAGCTGCAGCTGAGCTGGGTTATGCTTCCTAGAAAAAACGACCAACTCAGTTTTCTCCGGAGAGAATTCGATACCCAGCTTAAGAGCCCATTCAGACAAATTGTCTAAGGTATCTTGCAATGGTCCTTGCAGCTCGCTAGCCTCGCTACCAGTAATGGATACAACGCTATCGTCTGCAAGTTGCCTTAGCGTGCATGAATTTGCAAGACATTCATCGATGTCATTGACGTAAAAATTATATAAGAGAGGACTTAAACATGAGCCCTGGGGAAGGCCCATGTAACTAATTCGGGAAGTTGTCGAATCGCCATGTGAGAAATACATATGCTTTTCTGACAACAAATTGAGCAAAAAGTTATTCAGATTTAGTGAAAGTCCCTGCGAATGAAGTTTCGCGCTTAAAACTTCTACAGAGACAGAGTCAAAAGCCCCCTTAATATCCAAGAACGCAGAAGCCATTTGCTCTTTTCGAGCAAATGCGAGTTGAATTTCAGTAGAAAGCAACGCTAGGCAATCGTTCGTCCCTTTGCCCCGGCGAAAGCCAAATTGAGTATCTGAAAGTAAACCGTTTGTTTCGACCCATTTGTCTAACCGTAAGAGGATCATTTTCTCCATTAATTTCCGGAGGCAAGAGAGCATCGCAATCGGCCTATATGAATTGTGATCAGAGGCAGGTTTCCCGGGTTTCCGAATAGCAATGACTTTTACCTCCCTCCAGTCATGCGGAACAATATTTAGCTCAAGAAACTTGTTGAACAAGTCCAACAAGCGTCTTTTTGCAGAGTCGGGTAGATTCTTCAACAGGTTGAATTTTATTCTATCTAACCCTGGAGCCTTATTGTTGCACGACAGGAGAGCCATTGAAAATTCCAACATCGAAAATGGAGGCTCTTCCGTAGTTACTATAAACGCGTCGCGAAAGGTTTTCTGTTCCGGTACAGAATCCGGACAGACCTTTTTGGCAAAATCGAGTATCCAGCGATCTGAATACTCCTCACTCTCATTCGAAACGTCACGGTTCCGCATGCGCCTGGCGGTATCCCAAAGAGTGCTCATCGCTGTTTCCCTCGACAACGCGTTTACGAACCGCCGCCAGTACCCGCGTTTTTTCGCCTTTACTAAGCTCTTCATCTGCCTGCCCAGTGCCTCGTACTTTCGTAGTAGGTTGACAGTGCCGTACTCCCGGTAGTCCTTATACGCCGCGGACCTTCGCGCGTACAGCTCAGAGCACTCTTTAGTTAAGACTTCCCTTAAGGGAAAGTCGAAAAAATATATTTTTTATCGGAGCTGAGCTCCTTCTTTATTTGGTGCTTAGTAAGAACTGATTTACAATTGACTCTTAACCTACGAAGAAACCTCGCGTTGTGGTCAGCTCCGTCTAGAACAAAGGGGGTATTTGTATGCATTGCTGATAGCTAGACGATGGTGTTATGCTTATGTTGCATTTCCTGTAGATATCGTTTGGGTGGTCTGGGAAAGATTGTTGTGGTTTCCGGAATGATCTCAACTCGTCTGGTGAAATTGCGATAACGTTGTTGCTTGTTGCTAACTCCTCCCTTCTTAAATGACTTTGTCCCCAAAGTTCACGAATGGATGGGGCGTAGTGGCGTTGGTGTGTCGAAGAATGCCTGGAGTTCTTTTTTTCTTTCTTCTGATAGTCCCTCCGTCTCGGTGATAAGTGGCGTGTGTTTGGTTATTGGAGATGACGGCTCTGGTTTTTCTATTGTGATGACCTCATCTGCTTTGTCGAATTGGACTGTGATGTCACTCTTATAGGTATGTCTGGAAAAGTAGCAAAATATTGCTATTATGCTTGCAATAAGAAATATTGTTGATAGGCCGAGGGAACCAAAAAGATTGAGCTTCCAATTTATGGAATGATTTTGTAAGTTGAGTAGCTGTAACTTATCCCTGTGTTGAATGGTCAGGTTTTGAAGGTATTCGGCTGGTGGTACGTCTATCGTTTTTATCTCATTGGCTAATAGTCCTGTTGTTGGGAAATAAACTCGACCAGGTATAGTGGTTTCGGGGTTTGAGTATAGTTCTCCGTTGATATGAAGATTGCAGTCGGCGAACTGAATTAGAAACGATCCGTTTAGCGTTTGGCTGAGATTGGTGCAATTTGATGAGACTTCTACGACTGCGTCGTTAATTAAAACTGCTCCGTCGTTTATTCGTTTCACAAGTCCTCCTGAGTATACCTTTTCAAAGGTGCAATTGGAATGTCTTCCCGTGGTCAATCTGTGTATGCAATCGTTGGCGTGTTCGAGTTGTGACATCTCGCAGAGAAAATACTTATTTTGATCTTCACATGGTTGGCTCATCTCGTATACGTGCGTGATGTTCCTAACGATGTAATTTCTGTTGAGTGCTATTCGTTTGTTAGATCTTATTATGGAATCTATGTAATCATATTCAAAAGATACTGTAGATATTTGTGGTACCTTTAGTATGTAGAGGATGTGAGTATTGTTTAACATCACTTGAGCTTGTGATTGTGACAATAATTCCTCGAATGTATTCATTTCTATTTCGTGAAATTGCAGGAATGTGGCTATTTTTGTGAAGTCCTTCATGGATAGTAATTTGCTACTCGGGATTCCGTGTTTAGCCATCAGTATTGCTTCTTCTAATGTTTCCACTTGGTTTTGGAGGGAGTCTAGATTCGAGAAGACTATCAGTTGATTAATTTCTAATGAATGATTCTTCGTTCTTTCATTTTCGATCCTTAGTACTTCGTTGGTGATATCGGTTATTTCTTGAATTCTCTTGTCCATGGCTTCGTTAATTAAGATTTGCTTGTTATTTTGAAAGATGAGGGAGTTTATAGATGAGTTGATCATTCGAAGGTCCTCGGCATCCGGGCTTCCGGCGATCCATTTCCATGCTGTTCCGATAGTGTCCCATCTTTTTGGTCTTCTTGTCAGAGGTTTGATTTTTGTGAATGTTTCATACAATTTATAGTTTTTTATCTGTATTAATTCGTATAACGGGTTAGTGGAAGGATTGTTTTGAATGTCGCGATTGACGTTAGATATAGTTTTTCCGATTTGTATCAAGTCGATTGGATGGATAATACGTATGTGTCCTATCTTTATTCTTGCTTTTCCAAGTGGTATAATGGCCAGAGGATTATTTGTCGAGTCGTGAATTTGTATGGATGCCTGCATATTAGACACGCAGAGGGCGAGTCTGAAAAGATATTAAGAGGATGATTATTCATGTGGACCCTCCCTTAGGTTATATTTGTGTATTTTTCTGTTATTTGAATCTATAATATATGTGCTGTGATTCTCTTTTATTTTGACTATGTTATATCTACTTTTCCTTTTGTTATTGGAGCACGTTTTCTCATATGCGTAAGAGTCAATAGTGTATGGCTGATAGAGCTTTGGTTTTATTTTCTCGTCTTTGTTTTTATAAAGTTGTAATATTTTTTCGTTATTTTTGTTTCGAATTGTGGCTATCTCCTCGTATGTTGCGTTGTTCCTACTTTCACCTATATAAATGTTTTTTGGAGTATTTTTTGTGAAGGAATGTATGGTGTTATTATATTTGTGTGTTGCCTCTTGAATAAGTACTTTCACGGGCATATCTGGATTTAGTGCTTTAGTGCACCTAGCTATTTCTCGAATTGTAGAATGGCATCTTTCTACTTGGCCATTTGTTTCCGATCTATTAACTGGGGTTTTGAAAATTTGTACCCCCAAATTTAGAATCATTTGCTCTACAACATTTGATACGAATGAGCTCTCATTGTCAATAACGATATGGGCAGGCAAGTCCCAATCGTAAAGAAGTTGTAAGAGAACGTCTTTTATGTCTGAGATGGCTTTGGATTTGATGGGTCGCATTTTTAGGTATTTTGAGAATTTATCTAATGACGATATGAAAAGGTTATTCGCGTTGTACAAAAATATATCTATGTGAACTATTTCTCCGGGATATTGAAGAATGGGTGTTTTAACCGGTATGAATTTTTGTGGTTGTCTCTCATATTTTTCTGTTTTGCAGATTTCGCAAGTTTTAACATAATTTTGGATGAGTTTATGCATCCCAGGGAAGAAGAATCGTTTAACGAGTTGTAGTGAATTCTCTTTTGCGTTACGATGCGCAAAGTTGTGAATGTTTTTTATCTCGTCAAGTTGGCGTTCTTCGTCCTCAAGATCTTCGACTCTTAATTGCGAGAATCTTGCTCTAGTTATTTTAGGATTAAAGTGGGTTTTATAAATTTCTTGGATGGTTCCCATAGTTGGTTCGTCTGTAAATATACCGTTCAGGACTCCGGGATTAAGAAATCTTAGCAATTTGTCTTTTAGGAAATCGATCGTGAATTGTTGTTCCACAAATATATGTCTGGTGAATTTTTCAAAAGGGACATTAAATTCATATGATGAATTCGGTCCGATCTGAAAAATCAGCTGGTTGCGGAACACATTAATTGGGGCCTCTGTGGAGGGTATGTACGAGCTGTCGCCGTCTTCTGCTGAATGTTGGGTTACGGTTAATGAGTTAATTTGGATTCTGGATAGTGCATCAGCCACCACGTTGGACTTTCCGGCTTTATAGAACATTTCGTAATCGTGTTCCTCAAGAAATGCCTTCCAACGTTTCAGCTTAGCATTATTGTTTTTAGGTGATAATGTGAATGTGAGTGGGAGATGATCTGTGTAGATTTTTAATTTTGCTCCGTATATGAAGTTCCTTAAGTTGTGGAGTGCCCACACGACACCAAGCATCTCTCTCTCGTTGGTTGCATAGTTTTCTTCTGTGCTGGAAAGAGTTCGAGAAATAAAAGTTATTGGTCGTTCTCCATCTGGAAATTGCTGAGACAGAACTGCTCCCAGTGCGATATCTGATGCGTCTGTGGTGAGGATAAAAGGCTTCTCAAAATCTGGAAAAGTTAAGACGTCGTTAGATGATAATATATCTTTAAGTGTATTAAATGAGTTGATTGCTTCTTCGTCCAGTTTGATTGCATGGTTTTTTGATTGATTCTTCGGAATTTGGCGGTGGCCATCCTCCCCTCTTAAAAGCTTTGTAAGGGGTTTCGCGAGTTTAGCGTAATCCCTTACAAAACGTCTGTAATAGCCAGAGAGTCCGAGAAAGGCTCTCAAATCCTTGAGGTTTTTGGGTTCCGGGTACTTCCGGATACATTCAACTTTTTTCATGTTAGGCTTTAGTCCGTCTTCTGATACAATGAATCCTAGGAACTCGACTTCTGTTTTCAAGAATTCTGATTTGTCTGGTTGGATTTTGAAATTGGCTTTTCGTAATGTTTGGAGGATTATTTCGAGATTTTTTAGATGTTCTTCAAATGTTTTGCTAAAAATTATAATGTCATCTATGTATACGTGACAAATTTTTCCGATGTGTTCTCTGAGAACATCATCCATTACTCTTTGAAAAATAGAAGGAGCGTTCTTTAATCCAAACGGTAGGCGAATAAATTCGTACTTCCCGTTATTGACTGAGAACGCTGTTTTTTCGATGTCTTTTTCTGACACTGGTATTTGGTGAAAGCCTGAGGCCAGATCCAATGTCGTGAAATATTTGTTTGCTCCTAAGTTAGCCAAAACTGCAGATGTGTCAGGGATAGGGTACCTGTCGCTTATTGTTTTCGAATTTAATTTCCTGTAATCTATCACCATTCGGTACTTCTTTTCGTTAGAAGCGTCCAATTTTTTTGGGACGATCCACACGGGAGAATTATACGGTGAATGGGAAGGTCTGATTATACCGTCATGAAGTAATTTTTCCACTTGTTTGTTGACCTCTGATTTTAATGCTTGTGGATATGGGTAAGTTTTGCTGTACACTGCGTTTTCGTCTGTTGTTTTAATGTCTGCTTTTACTCTGGTAGTAAAGGGTAATTTTTCGTCTGGAGGTTGAAATAAATCTTGAAATTTCTTAAGTATTTTGTTGAGTTCATCTCTCTGGTATTCGTCCAGGTGACTATCGCGGATGTTGATCTTGTTTACTTCTTGTAGTTTGTATTGAAGTAAAGGGATTACAAATTGATTTTCCAAAATTAAGCTTTCATTTGAAGTGTCTATGACTGCTTTGAGTTCCTTCAGGGTGTCGTGTCCTATTATTGCGTCAAAGGATTTTAGTTCCTTTAGGTGGAAGAATTTGATTAAGGCGTCTGAATAAGGTAAAAATAACTTTCCTCTTGAATATTTCTCTATTTTTATATCCCCGCCCACTGAGGATACATGGAATGTTTGTTTCACATTGTGTGAAATATTAGTGTGTTTTGGATGAATGAAATTTTTGTTTGAACCTGTATCGATTAAGATTTTGAGTGGTTTATTGGCTTTGCCATAATAAAGAAAGTATGGTAGGGTGGATTTTATCCTAAAAAATTGAGCTCGGCATTGTTTTCTATGTCCTCTTCTGGAAGATCGCGTTCTTGGTTTTCGACTTGTCTCATGTAGCGTTGGTAAGTACTGGATTCTTCGGGATAATATTCTTCATCTTCTGATGGGCAGTAGTCTGCTCTTTCGTCATTTTCGATTTCAACTGGTGGGTCTTCGTATTTTCCGGTTACCGTGTTAAAAAGTCTCGGATGTTTTGATGGGTTTGGTTGTTGGGGTCGATTACCATAATTAACTTGGTTTGTTCTAATTGTCTGATCAACTTCCATAGGCTCTGGTGGGGGTCTAAATGGATTTCTCTGAGGGACTCTAGGCGGTTGGTTCATGTGTTGTTGTAGGGGTTGCCTAAAGTTATTGAAGTGTGGAGGTGGTCTGTTATTCTGGAAAATTGGTTGTGGTCTAAAATTGTGGTTGGGAAATACTTGTACTGGTCTGAATGGTACAGGGTCTCGTCTCGGTGCCATTCTAGGTGGTATCCTAGGTGGAGCGAGCGGAATCAAATTTCTGGGTGGTGTTGCCATTTCATGATGCCTAGGTCTGGTTAACATTTTTCTGCATTCTACATTCTGAAATGCAATACAGTAGCTGTAGGCTGCTGCCAGAGATGTCGGTTCGTAATTGCGAATAAATTTATAGACATCTCCGTCGAGACCTCTAATGAAGGCATCTATAGCTTTCTTATTGTATGTTTCAATCAGAGCCTTTGATGCCTCTGGGTGTGTAAATCTGTCGTCCGTTTTAACCTGATTGGCGATTAGGGATAGTAATCGGTTTACCTTGTCGAAATACGTTTCCAGTGAATCGTTCTTTTGTTGCACGCTCATCAGTTGGTAGTCTAATGTCTCTAAGTCTCGTTTTTCACCATAATATGTGAGAAGTGTTTTTTTTATGACATTCCAGTTGATGCTAACATTGGAGGCTACCAGCGCATCGTTTGCCTCACCTTTGATTTTTCTGCGTATTGTTTTGCAGACCATGTGAAATCTATTTTGCTGTTCTATACTATGCGATGTGTTGGTTTGGTATAGCTTAACCAAACTGTCAACATCACAGAGCCAATTGTTTAATTCCCCTGGCTCACCAGTGAAAAATGGTAAGTCCTTTACTAAATCTGGAATCTTCTCAAAAGATTCTGGGTTTACCGCGGATCCATCGGGACGAGTGAATATTAGCGGTGGATCGCTGTAGTCAGGTGACGCTGGAGGGATATTTGCCGTTTCGAGAGCTGCGAGTCGGCTTAGGATATCGTCTACTATGGGATTCTGAGCCATTTTTATTTTTATATTTAATTTCTTGAACAATTCGTTCAATTCTTCCAGTTTGTTTAAGGCTTTTTTTTTACTCTTGGTTACTATCGCTTAATATTCTTATATATAAATTTACTTTCACTTTTTCACTTTCACTTTATTTTTACTGCTTGATTTTTTTATTTTTAAGAAAAGGTTTATTACTTACAGTACTAGCCTGAGCATCCTGTGGGTATGCCACGGGATTGCGGGACACGTAGACTCCGTTTTCGATCCTTCTTACAGGGAAAATCTGGAGATCTTCTTGAGCGCCTGCTCAGATTGTTATCGAGTCCTATTACCTCAGCTCGACCAACTGCCGGGTTGCAATTGAAACCAGGTCGAGTCGGGACCGATAGGTGACTTCCTTCCTTCTCGGTACGGTCGGTAGATTCCTTTTTTGCCGGGACGAGTGGTTAGCTGTTCCGGATACTTGGGGACCGATTCGTACGGCTGCTTCTGCGATTGGGATAGGTTTCGCTCAAAGTGCGGATGTGAGATCCTCTTACAGTTTCACTATCCGGTGTTTGATGGTACAAGATGTTCACTTCACTCTAACGTTGTGATACTTCTTTTTGGTTTCGACACTTTAACACTTTTGAACTTAATTTCACACTAGGGTCCCTATTCGGGCGCCAGTTAAGACTTCCCTTAAGGGAAAGTCGAAAAAATATATTTTTTATCGGAGCTGAGCTCCTTCTTTATTTGGTGCTTAGTAAGAACTGATTTACAATTGACTCTTAACCTACGAAGAAACCTCGCGTTGTGGTCAGCTCCGTCTAGAACAAAGGGGGTATTTGTATGCATTGCTGATAGCTAGACGATGGTGTTATGCTTATGTTGCATTTCCTGTAGATATCGTTTGGGTGGTCTGGGAAAGATTGTTGTGGTTTCCGGAATGATCTCAACTCGTCTGGTGAAATTGCGATAACGTTGTTGCTTGTTGCTAACTCTTTGTCCCACCATTTGTTGGGAGAGCGTTGTCTAATCGTTACCCCGGGTATCGGTTTCGTCTGAGCTTGCGCCGCGGCGTCGATTATCAAGCCAGCTAAGAACGCGTATTCTTCCTCCGGAGGAAGTTCCTCGTGAGTCTCGATAGATTCCGCTGTAATAGACTCATAACGCTTCCAATCAATATTACGTGTAAGGTCGTAGGAAATATTGATTGGGTTTGGGGGAGTTGAACCATTAGCAATTGATATAACGATTGGAAGATGATCACTACCGTGGGGATCGTTGATTACTTTCCACTGGCAATCTAACGCAAGTGATGTCGAGCAGAGGGATAGGTCAAGCACGCTTTCACGTGCTGGAGGATTAGGTACACGTGTCGCTTCCCCAGTATTCAAAAGTGTCATATTGAAGTCGTCGATCAAGTTACAAATTAAAGAAGATCGGTTGTCGTCGTACAGCGACCCCCATAGCGAACAGTGAGAGTTAAAATCTCCCAAAATCAAAAAAGGTGCGGGAAGCAAATCTGCTATATCAAGGAGTTGCTTCTGTTCAATCCGCGCGGATGGGGGAATATATAACGAAACAAGGCAAAGGTCTTTTCCATTCATATTCGTTTGAATGGCAACAACTTCAATATTCGAGATCGAGGGGAGGTCGATTCTGAAAAAAGAATAGCACTTTTTGATCCCTAAAAGTACCCCTCCACCGTGTGAGTCTCTAACTCGACGAATGATGTTAAAATCGTGGAAATTAAGTTGGTCATTTGAATTGAGAAAAGTTTCACAAAGCGCGAACGCATCACAATTGTATGTGTTTATCAAATGTGAAAATAAATCAAATTTGGGGATGATACTTCTGCAGTTCCACTGTAACACAGTGACAAAATTCCTAACCTCTTTCAACGTATTAGTCATCGAAAGATACGATAGCTGAAATGAGGGGCCTAGTTGCTGTGAGTTGCTTCAAAAAGGTTTTCACTGTTGGGAGAAGGGCAAGAAGAATGTTTTGAAGGGGATCTGGTATGTTGAATGTTTTAAATATCCAGTCCACAATATCAGAGAATTTTATGAACCCTGTTTCTTTTATGTCTTCTGATCGAGAAATGGGTGCACGAGGGGTTTTTGGTGCCCCAGGAAGCGGTGGGTACTCCTGGTTTGATTTGAAATTAAAACCGGGGGGTACTTGCTTCGGTTTTTCTTCACCGCTTCCTTTTTGTGTTGTCTTATTGGTCATTCCGCTAGGGGTTATCTTACGACCTTTACGAGAAAGATTAGGAGAGTTGAGCATTCTCCTCTTCCTAGATCCCTCTGGCAAGGCATAGGAACACCCTTCGACGGGATCGTCAGATGTACCCTCATCGGTTGGCAAAAAGGAAAAGATGTTTCCTGTCGAGGGTGGCTCAGCCCTCTTAAGCATTTCTGCAAAAGAGCGCTTTGATCGTTCCTTAAGGGAACGCTTAATTTTTTCCTCGCGCTGTTTGTACGCGGGACATGCCGGAAGGTCATGCCGAGTTCCCTCGCAATAAAGACACTTTTCAGTATCCCCACTGCAAGCGTTCTCAGCATGATTGCCTCCGCACTTGCTACAGCGTGCCTTGTTGCAGCAGTAGGTGGCTGTGTGACCTAACTGCTTACAGTTTTGGCAATGCATGACCCGCGGTACGAACAGGCGTACAGGCAGACGAACCCTGTCCAAGCGGACGTAGTTCGGCAGCGCGGATCCGGCGAATGTTACTCGGAAGGAATCCGAAGGGAGGAATTTCTTCTTCCCTTCTTCGATGGATACTGAATGCAATTGCTTGCAATCCAGTATCTTTACACTTTGCATCAAGGGGTTTTTAAAACAGCCAACTCCATGACGCAAAATGTCATCGACAGTGAGATTCCCCTCGGTAACCACACCGTCGATTTCTACATCCTTGGCAGGGATGTACACGCGATACTCTCTCGTGAAGAGCTCGAAGCCAGCAATTTCGTTTGCTTGCTTCAAGCTACTCACGACAACTCGCAGTTTGTTCGGCCTCACCCTCGTAATCTAGGTTACGGCCGAAAAATGTTTTGCCAGGTCTTTGCCAATTTGAATAATATTCAATGGCTTCTTTATGGGCCGGAAAAAAACAACGTAGGGACCGCCAGCGGCATCTGGGTAAGCTTTTACCCGTACTTCCGGTACTCTTGGTACAGGACTTGGCAAAGGGGAGGGCACAGGGGAAGGTAGGGGTGAGCTGATGGGAGAAATTTCAATTTCTTCCCCGTTTGTTTCCACCTCCAGGAAAAGTTGCACCTGCATGTCGTCCATTTTGCGGGAGCGTTACGCTCTACCGCACACAAACGATAAATATTCGAATATGGGGGGGGGTTCAAGTAGTTGGTGTTAAATTTTAAAAACAATTTTTCAATCTACAATGGATCAAATAAAAAAAAAAGACAGTAATACTAATTCTAATAACAATAGTAATAATAATAATAATAATAATTATAGTAATAATATTAATAATAACAATAATAATATCAATAATAATATTAATAATAATATTATAACATAGTAATAATATTGATAATAATAGTAAAAATTCTAAAGGTAATACGTCACCGAACGTCTAAGTCACGACCTCACGGCTGATAGTAGAATTAATCGAGCGTCTCCGCAGAACAAACAATGACGATCCAGCTTCGTGTTGAGACGCAGTGGCCGTGTCCTACACGCGACCTTGTAGATGCCACTTGTAGTTGACTTCCACTCGCTCGATCGTATGATGGTCCGTGCTGCTAGCGGGGTAACAGCGGTGCGGGAGAATTATTCTTGCTGATATATCAGCTGCGTATCGAATCACTGGCGGGGTAGCCTGCCCCTACCAGTGTGCAGATGTTTCTGCCGATATATAACAGGCTATTGTTATCGCGCAGCACAAGAACTAATCGACAAAAAAACACCCGTACGATAACTCGTGTATTGTTATTTTGCGAACTCAAACTGAGATAAACAATTTGCGTCTAATCGAGACGAAAGCAAAACAACGAATGACTCAAGGTAGATTGTAGAGAATGGTATTTTGAGAAAATCTCCCTTGGATATGAAGTAAGTACATGATGTATTTTTTAGATTATTTTAGACGCAACGGTATGTTCCCCGCACGATTTAAGAGAAGACGCTGTGCTCTCCAGCCATCTAACTATGTCGTTATCGGTACAGTCAAAATATCATATAAGTAAATCGTCCTGCTCAAACCGATAGAGAGGTATGAGGTGGGCCCATCATAATAAATTGCTTTTTAGTCGGCAGCTTACAAACTTGGGCCTAATGGTAGGTGATTTCTGGTCAGCACTGCAGTCCAGAATGACATTTCGAATACTTAAATGTTCAGGGATAAGTAGGGAACCTGGCTAATGGATCGTGGTGATAGACAGCCTTTTCGCCTTAGGCGCCACTTGCACTGCCAGGTACCAGGTCCCGGAGCTTTTCGCTGATCGGATCCTTAGCCCTTCTGTTTATTGACTCTGTCTCAGTCGACCATTTTCGCTCAATTGCGATTTGACTTGAGCGACCATTCTGATTGTGATCTCCTCGCACAAGTGGACTAGGATTAAAAGTTTCTTCAGACGCCATCGTTGAGATTCAGAGAAGCGTTTGACAGCAGCACGAAGTGACTTAGGTTTCTTCTAGTCATTCGGCCGCGTCTTCGGATCGGCGAGTCTGTTTATCAGGCTTTACTCTTTTATGAAATTCAATGCGATGATGCCGTCAGAATGACGCCACCGAGGCCCGATTTGAAGTTTGTTTTTGATTATCTGTGTTCATATTGATTCCACGAGTTGCCACGAAAAGCTAATTCACTGCGTGATACGATGACACAACGCAATAAGGACAAAAGTACTGCGGAGAGGGGCAGGTATAGCACAAATTCTGTTAAAGTTTGGAAATTTATTCCACTCCATGTTATACAGTCAGGTTTTTTACGCGGTTTTTTTTACGAGGTTTTTTTACGCGGATTTTTGAATCAACGCGGTTTTTTTTACGCGAATTTTTGAATTAACGCGGTTTTTTTTGCGCGGATTTTTGAATTAACGCGGTTTTTTTTACGCGATACCGCGCTAATTCAAAAAAATTTTCACGAATTTCCGAATTAACGTGGGTTGGAACCAGAAACGTTTAAGTGTTTATCTAGTAAAAGACTTAGTCCAAAAAATACTCTCCGCCCACCGAAAGATCCGGAATGACCGTCAAAGACCGTCAAAGAGGACAATTTTAAATACTGGTTTTAGAGCGTCTTGGGTTTTTTCTTAAGCCCTTCTTGCTGGAATATTTTACGCGGATTTAAAAAAAACGTGTTTTTTTACGCGGATTTTTGAATTAACGCGGTTTTTTTTACGCGGATTTTTTAATTAGCGCGGTTTTTTTTACGCGGATTTTCGAATTAACGCGGTTTTTTACGCATTTTTTTTACGAGGTACGTATCCCCCGCGTAAAAAAAAACCTGACTGTATTGCAAAAAATCTAGCACAAAAAGTAGGAGGGTGGTATCCAAGACACGACCGCATAGTTGACGTAGGACTGCAATAGTTTTATATTTCCTTTTGAGGCTCTGTTTGATTTGAGCTGGTTTTACTTTTGGCACGGTTCGATTTTGGCACACATGTACCAAAAACGAGCGATTATGTTTAATCACATTTTTTTAGTATTCGTGATTTTTTAACCAATTCAAGCTCAATATCCTCCAAAAGAAAGGTATTTTGGTTCTTTATGTTGACGAAGCGGATGGAATCGTTAAAAAGGTTCCTGAGGAATGACCAGAACATGTTCCGCTAATATAATGATCATGATCAAAGTAGTACTATGCTTCTAATTACTCGGATGGTAATATCAGTATCTAGGTCATCAGCCTAATTTCATCAAGCGACACCTCAAACGACTTGGAACTAAAACTAGTTTATTGGTGGCCAAATCTACAGTTAATTTCGTCTTTGGTCGTTTAAAAAGTAGGAAAAATCATGAAAAGAGAACCGTTCATTTTTAGCATGGTTTGATTTTGGCAACAGAAACAAATGTGGCGTGTTTCCACAATCGAACGGGGTCTGTATTTTTATTATTAATTTGCTGCTCTCTATTTTAAGAAGAAAATGTTCTCTTTATTATTGATATTAATTTTTTTTCAAAACGCGAAAAAGCAAATTGAGTACGATTTAGTAGAAATTAATCTTCCTTCTATATTTATTTGTCTTGTGAAAGATGGCTTACTCACCGATCGTCAAGTGGCGAAGATGTCACATAAGACAATTTTCCTTCAGTTACAAGTTCGTGGAAGAAACAACAATAAAGAATCACAGTTTTTAGACGAGATTGTATATTCACTGAAAATTTTAAATTGACATAGAATTTTATCAGTACACAGAATCAGAAAAAAATGAATCGGTTTCAAGATACCAAAAAACAGCGAAAGTCATATGTCTGTTATCTTCAAAAATAAACCGGGTTAGAATGATAAACAACATTAGCTTCAGCAATTAATGTTTGCATAGTGTTGTTCAATTACAAGTAAGGTTATGAAAAGTAATATTATCTTGAAGATGTCATGTAATAAATTTTTTGATTGAAAAATACAAATACAAATGTGGGAACTCTTACATCAAGATGAAAAGAATTTGGTTTTCATATTGAACTTAATTCATTCAGCTAGCAAAATATAATCATCAGTACAGCTCGTTTAATTACCTTTTCAAAGATCTGTACGGAGCATTTTGGTTCTCTATTGTCTTTTAAATACTCTTTATTTAGTTATCTTAATAAATCTCAGAAAAACAGAGTGTAGAGCTCAAAAATAAACAACGCATTTTATCTGTGCCATTCACCTATTTTTATATACAGTCAGGTTTTTTTTACGCGGGGGATACGGACCTCGTAAAAAAACCGCGTTAATTCGAAAATCCGCGTAAAAAACCGCGCTAATTCAAAAATCCGCGTAAAAAACCGCGTTAATTCAAAAATCCCCGTAAAAAACACGTTTTTTTTAAAATCCGCGTAAAGTAGTCCAGCAAGTAGGGCTTTAGAAAAAACCCGAGACGCTCTAGAACTTGTATTTAAAATTGTCCTCTTTGACGGTCATTCCGGATGTTTCGGTGGGCGGAGAGTATTTTTTGGACTAAGTCTTTTACTAGAACAACGCTTGAACGTTTCTGGTTCCAAACCCACTTTAATTCGGAAAATTCATGAAAATGTTTTTGAATTAGCGCGGTATCGCGTAAAAAAACCGCGTTAATTCAAAAATCCGCGTAGAAAAAAACCGCGTTAATTCAAAAATCCGCGTAAAAAAACCTCGTAAAAAATCGCGTCAAAAAAACCTGATTGTACTCTATCTGCCTCTACCGACACGAACAGTATTATGTTGTCCACGGTGGCGCAGCGTATTTTGCAGCACCCGAATAATCATATTGAATACTGATAGTCTGTGCCAGGCGTCCCAAGCAGCAAAATTTGTTTCGTTAATGAACTTTGTGCATCACAGCAACAAATTCTTATGCGAAATCAAGTTGCAGTTACATCTCAGCTTCATACACAATGACAAAAAAAGCGCAGGAGGTGGAGCCAATTGCAACATTTTCGTTGTTTCAACACAAGTTTCAAGAATGAAACCGCAATGTGTATGAACTTATGCATGGAATTTGATAACAACATGGTAAATGCTGCATTGCAAGTTCATGGCTCAGTTTAAAGTATTGCTTCTCTTATCATGCCAATGCAATGGTCATTACCAGTTTTTAATTTTGCTTCTTCAATCCATCAGTACCTTAGCGTGATAATGAAATTCAAAGCAATTTATCATATCGTTTAGAGACCCACACTTTTTGGACGACTTCTAGTCCAAGCACCCAAGAGTTACAACGCAGTGAATAACCTCATCTTAAAAACAAATATAAGGCGAACGATTGAGCAAAAGTTGCTGTTACATGGCTTCAGAACATGACAGCAACTTTTAGAAGTATATTTGTGTGTTTGTTTTTTGTATCTCGCAAGCATCACGTTGGCAACCTGTATGCTCCACCCACTAGATCTATTCAGTGAAGGTTAGGTTCTCAAATGCCGTTTATACGTTTCAACAACAAATCTAACCTCGCGAATTACGTTGTTGGTGTGAAGATTCTTGAAGCAGCGATGCAACTTTGGTTGTTGCTTGTTTCTTTACAATTTCATCGTAGTAACAAAAAATGTTTCTTAAAACCTCGGAATTTCATTAGTGCAACAAATGATCACAATTTATTTTTTTATTATGTTTCAATTGTTGCTTGGGGTGCTTGCATGTGATTCGTACATTGTTCGTGAAAATTCGACCTTGAAACTTTTATGAAATTTTCACTGTTTAACAATGAGGTTATAATGATATTTGGAGAATCACAAAATGGTCATTATTTTATCAATTCAACGACATATTGATTGCTGTGATTCATCGTGTGGTGACATCAGTATTACCGTTTGAAATCTTTCATTCAAACGTTACACCTTGGTTTTAGTTTCCGCAGAATGTATCTCAATATAGTGCGATAAGACGTAGTCCTACGTCAAAAAAAATACTTTGCACGTCAGTAAGAACAGAAAATACTCATTTCTCACTCTAAAGCAGTGGGATTCAAATAGACCAGTGGTTCCCAACCATTTTGGCTCTGCGGCCCCCCAAAAGAATTTTAGATACAAGTTTTGCAGTACGAGGCTACGTTTTTCAGTCTCATATCGTCTTCAAATCTAAATTGTTTCACGTCTTGGTCCTAAGACGCAGAGGAGTTGAAAATCCGCTTCACAGAGTCATCTAGAATGAATTTCCACCTATCAAATTTACCAAGAGCTTCGCGGCCTGTCTAGATGAGCCTCACGGCCCCCTTTGCCGACCCACGATTGGGAACCGCTGAAACAGACAGTTTGGACAAACAATTTCGGAAAAATCGATATGCATCAGATACTGAGCTGAGGGTACGTCACTGATTATCTATTAAACACTATATTTGGTGAAGGATTAGCGTAGTGATGGCCTAATGTGATAAGAATACAGTTTGACGATCCGGTGAATTGTAGAAAACAACAAATGCATCTTGCTAGCAATCGTCGAATGTTCATTTTTTTACTTTTTGTACGTCATCGTCACTGCTACTGCTGCTACTACTGCTGGAAGTTTCTTCTGCTTTATTTGCACTTCGATCCGGTATCGTATACGGAAATTCTTGCCCAACGGCCGTTAATCCTTCCTTCAGCCTGCGTAATGCTGACCGATTGATGTGCTCCAAGCAAACAGTTTGCAACCCTTCCTTCAGAGCGTCTAAAGCCTGTTCGTTCTGTCCCTTTGAAAGCAAAGTATCAATTAGGCAACTATAGATAATACCGATGCCGCTTTCCGTTATTTTAGCATTCTTTAACTGGTCAATCAAACGGCGTACCAAAGCAGCGTCATTGGTTTCCCTAGCATGTTGGATGACTTTTTGGAACATCACTCTGGAGCTGTTGGACAAATATTTATCCCACAGAGACTTTGCCTTTGCTTCTTCTCCAGTTACAAAATAGTGTGCCCACAGTGCGTTGATCGGAGTGATAATTTCCCACTTGACGTACCGCTCGGCAAGCTTGTTAAACCGGTCGTGCAACTCTGGATGGTTTATCAGTATACCGGAAGCTCCTCCAATTGGAAAATGTTTAGCCACGTTTTCTGCTTCCTCTTTACTGGTGACTGCATCGATAGTAGCTTCCAGCGATAGCAAATATTGCTCAGCATTACCACTAGTCAGGTTAGCGTGGCAAAAACGATTATCAAAGGATACTAACTTTTTGACATTATCGGGAAGTAAGGCGCTGATTCGCTCAAAGGTTTCCACATCGCCCGTAGCAGCCAATTTATTCAGGAAATACTTGAAAATTCGTGGAATTGGATAGAGTTCTTGCGCAAGCATATCAAGAACCCGCTTAATTGCTTCGTTCAAACGATCTCGATTAATGAGTGCCTCTACGATTAGCGACTCTTCGGTAAGATTGAGTTTATCACTTGGAAGCAGTTTGGCGCTAGTCGCAAGGACAAGATCTGGATCTCCGACTTTAAGAGCAGATTTGAAATCCTTCATCGCCATAGATACTACTTTGCGGGGATTTTTTTCGGTGTTTTTTGTTACCGGTTTTTCAGATTTCTTAGATATTTTAACATCACCAGCGGCACTGGGAGTTACGAATGGTACTTCATATCCTGATGTTTTGAGGAATCCGGACAATTCAATTAAAAATGCATCGGAAGGAGTCTCATCTTCTTCTTGCATTTTTGTCCACAAACCTAAAGCCTTTTCTGGTTGGTTTTCATTGATATAGCTCTTCAGTAGTTTATGGTATATTTCTGAACGATCAATATGATTGAGATCTTTAGTCGCTTCCATCAAGCCTTCTAAGCTTTGCGTTTTCCCTTCCACATGGTATCGCTCACAAGCATTTTGAATACGTTGATATCGAGTACGCAGTCCTGGTGTTTCCAATATTTTTCTTGCTTGCCGAA
This sequence comes from Wyeomyia smithii, assembly GCF_029784165.1. Classification (NCBI taxonomy): domain Eukaryota; kingdom Metazoa; phylum Arthropoda; class Insecta; order Diptera; family Culicidae; genus Wyeomyia; species Wyeomyia smithii. The sequence goes on along the minus strand of NC_073696.1, from coordinate 125,382,783 downwards.
TGCGACCACAGTCCACAAATGCAAATACCAAATCATACAGACTGTTGACTTCACCGTGAACCTCGGTGCTGAGATCAGTCAGCCGTTGAAGATTTGTTGCATCCTCTGCCTGGATCAAGCGACATGTTAGTTCGGCCTTCCACGGTGTGGCACGATATTTCTGGCAAATATCTTCAAAAACGGTAATAGCCGACTGTAAATCTTCTCGAACAATGTGAACCTAAAAATTGGTAAGAAACAATATTATAACGGTATTCGAAATTCAAAATGCGCAGCGACATCGTTTACCTTGATGAGAGCTCCCAAAAATATGTTATGCGGTGTTATGTACCCATTCTCGAGCAAATTGTCAAACAGTTTATTAACGCCATCCACGTTTCCTTTCTCTGCCAACGAATTCAACATTCGCCAGCAAGCACTGTTGTAATTGAAATCGACAGATTTTTCATCGCGTGCTACCGCTGGTTTATAATCGGCAAGGAACTTCAATGTATCGTCAAAGCGATCTTGATTCAGTATTGCTTGAGCAAGCCGAATAATTTTTGTTTCGTCAAGTTCAAAGTCTGGTAGTTTGGTTTTAACTTTACGTAAAAGCCCAAAAGCTTCATCCAACTTGTCATTGTTAGCGTACAGTTCAATGATTTGTGCATAAATACCCGGTTGAACCACATAGTTTTCCTCCTCCAGACGGGTAAGTATTTCTTCAGCTTTAGAAATGTCATTTGATCGTATTGCGCTGCGAATCAGTTGGTTTTTCAGTGAATTTGTGTTTTCGCCTCGAGCTTGTAGATCATTGATTAGTCGTTCAAGCTGCGGGATTGATAAGCTGTAAGTAGTTGTTTTGGCCCTAGAGTTTACTTGTTCTATCTGAATGGGCTCGAGTTCTCCAGCGGCCAATTGACTCAACATAGTCGAAATTTCGGTGGTCATTTCACCTCCTAATTTTTCTTGAATTCGTTCCGCCTGCGAATGACTAATCGTTAGGCCTTGGTTTACGAATCCAGTCAGAACTTTAGTAAGCGCTTGTATACGTTTCGTCTTGAATGTGACTAGTACATCGTAGATCATCAAACCAAGCACATCAGCCTGGAAATTTGGACCAGGCACATTATCACTTTCTTCTGCTTGATCACTGACTTCCTCTCTAGAGCCAGCTCTTAGAAGATTATCATACAAGTGACGAGAAAAGCGAATATAGGAATCAAAGTCGTTTGTATTGACCAAAGCAGTAACAAGTGGCTTGCGGTAAATACTTGGAGAGTAATACGCTTTGAAGCGCGAGGCAATATTGGCTGCTTCCTTCAAATTGTTGTTTTCCAGAGCAATGTAAGCACATCCTGAACTTCCAACTGCCGGTGACACTCCTACACTTCTCAATAGATGAATCACTTCTTCGTGATTGCTGAGACCTAAATTCGGGATGGCATATTCTCGGACAGTTTCACTGCTAGCTAGAATTCCGAAATCTTCTATCATGGTTCGCAGGGTATTCAGAACACCTTCTGGTCTAGGTTGATCGCTAGAGCACAGTAAAGGCCAGAAGTAGTGTTGGCGTACGGGCTGATTTTGGTCATTTAAGGCTTTTAATAATGGATAAGCTAGATCAACAATGCCATTTTTGAGAGCCGTTTCCAGTGCAATCAAATATGCATTCGGGTTTAACCCCGAACTTTGCAACTCATTGCAAATGGCAAGTACTTTTTCAATGGGCCTTTTAGCTTTTACTAGCTGCTTGAGTAGAAAACCACCGGTGTTGGCCAGCTCACCATCGTTTCGCGTTGCTCTTGGCATAATCTTGAGCAGCTTCAAGCTTACATCTTCTTGTCCCTTGTTGATCAACCGTAGGATAACGTTGACCGCGTCTTGATTAAATCCTGCTTGTTTACGAATTTTCGCCACCAGTGGGTCAACTTTATCCGCATAACCATTCGTGGCAAGTGAGTAGATAATATCCAGCAAATCTTTGTCCAGCAAGAAGATTTCCTTTTCCTCGCAAGTTTCTAATGTTTTATTAATGTAATCAATATCACCCTTCCGTGCATAACCGCACAGTAATGTAGTGTATGTGTCCGCCGAAGGTTGTAATCCCGCCTGTGACATCACGGCTAAAATTTCGGTAGCCGATTCCAAATCACTGGAAATTTTCAATTTGCTTGATTATTCTTTTTATGAACCAAATTATAATAGTTCACTTACTCCGCTTGCGAATGTCCCATGATAAGAGCGTTAAAAACATATTCGTTCACGGGCATCTGTTTCTCGCGCATGTATTCTAAAATCTTAGTAGCTCCTTCGATGTCACCTTCTTGACAGTAGCGAGAAACTAGTCGCTGATAGGTCACTCGATTCGGTTCTACACCCTTTGCTTTAAGGTCAGCCAAAAATTCGGTAGGTGAGAAGGAATGCTCATTGTCCAAATAAACTCGCAGCAGTGCGTTATAGTGGGATATATCCATGGGAACACTCAGGCTGTTAAGTGTTTTCCAAATTTCCTGTACCAGTGCTGTTCGCACCTCAGGAAGTTCCTCCGGTACTAAATTACCTGAAAAACGCAAATTTCTCATAACGAAACTACAAACTCTCTTCAGTATGAAGAACTTGCTGTAGGGGGACGAGGGGCAAGATGAGCACCTTAAGCTTCTTATCAAATTGTTAGGGCAAAGTGAGCAAAAAGCTACTGAATACATTTTTACTACATAGAGTAAGAAAAATACTCAAGAGTTGCTACATTGGAAACTAAAGAAAAAGGTTATTTAAATATTTATAAATAATTTCCTAAGCGACTTAAAAGTATGAGGCTGGTCGCGGTACGGGGTAGATTGGGCATATTTATGGGGCATAATGGGCATGTTCATATTTTTCGATTTCAAGCAAACATTAAACAATGTATCAATGTAACGTACAATCGTAGGTACCGAAACAAAGTTTTCCTTTCCTGTTTCACTATTTATACTCCGAAACAGCATAATTTTCTAGCCTTTTTCAATTTGAAAATTATCTATGAATTTGCCCGCATATAAAAATAAGGTTTTGGTCCATAAAACATAAAATAAATAATAAAACATGACAAAATTTGAATTTAGGTAACTTTATTTTAATGATTGTCAACAAACGAATCCGTTCGACGCAGCCTTAAATGTCGGCTTAACGTTTGCCGTGGAATGCCGTGTGCAATAGCCGCTCGGTTCACTGACATTCGATGAGAAATAACCGCGTCTATAGCAGTGGCCAATGATGACTGTGACCATTATTTGCGCCCCGACAACCGTTTGTAATTCCGAACCAATTTACTATTAACTGCTGCTAGCACGATGTTTACTTGACAGCACTTTCTGGTTTGTAGGTTATGTTTTCGTGCATAGGTATGGCAATTTTGCCCCTACCAGCAGTGCCCGTTCTGCCCCATGAGAAACACTTATGAGAAAGAGCTGTTTTTAGATGATGTTTCATTTGAAAACACTGCATTATTTATTGAAACTGTTTGAATACCAATAACGATTACCGAAAATAAACTTTCGAGCCCAAAACGACACATACGCATGCAAAAACCCTTATTTTTCGCGCTTGTGAGCTATAATTTTATACGCAAGACGTGCATGAATGATACAATTGTTTATTGTGTAAAAGCGAATTTGTTTTTTTTCAGTTATTTTGAATAAAATTACATCTTCAGATTAATGTTAATGATTCAAATTTATAACAGTTCCAAAATTACTGCCAGAAACCTAGAAACAACATATGCCCATTCTGCCCCGTATGGCGATCTTGCCCCTTGTTACCCTACACATATTCCATGAAACGAAACATGTTGAGCCACAATGTAAGAAAAATTACTCACCGCAACAGCGAATGACCAGCAAGGACTGTGCACTCGTCGCCGAGCGGTTCACCCGTATCTCTTCCAAAACATCCTCCAAATCCCGCCGGGAGATACGCCCCGAACGTCGAACATCTTCATCAAGTCTTTTCAGTGAACGATCCAATCCTTGACTCGAGCTGGCTGCCGACGTCGCAAATCCGCTGGGGATAACATAAATAAAACACAATCATTCATCTCTAGTACAAAAGAACAACGCAACCGCAATCCGCTATTGCGTAACAAAAGCAACCGGAACATTTTATCGAACTTGAGCGTCCCTTTTACCTGATGGAATTGCTGCACAAACATTGTGACTGCTGCACGAAGCTACCCTCAGTCTCTCGAGCAGTGTTAAACACGATATTCCGTGCAAAACCGGCAAAATACCGCACAAATTTGCTGGATCGCAAAATCGATGCCATGGTTTGTGCTATAAGATTAAAACACGAGGACTCAGAAAGCAGAAGGCAGACAAAAGAGAACTCGTGGATAACCTGACAGTTTTACAACATGCGTATGGTGTACACGATCGTACAAAGTAACTCAAAAATATGTTCAATTTCATTCACATTGAAGGAAAGTCATTAATCATCTAAACCTAAGACAAGACGCGACAGCTGGTCACCGTTACATGCAACCGATTTGAACCGGCTGCTGGTTGAATCCGATAACGCAATCGTCACGTAGAAAATACAACGAGGTTACTTTTCACTGTAAAGCAGTGATGCTGGAGAGTCATAATTTAGCTATTATAATTGTTCATAAATAATGATGCAAAAGTATGCAAGGTACATAATAATACCGAGTAATGTATTTCACTGTTATAACTTCAAAAATGCATTGCTTAATCGTTTTTTACTATTTCGGTTGAAGTCCAAGAAACTTAGGAAGAAAAAATATGGGTACCAAAAACTTAGGAAGAAAAAAATTGATAGTAGAAGAATGCTTTATTGAACATAAAATAATAAATAAAAATTGAGTATTATTCGTCAGTTTATTGCAATTTTAATTTGTTTTATTTTCATTGACCTGCAGAAGTTGTTAAAAATAATCATTCTGGCATCAACGGTATGGAACGTTCAAAAAAAATTCGACGGGGATGACGGCCGTTACGAAAAGAAAAATAAGAAGCCAGCTGTCGCGTCTTGACTTAGATCTAAACATATAAAAATGCAGCTCTGTCTGTCTGTCTGTCTGTCTGTCTGCCTGTCTGTCTGTCTGTCTGTCTGTCTGTCTGTCTGTCTGTCTGTCTGCCTGTCTGCCTGTCTGTCTGTCTGTCTGTCTGTCTGTCTGTCTGTCTGTCTGTCTGTCTGTCTGTCTGCCTGTCTGTCTGCCTGCCTGTCTGTCTGTCTGTCTGTCTATCTGTCTGTCTGTCTGCCTTCGCGTGGAACTGTGCTTTAGATGGTGTTAATATACAGAGTCCTAGGTTTTTAAGGTTAAACCTCATTGAATCCAACAATGGCCGACTTCGAATCACCACACCACTTCGAATTTTCGAAAGCACATGACTCGGAAATAGTTAAGGGGCCATCCACATTCCACGTGGACATATTTTGAACAATTTTGACCCCCCCCCCGCCTTCCCTGGGAACAACTGCTCATATAAATTCTAAAAATTTTGTATGGACCGCGGAAATTACACAACACCGCCCCCCCCCCCCCATGGCTGTCCGCGTGGTATGTGGATGGCCTCTACTGCATTCCCTGTGAAAATGCTATTTTATGTTTGCTGTGGTGAAGTATTTCCGAGTCTTGTGCTTTTGAAATTTCGAAGGGGTGGCTCGAAGTCGGCCATTTTTGGATTTAATGAGGTTTCACCTTAAACTAATTTCGTTTAAAAAATCACTTGCATCAATGTTATTTTCTTTGGAACTATAGTACGTATATACGTGAATATCTCGGCTGATATTACGAGCCTATTTCTATTTAATCTCGAATACGTCCACACTAGTGTAATTTGTCTGTGGTTTGGCCCTGACGACTCTGTTGATATTGGTTTGGTTTTTACTTACGAAAGTGAAGGAGGGAAATATTTTTGCTTTTGTTTTCACACATAAATTGACAATTGCATATGAGAATTCGCGTATAGGTGCGAACAGCCTTAGAAATCTCTTTTACTTGTGTCAGGGCCAATAAGTAAATTCAGCGGCTGTCGAAATTTCTATTGGGATCAATAAGGTAACTGACATCGAGGGGCGCTTATATGTAATGTTTAGAATAAAGGAGGATAGCAAACAAGATGGAAAGTACGAATAAGGCAAACACAAAGAATTATAAATTACAGAAACACGTGAATTTCTTTAGGTGAATGTTAATAATACTTTCAGTAATTCTAGAGTCAAACCCGTTAATTGTGAATCGTTATTCTCTTGGAGACAATGGAACACTCTCAAGGGAGGCCGCTTATTTATTTGGATGAGCACAAACTAAAGCAGGATGCAAACGACTATGGATTGTCCGATGAACTTTGGGATTTTGAACACTTTAAACAGCAATTGCAGATAGTGATCGTACGAAATGAAGAGGACGAATTGGAATTTGACATGATAGGTGTAAGTCCAGCCATTGCTAATGCATTTCGACGATTAATGTTGAGTGAGGTTCCAAGTATGGCCATCGAAAAGGTTCACATTTATAACAACACGTCCATCATTCAAGACGAGGTGCTCGCGCATCGACTTGGTTTGATTCCGCTGAATGCCGATCCCAGACTGTTTGAGTACAAGGTAAACGAAAATGATCCAGCAAACGCCTTGGACACTTTGGAATTTGAACTGAAAGTAAAATGCACCCGTAAAAATAAAGAGTCTACAGAAATCACTAATAATGACAACATGTACAAAAATCACAGCATTTACTCAGGCCAGATTAAATGGGTTCCGATTGGTAATCAAGCGTCAATATACAAAGAAAGTGATGTTGGACCAATAAACGACGATATATTGATAAGCAAAATGCGTCCCGGTCACGAATTCGACATAAAACTTTTCGGTGTAAAAGGAATAGGTAAAGATCATGCCAAGTTTTCACCGGTTGCAACTGCTTCCTATCGGCTATTACCAGATATCCGTCTCAATCGGCCAGTTTTTGGCAGGGATGCTTTGCTGTTGCAGAAATGCTTTTCTCCGGGAGTGATTGAAATCGACAAAAGTGAGCACGCGTATGTGAAGGATGCTAGATATGATAGCTGCAGTCGAAATGTGTTCCGATATCCTCAAATTGCCGATGCTGTTACAATGAGCCGCATTCGGAATCATTTTATTTTCACAGTGGAATCTTTGGGAGCCTTGAAACCGGATGTCATTTTTGTGGAGGCGGTTAAAGTGCTCAAAAAGAAATGTAAATTGTTCCTTGACGAAATAAAAGGAAATTAGAATTGTGTTGGATAATCAGAGTTTTTATTGATTTAAATTGAGGTAAACCTAAACGAAACCCCCAACCCCGGTTTGGATATGTCACGCGACTACTGGCTCGGATGATTTTCTTCTGTGTGTTTTCATATGACCTTGTAAAGTGCTATTCTGCCGGAATGTTCGCTTGCAAACAGAACAACCCCACGGGCGCTCACCGGTGTGCGTTAGTCGATGCTGTTTTAATACTTTACTATGAGCAAAACTTAGTTCGCAAAGGTCACACGCGTAGGGTCGTTCTGTTGTATGAGCCGCCCGAAAGTGAACTGTTAAGTGACTGTGCGTTTTGTAACATTTCTCACACCGAGAGCATTTGTAAGGTTTTTGGTTAGTGTGGCTTCGGGAATGTATTCGTAGTTCAGCTCCAGTAGTGAAGCACTTTGCACAATCCGGACAAGAAAATTTTTTCGTTCCGTCATGTCTCCGGAGAACGTGATTTCGTAGCATGATTTCATTTTTGAACCTTTTCTGGCAATGACTACATTCGAAAGGCGTTTCTGTCGAATGTGAAATCAAATGGCTTTTCAACCCGTGAGCTCTCACGAACGATTTTCCACAAAGATCACAAACGAATCGAGGCACATCTCGGTGAGTTTTACGGTGAAGCGTTAGAGATGTACTGTATTTGTAAGTCCGTCCGCAATCGTGACAAGAATACTTTTTACAGTCTGTATGTCTCAGCATGTGACTCCGCAATGCCCTAGAGGTATTAAACTCTCCGTTACATACTTTGCAAATCTCGGGCTTAAGCCCTTGATGGTGACGAAGATGTGCTTGATACCGGTCTGAACTTCGAAATCGCATCATGCATTGTTCACAATATAGCTCATTGTTTTTGCTATTATGCGCTGTTGTTTTTACTTGGACTACTGAAACTTCTTCTACGGTATTATTTTCTATCGAAACTCGAGTAGGCAATGTTGGTTCATCATTTTCAGAAGAGTAAAATGTCGCTAATATTTGCTTGTTTTCGCAATCTTTTGCTTGTACATTATCCTCAATTTCAAATTCAATTTCGATTTCCTGCTCAAGATAGCGGGGAGTTTCATTACGCTGATCTTCCATTCTTGAATGAATTACGAGGTATTCTTTATCATTAAAAAGGCATTTTCCACTCAAAACATCATCTGTTTTGTGTTCCGAAATATTCTCGATGTCAAGTTGGGAGTTTTCTGGTTCGCCGTAAACGTTGAAATTCAGTAATCGGTCAGTTTCCAAACACTGCCGTTGAAACTGTTTCCACGACAGGCATTTTTCGTGACAAGATATACAGATTTTCTTTGGAAAATTCGGTTGAGCATTAATCTGAAAAAAATTATATTGAACTAAGAGAACTTGTACTTTACTTGTACTTATTACCGTTACCGATAATCGCACGCATTCCTGAAGTAGCTTCAGAGCTTCTACTGAATCGTCCGGTGAACGCAAAGATTCTTCGTTATTAGATAAACAACCACGGCAACGGGTTGAGAAATCCATTTCACTGCTATGTTGTTGCTGAAGTTTCTTGTTTTTGGCTTGAAGCCTGTGTTTCATACCCGCCACTGCTCTCGACTGCTGTGTGATTCACGCAGTCTGGATAATAATAACGATAATACTATTTTGGTTTTGTTTAATTGTTGATAATGCATTTAACCTTTGTTTTGTTTGATACGTACACGCTAAAGAAAAATTTTTATATGCTGAGTTAACTTTACTCAGATAATAATAAAAAAAACACGATGAAAAATTGTTATGTCTATTTTGCTTTTGCTCATGACATGGTTTATCAAATTGAAGAGATTTAGCATTCAGATCCACCCGCACAGAAAAATAAAAATATCCAAATATGCGTACTTTTAACGTAAATAAACAAAGTGATAATGTTAGGAGTGGAATAAAAGTGTTGTAATTGAGCGTGATATAAATTATGATGAGTAGAACATGGTGTAACAGTTTGATAAAAAAGTAGGCGCGGGGTGAGGAAGCGGTTTTTCACTTTGGGTGGTTGGAGACGAAGCATCACTATGCAACAACGAATAACTTTTTCGTGTTTGTTGATATATCTTTACTAACTAAGCAATTGAATACCGCAAATTCAGGTGTTTAAGGTTGGAAATTTTTTCTTAAATTAATGAACATTGGTAGCAAGGTATGTAGCATTATCATATATATAATTTGGTATTATGAGATGCGATAATTTTTATGCCCTAGTTGTTTATAAACAAACCTTCTCACTGGCAATTTTTTTCCAATATGGCCGAAAGTCGTGATTTCGATTTAGTGCTGCGACGTTAATATATGTAATCCAGCATAAACCTATAAACTGGTTCAGTGATATTTAACAAAGCATCACCGGTGTAATTTTTCAAAACTGTATACTTTGTGAAGAATTTCCAAAAACGATATCCGCTTATCATGATAAGCGAAAAACAGTACTGTAGTCCACCCGAAAAAAATTTACGATGTATCCTGCGGTGAGAACAGTAAACGGAAAGGATTTTTGTCATTACCATGTTTTAATAACGTTTTTCGTTTCGCATCTACCACCTACAATAATTCTACTATGAAAAACATTATCAGTGACTTCTAAATGTAAGGGGAAAATGCCTGAAAAAATGCTGTTAAGATTCATAACAACCTTCCTCTTTTATTGTAAAACTGACAAAAACAATGCTTTTTATTGTTCCGGACAATGATATTTAATGTAAAATTGGGTTGTTTAGCTATTCACGGATTTCCGATTTCTATATATAATCTGAAACAGTGTAATTTTCTGAGCAAAACATGATTTTTCAAAACTCTATATCATTATCCTTCGGTTTTTAAATGAAGAATTAAAGTTCGCTCCAAATCGCTACAATGACAGTTGGTATATGGGCGAACTGTCATTGTAGCGATTTCGAGCAGATTTCTAGCAGTTTTAAATCTTGATTTGAAAAGCGAAGGACAACGACAATTTTTTTAAATCACGTTTTACTCAGAAAATGCAAATCTTTCAGATGATATAAAAAAACTGATATAGCTAAACAACCCAATTGATGTATTTACAGTGAAAAACGTGGTTAAATTATGGTATAACTATGTAGAATTACAGCAACTTTAATGGGTTTTTATGTTATATTTTTCGGGCATCGCACAAAATCTTTTCAACCTAACATTTTTGACAGATAGGGGTAACTTTTTTTACGATTTGGTTTTTGTGACTTTTTCTAGCGGAACAATCGTGTGCGTAGTGGAAATGCTATTCAATTTAAAATTGATGAACCGGTAAAATCAAGAACAAAACTGCATCGCCCGAAGGTAAACAAAGTTACCAGTATCTGTCAAACTCAGATGCATGACGTCACCGTGCGACGGTCTATAGTTCTTGGCAACAAACGGTACAAAAACTATTTGCCGGAATGATAGATTTTCCCCGGCTTATATCAAGTCTGCCAAGTATACAGATTTTTCTGTATTCTACAGATTTTTTGACCACGATACGAAATGATACAGAATACAGAAATCACACAGAATTTTAATTTTTAATACAGATTTGTACAGAATTTCAGCAATCAAAATCTTTAATGTTTCGGTTTGAAATTGTGATGTTTCACAAAATGTTCGAACTTAATAAATTGTAGCTCTGCCTCACAGACATTTCATCCGAACAATATTTTTCAGTTTTTCTAATGCGTTGCCTACGTAGCCGTATTTGTTTTTGTGTTGCGTTGTATTCAGGCCTTGGACGCGCCTATGCTTTTGCACTGGGTTGTATGTGACATGTTTGTGGCTCCATTTCCATTGCGAACCCACCGTGGTTCTAATATTTTGCTTGTTATTTTTCGGTCATACAAAAATGGCGTCTTTTCGAAGGCCTGGTTGTATTTGCATTGACGATTTAACTCGACCAGGTTGGCTCTAGGTCAAAACGAGGTGAGCTGGAATAAAGAAATTCGGTATTATAAACCCCAAAGCTGATGTACGCAGAGAGGTTCACATATTTTAAACATCCATTATAGCGACCGCCATTATATTACAAATCTTTTTGTTACAACTTATAGATCAACTCAAAATCTATGCAAAATCGCTGTAATATGAAGTGTAATTTGAAACATCCAGTTAATCGCAAAAATATGTACTTGAAATGAACGTACTAACTTTTTACTGAGTATTATTTCAAGACACTTTTCTGTAAAAATGTTATTTTTTTATAAATTTGGCAACTCTGTTGGAACTGTCAAATCACATGGTGTTTAATTTGGCTTTTGGATTTGAGGATTCGAGCTTTTCGAGCATTAAACGTAATTGAATAATTCTCCATTTCATTTAAATTGTGGTAAGTAAGTATGCGATAGAAGAAAATATACGTCTAATGTTCACTGTTTGAAAGCAGATAACATGTCCGGGCGAGAAGGAGGTAAGAAAAAACCGTTAAAACAGCCAAAGAAAGACTCGAAGGATATGGACGACGAAGACATGGCTTTTAAGCAGAAGCAAAAGGAACAACAGAAAGCAATGGAAGCTGCTAAGCAAAAGGCTGCTAAAGGAGGGCCCTTAGTTGGCGGTGGTATTAAAAAGTCTGGAAAAAAATAACACCGTTCCGGCAGCACCAACATCGTGACAAGGTGTATGCAATTTAACCTGCACGCTTCCTCAGCTGAACTGCCACAAAGTTTTTCGAGGTTAGCTATTGAACAAACTTAAGAACCTTTGGTAAAATCAGTTAAATGGAATCTCCGATTAATTCCATTGTCACGCTATATTTGTTTGTATTGTAATATCTTAAGGAATGAAATAAAACTGGTATACATAATACATAGTTTGTTTTTACAGCCATCTGCTGCAATAAGATCCGTTTAATAAATAAAAGTAATATATAAATACTTTCGCTTGCTTAATTTACACTGATTGATTTCATGCTCCGCTAGCCGGAATGAAATGTTCATAATAAGACTTGGTGTATTCTACCATTAAATCCTGCATTGCATGAGGGACAAAATCTGGATTGCCCTGCCCGCCTTCGATTTTGCCCTCAGCTGTGTAGCGCATATAACTAGCCACAGTTGTTTCCGGAGGAAGAATGGCTCCGTCTTCAATGACGCAGTTATCCTTCAATACACATCGTCGTCCCTGAAAAAGTTTTGCATAGAATATGTTTCCTTTTTTATTTTAATGTATCTCACTTACCACAACTGCGTTCTTTCCTATATAAACGTAGGATCCTATGGAAGCAGCTGACACGATTGCACCTTCTCCAATAAAAACATGATCTCCAATTTGAAGAGGAAAAAATGCCACTCCTTTGCTAAACTGCTTGTATGGTGGCCGTACTACCGAGCCCTTTGAAATTACACAGTATCGGCCTGTGCGAACAGCAGCCAAGTCGCCCCGAATGATGGCTCCACTTTGGACAATCACTTTGCCGTGCAGAACAATGTTTTGCGAGCCGCAAAGAATGGTCTGTCGACTGACTTTGTTCCCAGATGCCGTCTCAACGTATTCATCTTTGTTATAATATGTGTTCAAAACATCCATATCAAATTAGAGAAATACTTATATGACTAAGAAAAACTGTTTAGCTAAGATTTCGGACGTTTTTGGACAGTAAAAACGGTAGTTATATTGTTTGTTTTTATAAGTATTGAAGTTTCAGGCAGCGATGCCAGAAATTTTGAAGCATGCTATCTGTTATCAGAATTTAATTTGTAGTCAGGGTGACCATTTTTTCAATACAAAAGATATATATTAGGGTGGCAATTCGATATATGTAAAAATGAATTTAGAGAACCGACCATGTACATTTTGTTCAATTGCCCAAAATAATAACCTATGGAAAACACGTTGTATGTGATTTGCAGTTCAAAAAAAAAAAAAAAACACCGATACTTATTTACTTATTTAACCCGTAAAGACCCGGGACGGAACTTGTTTTTTGAAAATGCTCGTTCTCAGCTTTGGAACGGTCGATTTGGGAAAACTTGGAATTTTATTCAAGAGGAATAGTTGCTCTAAGATTTAGTAAAGATGCCACCCCTTCCCGTTTTCGTGAGACGCAAATATATCTGTGTTTTTCTTCTAATTTTTCAAACAGATTGAGCAAACACTGCGAATTTACATACGTATCAATTTCCAACAAACAACTTTGTTGATTCACAGCCCAATAAGCTATTATTCAGTGGATTTCAGCTGAGCTATAGCTAAACAAGCCGTTATTCAACAAAATTGTTCGTTGGGTTGCTCCATGTATCAAATCATGTCAGGAAGATGGATAATGGTATGTAAGAGTGAATTTTGGAGTTTCTAAATTATTTCAGTACAAAATCACAAAACTACGTATTTTCATAAAAAATCAAATAGGAAAATCGTTCGTCAGATTTCAAGCTCTACATTTCCAAGGTAAGGTCTCCTGAATCCATACGCGATGAAATATTTATTTTAGCATGCAAATATTTTGAGAAAACGAGTTTAAATTCGCTAACTCCTATTCCTACATCCAGGTGGTGCCGGCTGGGGTACGCAACTTTGGTTGCCTACGACAACAGGATAAGAGGAATGGTGGATCCAGCCCACTTTAAGATGGCAGCGTGTCAGCGGGATAGGGACCTAAGATTAAAAACCTACTGTACCCGAAAACTTAAATAAGTTACAGAACTTTTACAGAAAATGAAAAAAGAATTCGATCTGTATCTTTGGCAACGACCTCTAGCATGAAACGCACGGACACAAATCGGAACATGGAACATACTGACCCTTGCCCAGCAGAAAGCTAGCCGCCTGAAGCTTGAAATCTTGGAACTGTGCGATGTCCGCTGGCCGGATACTGGCAAACACAAGAAACCATCGGGACAAGTCTTGCTTTCACTCTGGCAAACGAGGTGAAAATGCTGCTTGAGAAAAAGGAGTTAGATTCCCAGGGGCACATGCAGCCAAGAGTTTCTGCCAGCTGAACAATGTGGTTGGGAAAATCCCGAAGGGGGACATTGAAATCCACTTGGGTGACTTCAACGTGAAGATTGGCTCAAACAACGAGGAACTTGAACGCGTCATGGGACGCCTACACACTTAGATTTTATTGCCGAGAACTCAACAGTTGATAAATTCAGCTAAATGTTCTACAAGTTTTCGGTAGAATATTCAAGAACTTCGGCAAACAAAATGTCAATGCTTGCTGGCTTACGGTAAATCGATATATTTGCCGAATGTTCATCGAAATATATTGCTGACATCCGCAAAAAAATCGCCGAGCTCGATCAGCTGTTAGGAAGTTTGCCGAGATAAATTAAGTGTGTAGGAGAGACGGGCGAAAACGGAGAGCTGTTTACAGAGTTTTGTGATAGTAAATACATGGTCATTGGAGGATCACTCTTTCTCCCTAACCCAGCACAAAAGGCAACGTGGGTTTCCCGCGATAGCCGAACAAAAAAACCAAATTGACCACATCCGTATCAACCGAAATTGGAGAAGAAGCCTTCTTGATGTACGCAACAAGCGCAGCGCCGACATTGCATCCGACCATCACCTTGTTATCGCTGGGATACATCTGCGCGTCACACGTGTTGAACTACTTGAGGAGAAAGTTGGGTGTCGTCACGACGCTCGCCGACTGAAGAATATCGAGGTGGAAAGATCCTTTGTCGAACAAATTAAATCCCGAGTCTCGGAGTTGCCTGCTAGTAGAACCGTTGCCTACTAGTGGATTTCGGACGAAACTTGGAGAAACGGAAAGAGGTGAAAGCCGGCATTGAGCGATCGTGAACCAGAGCAGCTAAGACAAATGCTCGTCAACGATATGCTGAACTGGAAAGGGCTGTAAAAAACGCGCTAATGGACGGCTCAAGAGAGCCTGGACTAACTTCCTAGCCGAAGAAGGACAAACTGCCGGCGCCAATGGTGATATCCGCTTGTTGTACGTTATTTCTCACCGGCTTAGTGGTACCAGGATGAGCACAAAGATGTCGATAAAATACAGAGCTGGTCTGAAAAAAGTGTGAAAATTTTTGCATGTGTGCCATGAATTCTAGATAAACATTTCAAAAGGTCCTATCTGCTTTCATCGTTTTTCCGAAGCGTCTTTTTATTTTGGTAACGGTTCAACTTTAGTAGCTCTCCCAAGCGTAGTTTTCGTTCAGAAGACTAGAGTGATCCCTCCGCTATCAACTTGTGCAAATAACGTGTCATAAAAGGTGTTTGATCAGTTGTGGTGATTGAATGAAAGTGATCGATCAAAAAATCGATCAAAGCAGATAGGACCTTTTGAAATGTTTCTCTAGAATTATCCTCCAAATAATACCCCTCGTTATGCTAAATGGTAAACTAAAGTGTGATGTCGCTACCGTCGCTAAACAGACTGTATTTTCATCAGTGTATGTACTTTTCACTCCCGTTAGTACTGACGTTAAAATATATTGGCTATGCCGTTCGCTCTACGGCGACGGTAGCGACATCACATCTCAGTTTGCCACTCAGCATGACGGGGGGTGTAATTCGGAGAATATATTTTTGCGTGCGCAATCTGTTTTACACATTTTTTATCGTTTGCTTGTTAGTCTGTTCTCTGTGTCTCTTCTACTGGTGTTCGTTGACTTTGACAAATCGTTCGACCGATTTAGCCACGAAAACATCTGGGGGCACTTAAGCGTAGATGAGCTCCAGAGAACCTAGTCCATCTCATCGAGGCTCATTACGAGGCGCCTTCGTGCAAGGTGATGCACAATGGCGTCTTGTCGGACCATATAAGGGTTACTGCTGGTGTGAGACAGAGCTGCATGTTATCACCGCTGTTTGTTCTCATCGTTATGGACGAAATATTAGAGCGATTGACAGTAGACCAAATCGAGAATTGCCTTGGAATCCTCTAACTATGGAGCACCTAAATAACCTTGACCTAACCGACGACATTGTCTTACTGGCACAACGCCGAAACGATATGCAGCGCAAGTTGTATGAGCTCTCCGTGTGCTCCCAGGCCCAAAAACTAAGTCTATGGTAGTGAACACTGAAAATCCCATTAACTTCACAGTAGCCAGACAACGCCTGATGCTAGTAGTAAAGCTGATATAGTCACACGGATCAGGAAGGCCAGAGGTGCTATTGTAGGTTTATGAAACATTTGGCGCTAAAATCAGAACACTCTACATACGTAAGCCCGATTTTTCAACTCAAACGTATCCGTACAGCCTTCAAAACGTGGTGCACCTCAGCGGAGACAACGCAAAAACTGCAGGTATTTGTTAATGTCATCATTGGCTGATAGCGACAGAAATTCGAGAGCGTATAAGGAAGTGGATCAGAAACACCTTGGGGAAAGCAGCGAACGAGATCTGCAAAGAAGCACTTGACTGGAATCCGCAAGGCAACGCAGGTGAGGCAGACCCAGAGACTCACAGTGACGCAGCTTAGCTCTTTGTTCTTGCGGACTGGCGGACACGGACCAATAAGTAAAGAGTAAGTTGTGTCACGGAAGCGAAAAAAGTTACTGATTTACAAAAATTCTGCATATTATTGCCACACTGCCATATGTAATATCTTGCGAAAATCAGTACAAATGCTAGAAAATGGAAAATAATTCAGGACGCCCAGAAAAGATCTCAAAATCAGTACATGTTCTGCTAAATTAGAACCGATGGTATCCCTATGCAAACCTCTCTTACGTCAGTTTTGGGATTTCTGGAGAATCGACAACACAAATGTTGCCTGATATATTTTTCTTTTGATATAATACATGAAGACTTAAAACTGAAATAAGCAGAGTTGTCAAAAGGTCTTTGGCAGTGGTTTTCTTCGGCAGGTTTTTGCATAAGACTGCTGCAGAAAACGTTCCTTTTTTGGTAACTATTCAGCTTTCCACGAGCGGTAATGGCGGATGGTGCACGCAGTCTATTTTAACCTAACCCCCCTCTCTTGCCCCTCTTTGATTACGCCACTAACATGAGGTAATTCGGGTAATGTGATATGCAAATACCTAAGACTAACAGACATAACACCTTGAACAAATTTTCTATAAACTCATCATTCGGATCAAAATAGTAGTTTATGTAAGTAACACTAGTACCATCTGCTGCCGTGTTCGCACTGCGTCTTGTATGTCAACGGCAGCGCTGGTGTGCGTGCATGTGACAAATTGGGAACAACAACAAACGTGAAATTTGAAGTGATCATTTCCTGTGGCGGTGGAGTTAGGCTCTAGTGTTACATCTGTTAGTCTGTGCAGAGACGTTACGATACTTTGATATTGTCTTTCATTTCAATATGTTCATAAGAACTGACACTTTAATCAAATCTGAATTAAATTCCATTTGTTTTCATCCCTAATCTCAGCTTATTCACATGTAAACAGCACAAGCGCTAAATGCTAAATACCTAACGATTTTAAAATTATGATTACATCACTGGTTTCTTCTCTTCTGTAAGTTTTCAAGGGATTAATGCAATATGCTGTTTTATGGCTCATTTTTGTATCTCCTCTATGAATGCGCTCATGAACATGCGCGAATGGTCTAATTTAAAATATCGGAAATAATTCATAGAATAGCACTGCAAAAACTATTTAAAATCTGCTCCATATGAAGCCATTTTTGCGTTTTCTTATCAATAATCTCCTAGCTAGATAAAATTGTTTGTCCTATGTATATAGTAAGTCGCTAAACATGGTCCATATTGTCTGTGTGTGTGTTTTTTCATCCTTCCTCTGTTAGTTAAAGTTATTGGAATCTATAATTCTGCTTTTTTACGATTTAATATCACAAGAGATTCATCACGTAAAGTTGCACACGTGTTTTCGATGTTGTTAATATATGTTCTCAACAGTTGTGTATGAGGATTGGCAGCCAGCTACTCGTTAGCAGTGAGTGAATGATGGTTTTTGATCACCAGTTGGAAATTTCACGGGTTCGTTCTAGCGGGGGTTTTCTGAAATTAACAAAACAAAGATGAAGTATAACAAATTCATTGTTAACGATTTTGTGCATTGGTTACGGCAGCATTCGTGACAGAGCCACTTTATGCAGTGATGGGGACATGGCCGCGGCGGAAGCGATACTAGAATTGGAATCCTGCGAAACGGTCCGCTGGATACCATGTGGCGGGGTTTGCTGCATTCTCCGGAACGGATAGCGCCAGGGTGACTTGGGGACATCGTGCTGGAACGCTCGGTTCTCGATGCCCATCTTATCGCTGGTCTGGTCTCGAGTTTTCGACGATAAGCGGCTGCGATCAAGACAGGGTTTCAATTAGTGGCACTATGAAAAGTTTTAAAGCCACATCTTACCGCAGAATGCGTGATCCCAACCCAGGAGGATCTTCTAGGCCTTTGCTATTACGTTTGCGGTATCGGACATCGTGAGATTCTTCCAATATCACGTGTCGGTCGTAAGGGGTATCGTAATAAACCTAAAAACAAGAGAAAGTAGTGAATAATGTACGTTACAGGAAGGATCGCATCTAGTTACTTCCAAAATCGTCGAAAAGCGGTGTGGCCACACCAGGTCAATGATAGATATTACTAATCCAACCGACAAGCACAGTATACCTGAAAGATGTGAACAGTCTTAATTGTATATATAATTCAAGTTCATGACACTCAGAACTCCGTGTTGGTAATAAAGATATTTTATACCTTCCCTAGTATAGGAGAAAAAGTAATGAGTACTCAAGGAGGAAAACAAAATACTGAATGTAAAAAAGCCATGATAAGCCATCAAGCTAGCACCATGACAAACACCTCCATGATGACTCAACAGAGTAGAGCCTATTGAGGATCGACAGAGAAAAATGTCCAAGGAGCTTTAGCGGTATCTCCCGCCTGCCCGGGTTACTAAAAAAGGCCAGATGTGTACGGAGGTCTTTAGACATGCTAATAACAGGGTTTGCTATATACATGCTAATAACAGGGTTTGCAGGGTGGTATATATATATATATATATATACAACAATATATCTAACTAATGGTAGCAGTGGTCATAGGCTCCTACAGGAAAACAGGGTTTGCTGTGGTAAGAGCCCGCGTGTTGTGACATGGTAAGTGTAGTCTCGCGTTTGTTTTAAGAACTAATCTCCAATGCAAACAAGCATTCTCAGAGGAAACCATGCAATGAAAGTCGCGCTAAAAGAGAATCGGGTGTACTTAACCTGCTACCAGCACTAGCCAGAAGCACCATCCTAGATGAAAACTTATGTGTCCTCCCTCGATAAAAATTGTCAATGGTCGTTTCGGGAGCATCATATTGTATCCGATGCTGGCACCAATCAGCAGTGCTCCGGTAAGTGCCATCGTGTAGGCTCCGTAGCGTGGTACAGCCACCAGCAGCAGATTCATCAGTAACCATGATGCAAACGATGCCCTGCGAACGACAGAATTCGAATTGAGTGATTTAATGTTGGACCAAACCAGGCTGATTATCATTCCCGAGCACTTGCCATAGTAGAATGCTAGCGTAGTAGCCTGCTGCTCTGTACTGGCCGCCCCAACAAAATCCTTCCTGTCCTAGGCTGAAGTATTCTGCTACTGTCAGAATCGGATACGGCAGACCACGCTGCAGTGCATTTCGGTACGAGTTGCCCATGTCATTAGCTTGATTCCAGCTGAACTGTTCGTTAAAATCAATATCCGGCTGGGTCCAATTTCCAACAGGAAGCGCCACCAGGGTTATGTTGATGTGCATGAGACCAATGTGAGCGCCGATTTTGGCCGGCAGCTTTTCTCGGGAAAATGATTTGTAGGGGGCGACGATTGTCGATTGAGCCACGTGCCATGCGGAGCCAAGGCGGGTCGCTGTAAATTTCATGTAGAAATATGATCAGTTGGAAGTGTGTATTACTTGGAGCCCTCTAGGCAATCATTAATGGCGGTCAACAATCGGATTAATAATTTGCAAAATTGCGAATTAAGTTGACAGAATAAATCTGGTACTTACCCAAAATGACTAGGCCTACAAATAGGCTAAGCGTAACAGATGTAAAAGTTGTGAATTTCTGGAGGAAAATTAAAAACGTTTGATAAAATAAAAGTTGCTTTAATACAGTGTATTTTTTGTAGTAATAGACAAAATAAATTCTTTAGTTTAAAAAAAAAACTAAAGAAAGAGGTATTATACCTAACAAAAAGTCTTTATTGATTTGTTTTATTTTATTATTTTTCGGTGACCAAATACGATTGGACCCAGGACTGTTACCGGGTTTACTTCACTGATTGCAGGCGAGATTCATCCAACCAACGACACCCAGGGCTAGAAATTTTCGCTGTCATTAAAGGATTTTCAGTTGAAATTGGAAACTGTGAATTTCAGTTTTGAACGAACGAGTTGAAAATAAAAATTACTTGCAGTTCCAATCAGCTTACAGTGACAAAGATGACCAGTAGTATAACAAAGATGGCCAGTAGTATAAGCAACACAGCACGAAGCAAAAGTAAAGAGCGTGGTAAACAAATCACTACACGTAGCCATGCTTGTATTTTCTCCTCAGTAAACCTCTAGAGTGCAGGAGAACATCTTGCACTGCGAAAATAACTTCTCTCACACCAAAGAGCAAATCAACGCACATACTAGAAGAGAACGACAAACGATTTTTATCTGGTAAGCTTCCTGAAAGCACAGCAGTGAAATCTGAAATCTCTCTCTTGCGAGACAATGAACTATGGTGTCCTTTCTCACTCGTATGAACATCACGCACAATAATTACACGGCAGAGCTATCTGCGGTGCGTTTTACAGTTTGTTTCTTGAGCATGGCAGAAGAGGAAAAGAGATTGGGAGAAAAAAAAATAGACTGCGTTGCTCGTGCCGGTCGAGTTTAATCTGGTCAAATTCGTTTTCGTGGTGTAGCTACACGAGGACTACACTTTTGCCTGGTAGTTTTTTTTTTCACTTTCCAGACTACTCGCCAGTGGACTCTGCGGTGTACTTCTGCGTTTTCTCTGTAGAGTGATTCATCCCTCTTGTTGCTAACAGATGTGGGATGAGCTGGAATTGTGTTTTTCTCTCTGTAAGTTGGTTGTAAGACACTTTGGAGTGGAGAAAGAAGCAGTGTGGTGAAAGCATTTGCTACACGCAGGCACATACTGAAAGGGATGTACGCGGTAAATTTTGACGTAGAATACGTCTTACGGCAACAATTACAGGGGTCCAATTTCAAAACTGAAAACATCGAGAGTGTCACAAAAATTGTCCAATTTCAAACGTTTTAAACTCAGTCAAATGCAGAAAATTGTAATCTGATTGTTAAAACTATTGTAATATTGAAAATTGTTGAACATTGTCGAAACACAAATGTCGACTTTTGATTGGTTGCTTGCTGCCTTTCCCTAAAAAGGACGACAGAATGTAGTACTTAGTTAGCCGGCAATGCACTCTTTGGGCTATATAAGAGACTGTTTCTCCTTAAGCAAATCAGTTTACTACAGGAAGGCAGTAGCAGAGGACATCAACACCAATGGCAGTAGGCGAAGTGGATCAGCAGCGGGCAACGGGCTTGCCAGATCTACAAATTTATCCGTAGATCTACGGATTTGTTCACTTCTACGGAAAACATTTATATGGGAAATCCGTAGAAAAGAGGGGAAATCCGTAGAAATCCGTAGAATCTACGGATTTTACCGAAATAGTTCTAGCGACGCTGGTGGTAGTGGTTAGCTGCAGTTCTACCTCTTTCAGTTCGGCT
The DNA here is from genome assembly GCF_029784165.1 of Wyeomyia smithii. NCBI lineage: Eukaryota > Metazoa > Arthropoda > Insecta > Diptera > Culicidae > Wyeomyia > Wyeomyia smithii. The sequence goes on along the minus strand of NC_073696.1, from coordinate 125,360,896 downwards.
TCCCTTCGATCTGAGTTGGACCCCACCAGCGGTAATCCAATTCAGATATCGTTGGGTGAATACAACCCGAAATTGAAAGAGACTCGCACCGCCAGGTGGTTTGAGATGCCACCATCATCCAGCGTATGTATATATAGGGTGTGTGCACATAACGTGTGTGAATATCTGTAGCGTGTGTCCATAGCTATATAAGGTATGTGGCTAGCGTGTGTGGGTATCGTTCGGGGCTAGCGTGCGTGGCTTGCTATATAGCGTGTGGCTAGCGTGCGTGGCTTGCTATATGGCGTGTGTGGCTATCTTTATAGCGTGTGTGTACGTTTATGGCATGTCTGTAGCGTGTGTATGCATGTTTATAGCGCGTGTGGATTGCTATATAGCGTGTGTGATTTGCTATATAGCGTGTGCATGCCTAGCGTGTCTGTGCATGTCTATAGCTTGTGTAGCTTGCTATTTAGTGAGCGTGGCTTGCTATATAGCGTGTGGCTATCGTGTGTGGCTTTCTATATAGCGTGTGGCTAGAGTGCGTGGCTTGCTACATAGCGTGCGTGGCTAGCTGTATAGCGTGTGTGTATGTTTATAGCGTGTATGCATGTCTGTAGCGCATGTGTGCATGTTTATAGCGGGTGTGGCTTGCTATATAGCGTGCGTGGTTTGCTATATAGCGTGTGCATGTCTAGCGTGTCTGCTGTTTTGGATATGGCAGCAAGTGAAACCGTGGTGTCGGCTACAGAGGTAAACGTCATCTGGAGCAAAGAGAATATTAAATTAATTAACCCCAATTGAGTTTATTCCCAAACCTATTCCAAGAGATACATTGACATAAGACAGGCTGTCGTATTCCATATATTGAAGAGAGTACCGAGCCAATTTAAGGCCTTTCAGCCAGCGTCATTCTGGTTCCAAAAATACCGATATTAGGTGAAATTCGGTCATTTTGGGCTGATTTACAGAAACCGGAAGTCGTCATTGTTCATGGCTTGTGTAGTCAATTTCTGGTCTCTAGGCATCATTCTGATTCCGGAAATACCCATATTAGGTGGTATTTGGCCATTTTGGGTTGTTTTCCTTAACCAAAACTCGTCATCTTAGAAATCAAAATGGTATCCGGGATCCATTTTAGGCATCTGTGCATCATCCCGATTACGGGTATTTTATTTTATTTTATAATAATTTATAAGTAGTCTTAAGTTATTTTAGAATAATTCATAGTAGTCTTAATAAATATTAAAAATTAGAGTCGAGTCTACAAAATATTTAATTTGTTCAAACTTGCGAGATGGTTCACCGAACCCAGACAGTTATTCTACGCTTGAGAAGGTCTCGATTGCAGCGGTTATTGGTTCGGTAAATCCAAACGATGTTCGATGGAATGCGGTGTGTAGTGAGCAGCCAGTTGATCATAAGGAACGCTAAGAACAACGAATGCAGCTTACTGGATTTTGCGACGAAATTAAAACGTGTCAGAGCCAAGTAATCTATCAGGATACGGCGGAGATTTTCCGGATCAGGCCAGGGACAAATCTCTTCTGAATCTCTTCTTCTGATGAGGGTACCAAATCAAGTTGCAATTTTCACGTGGTGGCCGTACTAGAGAACAATACAAGGTTTTAAAGCAGGGAGGGTCTGTAAAGTCACGACCAATTTTGGCAATGAATCCCAGCTGTCGAGTTGCTTTAGTAATCAAGCTGGCATGATGTAGGTGGAAAGTGAGCTTAGCGTCAAGCGGAATATCTAGGCTGATCGGAAATATCGTTTTGAATGAGACAGTACCGTTTTTTCGACCATTTCATACCGTCCCATCTTTTGGCCGAACACACCTGAAATTTGGTAACTCAACTGCCAGGAAGTTGTTAAAGTTACCAAGCCACTTCGTGCCTTTCTGGTAATACCGCACCTTTGTAAAGGATTCTATTGTAAACGGTATGTGGACTGTTTAGAAGACGCGATAGCAAGTTGACACCTTAAGAGCCATGATGATAACGTAGTCCAAATTTCAATCTTCCCTGTGGTAATTTTTACGGCCTTTTTTCCAAAAATCACGCTCATTTGTCCCGTTTTTGCCTTGAGGAAATCTGGTCAGCCTATCCATACGTCAAATTTGGTTTCATTGGTTTGATTTGTTCATGAGTCATGCAGAAATGTGTGTTTCATTTGTATGAGAGCTCTTCCTTCCAGAAAAGGGAGGGGTCTCAAACTACCATAGTAAAATTTCATGTCCTTGAAAACCTCTACACGTCAAATTTGGTTCCATTTTCTCGGCTCTCGAGTTATGTTGAAATTCATTTCATTTGTCATTTCATTTGTTTCATTTGTATGAGAGCCCTCTCTTCCAGTACTGGGAGGAATGTCAAACAACTTCAACATTTATTGCCCTTTAAAAACTTCTTTTGTCAATTTTGGTTTAATATGCGTGATTAGTTTTCGAATTAGAACCTTCCCCGACTCTAAAAACCCCTTCGTTCCCCCCTTACCACATCAATCGGTTCATTCTATTGTTATATGTACAGATCATTAATACCTTTTTTACATAAATTCTTCTCAAAAATGAAACATGATTAAAAAATATCAATGGCACAAAATGACATCTTCGAAAATTGTCGATTAAATCAATTGCCCTATATTGCGTGGAATATCACACCACATGGGTTGGACACGTGTCACTTGAGATCCTGATGTTCATTCACCTCTGTCCAGCAACTCCTATCCCATCCTCCACGAGCAGCCGACTACAGCGGCAGGAAGTCTAAATCGCAGCGATGCCAACCTTTTTTCAAGAAAAACTGGAAGAATTTAAAATAAAAAACTGGCGTAAACTGGATATACAAATTTGAAGCTTCTACAGAAATTTGTTTGATTTACGGTTCAAAAATGTTATAAAAATAGAAAATAGAAAAATAAATAGAAAGCTGGATAGAACTGGAACATTTTTTTTAGAAACTGGAAATATAACCTTCAGCTGTTTCGCTGGCGCGCTCAAAATTAGCTGGAGATATCCAGGAAAAACTGAAGGATTGGCAACGCTGATCACATCTACTAAAGTGGCGGCAAAGTAGCGGAACAGGGCGTCGATTTTGTAGTGCTGGGAAATCAGGAAACAAGAGTCATCCGGTGGAGGACCGTATATGTGTGTAAGGATTAAGGGCGAATTCTCCAACTACAATGTAATCAACACCTATGCACCGACAAACAACAAACCCGATGAAGCCAAAGATGAGTTCTTGAACGATGCACAGGTTGGGAGGGAGGAATTCTTCCGCCGATCATTGGAAGGCATAGTCTCCACTCGTCAAGCAATGAAAACGACCTGAGGTTGATAAACTTTTCCGTAGCCCGAACTTTTTATGTAGCCCGAACGTGCAGAAACCTCCCACAGAGAGAACGCCGCGTTTTAACATTCAGCGGCTGAAAGCTGATGGCGTGGCAGCAGAATACGCCAGAGAGCCGGATCAACGAATCGTGAAATAGCAACAGGAAAGAGTGGAAGACATAAATGGGCAGTGGAGCAGTTTCTACGGTGTCATCGAAACGCCTGCGAGAGAGATGGTAGGTACGACGCGTGGTAGATAGTAGAGATGGTCGGGTTTGATGTTTTTCAAACCCGTACCCGACCCGAGCCCGATTTTTTTTTCGGTCGAAACCCGAGCCCGACCCGAACACGAATTTTTTTTCTCGTTCAAATCCGAACCCGACCCGAAATTGTGAAACCCGAACCCGAGATTTCATAGATTTTATAGTCTAGTTTTGGGTTTTCATACCCAACCTGAACCCGACATTTTTAAACCCGAACCCGACCCGAACCCGACCCGAAACCAAAAATATTTTTTTCACAAAACCCGAGCCCGACCCGTACCCGACATTTTCAAAAATTTTCAAACCCGAACCCGACCCGAACCCGTCGGGTACGGGTCGGGCTCGGGTTTCAGGTTTGAAAACGGCAGCGTAACGGCTGGTTTGATGCCGAGTGCCAGAAAGCGACAGATGAGAAGAACCGTGCTAGGAGCTGCATGTTCACTGCGGCCACGCGTCAGAGCAGAGAGAGATACAGTGAGGTAAGAGTTGCCGAAAACAGAGTCCATCGTCGGAAGTAGCGTGAATACGAGACGCGGGTGCTCGCCAGCGCAGAGGACAGCTATGGTAGAAACGACGTGCGGAGCTAGTCTAGAACAGTTAACAGATTAAGTGTTGTTGCAACTATCGAGGCATAACGTTACTCAACTCCGCATATGAAGTGCTCTCCCGTATCCTGCTCTTCAGATTGATACCGTTAACGGAGTCCTTTGTTGGCGAATACCAGGCAGGTTTTCGACAGAGGCGTCCTATTAAATTTTCACCCTGCGACAGATCCTTGATATGTTCGGGGAGTGTAACTTGCACATCCACCATCTTTGTGAAGATTTTAGGTCGGCATACGATTCAATGAAAAAAAAAACGAGCTGTGGTAGGTAATGCTGGAACACGGTTTCCCGACGAAACTAATTAGGCTGATTCGTATGACGCTGGAGGGGTCGAAATCATGCGTGCCAATAGCTGACGAGACATCAGTCGCGTTAGTAACGTTAGATGAACTGAAGCAGGGGGATGCGCTGTCTAACTTACTGTGCAACATATATTTTTTTTATTACTTCATTAGGGTAACTTTCAGCCACAGGCTGGTTCGCCACCATTACCCCCCTTCCCAAAGTCAAGTAAAAATACAAGGAGTAGTCCTGAGGGGGCAGCTCCAGGTCCTGGACATCCAGGGAGAACTTTTGTTTTGTTAATATAATTGTTGCAGCTTTCCTCAAGTCGATATCTTAGTCGGGTCTTTATCATGTTTTCGTAGCATTATTTAAGTTATAGGTTCCGCATGCATCGCATTTGGTTCGAAAGTCGCCTTGGCCGGAATAATTGTGACTTATGCGGGTGTGTCCGCTTCGGATTCGGGATATCACTACCTGGGATCGGTGATCAATTGGGTCTTCCCAGCGACGAGTATCAACTTTTATTGTTCGGAGGAAGGATTCGTGGGATCCAGTTCTGTCGGTGTTCTGCCAATCCTTTGTCCATGCCTCCCAGATAATGTCAGTCGTCCATCTTTTGAGATCATCCGCAGGAACGCGTCGTGTCCATTTTTTCCTATTGCGTCCCAAGCCCGCGAGGTGATCTGCTTCTTCGTTACCCGGAACACCACAGTGACCAGGTATCCACGCAAATACAGTATTTTCAGGAGCAAATTTCTGTATCCATTGGATGTAAAGATGCGTAGCGCCGATATGACGCTCGCAGAGTCGGTGAGAATTATCAAAGGTTTTTCTGTTAGGAGGATAATGCAATCATTATGGCTGTTGCTTCTGCTGTGAAGATACTGTCTTGATCTGGAAGTCGGCGACAAAATGCGATGCCAGGTCCGGAGACCCCTACTCCAACTTTGCCCCTAGTCACTGATCCATCTGTATATCGAACAACCCGGTCCATATATTTTGTCCGAAGAAGGTCAGTAACGGATGCACGTACAGCGTGTGGGTTGGATCCAGCTTTGAAATTGTTTTTTATTGTTGAGTCTATGTGTATCTTGGGCTGGTTCCAACCTCTAGTTCCGCACCAGTGGACTTCAACTACCGGCGGGAGCTCATGGTTGGTCGTGTCCTTGAGAAGGCGGTTTGCCTCCGTCAGGAGGAACCCCTCCATTTCCGGTCCATAAGATTTAGCGAAAAAGCTAATCGCCCGGTGGAAAATCGCTCTGACAATATAATGATGGAAAGAAAGCATTCCACTTTCGACGCATACTGAATTAACAGGAGTAGACGGTAAAAGTCCGGCTGTAATGCGAAGGGCTTGCCGGTATGTTGGGCCGAGCTTTTTCACCAGGGTTTGCACACCAGTTATTGTGAGCTCCAATCCATATGTTAAACGGGAGTTTATAACCATGTTGGCCACGTTAAGTCTTGTCGCTCGATTTGAGTTTGTATGCCGACCAGAAAGGGCCTTGATAAGGTTGATTCTGCTGCGGCGGTCCTCCTTAAACTTATATCAGTGTGGGGTGAAGGTGAGATGACGATCAATGGTGATTCCCAAGATTTTCATTGTTTTGCGCCTTGGAATCGCAACACCATCAATTATGATGGGATTATCCAAAATCCTGTGGTTCGAGTTGCAAATATGCATATATTCGCTTTTTGCTGCAGAGAGTTGGAAACCAGTCGAGGAGGCCCAGCTTGCCACCCAGGATGCAGCTTGCGCAAGCTTACGTCTAAGAGCCTTTACTGTTTTTCCAACCACCATCAATACGATATCGTCGGCATGGACGAATATTCTTATTCTCTTTCGGAAGGCTGTCGAATACGCTATTCATTTTTATTAAAAAAAGAGTCACCGCCAGTACTGACCCTTGGGGGACACCCGTTTCTTCGAAAATAGCCCGGGATTTTTGATTTCCAATTATGACCTGGAAGGGTCGTAGGCTCAGGAATCCCTTAATAAAGTGTAGCATGTTCTCGGTTATGCCCCAGTTGATTAATTGTTGTAGCACGGCCGGCATCCAAGCACGATTATATGCCTTTGCGATATCCAGCGCAGCAATCTCAACATGTAAGTTTTCCTTTTTTTGCCTCGTCTAATGCTTGGCTTAGAGTACCGAAGTAGGTGATAGTACCACCACCTGGGCGGAATGCGTGCTGTCGTGGATCTAGAAGGTTGTTGTAATAGAGATGCTGGGTTAAACGTCGATTCACCATCTTTTCCATCACCTTCGATGCACAGCATGTTAGTGAAATAGGACGGTAGTCCTCTGGAGATCGTCCATTCTTGTTTGGTTTCTTGATTGGGACCATAAGGCTGTGGTTCCATTCAGGGGGGAAACTATGTTCGGTCCAGATTTTGTTTATGATTGCTAAAAGCTTTACTTTACCGTTGATAGTTAGGTTGTTAAGCAATGGGTAACCGACGTCATCGGGCCCGGCTGATTTTCCTTTAGATACTGCTAGTGCTAGTGTAAGCTCGCTTGGCTGGAAAAGCTGATTCAAATGCGGGTTGTTATCGACGTTGGGAATAGTGATTTCGTTTATGGAATTGGTGGAGACGGCATTTCGTGTAATGAATTCGGTTGTATATCCGTTTAAGGATGATAGAGCATGAAAGTACTCTCCGAGTGTATCGGCGACTATAGCTGGGTCCGTTACTTTCCCGTTTCCAGTTTCTAAGGCTATGCCTGAATATTTACGTTTTGCATTAACCCTTCTCCAGAGTTCCACCGATGTGTTATCACTACTGACTCCATCAACAAACTCGTGCCAACTGGCAGTTTTGGCGTCACGGATAATACGCTTGCATTCATTTCTCTGTTTCCGATATGTGTCCGCTACTTTTTCCTTCTCCGGGTGATCTGCAGGAAGCCGTTTATTAGCCCGCAGGGCTTTTCGCCTTGCTTTAACCGCTGCTTTAACATCTGGTGACCACCATCGAAGTGCTTTTCTCCCTGGGATAGAACTAGTTCTGGGAATTGAAGCTGTAGCCGCATCAATGATACCTTCAGTGAACAAGCCCATGTTCAGCGTAGTCGAATCGCTCTGAAAGCCTTCTATAAATGTGTTGATGTTTTGTTGATATGTTTGCCAGTCGGCTTGGTCATCCATCCAGCGCGGTCGTCTAGTGGTAGTAACTGGAATATCGTTGGAGCGAATTATTACAGGGTAGTGGTCGCTACCCATGGGGTCATCGTGAGTTTGCCAGAGCAACCGGGGTAGTAAACTGGGACTAGCGAAACTCAGGTCTATTGCCGATTCTTTTCGTCCCTGGATGTATGTAGGGATTCCACTGTTAAGGAGAACTAAATCCATCTCCTGTGTGGCGTTAAGTACATCGATCCCGCGTCGATTTTGTTTCCGGCTTCCCCATGCCTGATGGTGACCATTGAAATCCCCCAGTAGAAGAATGGGACCTTCAATGCTTTCCAAGGCATCGATTAAGGACTTTTTGAGGTTATGAATCCTCTCGTTGGGAAGGTAAACGGAGATTATTGTCACCGGAAAAGGATGAGTGATTCTAATGGCAATTAGTGGTAGATCTGTATCAATGTTAAGGTCAGTGAAATCATATGGCTGTCGAATGCCAATCGCAACTGAATGGTAGATATTTTGACAAGTTCTTAGGGTCCACTTGTATTGTCCGCTTAAAGAGCGGTTCAGCCTAGAAATATCAGCCCTGTGTATCTCTTGAAGCGCCAAAACGGTTGGTGCGTAGTTTTGAACGATGATTTCCACATCACCTAAATTATTGTAGAAGCCGTTGACGTTCCATTGCAACGCTAGTGTTGTCCCGTTATGGGAGGTTAGGGGTATGTTTCTTTGGGAGTTAATAGCGGATGAACGGTTCAACGAAGGGTTCTCCGGTATGCAACTTCCGGATGTGCTTGAGTTAGACGCCGAATAAGTTTGCCTGGCGGTTTGCTTTGATAAAATAGCGATCCCTGCCAGAGCTCCATTGATAGAAGTATTTTGCGAATCCCTCACGGTCGGCAAAGATACTAAAACCGCAGGAAGAGATGACGATGCGCAGGAAGGGCCAGGTACGGACGGTGTGTTGTCGCCAAGTTTCGCTCTCCATAGGTCTTATTCTCTAGCATCCGATGGTATGATATTCCGCTTGGCTAGTCGATCTGATCTGCGGAGGTTGGCTGGGGCAGTTTTATCGAAGGTGGAGTTTGCTACCAGGTGCCGAGGGGTGTTTCCTGGTTTCGATGGGTTAATAACTACCGCATCAGGAGAGGCCAGATTTTTCGGTTGATTATCGAAATTCTTTCATACCACATTGTCCTGCGAGGTATACGGGAAGACCCGCTTGTCCGTCTCGCTTTCAAATGATCCTTGAGTCGTTACTCCCACGCTGTCCTGCGAGGGATACGGGGGTGTCCGCTTTTCCGTCTCGCTTTCCAATAAACGTTGATTCTTGAAATTCGTGCTGTCCTTCGAGGGATACGGGGGCAACCGCTTGTCCGTCTCGCTTATCCACTCGTTAACTATCAAGATTTTTACACCTGTAGGGTCCCGGCTGCCCGAGGCAGTTGTTTCGGTGCTTGTTGATTTTTGGTATTTCCTGTCAGTATCTGTGGTATGATCGTTGTCCTCTCTACTTTGTTGTGTGTGACTATCAAAGTAGTTTTCTGTGGAAGACATTGATGTCGTTATAGTTGTCTTTTTATCGTGATAATTCAACAAGATTTCATTGGTTTCGTTGTCGGAAATAACATAAGAGCTGTTGTTGTCAAGTGTTTCGTGGTTTTTGTTATACATATCCTCTTTTTTCAGTGTGTTTTTTCCTCCCTGCTGAGAAGAATCCTTGTAGCTTCTGGATTTGCTATTATCCGTTCGATCGTGACTAGACTTTTGCTTGGCATGCCGGGCTCGCCTGGGGGAACCACGGCTTCGACGTTCTTCTTTGCTAGATTATTTTTGATTCTGGGGAGATCGAGACCGAGATTTTCGATCATTCTTTGGGGATTCACTGCTGCTCATAAACTTTTTGGTTGCACCAATCGGTTTGAGGGTTTCCGTTGGGATGCTGTCCTGTGTGATGTTATTGGTATTGGTGGTGAACGGTATTGGCATGTTAGAGCGGCTCTTAAAGCTGTAATTTCGAGGTCTTTTTGAGCAAGTGCATGTTCTTTATTTTTCAAGGCTTCAAACAGCTCATCGATCTGTTGGTTCCGTATTTCCATTTCCCGTTTCATCTGCTCTAGTTTTTGATCTTTTTTACCGGTTTCGACAAGAAGTTTGTCAAATTTGGCGTTGAGATCGGCAAATCTGGCATCGTTCCCTTCAGCAACAACGGCAGCAGCGGATTTCCTGCAGTGGTTACTATCATAAATCCTCCGAGCTGCTGCATATCCCATGCCATGGTCTACCATTATGTGTTGGATTTCTACTTCCTTCATGTATATCGGGCACATTTTACTGGCAACAGAATGGGAATCACTCTGACAGTTCTTGCAGTACGGCTTTTCCAGGCATGGCATTTTAGGGGTATTTGCATGATTCCCACAGCAAACACCGCATACCACGTTCTTAGCTTCACATCGTTTTCGGGGATGTCCATAATTAAAGCAACCGTAGCACAACATCGGTGTTGGATAATAGGGACGAGTGCGCACTCTAATCCATCCGAAATTAACGCTCTCTGGAATCACGGTTCCGTCAATTGTTAGTATTACTGTTGGAGTAGGAACAATTTCTGTCCCCTCCTTTCGCGTAATCCTTCTAAGTTCTATGATTCCTTGGTCTTTCAGCTCACTTAGCAGTTCCTCATTTGAGTACACCGTCGACTCTGGGCAGTAAACAACACAACGACATTGGTTTTTGGTAGGATGATCAGCAATTTAATTTTGGTTCCATCCGGAAGTTTATTCATCAGCTTAAGTTTCTGTACGTGCTGTTGGTTCCTCAATTTGATAATATAAGAAATTCCATTTCCTTCTGGTCTGGCATCCTTGATGCGAATGCCGAGATGGGCTTCGACGGCTTTACGTATTTCAAAGGGTCGTTTCGGTAGGTTCTTGTCTACACCTTCTAGTCGGAGTACTCGCATTTGTCCGTAGTCCCCACTCGGATCCCCCCAAGCTGGGAAGCTTCGTCCAGTGAACACATTATCAATTTTGTTTCCCGGTTCAGGACCAGGATCACTTGGGTCCACATAGGGATGGGGAAAACCCCCCGACAACATGTCGGGAGGTTATGCTGGATCCTAGTATAGGCCTCTGTTAGCAGAGGCAAACGCGGCGCAATTTGTTATTTTAGTTTTCACACACTGTCCTATGTTTTTCGACAATAAAGAGATTTATCCGCACAGGTTATTTATTCTACTTTGACACTTGATGCGCAAAAGAGTTCACGCGCTCTGTAGCTACCACACACTGTTGTATGGATCCAAGGCACTCACTCTGCACTGGACGACGATCTTCACTCACGCTCTTAATTGTGGTCGCTCTCTTGGCTTCTCTACGATTCGGTTTATCTATTGTTTCACTGATATAATAAATCCCCACAATGGGGATGGCGTCGCAGCGTCCTTCAACACTAATAAAAAAATTTAGTGCTCATTTCCGTGTTAAATCCAAAATATTTCACTTTATGGGAACAGAAAACTATCTCGAAAAGAACTTTCAGTAATACGGTTCGGGGAGAAACTCCAAAACCACTCGATATTTGCCAATTTATTGCCACGTAAATTCAACACTTGTTGTCGCGGTAAAACGGAACTCGCGAGTGACTGTGCAACATGACCATGGAAGGTGCAGTACGAAGAGCAAACGTGCAAAGAAACTGTACCGATCATCAAAAAAATCTTACATGCTCCTTGGTTTTTCGGACGACATTGATATCATCGGTATCGACCGTAGAGCCGTAGCCGTGCCTTTTGAGAGGAAAGCAGCGAGATTGGGACTTATCATTAACTCTACCAAAACAAAGTACATGATAGCTGGCATGGAGCGTGGGCAGAGCCGGATTTACGATTGTGGGGGCCCGGGGCCCAGTTTACAGTGGGGGCCCCAGAATAAAACAAACCCGTTTTTTTATCGTACGAGTTAAAAACACTTATTTCTCATTGAAAAGTTACCAAAAATTTGCTAGAATTTTTTCTTACGAGTTTTTTTTGCAGAGAACTTATTGATTGAATAATCAACATTCAGCTCCTTCAGAATATTGTACTCTCAACTTAACAATGCTAAGTTTGACAGCCTTTCACTCTTCATAGTCGTACGCAACCTATTTTCAATCAGTTTCATCTTCGATAAAGACCTTTCTCCAGTTGCGTTCGAGATCATTAGGCTCAAATAAATAAGTGTATGCAACTGCTCGAAATCCGGATTTTTTTTCTTGATATCTGAAAAATAAAAACCTACCGCAATTCGAAAAAAATGCGATCCGCAAGCAAAAATTTGCACACAATTTGAGAAAGACTGCGCAAATATAAGGCTACGCTGGCAATAATCTACAGAACCTAGGAAAAAAACTAGGTACACACTTCTGCAGGTCAATAAAATCTGCACACGGACTCTGAAAATCTGCATTTTGCAACGCAAATCTAGTATCCCTGATTCGGACAGGTAAACTTATTTTCGGAATCAACAGCAATGTATTAAAAAAACTTGTGGATTATCTTCTTTCCTGCTTGATCTCCCATGCGCGCTGGTTCGATTCAAATGGTGTGTTAATGTGTGCCATTCCAAGAGAATGGATGTGGTTGTGATATTGGCGCTCGCGAAAAAATGACACTGAAGGAAAGTTTCAGATTGAAATGGTCTGTTCAAATTTTCTTACTGTAAATTGAACTTTTGATTGAATCTCATTTTTGATAGAGAAAAGAACTTTTTCTCGTTTTGTGGGGGCCCGGGGCCCGGGCCCCCTGGGCCCCCCCTTAAATCCGGCTCTGAGCGTGGGAGTTTCCGTGGTCTTGGTGCTGAGGTGGAGATGGATGGGTAACGATTTGAAGCGGTTGAGGAATTCGTTTATATTGGTATGCTTGTGACATGTGACAACGATACGATATTACTCGCACAAAACTAGCGCTGTATAGGACGCTGATACTCCCAGTGGCACTTTACGGAAATGAAACATGGACTCTGAAGGAAGCTGATCGACGAGTGCTCGGAGTTTTTGAGCGTAAAGTTCTACGATCGATTAAGCAAAGCCTTGGTGCTACATTCCGATTCGGAACTCGACTTTCTGTTTATTATACACAGACCTTGCAACCAACTGTTAAGTGTACAGGACAATTGCGGGGTTAGCGATACGATCCTACTGACATAAACAGTCTCTCCCGAACCGAGAGTCGAACCTTCGACAACTGGCTTGTTATGCCAGCATCGTACCTCGAGACCAGCTGGGAGGGAGGGGAATTTGGCGGTAAATTAGAAGACGCGTGTGGCGCAGATACATGAATCAGGAGTTGTACCAGGTATACAAACATGCTGATATAGTGAATGTAATACAGCGGGGTAGGCTTCAGTGGGCTGGACATTTAGCCAGAATGCCTGACGAGGAGGCTGCCAAAACTATCTTCAGTAGACAACCAGGAAGAGGCTGTCGATTCCGTGGTAGGCCTCGCAAGCGGTGGATGTGCGCGGTGAAAGAAGATGCCCGATATGCTGGTGTACGAGGAGACTGGAAAACTGCTGCACAAGATAGAAGAAGCTGGACATTTCTAATCCGTTCGGCCCTAGACCGATGAACGGTCCGTTAGCCAACAAAGTAAAGTAAGTAAGCAGACCATTTGATCGACTTGATTGACCGTTAGTATAATTTGCTATTCGCTCATATTCTTCATTCCGATCAACAAAAAGTTACAGACCCACATAAGACTTGTTATAACTTGTTTTTCCCAATGAAATTCTGTTCTTATGTTTTATTGATGTTTTCATGTATTTTATTTTTAAGTATGTGAAATATTCGAAAAATAAAATTTAAAGCAAGTGCTTGGTAAAAAAAATAGTTTTCTTATAAACATAAACATTATACGAATAGGTGATAACTAAATTTTCATAAAACTTTGAATTTTCAGTTATACATTAATTCCGTTAACTAGATCTGATTTACATTATTCCTTTACTCTCTTAGGTGGATTCGACTGTATAATAACCGAATACCACCTCAACATATAAATATTTTTGGAATCGAGATGCCCAGGAGCCGGAAAATGATCATTTTAAATTCAAAGATGGCTAAGCGAGTAATGAAGTATGAAAAATGGTTTGCAATTTCGAAACTTCTTATACCGAGCAATGCCAGGTACGTTTTTAAAAATTGTTGATTTATTTTGAAAATGTTATTACAATGCAACCCTGAGCCGAGCCGGGATCCGAACATACGAAGACTGGCTTGTTAGACCAGTACTGGGCAAAACCTTTATAAATACCAATTGCTTTTTAGTCGGGCAATGATTATAAGAAATTGTCAAAGCTTTTATTAAAAAATATTGGAAAAATTTAAAAGTGAAAAAATATAGATAAAAACAAAAAAATGATTTTCAAAAACAAGTCATCTCAGATTTCTGTCAACTTAAGTTTTGAGGTAACTAAAACCAGTTGCCTTTCTAACAACTAACTTGAAATATTTTCATCGATGGAAATAAATATGTCAAGTTTGAATTTGAATCGTCACACCTTTTAAACACGTTTTGTGACTACTTCATTTTGTATTCCGTATATTGGGGATTACGAATTCGACCCACCGTAACACATGAAAGCTACATAAAATGACAACAATATGCAGATTTTGTGATGTATCCATCCAGATCAACATACGAAACTCTGTCGATAGGTTTGACTCGTAAATTGTTTTTAAAGAGCAGCATGAAACAGTCGTAATTGCGGTCAATCGACTGGATACTAATTGATTCTGTATATGAATTCATTAGGTGTGTAATTGTCTATTCGACTCGCAGTTTGTAATTGTACATGATGATGCCTAATTCTCGCAAAGATTAGGGTGACTAATGACCGAAAATGGTTAAGTAATTTTTGAGCTGCATGAGAATATTGCTTGTTTGAGTAGAATCATTCCACTAAGGGTGTCATCTGTATTAGATATCAACTCCATGATTAAGAGCAAACATTGAAAAGACATTCTTATTTATATTTTTGGAACCACCCTAGAGTCGCCAAGAATCATATGTCGTTTTTTCGGCATAGCAGTGCTGTTGTTGATGCGCCTCGCCAGGTGGTTGACCGTGTTTCGATTCGCTCCCATCTTGATCGACGATAGATGCAATGTTGTGTATTTAAATCCCCGCGAAAGTGGATCTTCGGTATAAAATGCAACATCGCCGCTTGCTTATGCAATGGACGCTCGACGAAGGCTCAAAACGGGCTTACCTGTTTTCGTACACCGGGGAAGATGACCAGAAATGCCAAATAGATGGTGGCGAACAAGACACAAACGGCCACAATCGAGACATCGCCTGTGACCGGGGTTCGGTTCGAGAACGAATACAACGTGGGAGCTCCATCGTCTCGAAAGGCATCGAACCAACCCTTCATCGTAAGGGAAGGTCGGTATTTACGATGGCGGCAACCTGCGGAGAAGAGAAAAAGATGTTGGAGTGAATTGTGGACGTGCTTTCCGTGTATAAATTCATCACAAACTAACTAAAATAAGCAAGTGTCATTGCTGTTAAACCTAAAAAAATATTTATTAATGCCTTAATTTAAAACATTACCGGAACGGAACACACTAGAGTTAATCGCTATTCATTGAATTGCTAAGCAGGGTGTTTTCAGTTTTTACAGAGTTTTTTGAGCAACATTTATGTCCAAACTATGTGGAGGGCCTAGCACAAATCCCTCCCGTGCCACAGTGTTTCATATCAAGATAGAAACCCCATATTTAACAGATTATTATTAACGATATAATTACAGCTATGTACGAGTAACTACGCCGCCAGTATTTAGACACATTCACAGTGCTGCGACATAGCCGTGACATTACTATTGAAGCTGTAGCTACTAGAGTTAAGAAATTGTCTTCATCCGGTAGCAAACCCCTCGAGGAGTAAAATGTCCTTGGGCGAAAAGTGAAACAGTGGCTATTGGTTCGTTGTCCATCAGGTGGGAGCACTATTTGAACGAAGAGCCGATTGTTCATAAGGCCGATAGCACGAATAGAAGTGTAGAAAAAAAGAGATTTGAATACTAATGTGAGATTCACTTGCCGGAGATAGTTGCGATCTTAACTATGCATGAGCACTAGGCAGCCTCGTGTTCCAAAGTGGTCAAATCGCACTCTGCACGCCTTTACCGAAGTGAAGTGTGTATCTTACGGATCACATATGAATACGCGTGCTTAAACACTGCAAATGTGCAAGCCAGAATAATTTATCGATGGTAATTTAGCATTAATTATAGCTGCTGGATTGTGATTTGCTACAGTAGGACTGCCGCAGCCATGAATAGACCGTTCTTGAAGCTGTGAAGATGTTTTGCTGGAAATGAGTGATTATTAAAATTTAATTATCTATGCAGTCTATTGACGGTCAACAAGATTAGCGCTTGTTAATGAACTGTTAGGTTAACGAAATTTTTGAGCCCGAACAGCGGAGACTCAGGAGGTATATTTTGCAAATTTATTTCAAGAAATCAAAACAACATGTTTGAAAAAAGCATTGCAGGCATAATTTTGCATTTTATATAAGGTTCTCAAGAGATAATTGTTTGAATTAACATCATATTTATAATATTTTGCAGGCATTTGAAAGTTAGATGCATCAAAAAGTGCTGAACCTAACGGAATCCTTCCAATATTCATAAACAATGAAACTTGATGCATTGCTGTGTTAGTGTTTTCCACTAACTCCACTAAGCTTTTAAAAGCAAATGTCAACAAAATGATTCTTTAAATATAGAAACCAGTGCGGGTTCTTTAAGGAACGTTCAACATCGAAAAATTTACTTAAGGGGGTCTCTTCAACAATCGGTTTCAGAAACGTAATGTTGCATAATTTTTCATTCGAGGTTAAAAACACGATGCAGAGAAATAATCTTCATTGAATTTATTAGAAGGTAAGTTAGAACATGATAAAAAGTTAAGATGTAAAAAAAAAACAAAATAGCGGACTTATTACAATTGTGCACGCCGTATTTCAATGAAAAAAAAAATTAAAATCTAATGTAAATCATCATTGGTGTCCTTCGAAGCCTTCATTTAGGACCTCTGTCTTTATTTTGCATGTAAACGTTATTTCCTTTATTCTCAAGAATCTAGAAGTGTTAATTTCTTCGGACGATATGAAACTACCTACGAAAAAATAAAAAACATCAATGCAATCCAAGTTGAAGTACCTGTAGGAGAAGCTTACTAATACTAAATGCAACAAAATGCAACCTAGCATCATTTAGTTGAATAAAAATAATCTCAGAAAATACAATTATAATGAAAATATTTGAAACATAGAGTTTTATCTTAGACTACAAACTAACTTTCATTGACATTAAAACACAATAACTCGGGCTTCAAAAAGTGAATTGACAACTTGAAAGGAGCGTTAAACATAGCTGCGGCCCTCACAAGTTCCTATCTCACTCCTCCACGAGTCATATACTGCTTACGGAAACATGGACACAGTTGGTTGGCGTAGCCTGGACAATGTTGTCAATCCAGTAACAGCTGACTGCCGTTATGTTACGTTGTGACGTAGATCCATTTGATCCGTTTTTCAATACTGCCCAAAACCGAACAGGTTACTTGTCACTTTTGTATTAAAATGTTATACGTCACTTTGCTTACCTTTACTTTGTTTGATATATCTGGATCGTGAAATTCGAGATTTTTCGGGGTTTTCTTTTTTGACATGCTAGAAGTAGCCGTAAATCATATTTTTTAAATTAATTGCTCAATTTCTCAAAAAATACATCACGTCCTAACTTTATATCCGAAAAAGAATTTCTCAAAATATTATTATCTACAAACTTCCTTCAGACATTATCCTTCTATTTTGCTTCCTTGAGAAGTTAGCGAAAGCGCCGCCCTAGCGGTGAAATTTTGAACTACATAGACATTGCCAAAAGTTGGCCAATAGTTTCAGGATCAGCATTCGAGAAGACACGGTTCATCTAGGAGGCAACCCTTAGTAGTTATTAATTTCGCTCTGATTTCAGTTTTTTCCGACCACGGTTCCGAGATCGGGTAACCAACCCACGGTGGAAACTATGATCGTATGCTGACTGGGAAGGGGGATCATACGCGGCTCTATCCCCATTTTAGGAGCGGCGTACAACAGCGTCTGACTCGGAGCGGGCGGCTGAATCATAAAACGCGGTGCCTCGCCAGCTATGTCTAAGACGGCAGCCCCGTCGCGAGACTAGGTATCGCAGCTCTAGTAAGGCAGCATACCGAATAGAAAATACTACGAACAATTCAGATATGAATACGGAACGGAATAATCGGCATGGATCTAAGTGAACGCAAAAGGGCAACGATTATTGGAAACTCGGTACTTGGAATGTAAGGACTCTACTCGAAGCGGCACGTGCAGGTATCCTGGCTAGAGAGCTGCAGAAGGTGAATGTGGAGGTTGCTGCCATACAGGAGGTGAGGTGGCCGAATACGCGATAACGCGAATTCCGAGCAGTAGATCCTATTGTGGGCACTTCATTTAAGTACCACATCTACTACAGCGGCGGCGTGAAAGCGGGAAGGAAAGTCGGTTTCGTGCTCATAAGGAAACAAATGAAGCGTGTCATTAGATGGAGGCCAATCGGTGACCGTATATGCGGGTTGAGAATTAAGGGCAAATTTTTCAACAACAGCCTGATAAATGTGTACGCACCGACCAACGATAAACCCGATGAAGAGAAGGAAGAGGTCTATGAGCACCTGGGGAAGACGCATAATGAGTGCCCAGGACACGACATCAAGATCGTCATCGAGGATGTAAATGCGTGCGCAGGTCGGGCAGGAAAACTTCGCCGTGATTGGTAGAGAAAGCCTCCTCTTTATTACGAATGACAACGGCCTGAGGCTTGTCAATTTCGCTGCAGCCAGAGGTATGGCTATCTGTAGCACTAATTTTACACGTCGGAATATACGTAAGCACACCTGGAGGCACAGGACTGGAGAGGCCTGCTCTTAGATCGACCATGTTCTGATTGAAGGTCGGCACTTTTCAGACGTTACAGACGTGAGGCCGTTTAGAGGACCAAACGTTGACTCGGATCATTATCCTGTGGTATCCAAGATTCGCGTGTGTTAAAATCCAGGACGGCAATGAGGATCAGTTGAACATCCAGTGGCTATCAACTGGAGAAGTATCTACAAAGTACCTGTTAATGAGCGGATCGAGGATCAAGTTGGAGGTAGCCTGAATGAGCATTGGAGGCATATCAACAGTACAATCAGCACCACAGCGGGAGAAGTGTTGGGTACATCTGCAACAGCCACTTTCAATGGGTGGTTTGACACTGAATGCCAGCGAGCGTCGGATGAAAAGAACCGCGCCAGAGTTCACATGTTAGCCACGGCTGTGATTCGTCAAAGCGTCGCACCTTCGAAGGAACCCGAGAAGCTTCTGGAACTTCGTCAACTCCAAAAGAAAATGCTCTTCCGTACCCACGAATGCACATTTCGATAGTGATGAGGCAACATCGGAACCTGAGTCATGTGAGTTGTTCTCAAAGTTTTTTGCTACCGTTTTATGCTGAAAGAGTTGCTTCCGACCACGAAGCTCAACTAGCGGCATCTGATATTCCCTCCTGTTTAGTTGACTTAAGCACCTTTACAATTACGACCGATATGGTATTGGCTGCTGCTAAAAAGTTGAAACGGTCATATTCGGCTGCTCCTGATGGAATTCCTGCTGTTGTTTCTAGTCGTTGTGCCTCAGCTCTTGCAGTTCCGTTATGCTACATTTTCAACAAGTCTTTTGCTCAAGGAAAGTTTCCTGCTGTTTGGAAGCAGTTGCTGATGTTTCCCGTGCTTAAATCCGGTGTCCCGCAAAACGTTCGAAACTATCGTGGCATTACTAGCCTTTTTGCTGGGTCTAAAATGTTTGAGATCATAGTAAGCGGTTACATGCTTTCCCGCACTAAGCACTATATCTCCACCACTCAGCATGGATTTATGCCGGCCCGCTCCGTTGGCACCAACTTATTAGAGTTCACTTCATCGTATATTTCGCAGATGGAACAGAAAGCTCAGGTAGATGCGATTTACACCGATATCAAAGCAGCTTTCGATCGTTTGGTCCATACGATACTCCTGTGTAAAATCTCGCGCTTAGGTGCTTCCCATTAGTTCGTTCAATGGCTAAGCTCATATCTTCGTGGAAGAGTTCTACGCGCAAAACTCGGTTCAAGTATATCATCGCCATTCACCAACAAGTCACGAGTTCCCCAAGGAAGCAACATGGGACCCTTGTTATTTGCAATGTTTTCCAATAACGTGACACTGCTGCTAGGTGACGGCTGCAAGCTGGTGTATGCAGATGATTTGAAATTGTTTCTGAAAGTTCGGACTATTGAAGATTGCCTTGTAAACACAAGAATTTTTGAGTGTTTTTCTACTGGTGTCGAAAGAACTAGCCCGTGGTTAGTATTTCTAAATGCGAAGTTATAACTTTCCATCGTATCCTAAAACCGATTATCTTCAACTATCGCATCGACGGTTTGGAACTGAAGAGGGTCGATCATGTAAAGGACCTTCTAAAGGACCTTCGTGTTCTACTTGACAGTAGACTTACATTTCACCTGCATCACAGTACGATGATTTCAAGAGCTACACGCCAGCTCGGCTTCATTTATAAAGTCGCCCGTGATTTTAAAGATCCACACTTCTCAAAGGCCTTGTACTGTTCATTAGTACGTCCACTGATTGAGAATTATAACCTGGTTTGGTTTCCCTACCAGCTAACTTGTAACCTGCGGATTGAGCGTGACGTGAGCTTCCTTCGCGTGATCCCGCTAACTTACCACCGTCTCCAGACCGCTGCCGTTTGATAGGCATACTCTCGAGCACCGACGGAGATTGCATCAAGCAGTGCTCATAGCCAAACTGCTCTGTGGAGAAATCGACTCACCGAAGCTTTTGTCTCTTGTTAACTTTCGAGCTTCACAACACGCTTTGCATTCAACTGGATTTCCGCAGACCTCATACACTCGTACATCGTTTGGCTATAATGACTCATTATTAATTATTATTATTATTAATTTATTACATTTTAATTATTGATTATTATTAATGAGCCCATCACCGCCTGTATTAGAACTTTGAACAACTATTCGACTTCAACGAACCCTTGGATAAAATCGTGCAGAAAGTTAAAAGGACGAACATTTTATAAACTTGATACTCAAACATTGTTTTATTTATTAAGACTCGGGTTAGACAAATTATAGGAAATGAATAAATAAATAAATAAGATACCGGAGGCTAGAGCTGCTGCCAAAGACTCCCTCGCTGGAAAAAACGACAGCATTGGGAGCGTTTTCTTGCGGAAACGGAAGCTTGCTTTTCCAGGCACGATTCTAGAAGCTTCTATGAGGAGATTAATGGAATCAGAAACCGTAACGTGTCAACCCCTGTCATGTGCAATGACAGGGAGGCGAACCTGATAACCGATAGAACGGTGGTGACCAGGCGTTGGAAGGAACACTTTAGTATGCTGTTGAATGATGAAGAAAATAGCGCAGTCGAAAAGAGTAGGATGGTGATTGAGTATGATGGCAAAGCTGTGGACCCATCATCCATGGATGAGATGAAGAAAGCAGTGAAAGAGCTGCGAGGCAGCTGGCAAGGACAGCATTCCAGCCGAACTTTTCAAAGTCGGAAGCGAACGACTGTATCGTGCTTTACACCGGATCATGTTGAGAGCGTGGTCCGATGAAGAATTACCTTCGGACTGGTTGGAGGGTCTCATATGTCCGATCTACAAGAAAGACCACCACCTGAATTGTAGTAATTATCGGGGCATAACCAATCTCAACACCGTTTACAAAATTCTCTCCCGTATTCTGTTCCATAGACTGAGGCCGTTGTCGGAGACCTTTGATGGCGAGTACCAATGCTGTTTTCGAGGGAGACGCTTCACTACGCACCAAATGTTCACCTTGCGACAGATCCTCGAAAAATTTCGAGAATTCAACTTGCGACTTGCGTCAGGATAGTCGGTGAGATATCGGACTCCTTCGTGACGTTAGATAGTTTGAAGCAGAGAGACGGGCTGTCAAACTTATTGTTCAACATCGCATTGGAGGGTGCCATACGGAGGGCTGACGTGCAAAGAAGTGCCCATGAAGCATGGACGTTGAAAGAGGCTGATCGGCAAGCTCTTGGTGTTTTTGAGAATAGGATTTTGCGTTCAGCCCTTGGCGAAAAACTAGAAAATGGTGTTTGGTGCAGACGCATGAGCCATGAAATGTACTATATCGGCAGATATAGTCGAACGGATAAAACACGGCAGGTTGCAGTTGGCTGGGAATGTAGCTAGAATGCCGAAAGAACGACCAGTGGAAACTATATTTAGCAGTAATCCCGATAGAGGCCGTCGATTTCGAGATAGGCCCCGCACTCGTTGGATGTGTGCTGTCGACGAGGATGCCAGCGAAATTGGTGTTAGAGGAGATTGGAGGATGTCAGCCCAAGACCGAGTGACATGGCGACGTATTCTGGATTCGGCATTGGATCGATAATTGGTCTGTCGCCGTAAAAGTAAGTAAGTAAAGTAAGTAAGGTTGGCCAGGAGGAGGATCTTAGATCGATTATTGGGAAGCTCAGCGTTCACCGGCTCATAAAAACGCTCCGACTTATTGACTTTGCCGCCTCCAAGAACATGGCCTGACAGTCAAAGTCCTTTTCCATTTTCATTGAAAAGAATCCATATTCTTGTAACATGTTGAAAAGCCAGAACAATAAAGGAGTAAGTTCCATTGAAAGTGTGGTCGGTGTGGTCCCCGTGGTTCTGTCGTTAGCGATGTCGGTCGGCTAGCTCTCCCACACGGTTGTGATATCGGGTTCGATCAGGTCGAGGATCTTTTCGAGCTGGCAATTTTCTCGACTCAGCACTGGGGTACGGTGTATCGTTGTATTAATCCTACAATATGCAAAACTAATCTAGTTGATCGAGACCGCATTAGCTCCCCAGGCTAGCGTAGGATATTGTTGTTCCTCTGAAAGTTTTATCGTAAATGCTGGGGAGATTCCGTAAGATCCTGGAACTTTTGAGACATTTAAGCTCTTCAAAATTTTATGAGTAAAAAATGGTATGTTGAAAAATAGAAATTAATACTAGTGTTTAGTGATTGTTACATCAAGGCAACCAGTGAAAAGTTGTCCTTGTCAGAGTGGAAAATTTGATTATTCTTTGTCCAACCTCGAAAATAATTAGATGTTCTTTGGTAAAAACTCTTAAGTTCATTTAAACCTTTGGACATATCGTTTTGGCGACGAGGATCTCAAGAATCCACGAACATGGCAGAAGATAGAGTTCTTCAGCAGCCGCAACCGGGAATTTAATATATGATTCTCAAGATGGCCCAACTTATACAACAAATGACAGCCCAGCAGCAGCAGCCTTAGTATGCAACCCCGAAGCAGATTTTGGGGTCCCTCTCATCGAACATCACCAAGTTCGACATCGACGAAGAAAACGGAGTATAATATTTTGTAAACCGTCGGAGGATCTAAACGGAAGTGGACATTCGACCAGTTCATGCAGTATCTGGATTGCACTTAGTTAGTAGGGACTTCGGTTTGAGATATCCCGAAGGGGCTCAGCGAAATCAAACTGCGTCTGAATGCACTTCAAGACTGATTTATTCAGGATCATCTCAGCTCTTTATATAGGGTGTTGAATGCAACGTTTCCATTTTAGGAATCAATACTAATTACACATAAGTGAATTACTAAAGCAGACGCCTGGGACGGCTGTAACGGTTTCTGTATTTTGGCAATTGCTAACTTGGTACCGGAATCATTGAACGTTATTGTTTTGGTTAACCGCGAGCCGAGAAAGAACGTACGCCGTGGATCAAAAAGTAAACATCAACATAACACAAGGCGGTACGATCACTTCGATGCAGTCTTATCTCATGTGTACAACTGACCTAGTTCTCCTTGTCGTCCTTCGCGTGGTGATCCATATCGGCTCGCGGGTGATACAGAACATTGCATTTTATTTATGCTTCTTAGGGTGAGTGTCGTGTATAGCACAGGAGTTAGGTTCGAACGCTGGTTTAACCACTACCAGGACTTCTTCGAGAACGATGCAGGCCAGCTGAATGATGCGCCGAAGGTACGTCTACTTCTCCGGAAGCTGGACACCCATTCGCACAGCCGCTATCTCAACTACATCCTGCCAAAGCTTCGCAAGGACGTGAAGTTCGAAGACACAGTCAAGATTTTCAATAAAATCTTCGGGCATCAAACGTCAACGTTCCGGAAGCGGTTCATGTGTCTGCAGTTAGTGAAATGCGAATCTGAAGATATTATCAGCTACGGTGGCAACGTCAATCGAGCCTGTGAAGATTTTAAGTTCCAGAACCTAACACCGGACCATTTCAGGTGCCTCATTTTCGTCAGCGGGTTGAAAGCCACTAAATATGCGGATGTCCGGGAAAGACTACTTTCCATGCTAGAGAATAGAAAGCCAGAATCACCAATTACTCTCCAATCGTTAATTGATGAGTATCAACGCCTTGTCCACTTAAAGGAAGGCACCACGATCATCGAGCAACAAAGCAGCGGCTCGAAATCTACAGTTCACGCCGTCAGGAACAGGAAGAGTGCACCGTATCAGCGAAATTCTTCGAAGCAATGAGGTAAGAAACCGAAGACACCATGTTGGCAATGCGGTCAAATGTATTTTGTGAAGGACTGCTTTTTCAACAACCAGTTTTGCAAGGACTGCAACCACATTGGCCACAAAGAAGGATACTGTTCCTGTTCGAAGAAAACGAATCAAACGATGCAGATATCCTTAAGGCTCCTGCTTCTAGAGATCCACCCGCTGAACATGAAGAAGTTCAATAACTTCCTCCGCCACCGCTCTGGCGCTAATTCAGTAAATCGCTCTAGCGCTAATTCAGTAAATTTTTTACGATTGTTGTTAACCATCTGCTGATGAACACTAAGCAAGCAGAGAGCACTCAACCGCTGTTCAACCATTGTTGACCTCAGCCAAGTTTTTACCCGACGTCATGTGCTGAACGAGCGTTCAATCGTGCATGTTGTACAGGGTAGAGCAAGTGCAATTTGATTTGCTTTCTCCGTCGCAGGGGAGAAAGAACGGGCTTCAGCAAGCAGGTCTATAAGATCCAGCGCTTCCAAGTTTTTACGGTCTGCTCTCATGTTGCTACAATGTTGATACCAGACTTCCACCTCTCCAACGAAATTGTCAACTTCGTAAAAAATTACGAAAGCTTCGGTTTTGCGCTTGAACTCTTCCAACGACATGCGTATTACGTTAGCGAGATGCAGCAAGGACAACGCACTATCTTCACCGAACCATGTTTCTAGTAAGGTAACAAGAGAATCAAGGCAAGGATTTGTCACAGCTGGGTTCCAATACTCCAAGCTAGTTGATGCAGACGGATTAGCCCGGTACATAGGGCAAGCATTCCAATCAATTATTTGTGATCTGGCTGATACTTTACACAGATGTTTCTATGGGCTAAAGATGTCGTTTTGTGCTATTAGAGTTAATACAACATTATGCACCAATGTCAACAACTAGGGGGGGGGGGTAACGCCCCCTTGCCCCCCTCTGGCTACGCCTATGGCCGGAGACATCGGAGAATGTGGGTTCGAGCTTCCGTCTGGACGAGGAAAATTTTTTTCTACGTCTAAGTCACACCTTCTGTTTCTATTTTTCATTTCATTTTTCGCATCCTCGTAAGTCGTAAAACTACATACGTTGCCCGTTTTACGAAATCTTAAATAGTTATGTAAATTTCAATTGGTCAAATAAGGAGTTGTAACCCTTAGTAATGAAGAATGCAGCGACTAATGATAACGCTGGTCAACACAGGTGTGGCCCTAAAGCTCGAATTGGTATTTACCTAAAAGGGACCCATTGTGGAGTGTACTATGCGTCTGTTCTTTGCGATTGTAATAAATTTGTCATTTATTTTTTTCATTATTTGCCAAATTTCGCTTTTTTCTTGAACAGCATATATAGCTAGGAGTCTTCTGCCGTTTTTAAAGAATTCAAACGTCACGGATGGTAGCTGTAGTACTGCTGAGGCCTTTCAAGTGTATGGTACAGTTGGTGTCAAAGTTTAATAGGATGCGAACAAAATTACCTGACGGTCTTCTCTTGGCTGAAATCCTTGGCACCTCGGTTCATCGTTATATTCATTATATAGCTTTCAGCGTCATATCTAATCTTTAATGTGAAAAGAGGCGCGCTGAGGTTAAAAAATAAAAATTTTCATTCATTCTTTGCCATATCGTTTTGCTAAATCGGTTTTACTTTCAGATGCGAGTGGATAATTTCCTATTGAAAAATGTCAACGGATGACGGCGAATAAGAAAGATTTCTATGAAGAATACGACGATGAATCATTAATCATTTCAATTATGCGGCAACTTTCATGTCATTCGTATTTTCGCAATCATAAAAACAATGTTGTAAACGGTTGATGCTAATTTTGAACCACATTCAACATAAGGATCGTGAACACAGATGGATCGTAAAGTAGGATCAACGCACGATGTTGTTGTTGAAAAATGTTCGCACAGCTTTGCATAACATAGGGCTTATAATCCGCGGAGAGGCCGCCGCTACCCAAATCAGCTGGATTGCGTGAATCTGCTGTCATTATTTATAAGCTATACGATGCTGGAAAACTTGTTTTGAGCAGATTTGATGTCTGGTTGACAGAGTGCTTGTCAGAAAACACATAGATCTGTGGACCAGCAAAGGGGCGTAGAAGCAAACCTGAACAAATCGAGCGAGCATCCATTTTCCTATACCAACAACCAAAAATTTATTTATACATTTGAAAACAAAACCAGTGGATCATAAAACGTTGTTCATCAAAAATATTGGTATTCATTCGCTACACTTCATTTTGTCCTTAATTGCGGGAAAATTGAAATTTTGATTGGATAGGCAAATTTTAGGTTATTAAAAAATTTCATTCCTAATTGGACTTTACAGACAAAATAAGCTTGAAAAAAAATATTCGTTCGATGGAAAAGTAATCCTTGAGTGGCGTTCAATATCAGCTTAATTCATACTGGAATCGAAAAATAGTAGACAAAAATGAATTTGTTAATCGAGCTGTAGTTGAAATGTATGGTTTGTAATCAATGACTATAGAGATTAACTTCATCAAAAGTGGTTTTATGCAGATACGACGTTTTCCAGAGACTTGAGCTCAAGGTTTACTTCAACAGTCTTCCAGCTATATTTTCATCCGTATTGTTCCACATACCCTACATGCTTACATACATGTTTTGCAATGGATGAGAGGCGATATCCACTGCCAACGTCAGTTTGCTGGAAGCTTTGGCACTTGTTTCGGTGTCTAGTTTGCTGTGCAATATGTTATTATACTGATGATGTTGGTAATAATGAAGGCCTAAAATCTGCACGTATGCTTTACCACTTCAACCAGAAAACCCTCCGCGACTTAATTAACTAATTAACGAAGTGGTTATTAAATTAGTTACGATCTGATCGGCATAGCCTAAAAAATCATGTTCCTGCGTGGGAAATCCGACAATCAAATTCAAGGAGAAACCGAAGCTTTGGATCGTATGTAATGAGGTACAATAGACTGACTTGTTTTTTTTTGATAAGTTACTTACAGTTTTACAGCAGATGATCAACCGGGTTATCTGTAATGATAAAAAATTCAGTTATTGAATTTTTTTATTAAAAGTTGTTAAGATGCTTTCAAGATGGAATGAAATTGCGACAACAGATTGTAGAAATAATTTAATAATTTAATAGCAACGGTTGGCTGCGAAATCTGTGTCGAATAATTAGAAGGTTAAATTCTGATTTTTTTTTGCTTTGCTTGTGAATTCCCGCCAGGTTCAACGAACTTCATTCTACCAAAACAAGAAATTACCTGCTGTGTCATTTTAATATAAATTTCCTTGCATGATTTATTCGAGATATAATTGAGTCCTGCGCAATTCTTCATGCATGCATTGAAAAGTCACATGAAACACGAGAGTAAGTCAGTATGACGTGAAGATAGGTAGAATGACCGCGATCATATTGCATTCGGTAGCAGCGACATTTGTCAAGGTTTTTCGGTGTTATGAATGTATAAATACCGCAGTGGTTCGAGCCAGCCCAATGGAACCGGCTACCGGTGACGTCGTTGGCCTGTGCCGCCTTATTTGCGGAACTCCGTTTCGAACCAGTTCGCTTCAACTTGCGCATGGCTTAGTGTCTCGATTTTCTGGTCTTTTTTTTTACACCGCCGCGCCGCCGCCGATTCGTACCGAAATCACTTTCGATAATGATCAATTGTAATCGGTTTAAATACGCGTTTTCGATGCCAACAGTTCAAACTCTAGCATGCGGAGCTTATATATTACTATTCGTAAAACACGTACAGTTGCGTCATTTGGATTGCTATTTCCGTTAGTTCTTATGTGCTTCGTGAACGGATGACAATCTGCACCCTACCGCTATAAAATAGCACCGTCATGTTGGGTTGTTTTGAATACTTATTTAATTACAATACAATACAGATGCAATCCCTATTTTTTACAAGAATTCTATCAGTTACATAAAAAAATAATTTTAGACAGGTATCTAGAACTACTTCACTTTGTCAATAAATTAACATTCGATACTTAAAAATTATGAAAAGATGCCTTCGGTAATAGCGTATGTAGGTATCATTGCTTTAATAAGTGCAGCCTTTTTCAAAAACATAATCAGCAAAGCAGCATGAGTCTAAATAAGCCCCACATAACAGTGGTCTGTGTTGGATGGTGGGTGAACGACTGAACCGATTAATTAAGGGAAAGACAAAATCAAGGATCCTGTTTGGATCGATATCCGGTTGAAGCGTTGGATTGTATTTTGTTAAAAATGTTTAGCAAGATCTCATAAACCAGTCGTTGCAGGCCCTCAAATGTCTTTATTTAACATATTTTTTTATTTAACAATATTTTTGTGTAAAACATTTACCTGTCACCACTATTTTTTTTACATTCAGAACGATTTAAAATGATGGTGATTACTGTACACTACTCAGTCAATGGTAGGTTGTCTACAGTTTCTTGAGCGTCCTACATTTCCGAAATCTTGCTCCACTTGGTCGGCCGGATTCGAGACGAACATCATTTTTGCGGCATTGTTGTCAGGCATTCTTATAACATGTCCCGCTTATTGTACCCTTCTAGCTTTAGCAATTTTCTGGATACTGGGCTGGCCGCAGAGTTGCGCGAGCTCGCGGTTCATTCTTCGCCTCTATACGCCATCCTTACATACTCCGCCGAAGATGATCCTAAGCACACGTAGTTCGAAAACGGTTGGTGCTTGTCCTTCTCGAGAATTGTGTATGTCTCGTGCCCGTAAAGGACTACCGGTCTTATGAGCGTCTTGTACATGGTGCACTTTGTATGGGGGTGAAGTTCGCTAGACCTTAACGTCTTGTAGAGTTCATAGTAGACACGACTTCCAGCTACAATACGTCTGCGGATTTCTCTACTGCAGTTGTTGTCTAACATTACCAATGATCCGGGGTACACAAATTCGTCAACAACCTCGAACTCATCTCCGTCGATCTACTATTTCCTATGCGAGCTCTATCGTGCTTGGCTCCCCCTGCTAGAAGATACTTGGTCTTAAACGTATTTACCTTCGATCCGACCTTGTCTGCTTCTTGTTTCAGATTGCTGTGCTGTTAAGCAACCGCCTGGAACGTCCTTCCGACAAGCCGTACGTTTTATAACCCCTCCAAGCGCAATGTTGAACAGGAGACAGGAAGGACCATCGCCTTGTCGAAGTGTAAACGGGCCCGAAATCTTCACACAGCATTTTACACCATCCATCGTAGCTTTAATCAGTCCTGTTAGTTTCGCAGGAAAGCAATTTTTGTCCATAACTTTCCATAGCGACCTTAAAATTGATGAATAGGGGTGGGGACTTGCGTGGGGTATTGGCGACACTTTGGAGGATCTGCTGCAGCGTAAAGATTTGGTCTGTTGTCGATCGCTCATCCACGAAACCGGTTTGATAACTTCCCGCAAACCTTCATGATAGCAGCGAGAGACGGCGAGAGATGATCTAGAAGAGCACTTTGTGGGCTGCGTTGAGAATCGTAATCTCTTGGTAGTTCTCACATTCCAGCTTGTCGCCCTTCTTGTATATTGGGCGTATTACTCCCTTCTTTCTTCTCTCAACTGGTCTCGAGGTCTCAGGAGAGACTGTTAGTGTCAGTAGGATCGTAGCGCTAGCCCCGTAATGGTCCTGTAAACTAATTAGTTGGCTGCGAAGTCTGTGTATAAAAAAACAGAAGGTCGAACAGAAGGCTTTGCTTTGCTTTACTCCCAACTTCCCCTCCTTCAGTAGCTGTTCTGTATCCCAGATTCTGACTTTCTATGCAGACAGGAAGCCAACTTATATGGGCCCAGCTTGATAAACTCCGCTGTGATGCCATCTTTTTCAGCTGATTTTTTGTTCTTGAGCTGCTTGATAGCATCTTTAGCTTCACTTATCGTGGAGGACGGCTGTGCTGACGAAAGCGTTCCTCATACCGTCTTGGTCCTCTGCTTCTGCGCTATTCAGGTGTACTGCTCCTACCTGTCGATCACCTCACGTTCATTCGTCAAGATTCCTTCATATTTATCCCAACACATTTTAGCTCGCGGCACAAAGCGAGATGCGTTTAGTTTCTTGTAGAATCTACGTGTTTCTTCAGAACGATACAGCTGCTCCATTTCCTTACAGTCCAGTTCTTCCAGGTGGCGGTTTTTGTCCTGGAAAAAGTGAGCCTGCTGTCTTTGTTTCTGTTTGTATCGACTCACGTTATGACGGGCTCTTTGCTGCAGCAACAATACCCGCGCAGGATTCTTCTCATCTAGAAGTGTTTGACACTCCTCGTCGAACCTGCTGTTACGTCGATTCCTCTTGACAAATCCAACAACACCTTTTGCTGCGTTGTTAATAGCT
The DNA here is from genome assembly GCF_029784165.1 of Wyeomyia smithii. NCBI lineage: Eukaryota > Metazoa > Arthropoda > Insecta > Diptera > Culicidae > Wyeomyia > Wyeomyia smithii. The sequence goes on along the minus strand of NC_073696.1, from coordinate 125,330,296 downwards.
GCCTTTACAGTAATCCAACAGTCCTCCAGAGGGGCTTTGGTAAGCTCTTCCTCATCTGGCACGCTGCCTCAAGGCTTTGGCGGCTTTGGGAAAATTGAGTCGACAACCGAAAGTCGTTGGCGCATTTTGACCATAAAGAGATAGTAGTCAGAACCGACGTTTGCGCTACGATAGGTTCGGACGTCGATAATATCCGAGAAGTGCCTTTCCGTCAATCAAAACGTGATCGATCTATGTTTCAGTCTATTGTGGTGATCTCTAGGTGTGCCGATATGCGAGGCTATGCTCGAAGTAGGTACTACGTATGGTCATGTTCTTGGAGGCGGTGGAATCCGAAGTGCCGATGTGCGATAAACGTTCCAATAACTAGTCTAAAATCCCTGCTCCTGGTCAACCTGAGCGTTGAGACCTCCGATAACGATGTTGACGTCATGTTATGGGTAGCTATCGTTTGCACGCTCTAGCTGCATACAAAACGCGTCCTTATCGTCATCGTGTTTCTTCCCGTGAGAGATCTGTGCACGTGAACTCGTTGTGTTATATAAGAGCTTGCTTCTACTCAAACCAATCAGTTAACTAGTTGATGGCCACTAGGGCGGTCCTAACTAAGCAGCAGTGGGTAGCAACAGTAGCGATACTCGGTGAAATCACTAATAATTTTTATTCAACAATATTTATCAGTGTAAATTTTTGGTAACAATGTGGTGGTCCTGATAAAATGGCAATTAGGATCGATATACGACCCATAAACATCATCCCGATTCCGGTAATACTCATATGAGCAGGACCATCTTTGGCTATTTTCCAAGACGATTATTTCCAGAGAGTTATTTCATTAGTTCAATAAAGACAGACAGTGTGTGTAGCTGGGGAAACGAAAAATAAGCGAACTGAAAATATAATACAGACTTCGAAAAATGTACCGCATCCAGATGGGATCTGTCTTTAATGATCTTTAAAGTTGAATGTTGTGAAAATCGTTGTAAAAAGAAAATAGTTCGTAAAAAATTTTGCTTATTTCATTAGTGTTGCATAAAAGTTATTGTGATTAATCACTCTTGAATATAACAATGAAAGTAATGTAACAAACAACCTTATGTAGTTCTACGTCAACTTTGCGATCGTAGCTTTGCATATAACCCTTTTGTTTTATTGATTTTTTTTAGCTAAAACTTGAGATCATTCCAAAACTATTGGTAAAAGTTCAGTTTTTTTTTTCATGTTAAGTACATTTTTGCAATTTCAACTTTTTGCCTTTCTCATAGAAAGGTATAGCAATCACTGGCAAAACCAAAGGTATAAAAGTGGTCGCAATGGCCGAATGTCATATATCACTCGACTCAGTTCGACGAACTGAGCATTTGGATGTATGTATGTATGTATGTGTGTGTGCACCTTTTTTTTCTCACTCACTTTTCTCAGAAATGGCTAAACCGATTTTCATGAAATTAATTGCAAATAAAAGGCCTAGTTGCCTCATAGGTTTTTATTGAATTTCATTGTAATAGAATTTTCAGTTTAGAGATTATGTATTAATATGTAAAAATCAAGAAACATCAATATCTCAAAAACAACACAACTGATTTCAATAAAATTGGTGTCAAATGATCGGGCTGTCTTCAAAACCCTTAATTTATAAATTTCGTAATGATTAAACATATGACTCAAAAGTTATGTAAAGAAAAGTTATTCAGAGGTTGTTAAAATTCACTCATTTTTCTCAGAGATTTTTTATATGGAATGAAACTGAAAAGGAAATTTTTTTACAGTATTTCTGCAGCAGTCTTATGCAAAAACCTGCTAAAGAAAACCACTGCGGAAGACGTTCGATGATAACTCACGACAGTCAACATGAAGCGTCGATTTACGAAGCAGCCTACGTCTCTTCCTCATTTGCATTTCGAAAAAAAAAACACATTTGAAACCAGATAAATGAGGTGATTGAAGTTTGAGCTCGAAAATTTTTGCGGTGGTTCTAGGAAAAATACGTCTCTTGCATTTGTTGCATAAATGATAAAACCTATAACTTATAGGCTATAAGGTTTTGCTCTAGGTATAGGTTTTCCAGAAGAAAAAAAAAAGTTTGTCTCAGTCAAAAAATATCAAGAGAAGCCGATTCCACATCTTTCCAATCCAATCTTTTTTCGAGTCGAAAAACTATTGTAATTTGCTTATACAAAACCTTGCGACCATTCAATGGTTAGTAACAATATCTAAATATTTCAGATTAATTGATGAAATGGTTCTTGGGTCACCAGATATATATGTGAATGACTTAAATTAATTGGAAATTGCGAGTTCGAGTTCCGTCTGGATAGGGATTTTTTCTCTTAGTCTAAGTCACACCTGCTTTCCTTACATACATTGCCTACCTTACTAAACTTAAAATTAAACGTTGATGTCGAATAAACTGGAATTATCATTGATATCAAAGAAAAATACTTAAAGTGCGTCAATTAAGATCACAGACAGTAAAAGAGCGATAATTTCAATAACATTCAAAGGTAAAAGAATTGTAAGTAATTGTTTTTGATAGCTTACATTTTGATAGTCATACATTAGAGTAGAAAAAGTTTCTTAAATTTTAAACTACGTGAAGCACTATCGTCTGCATTTTGCTACGGATAAATCCTCAATCGGATCTGGGGCATCTGCCCCTTTTGCCATCCCTCTTCTGAATCCGGGTCTGACTATAGGATAAACTAACTGTAACTGAAACTGAAGTGCTGTGACATCTGCTACAGTTTTCATGGCACATAAACAAATCGGTTTTGTTAACCGATGAATGTGATTTTATTTCGAAGCGTCGTTCACTCGTAGTGTATTGAATGAAAACACCTATAATGAGACGCTGATATTTTAACAATCCACTTTTTGTTTCTGTTTACACATAGCTTCTTGAATGAAACCGACGCCAAATCATCACTACTGTTTTGACACTATCCACAATCATCAGCAATTGTACGTTTTGTCCGTCATGTATTGACTAAAATCTATTAGGAAACGCCATTCAATGCAAATAAGAAATAACAAGCACCTCATCTGAAAAGCTCTGCTGAAAATAGCAGAGGCGACCGAAAATCTTGTAAAATACAATTACATAACCGTTTGTTAAGTTGCGATGACCAGCTTAATCTGACTATACAAGAGGCAACTAAAATTGCTTAACATGTCGAGCAGCAAGATGTTTCACACCGAGAAGTGATTACCAACCACATCTTTGTGGCACGATGAAGGCTGTCGATTTAGAGTGGCCGCTGTGTGGTGAGCTGCCCAGCCTGGGGTACGCTTTCGTTTGAAAATTAGTCACAGGGCTGTTTGATAGTCGCTTGAAGTTAATTACACGACGACGATAGGTTAGCCATGGTCGATCATTTTGTGCAATTTGGTTGCCTCTGAGGATCGCGTCGTTTGTGTGCCTGATGGTAACTGCCAACGGCCAACAGTTTTGCTAGGTATTGCTTCTTGGCAATCATCATATTTGTTTCGTGTGATAATGTGTTTCAGTGTTTTATAGGAAAGGTAATGGTACGATCAGTGAGCAATTTGCTACTTTTTTCCCACCAAACGGACATTAAAATCGCAGAAGAATTTTAATTAAAACATTTCTTGATTTTAGCCCAAAGTGATTGGTATAATTGATTCAGCTTGCTTGACAAGTAGGTTTATAATTTTCCTATAATTATATTCACTTAACTGCAGAGACAATTACAATCTATTAATGTAATAAAATTTTAAATAGGTATATGTAATAGTGTTGATATGCCACCGTTTGTGGCAGAACACAAGAAATAAATTCTGAATAAATACTAGTAAAGCCCCCCCTCCTACAATAAAAAATCAACTGATGACGTTTATTTTTATACTAGCAACAGTGAGCAGCAGAAAAAAGCGTCATCTAAAAAGTTGTAAAATAAACATGTTCAAATACTATGAACATTGCCTTAAGGTACCGTGAAAAAAAAAAACAAAATATATATATATATATATATATATATATATATATATATATATATATATATTTTTTTTTTTTTTTTTTTTTCTCGCTTGTTTTCCATCGGTCTAGTTCCGCCACTGTTGTGGCCAATCACCGACTCCCAGGGAGGCGACTCCACACCCAGGACCCTAACTCACGACCCGTTTATTAACGGACCGGCGCCAACGGCTTTACTTCCTCATGCGATGGAAGGCGTGATCCCAGAGATTTTTCGCCTCAGAAAATCTCCCGGTGTCGGCTAGGATTGAATCTAGACCAGTTGGGTTGGTTGTGAGTGGATCACGCCACCTCACAACCATCGACACCAATGTCGGCGGTGGGATTCGAACCCAGGCGTCGAGCGATATATATATATATATATATATATATATATATATATATATATATATATATATATATATATACATATATATATATATATAAATATATATATATATATATATATATATATATATATATATATATATATATATATATATATATATATTTATATATATATATATATATATATATATATATATATATAAATAAATATAAATATAAATATATATATATATATATATATATATATATATATATATATAAATATATATATATATATATATATATATATATATATATATATATATATATATTTATATATATATATATATATATATATATATATATATATATATATATATATATATATATATATATATATATATATATATATATATATATATATATGTATATATATATATATATATATATATATATATATATATATATATATATATATATATATATATATATATATATATATATATAGATATATATATATATATATATATATATATATATATATATATATATATATATATATATATATATATATATATATATATATATATATATATATATATATATATATATATATATATATATATATATATATATATATATATATATATATGAGATATTATCATAACAGCCGAACAGTGACCTACGCGGCGCTTATTTGGCCTCCTGTGTGGCCAGCGTTCATTGTTCGTAAATCGACAATGGCGTTTCGTTACGCACCGGCGGCGGCAACCCGGAAAATACTTGACGCGGCTGCGCGGTCGAATTCCACAGCACTGTAACATGTTTCTAATCTCGTTTAGCAAGTAAATATTCTACAAACTAAGCATGAACTTTCCTGTAGCCTAATATGGCGTCACAACCTTATTTTTCACAGTAGATAATTTTCAGTTCTAATCAGATTCTAGATCAGAGTTCAGAGATCAGAGTTCTAGATCAGATTTTTTCATACTTTTTGGAGCAATGCTAAATCCAGATGACTACTAACAAGTTGTGGAAATCATTGGTTTATATTCATTTGTGTATTTGTCAGTGGTGGGCACCATTCCGCTAATTCGCTAATTCGCTAATCAGCGACGCTAAAATTCAGTTAGCGATTTAGCGATTTCGCTAATTTTTAAGCTTAACCAGCTTAAAAGAAACTGTTAGCGTCGTTAGAATTTTGGCCTTCGAAACGCTTATCGCTAATTCGCAAAATTTTGTGGAGAAGTGACAATAGAAATATTTAGAAAAACTGTGAATTGCTGATGGCGTACGTAAATTGCTTCGAAAGATGAACATACTTTACTGCGAAAGTTACTTTTGTTAGTTTTTTTACCCTAGAATGGAGTTCCAGTTATCGTACAAGCCACAGGAGCATTTTGAAGAACCAGCACAAGGTCTAGATTGAATTTTTGGCACACCAAGAACTTTGATGAATTGCAACGCCCTTGAAATTATGGGAACTTTGGTTCTATTTTTTTCGATTCAGATAATAATTGAATTTTCATGTAAACATTCCTAAGAGTATCTATTTTCAATGCAAGCTAAATAACTTTTGTTATTCTTGTTTTTTCAAAATCAAATATGAATACCGTTTCGTGAACCTCTTACTGTAAATAGCTTCAAAAAGTACCTAATTTTTTTTTTTTTTTTCTTCACATAACATTTATTTGACACGGCACAAATACAATTTAATGTTTAACGGCGCCAATTATATCTGATGACTTAAAAACTAAAGCAAATTTTTTATCCTCGCTGCCGACTACGAGCTGAAATTAAGTCTAACTTAAAACTAGCATGGGATTTCCAATCAGTGTTTTGTTGTTCAATGGTCGTCTGATAATCGTCGAATGGCATGTATGGATTCGTTCTGCTGAGCCACGATGTCGTGAGTTGGGACAGAGGCTCGTAGTCCTTGGGTCCTGGTTCTATTGTGCGGGGTCTGGTTGCTGGTTTTGTGCTTAAGGTTCAAACGTGTTCTTGTCGTTTTGTTGGGTGTAGACGGAGGGGAACGGGACTAGACTGGGGCGTGGATGGATTTCAGGAAAACGTATATAAGGGACATGTAGGATAGGTCACGGCTCGCCAAGACATCACGAACAGGAACAGCCGGCTGTCTACCCTCGGCCTGCAGGGAAGCTATTAATTTAGACCTGGCGTCACGGTGTACAGGGCATGACCAAACCACATGCTCTATGTCGTGATAACCTTCACCACAGGCACAGATACCACTTTCCCCGAGCCCAACACGACGGAGGAGCGCGTCAAATCTATAGTGATTGGACATAAGCCGGGACATCACGCAAATGAAATCCCGACCTACATCCAACCCCTTGAACCACGGGTTCGTCGATACTTTGGGGATTATGGAATGTAACCACCTTCCCAATTCCCCTCTGGTCCAAGCATTTTGCCAACTGATGATCGTATTCTGACGTACAAGTGCGAAAAATTCATTAAAGGCAATTGGTCTTTCATAAATATCACCGTTTGTTGCGCCCACCTTAGCCAAAGAGTCCGCTTTCTCATTACCCGGTATCGAGCAGTGAGAAGGGACCCACGCTAAGGTAATCTGAGTAGATTTTTCGGATAAAGCACTCAGATGTTCCCGTATTTTCCCCAGGAAATACGGAGAGTGCTTAACATCTTTCATCGATCGGAGAGCCTCAATGGAACTGAGACTGTCCGTAAAGATGAAATAATGGTCCGTGGGCATTTTTTCGATAATCCCTAGGGTGTACTGAATTGCAGCTAATTCTGCGACGTAAACAGAAGCAGGATTATCGAGCTTATGGGAGACGGTTAAATTGTTATTGAAGATACCGAAGCCAGTGGACCCATCAAGAAGTGATCCGTCAGTGTAGTACATATTGTCGCAGTTGATGTTTCGATATTTATTGGAAAAAATTTTAGGGATCTGCTGCACGCGTAAATGATCCGGGATTCCACGAGTTTCTTCTATCATGGATGTATCGAAAAACACAGTAGAATCAGAAGTATTTGATAAGTCGACACGATTTGGAATATTCGAAGAAGGGTTAATATTTTGGGACATGTGATTGAAATACAATGTCATAAAACGGGTTTGAGAATTAAGTTCGATTAACCTTTCAAAATTTTCAATCACGGGACGGTTCAAGACCTCACATTTGATTAGAATACGAGAAGACAGGCTCCAGAAGCGGTTTTTCAATGGTAGTACTCCAGCTAAAACCTCCAAACTCATCGTATGGGTCGACTGCATGCAACCTAAGGCGATACGCAAACAACGATATTGTATTCGCTCCAGTTTGATCAAATGTGTGTTTGCTGCGGAGCGGAAGCAGAAACACCCGTATTCAATAACAGACAATATCGTTGTTTGGTAAAGCCTTATAAGGTCTCCTGGATGGGCTCCCCACCATTGTCCGGTTATTGTACGAAGAAAATTCACTCTTTGTTGACATTTTTTCATCAGATACCTCACGTGACAACCCCAGGTGCCTTTAGAGTCGAACCAGACACCAAGATATTTGTGTACCAAAACCTGAGAAATCGTTTTACCCATTAATTGTGTTTGGAGCTGAGCAGGTTCATGCTTCCTAGAAAAAACTACTATCTCAGTCTTCTCCGGAGAGAATTCGATACCTAGCTGTAAAGCCCAAGCAGACAAATTGTCCAAGGTATCTTGCAATGGTCCTTGCAAATCGGCAGCTTTGGCTCCTGTAACAGAGATTACACTGTCGTCTGCAAGTTGTCTTATCGTGCATGAATTTGCCAGACATTCGTCGATGTCATTTACATAAAAGTTGTAAAGAAGGGGGCTTAAACATGAGCCCTGGGGAAGACCCATGTAGCTAATGCGAAAAGTTGCCAAATCGCCATGCGTAAAATGCATGTGCTTTTCGGACAACAAATTGTGCAAAAAATTGTTCAAAATTGGAGAAAATCCTTGTCGGTGAAGTTTACCCGAAAGAATGTCAATAGAAACGGAATCAAAAGCCCCCTTAATGTCCAAGAACGCAGACGCCATTTGTTCTTTACGAGCATACGCCAGCTGAATATCTGTTGAAAGCAACGCAAGACAATCATTCGTCCCTTTGGCACGGCGGAAGCCAAATTGAGTTTCTGATAGTAGACCATTTGATTCGACCCAGTGGTCTAAACGACGGAGTATCATTTTTTCCATCAATTTCCGGATACAGGATAGCATTGCAATCGGCCTATAAGAGTTGTGATTAGAAGCTGGTTTCCCTGGTTTTTGGATGGCGATCACCTTCACTTGCCTCCAATCCTGCGGTACAATGTTTTGCTCCAGGAACTTATTGAACAAGTTCAACAAGCGCCTCTTGGCATTGCCGGGTAGATTCTTCAACAAGTTGAATTTGATTCTATCTAATCCAGGCGCGTTATTGTTACAGGACAGGAGGGCAACTGAAAATTCTGCCATCGTAAAAGGTGATTCTATCGCGTCGTGGCCCGGAGACGCATCGCGAACAATATTTTGCTCAGGAACAGAGTCCGGACATACTTTCCTGGCAAAATCAAATATCCACCTACTTGAAGACTCCTCGCTTTCGTTGACCGTTACGCGATTCCGCATTCTTCGGGCTGTGTTCCAAAGAGTGCTCATCGATGTCTCCCTCGACGTCTCGTTCACGAACCGACGCCAATATCCACGTTTCTTTGCTTTAGCCAAGCTTTTAAGCTTGGTATCAAGCTCCGAATACCGTAAATAGTCGCCAGGTATACCTCCCGTCTGGTAGGCCTTAAACGCGTCGGATCTTTGCGTGTAGACATCGGAGCACTCTTGGTCCCACCACGGAGTGGGAGGCCGTTCTTTGATCGTTACGCCGGGATATTTCTTCGTTTGGGCTTGCAACGCGGCGTCGAGAATCAAGCCCGCGAGGAGGTTGTATTCTTCAAGTGGTGAATGATGTTGAATCGACTCGACCGCTTTTGAAATCATTTCCTCGTATAACTTCCAATCGACATTTCGTGTGAGGTCATACGGAATGTCAATTGGTCGCATGCGAGTTGACCCGTTAGTAATTGAAATAAGAATAGGCAGATGGTCGCTACCGTGAGGATCGAGGATTACCTTCCATGTGCAATCCAACCGTAGCGACGTCGAACATAAGGATAGATCCAAAGCGCTTGGGCGCGCTGGAGGTTTCGGGATACGTGTCATTTCACCGTTGTTTAAAATAGTCATGTCGAAGTCATCGCAAAGGTTATAGATTAAAGAGGAGCGGTTATCATTGTATGGGGAACCCCAAGCCACGCCATGAGAGTTGAAGTCTCCCAAAATCAAACGTGGCGAGGGAAGAAGTTCTATTAAATCAAAGAGCAGCCGTTGCCCAACCTGTGCTCTGGGGGGAATATATATTGAGGCAATACAAAGCTCTTTACCTTGTATTGTCATTTGACATGCGACAACTTCGATGCCTGGAATCGAGGGGAGGTTAATACGATAGAAAGAATAGCACTTTTTAATCCCTAAAAGTACTCCTCCATATGGGGTGTCTCGATCAAGGCGAATAATATTAAAATCATGGAAGTTGAGATCAATATTTGAAGTAAGCCAAGTTTCACAAAGGGAAAATGCATCGCATTTGTTTTTATTTATCAAAACTTTAAACGAATCAATTTTTGGTAAAATACTTCTACAATTCCACTGTAAGACAGAGATAGAATCCTTCATATACGCAGTTGAATTAGGCATCGAAGGATACAATCGCTGCAAGGAGAGGCCATTGGGCAGTCAACTGCTTCAAAAATGATCTAACTGTTGGGAGGAATGCTGTAAGAAAAATTTTAATTGGATCGGGTACATTGAAAGTTTCAAAAATCCAGTCCACAATGTCAGAAAATTTCACTAATCCAGAGTTTGTTTCATCAACTGGGAGTGTAAAAGGAGCAACTGGGGTTTTAGATGTTCCTGGCAGTGCTGGGAACTCCTTCTGGGACTTTAAATTTGCCAGCCCAGGAGGAGTTTGCTTCGGTTTTTCCGCAGCACTGTTTGGTTTGTTTGTAACTTTCATTTCACTTTGAGAAATCTTAGGACCTTTTCTGGGAAGTTTAGGAGAGGAAATATTTTTCCTCTTTCTAGACTCCCCAGGATTGGCGTAAGATGCTCCCGCTGGTGAATCGTCAGAATCGGTTTCATCAGAGGACAACAGATTGAAGGGGTTCGAAGTAACGGGAGAAGTGGTAACGGTCTTCTTCAGCATGTCAGCGTAGGAACGCTTTGAACGCTCTTTGAGAGACCGTTTTATTTTATCCCTGCGCTGCATGTACACCGCACATGTCGAGAGCTCATGCAGATTTTCTCCGCAGTGAATACACTTTTCAGCGTTAACACTGCAAGAATCTTCCGCATGAGACTCCCCACACTTGCCACAACGTGCCTTATTGCAGCAGTAGGCGGCTGTATGGCCTAACTGCTTGCAATTCAGGCAGTTCATGACGCGGGGCACGTAGAGCCTCACAGGGAGACGAACCCGGTGGATCGAGACGTGGCTTGGTAGTGCAGACCCGGCGAACGTAACTCGAAACGAGTCTGACGGAGTGTATACTGTTTTGCCACCGATGATCGATGCTGACCGCAATTGCTTGCAGTCGAGCACCTTTACTTCGGGACACGTTTTGTTCTTAAAGCACCCTTTGGCACTTTGCAGTATACACTCGACGGACAGACTCGAATCGGTTATGACACCGTCGATCTCCACGTCTCGTGCGGGTATGTAAACGCGATACTCGCGTGTGAAGAGCTCAGAGCAAGCTATATCGTTGGCCTCTTTCAGGTTACCGACCACGACACGGAGCTTGTTAGGCCGGACCTTGGAAATTTCGGTCACGCCCTTGTACTCCTTCGTCAGGTCTTTAGAAATCTGCAAGAGGTTCAACTTTTTCGATTTCGGTCCTGCCTTTGGCCGAAAATAAACAGTATAGCTGCCCTGGGCTCCGTCTGGGTAAAGCCTGGGGCGAGGGGGGACTGAAGAATGAACAGGGGAGGGGGTAACAGAAGGGTCAGGGTCAGAGGGGTTCGGGGATGGTGGCGCGGGAGGCGAGGGATCTACATCCATCGCGCTAAGTCTAGCGCACTAGCGCTGACAAGAACACGTACCTTTTTATTTCTCCCTTCCAGTAAGGTTGGTTGTCCGATCGTTGGAAGTAGCAGCCGTTACAGCCAGCAGCACCAATACAGCAGCACCAAACAGCCACCAGCAGCGAGCCAGGTGTGAGATCACTCCACACAGCGATACAACTCGCTGACACTGATGGCTTCTTCTTTTTCCTCGTTTGTGTCTCGTCCACTGCTGTAGCACAATCCAGCCAGCAGCCAAATCGGCTTACGCACCAGCTGGCAGTCACGATGCGAAACAGTTGCACAAAGGCACGACCTTGAACCCGGATTTATATCACTCGACCAGGCAAACAATGCCAACACTTGTTCACACGTCTATTGTTTTATACTCTATCGGACCGATCACCAAACACGTCCAGTACTGATGCGTGTTCGGCACAGAATGAAAAGTACCTAATTGTTTTCGTTTGTTTAACCAAAACAGATCAAAGTGGTCCAAACTTTACAAAACATGAGCAATAAATATAGCGACTATTTACCAAGCATGGAAAAAATCGTTCAGGTGATATTTTCTCAGCAGTCGGTAGCGATTTTTTTTTCGCTTCTGATAATTACAAGCGAATCCGCAGCGAAAAATTATCATTTGAGATTGCTTTGATTCATTTGCGCACTTTCACTCGTTTGATAGTTTTCACTTATATAACTGGTGTATAGAGCGAATGTTTAACGTATAGAGCGTAGTGGCATTCCAAAATTTTTATCTCTGGGTTTTTCCAGTTTATCAATTTTAACATGAAAAGGAAGCAGAGATATTTTATAATGAGTGTTGTGTTGAAGGTAGGAGGAATGTTTCACTGTAATGCGAAACCGCGTTGCCCGTATTTCAAAAATACGTACGTACCGGGAAATTTACAGCGCCACCTCGCCTCCAAGCATCCTGACGTGATGGCAAGATTGGGGCTAGCAGCATCAGAAAGCTCTGAGCCTCAACAAAAGAGACAAAGGAAACTAGTAATAAAGATTATTTCATCGTTAAGTATAAAATAATCCAGCCGAAAAAAATCGCTGATTTTTTTTACTATCGAGAAGTGAAAATTTTCGGTATTGATTCTATTGAAATTATCACTACCGATTTTTGTTCATAGATGTAACCAAGCAAGCTTATCATTGTTGATAAATGAAAACTCCTAAATGATTTTCAGGCGATATTAAATCAGAAACGATTGTATGAGTGAGTGATTTTTTCCATCCTTGCTACAGGCCGGACTCGATTATATACAGACTCGATTGTATATTGACTCGATTATATATGATTCGATTATATATAAAATTGTATATAATCGAATCATAATTTTTTTTTTTCAATTTTAAATATAACTTACCTAAAGCAACAATGTCGTATAGGAATCGTCCAAAAATACGTAACGCTTAGGGGGAGGTAGAGATCTGACAAAACGTCGCAATCAATACTAAAAATTTTGAAGATCTATACAAAGTGCGTTACCTAGAGGAAAGAGGCGGTCGAAAATAGTTTTTATTCACGGTACGTAAATAATGGACGTTCCTTTCGGTCCAATATGACGTAACGCAACATTTTTTGACCCAAAACGTTGATTTTTGAGCCATAATGTTTCAAGTAAAGTAAAGCTTATCTAAAACAGAAATATCGCGAGGGAACGTTTACAAATTATGTGACGCTCAGGAAACGGGAAAGAGTGTTGGGTTGGCAAAGTGTTGCAACTCATACGGAAAATTTAAACAAAAAGCATGGCAAAGGGGGAAAGGAGATCAACAATAATTTTTCTTGCGTTACGTTATAAATAAGCGCTTTCTTATTGATTCATAAAAGTTCGTTCAAATGTGGTGAGGGTTTTCCGGAAGTCCAATATATATGTCACGTTAAATTTGAATGGACCCTAATATTACTATTTCAATGTTAAGGTTGAGGTGATAGAGATTGACTCTTTTCAAATACTTATTTTTATGAATTGAAATCAATACTGGTGAGCAAAAATTCAAATAAATTACAGGCAATGTTTTTAGGTAATCTACTATCTACCCAATACGCAAGTCGCTAATCTAGCTAATCTACTATCTACCATGGGCGCAACTTGGGAAAATTTCTAGGGGGACCTAGTTTTCATGTATGTAATTTAAAAAAACGGAAAAAGGGGTTTTAATATGCTTATTTAATAACGCTTAAAATAGTGTCGTAACAGCAGAAAATATCACTTCTAGATAGAATCTCCGAAGATGTACTGAATATCTTGAACACAGCGTCAAAGCCAACCTCTTTCAGCAACACTGATTTGATATCGAGGAGGGCCAGGTTTGGTAAATGGCTGGGCAGTGCTTTTTAACAGCACACCCGTACTAGCTGGAATAAAATAGACCCCAGTGTGGTTCAAGGCATAATGCCCTATTCCTATCTCCACGAGTTACCGACTGTGATACGAGCAACCAAGGGAAAACCGGTGAACCGGTGGGAACTTGGCCGTATGCTGACAGGAAAGGGGTAGTTGTTCTCCTTAGAGAGCAGCTTGTCTGAACCCCACATGCTAGGGGCGGCTCAACAGCGACTGATCCGGACCGAACGGCTGAACTATGAAATGCGGTGTCTGACGACGATTAAAGGCTCGGTTCATGTAACAGTAGATCGCTCAACGCCCCGGTGGGCCGGTCACGTCGTAAGGATGCCGGACGACAACCCTGTGAAATCACTTCTCTTCAGCAAACCTTACCGGCACCAGAAAGTAAGGGACGCAGGAACTGGTGAAACACAGCCCAAAACCCAGTAAAATGGCGACAACTTCTTGATACAGCACGAGTTACTACAGCTCTTGTCTGACTGGTAAGATGAGTAAGAGAGCTAGGCTTGAGAAACGATCCTTGGTGCCAATGAATGACGACATCTCAATTTGTGTTGATTTTGATGCTTTGATAAGTAGTATAGAATGTATTTATATTGAATACAATCATTTTCTGGAAAATTCTAGGGGGGGCTAAACACTTTCTAGAGTGTTCTTGCCATGGCTGACTGCAATAACATAAAGAATAACTACGAAATCTATACATACATATATTTTTGTAAGAAAGGTTTTTTGCGACTTTAAGGGTGTTAGTCAAAAAAATTCTACTTATTTATTTAAAAACAACAAAAAATGTATGCAAAATAAACAGAATTTTTTTTTTCTGATTCGGTTATATGTTCATATATTTTTGTAAGAAAGGTTTTTTGCGACTTTAAGGGGGTTGGTCAAAAAAAATCCTAATTATTTATTCAAAAACAACAAAATATTTATGCAAAATAAACAAAAAAAATTTTTTTTTCTGATTCGATTATATACAGGGATTCGATTATATATAGTGAAAATTTTTCGGAGACTGTATATAATCGAGTCCGACCTGTATTTACATATTGAAAAGTTAGCGATTAGCGAAAATTCCGCTAATGTGGGTTTAGCGTTTAGCGATTATCGAGCTAAATTTTCCGGCTAGCGACTCAGCGATTAGCGTCGCTAAATTTTCGGTTAGCGGTGCCCACCACTGGTATTTGTATTCAATTGTACACAAACTCTTGACACACTGTTGTTCGAATTTTGTTGTTCGGTTGAGTCATAAAATGCTCCCGTTTCCTACGACATGCTTTTCGCATCATTTTAACGAACATTGCCGATATAATATAAATAATACATCAACAACTCTTTTACAACCAATCAGATCTGAAACATTCACCGTTGCATAAGTAATTCCACTTACTAGCGTCTAGGGAATGACTTGGCATGCGTGGAACTACAATGACAATCAATTTATTTGACACATTTCAGTTCCATTCTAGCATCAGGGTTACCGGTGCAATTTCAGTGCTACTGCACTCCGTTTTACGACGCTCATTTCCTTTATTCTACTTATCTGACATTTACTTTAGCACCAGCCCGCTAGCCAGCCCTTCACAAGCATGCGCACAGCCCACGCGAGGAGGTCCGAGGGTGGTTTTTGCTCTGTTCCCCTACAAACCCAAACGCCTAGTCTCCATCAGGCATGTCGTGCGTTCGGTCGCGACTGATTAATATGCGTTCCGATCACTCAACAAACGGACTAACCATGAAATGATAACTAATAGGCTTTCCCTTTGTCGGAACAGCCGCTACTTGTTGGCATATCCGCATATTTCAGGCGGGCCTACGTGGTTACCAAATGACATAGACTGGGTAGCCCAAGTTGTACGTTCTTTGCATTAGAACAGCAGTTTGTGAGACCGATGTTTGCAAAATATTTTTCACTTTATCATTAGATCTGTGATCTCAGAAATGTACTAATTTAATGGAATCAGATGGGTCCGTTTAAAAAAAAATGATTTAGTGCACAGGGTATGTATGTCAATTACGAAATAGATATGGAATTAATAAATTCACGTATAAAAATGTAAACAAAACTGGGTCATGAAATATGAAATGACCACGAAGAAGCACAAACTTGGACACAACCATCACGGATTTTACTCAAAGTAGGGGAAATTATACATCTAATGTCACTTTGGAAAAAAATCAATTCTGGAGTTGATTGGTATGACCCTTTGTTGTAAAATAACGCATTTTTTGGTCCGAAAAATACTGATTTGCCGAAAAATGAAAATTTAGTTTTTTAAATACAAAAATAATCTATCTGGCAACACTTCCAGTTAAAAATAATATTTTTTCTGGGTTTCTAGTTTTTTTTTTTGCTTTATTAATCGCCTACCAATATTTTTCGGACGTCTTGCGTCTATAAATTGTAAGAAAAATTAATAAATAATTTAAAACTATCTTCGTAAAAATGTTATAACTCGAGATTGGCTCATATTACCTCAAGGTGATAAGTGTTTCTTACGTAAAATTTTCCGAGAAACACGATGAAACTATCAAATCTGAAATAAAATTTGATGTATTTGCCAAAAGATGCAAATTTTTTTTTAATACAGAAATAATTTATCTGGCAACACTTTCGGTCAAAAATTAGATTTTTTCTAGATTTCTTGGCTTATTTCTTTTAAATATCACCTATCAGTATTTTTCTGACGTATTCCGTTTATATAATGTAAAAAAAGAACAGAGGACTTGACCACAGAACGGGGGGTATTCCGATCGACACCAAAATTGGGATATTTTCAAAGTGACGCTAGATGAATAATTCCCCCAACTTTGAATAGAATCTGTGATGTTAGTGTCCATGTGTGTTGCGACTGGACGTCTCTTTCTAGTCCGCGTTCTTCTTATATCAAGTTAACTCGGATATATAACTGTATATTTGGCGTTGTTCGCCCGGTCCAGTACCTTTGAAGTGTTCCTGCTTAGTGATTATATCCCCAGTAAACTTTTCAGTCCCTTCTCATGTCAGATTTTACCCAAACGGATCGGCTCTTCCAGTTGTTGTCTATTTACGGCCCAAAGCAGGATAAAAATCGAAATTCCTGAACATCAAGCAAATTTCGAAAGACCTGACGTCACACTATGAGGCCATGACCGAAATTTCGAAAGTCAGGTTGAACAAGCTTCGTGTCGTGATCAACGATCTCAAAGAGACCTACGATATAGCTTGTTCCGACCTCTTTACATCGGAGTACCTAGTATGTACTCGCTAGAAATGTGGAGATCATTTTGATCTCATTTTGATCTTAATAAGGTTTACATAGTTGGTAAAATAACAAAAAATAATACCAAAATATTGTTCCTCCAAGGCTATATGAATAACAAAGCTTGATATTTCAATGACAAACCAAAAATTTGCATTAAAAATCACGAATATGACCGATATAGATATTTTCAACTTATTGAACACTGAAAGCATATCTGATATATCATAAATAATCAATAACGAACAATTTTCACTTAAAAATTTACTTTGAATGAGATATTTTAAAATCAACTCAAATATCTCATTGAAGGCATAGCGAGATATGATATCAAAATTTTATGATATTTTCATATGCATGTTTGAAACATGAATATCTTTCGAATAACGCGATAAGTCCTCATAGCTAAATATGTTATTGATGAGTTATGATTTTGTTATGCTCTCCTGCCCGGGTCTTGATCCACCAGGTTCGTTTTCCTGTGCGGCTCTTTGTGCCCCGCGTCATGAACTGCCTGGATTGTAAGCAGTTAGGCCATACCGTCACCTACTGCTGTAATAAGGCACGTTGTGGCAAGTGTTCTTGCAGTGAAAATACTGAAAAATGTATTCACTGTGGGGAAAATCAGCATAGATTTCCACATGCGCGATGTACTTGCAGCGCACGAATAAAATCAAGATGGCTCTTAAAGAGCGTTCGAAGCGTCCTTACACTGACATGCTGAAGAAAGCCTCGACCACTTCAACCCCTTTTTATCTACTATCAACTGATGAAACCAATTCTGACGATTCACTAGCGGAACACCCTATGCCAATCCTAGGGAATCTAGGAAGCGGAAGAATCTTTCCTTTTCTAAGCTCCCCAGAAAAGGTCCTAGGATTTCTCAATGGGAAATAAAAATATAATGACAACAAAAAGTGCAGCGGAAAAACCGAAGCAAATTCCTCCTGGATTGGGAAATTCAAAGTCCCAGAAAAAGTTTCCAGCACTTCCAGGAACATCCAAACCTCCAGTTGTTGCTTTTGCACATCCAGTTAATAAAACAAATGCTGGATTGGTAAAATTTTCTGGCATTGTGGGCTGGATTTTCAAAACTTTCAATGTACCCGATACAATTAAAAGTTTTTCGAAGCATTATTACCAACAGCTAGATCATTCTTGAAGCAGTTGACTGCCCAATGGCCCCTCCTTGCGGCGAGCGTATCCTTCGATGGCTAATTCATCTTCTGAGGGGAAGAATTTTGTTTCTGTCGTACAGTGGAAGTATTTCTGAGTTTGAGAGACTTCAACACTCATGGCGTGGCTTGAGGTTCCCCTAGTACTAATGATAACCGCTCTTCTTTGATTTATAACCTTTGCGACGACTTCGACATAACAATTTTAAACAACGGTTGGATTGCACATGGAAGGTAATCCTCTATCCCCAAGGTAGCGACCATTTGCTTAGTCTAATTTCAATTGCCAATGGATCAACTCGCACACGATCAGTCGATATCCCGAATGACCTTATTCGAAATATCTATTGGAAATTTTACGAAGGGATAATCATAGAAGCTGTTGGGTCGATTCTGTTTTAAATCACTGAAGCTGTTGGTTCTTCGTATATTTGGAGCTTGACACAAAGCTTGAAAGCTTGGCTAAAGCAATGAAACGCGGTGATTGACGTCGGTTCTTAAACGAAACATCAAGGGAGACATCGATGAGCACTATTTGGAACACAATCAGAAGAATGCGTAATCGTATAACTGTCAACGATTTTGCCAGAAAAGTATGTCCGAACCTTTTTTTCGATGGCAGAGTTTCCAGTTGCTTTCCTGCCCTACAACAATAGCGCCTCAACGTTAGATAGGATGTGTCAAATTCAACTTGTTGAAGAGTCTACCCGACACTATCAAAGGCGGTTATTGAACTTGTTCAATAAGTTTCTGGAGCAAAATATTGTACCGCAGGATTGAAGGCAAGTGAAAGTGATTGCCATCCAAAAACCTGGAAAATCAGCTTCTGATCACAACTCTTATAGGCCGACTGCAATGCTATGTTGTATCTGTAAATTGATGGAAAAAATTATACTGAGTCGTTTAGACCATTGGGTCGAGTCAAATGGTCTATTATTATCAGATACTCAGCTTGGTTTCCGCCGTGCCAAAGGGACGAATGATAGATTTGCGTTGCTCTTGACAGATATTCAACTGGCGTATGCTCACAAAGAACAAGTGGACTAAGGGGCTTTTGATTGACATCCTATTGGGCAAACCTCATGAACAAGGATTTTTTTCCAATTTTAAACAATTATTGCATAATTTGTTGTCCTAAAAGCACATGCATTTTACGCATGGCAATTTGGCAACTTTTCGTATTAGCTATATGGGTCTTCCTCAGGGCTCATGTTAAAGCCTCCTTCTTCTACTGTGTTTTTCGATGAATTTATCATAAAAGAAATTCGTGGAATCGCGGATCATTTACGCGTGTAGCTGATTTCCAAAAAAAATCACATATATATAAAAATATCAACTGCAACAAGATGTTCTCCATTCTCGATGGGTCCACTGTTTCCAATATCTATACATATAGAAATAGAGTTCTGTCTGTCTGTCTGATCCATATAGACATGGAAATGGCTGAACTGATCGGCATGAAAATTTGTATGTATGTGTAATCTCCCATACAAATGAAACAGATTTTTCAAACAGTTTTTTCCGCAAAACATATTAAAATGATCGTAACAATGCCAAAAATTGACACCAGGCGCCATTGTAAAATCCAAGAAGGAGTCTTCAGGTTATGGAAACAGCTTAGGATTGCTGAATACCACTTAATATCGCTATTGGCGTAACCAGAATAATGCCCAGAGGCCAGAAATTGACTCCACATGGCGTTTTGTAATCCAACGTGGCGACTTCCGGTTTCTGTCGAGCAGCCATAAGTGACCCAATGTCATCCAATAGGGGCCATTCTTAAACAACGTGGTCATAAAGAGAGGGGTTTTGTCAAAAGACCACAAAAAATCACGCATTGGGGTGGAGGGGTTAACGAAATGATCACGTGGTCTTTTTTTCTGACTTAGAATTTATTGTTGCTAAGAATGAAGCTTTTGCATGTTAAAAATATATTAAACTGAAAGTTTAATAATAAAAATGTAAAAAATTTAAGCGAATTTTTGACACTTGACAAACGAAAAGACCACGCGGTTAAAGTCGCCCGGGGGGGGGGGGGTAAAGGGGGTATGAAAAGTGATCAAAACATGACCACGTGGTTTAGGAACGGCCCCATATGGATATTTTCCTTAAAAGTCGACATAAGACGCCATTTTGACTTCTAAGATGACGACATCTAGTGTTTTGAAAACAGACGAAAATTACCGAGTATCATCCAATATGCGTATTTCTGGATCTAGAATGACACTCAGATGCCAGATATTGACTCCACATACCTTTTTCAAATCAAAGATCATGACTTCCGGGTTCTATATAAATACGACCCAATATGAGTAATTCGGAAACGTAATGATTCACAGAACCCAAAAGACGAGTATACTGGGGATGGTCGGGTTTCGGGTTTTCAAAACCCAAAACCCGAACCAGACCCGTACCCGATGGGTTTGGCTTTGAAAATTTCTGAAACTGTCGGGTACGGGTCGGGTTCGGGTTTGATGAAAAAAAAAAAAATATTTCGGGTTCGGGTTTGAAAATTTCGGGTTCAGGTCGGGTTTGGGTATGAAAACCCGAAACCCGACTGTAAAATCTTTGAAACCTCGGGTTTGGGTTGGGTTCTGGTTCCACAATTTCTGTTTCGGGTCGGGTTCGGGTTTCATAGAAATAAAATTTTCGGGTTCGGGTTTGAACAAAAAATTGTCATTACTTCATCTTCATGGGCAGTCTTTGTTCTATTGAGGCTCTCAAATCGTTGAAGGATGCTATTATCTTCGAAGAACCGGCGAACCCGTGGTTCAAGGGTTTGGATGTGGATCGGGAATTTACTAACGTGATGTCTCGGCTTATGTTCAATCTCTATAGATTTGACGCGTCGTGTTGGGCTCGGGGAAAGTGATATCTGTGTCTGTGGTGAAGGTTATCACGACATAGAGCGGTGATTTAAATCAATTCTAGTTTTAAATTAGATCTTGTTTCAGCTCGTAGTCGACAGCGAGGATAGAAAGTTTGCTTTTAATTTTCAAGTTACTTAAGAAAGTAAGACACTAGGTGCCGTTAAACATTGATTGTATTTGTGCCGTGTTAAAAAATGGTATGTGAAATAAACTGTTCGCGTCTGCTGTTTTTTGTATCTTTAAAAACCCATGTTGCGTGCTTCAAAACCTCCCAAATGATCTTGTGATAGTATGCAATACCATTATTGTTGCCGAACCCACTGTGCAGTCGTCACCGGTTGTCAGTGAGTCCCGGTCACGCATGACAGACTACCAACAGAACGGACATAGATCAGCGTCAAATGATAGATAAAATATCGATTGATAGAGGAGGAAGTGAAGAGAGCTAATCAGTGAAGTTAAAGCAAGGAAGATAATAGAAATTTGGTTAGAGGAAGAGTTTGTTAAAAGTGTTAAATTTGTGGACAGGAAAGGTAAAAGGAATAAAGATTCAGATGGAATATTAATTAAAATTATATATTGTTTAAATAGGCTGAAAAGAGATTTCTTAAAATTATTATTTGCACATTCCGCATAGTCGAAAAACACCAAAATGTGAGTTGCAAATTTTGTTATTATAAACAGCATTAAACAAATAAAAAACTTTCAGCTTTGAAGCTGCAGTAAAACGCACGTTATCAGAGAGGTGATTTTGTGCTTCGCGACACCGAAAACTTCCTCAACAAAAATCTTCAAAGATTTTGTGGTTAGATCATCAACGTGGTCGAGTGAGATGAATCCAGAGTTGGAGAGCAATTGCATACTATGCAACCAGCCGGACGGGGCTGAAGACTTAGTACAGTGCGACAAATGCGACGGGTACGTGCATTATTCGTGTGCTGAAGTAGGAGATTCGATTGCCGATGAGGACCGGAGTTTCACCTGTAAGAGGTGCGTCGAGATCGACGAAGTAGTTACTAATGCGTCCCGCCGGACTAGCATACACTCCAATGCAACAACGCGCAGCAGCGCAAGAGCGGCCCGCACGGCGCTAAAGTTACAGCAGCTGGATCTGCAACGGCAAAGCCGTCTAAAAGAGCTCGAAGAAGCTGAAAAGTATCAGCAACTACGACGAAAAGTAGAATTAGACTTTGAGCAGCTACGTTTCGATGTGTTGGAGGCACAATTACGCGAAGAAGAGGGCGCCGCTAGTATTAGGAGCAGAGTTAGCTCCAGAGTGGTTCGGGAGAATACTAACCGTTGGCTCACCGTCACGAGTCAGACTGAAGAACAGGGAACAACGTCCACTAGACCAGCCGCCGTTTCGACTCCAGGGGACGATTTCATTAATCGTCTACTCGAACCAGCGCTGGAAACTCCAACTGGACATGGTGCGACAGCCGACGTTAATGGTCCGAAAACAGCACCGACTAACAAATGCACAAATCAGCTACAAGAGCACGACAAAGGAACCACCAACACCAATATCGTGACGTCAAGACTTCCACACGGTGAGCAGGTCCGTGATCCATCACCATCTATAGCGAGAGTGGTCAATGCAACGCTACAAGACATGGGCTCAACAAGCAATAGAGGTCAGTGTACATCGGACTAGGTGAGATCTAAGTTAGGCAAAATAAATGTCGGTTTACAAACTATAGTTGAATCAAACACAACCAACCGTCCTACACTAAAAATGCAAGAATTTAATAGTCAGATAGGAGCTCAGGGTAGAAAAAGTGATGCTGTTAGATCGGAGACTCAAAATAAACTAAGACAGGCTATTGTTTCTCACAATCCTACACATGTTTCGTATGACACAGCTCAGATTTCGTTCCATTCTGTCCCTGTCCCCCCGCCTGAACGTAATCAACAACCACCACCACCGGGACGTCGAAATTGAATCCACAGCGAATCACGACACAGTATCTCTCAGTACAGCAACCGATGGTTGCGAACTTTTCGGAACGTGAGCAACCGCTCCCAGCCGATCAGCAGATTGAGTGTGGTGTCTCAGCTCCTAGATCAGAGTATTTTCGTCAATTTTTGCAACAACAATGCCGTGGATCTCATATGCCAGTTGCCTCTCAATCGTCTGAGCAACAGCAACGTTATACACAAGCGCCGTCGGTGCTTTCACAGCCACCAGGTTATCAGTCTTCGGTTAACTTTCCACCTTCGGGATATCAACAGTTTCCGATATCGAATTCATTAGGGTCGCAAGCGCCAAGACCACCACCCAGGCCCGAACAGTTGTACGCGCAGGAAAATCTTAACACAGGACGAGTGCCTGCTCAGCAGAATGTTTTTAATCGAATACATGCAGACCATGTAACTGGACCTACCGCCCAACAATTAGCCGCTCGTCAAGTAATACCATAGAGTTGCCAGTTTTCTCTGGTGACCCGCAGGAATGGCCGCTTTTCTTCAGCTCGTTTCGTAACTCAACCGAGGCGTGTGGATATAACGATGCTGAAAATTTGGCGAGACTGCAACGTTGCCTGCGAGGACATGCTCTAGAAAGTGTTCGCAGTCGTCTGTTAATTCCAGAGTCAGTTCCCCAGGTAATTACTTCTCTAGAACGGCTCTACGGAAGACCTGAGGTAGTGATTAATTCACTTTTAAAGCGAATGCGGGAAATTCCTTCCCCTAGAGGCGATGATCTGAAGACTTTAATCAAGTTTGGCATGGGAGTGGGAAATTTGGTAGAGCACATGATAATGGCAAACCAGAGGCAACACGTCAGCAACCCAATGCTGTTGCAGGAAATGGTAGATAGACTCCCCCCGAATTTGAAGCTACAGTGGGCGTCATTCAAACGTAGTTACCATACAGTTGACTTAGAAGCGTTCAACAATTTTATGACAGAACTGGTAACAATGGCAAGCGAAGTTGTGCTAGTCGTGGATCCAGTGCAGCAGAGTTCAACAAAATCGGACAAAAATAGAAGAGAAAATGCAAAGGAGAGGCTGTTCGTACACCAACAAGCACATCTGACATCGGATTCGGGAGCAAACAGATCGCAACAAATGTATGCAAGCAAACTTTGCTCACACTGTAATCAGAAAGATCACCGAATTGCCGAATGCCAAAAATTTAAAAATTTGAACTTGGACGACAAGTGGAAAGCGGTCAAACAGAAGGGACTGTGCCGAATGTGCTTGATCCCACATCGTACGTGGCCATGTCGGTCCAAGCAAGAATGTGGAATTGAAGGTTGCCGTTTGCGTCATAATTCTCTACTGCATTCGGGAAACAATGTGTCAAGTATGCCTTCAGTGCCAACATCCACCCACCGAAACATTGCTCATCAACATCATCACTCTATGACGTCTTCAGCCATACTTCGATACATCCCTGTGACACTCTACGGAAATGGGAAGAGCTTAGATATTTACGCGTTCTTAGATGATGGATCATCAACGACCATGTTGGAAGCTGAAGTGGTGAGCCTAATGGGGGTAGAAGGACCCAAGGAGCCGCTGTGTCTGTGTTGGACAGGAGATGTGGTCAGGATGGAAAAGGAGTCACAGCGCGTTGAATTCGCAATCGCAGGAAAGAACGATAGGAAACACTTTCCATTAAAAGCGAGAACGGTGGGACAATTAAAATTACCCAGCCAAACGGTAGCTCGCAATCTACCTATACTATACGAACTATACGAGCATCATCCGTATTTAAAGAAAATACCGCTTAGCAGTTACACTCAAGTTACTCCCAAGCTTATCATCGGAGTAGATAACGCTCAGCTAATTAGTGCCCTTAAAAGTAGGGAAAGCGGTCAAGGAGGGTTGATTACCGTTAAAAAAACACGACTGGGGTGGTGTTTATACGGACGACACGCAGCCCATGGAAAGTTTGTAGAGAACGTGAATGTACATGTGGAACGTTGCGAACATGATATCGAGCTGCACGACCTATTCAGACAGTTTTTGGCAATCGACGAAGCGAACATCCAGCAAAGTATGTCATCGGAAGAAGATAAAAGAGCGTTGAGGATACTCCAGGAAACTACCCGAAAAGTTGACGGGAAACTGGAGACTGGACTACTGTGGCGTTATGACGAGCCCTGTCTGCCAAACAGCTATCCTATGGCTGTACGGAGAATGGAAGCTTTAGAGAGAAAGCTGTCCAAAGATTCGCACCTTCATCACAAAGTGCACCAACTAGTGGCAGAATACATAGATAAGGGTTACGCCCATCGAATAAAACCAGAGGAGCTCAAGTTTATTGAACCAAGTCGCGTATGGTACCTACCACTTGGGGTAATGAGTAACCCACGCAAGCCGGGAAAAATCAGACTAATCTGGGATGCGGCGGCGCGAGTCGATGGCGTGTCTTTCAACGACATGATGCTGAAAGGACCGGATATGCTGACCGCTCTGCCTACAGTATTGTTACGCTTTCGACAGAAACGTGTGGCATTCAGTGGAGACATACGGGAAATGTTCCACCAGTTTCTGATTCGGTCGAACGACAAGCAAATGCAGC
The DNA here is from genome assembly GCF_029784165.1 of Wyeomyia smithii. Taxonomy (NCBI): domain Eukaryota; kingdom Metazoa; phylum Arthropoda; class Insecta; order Diptera; family Culicidae; genus Wyeomyia; species Wyeomyia smithii. Next base: position 125,304,720 of record NC_073696.1, on the reverse strand, counting down.
GAGTCGTTTTCAGAGAACAACGAGGACAACCCCCACAAATATTTGTGATGGATGTCGCTACGTTCGGCGCGGCCTGCTCGCCGTGTATTGCACAGTATCTGAAAAACAAAAATGCGGAGGAGTACGCAGAGCAGTTTCCCGAGGCAGCAAGAGCAATCGTTGAAAACCACTACGTGGACGATTATCTCGATAGTGTGGACTCGGTAGAAGAAGCGGTGAAGCTGATTCAGGAAGTCAAATACGTTCACTCTATGGCAGGTATGGAAATATCTAAACGTCAGGAAATATACTAAACGTCAGGTGCTACGAGTGATTATGTCGTTGTTCGACCCGCTGGGACTTGTGGCGCATTTCTCTGTTCATGGGAAAATAATAATGCAGCGAATTTGGAGAAGCGGAACGGATTGGGATGAACAGATTAGCGGTGCAATATTGGAGGAATGGCGCAAGTGGAGTGATTTGCTAGCTAGAGTACACGAAGTTCGTGTTCCAAGATGCTTCTTTCCCGGTACCAAGGGAACATCGTGTAATTCCCAGATCCATGTTTTTGTGGACGCAAGTGAAAACGCATATGCTTGCGTTGCGTACCTCCGCAGCGACACGAATGGAGACATTCGGTGTACGTTTATAGAAGCGAAAACTAAGGTGGCCCCGTTGAAACCAGTTTCAATACCTCGTCTGGAGCTACAAGCGGCTTTGATCGGTTCCAGAATGCTGGAAAATATATGTAAGGCGTTGACCATACCAGTGAATGCGAGATACTTTTGGTCGGATTCCACCACAGTTCTTGCGTGGCTGAGATCTGAAACTCGACGTTATCATCAGTTCGTTGGATTCCGAGTTGGAGAGATATTGTCCACAACCACCGTGGATGAATGGCGAAAAGTTCCATCAAAAATCAATGTAGCTGATCAAGCCACGAAATGGGAGAACGGGCCCAGTTTTGATCCAGAAACATGCTGGTATACCGGACCAAGCTTCCTAAGGAATAAGCACCAAACCTGGCGAGTACCAACAGAAAAGGAATTTTCAACAGAGGAGGATCTTCGAGCAGTCTTTCTTTTCCATCGAGAAGTGCCGAAGCCGCTAATAAAAACTGAACGATTCTCTAAATGGTCGAGACTTCTTCGAGCAGCGGGATACGTGTTGAGAGCTGTTGGAGTATTCCATGGGTCGAGGATAAAGGATCCTTTGACGCAGGAGGAGTTGCAGAGGGCGGAAACCTTGCTTTGGCGACAAACGCAGATGCAAGAGTATGCAGATGAATACGCGACGCTTCTGTACAACAAAAAGCATCCAGAAGCAGAACAGAAGCAGATCGACAAGTCGTGCGCGCTGTATAAGCTGTCTCCAATACTAGACGATGAAGGTGTCCTTAGGCTGAATAGCCGCATTATTGCGGCGCCTATGCTTCATAGGGATACAAAATACCCTATCATTCTCCCTAAGGATCAGTGGGTGACGAAGTTACTGGTAGAAAGCTATCACGTTCGCTTTCTACCAAAAATCATGAAACAGTTGTAAACGAGATCAGGCAGCGGTACTGGATTCCTCGGTTGCGCGTTGTAGTAGCGAAGGTCGCCAAGCAATGCCAGATCTGCCGGAATGGGAAAGCAGTGCCACAGGCTCCGGTTATGGCACCGCTGCCTGAAATTCGACTGACCGCTTACATACGTCCATTTACACACACTGGAGTAGACTACTTCGGACCGGTATTTGTGAAGCAGGGTCGAAGTCTGGTCAAACGATGGATCGCATTATTTACATGTCTGTCTATCAGAGCAGTACATTTAGAAGTCGTACACAGCCTGTCCACCCAGTCATGTGTGATGGCTATTAGGAGGTTCGTGGCGCGCAGAGGGTCACCGGAGACATTTTTCTCCGACAACGGAACCAACTTCGTCGGGGCAAACAATCTTCTGCGCGAACAACTCCGTAGGATTTATGATCGCTGTGCCGTGACATTTACCAACTCAGCCACACAATGGTTATTCAATCCACCACTTGCGCCTCACATGGGAGGACCCTGGGAGCGCTTGGTCAGATCAGTCAAGACGGCAATGGCCGCAATTGCAGATCACCCACACCACCCCAGTGATGAAGTTCTCGAAACCGTAATACTCGAAGCTGAGTCAGTAGTCAACTCGAGACCACTCACTTACATTCCGCTAGAGCACACTCAGCAAGAGGCGCTTACGCCCAACCACTTCCTGCTTTACGGTACGAAAGGCATCAATCAACCGCTTCGGGACCAGATCGAAAGCACCGGGACACTGAGAGATAGCTGGAAATTGGCGCAGTTTCAACCAATAAAGCCGATTAAACCTGGGGATCTGGTAATGATAGTTGACGGAGGAAAACGGAACGGATGGATAAGAGGGCGTGTCATCAACATCGTAAAGGCAAAGGATGGGCAAGTTAGGCGGGCGTTGGTGTACTCGAATAGAGGAACTGTAAACCGACCAGTCACTAAGCTGGCTTTGTTAGACGTTCAGTCGGCTTCGGACGAACCGGAAGTAAATGTCTCGGGCGTACCGGAACTACACGGGCGGGGGGATGTTGCCGAACCCACTGTGCAGTCGTCACCGGTTGTCAGTGAGTCCCGGTCATGCATGACAGACTACCAACCGAACGGACATAGATCAGCGTCAAATGATAGATAAAATATCGATTGATAGAGGAGGAAGTGAAGAGAGCTAATCAGTGAAGTTAAAGCAAGGAAGATAATAGAAATTTGGTTAGAGGAAGAGTTTGTTAAAAGTGTTAAATTTGTGGACAGGAAAGGTAAAAGGAATAAAAATTCAGATGGAATATTAATTAAAATTATATATTGTTTAAATAGGCTGAAAAGAGGTTTCTTAAAATTATTATTTGCACATTCCGCATAGTCGAAAAACACCTAAATGTGAGTTGCAAATTTTGTTATTATAAACAGCATTAAACAAATAAAAAACTTTCAGCTTTGAAGCTGCAGTAAAACGCACGCTATCAGAGAGGTGATTTTGTGCTTCGCGACACCGAAAACTTCCTCAACACTTATAATTGAGCGCGAAGTCTGTGTGTCGCAAACAGAAGGTCAAGTTTCGACTGCTGAATGTCGTACCTAGACTTTGCTTTACTTCGTATATTGTATGAAAAAAATCACAAATGGGTTGTGTGCAAAGCCACGACCGCAAGGTTGAAGTAGAATACTTTTACAAGAAAGATAACCCGGCTGCTTGCGTGTCAGTTATTTTAAAATCGGATTTGTTTCGTATATACCGCTTGTTAATCACAGTATCAACAAATCGTAATAAACATCACATTGCTGTGCATTTGCAGCAGCATCAAACCTCAGTTGCAGTTTATTAATAACCATTCATTATGCTCTTCCAAAAACATTTAGTAGCCTTGAAAAAGGCCGATTGCTGTAATTGAATTTTAATTCAATTATTGCATAAATGCTTCATGATTAGATATACCCGCTGCAACTGCTACGCTATCCGTAGCCATGCCACAGTTGATGATGATGATGATGATGGTCCCGCCACATACCCCTACAAAGGTTTGAGCTGGACGATTTATCTATAGATAATTAATATAGTCACATTTAAATCAGTTATACAAAAAAAAACGAACTGATTTTACCTCCAGATATAAACTTCTTCAAAAACTGTTTACTTGATTCACATCGGTAAAAATGTGAAGAGCTATAGAGCTACACAAAACTAGCATAGGGTTTTCCTGACCTTCAGCCAGACTAACCACAACTACTTCATGATTTCTCTCTCAGCGTGGTTAAAGAATCCATTTATATCTGAATTCCGCGCGCGAGGCTCAAACTTATGTAGTCACTTTCTATTATTTTTTAAAGCTACAACAATATGAAGGAAAAAATCCATCATCACCACCGTGACGAACACAGTAGTTTTTGTTTATTCATTACATATTAGAAAAGATCTAATATAAAATATGAATACAATTTCACAACACAATCAGATCCGTTCGTAAAAACTTCGTCAGTTACATGCTTCAATAAAACAATAAATAAATAGATAGGTCCAAAAATAAATAGTTCATCCAAAATAAATCCGTTGTTTAAACTTCGTCAGATAAACTCTCGTCATTTTATAAAAGTTTTAATTTTCGTTCTGTACAACAGAAACTTTCACGTGTGAAATACATTGTCTCTTGAACTCCGCAAGCGTTGGTGCACGTTTAACATGTCTTGGCATCGAATTGAAAAAATTTATACCTGTATAAAACAATGAATTTTGTGAAGCTCTTGTTAGAAAGAAAGGTGTTCTTATTTCATCCGCGTTTCTAGTGTTATATCTATGAAAATCTCTTTCTATTTCAATTCGATCACACAAATATTGAGGTAGCAAACCATTAATTATTTTAAAAATGAACACCATAGACAAATAAACAATTCGTTGCTTCACGGATAACCATTGCAAAGCGTCCAACATAAAAGCAGAGGAAGTTAATCTATCACAATTTAAAATCAAAAATCAAAGAGTTGTGGCCGCTATACGCTACCATTGGTATCCGCTGCCCCTGCATCAGCTGCTATCGAGATCCGCTGCAACTAGTGCGCTATCCACTGCTGTGACCGCTATCCGCTATCGCTGGTATCCACTGCATTGCTACAGCTGCTACTAAGGGATGACTGCTGTTGTCGCTGTCTAGAACTATAATGAGCGGCTTCGGCTGAAACAGGCTCTTATATAGGCCAAATAGCATATTTTAAATTGCAAGGTATATGATTCTGTCGACCGTGCTTGGGAAGCAATCATATAACGACCAATCAGAAGTCGAATTTTTCGTTTTGACAAGGCTTGACTATTTTCTATAGTACAATAGTTTGAATAATAAAATTACAATTATTTTCATGTGGGAAGAATCTTAGAAGATTTTCCAATCTATTGCTGCAAGAACGAAGGAAATCCATCGAATACTAACCGATTTATTAGCATTTGAAATTGGACATATTTTTCACTTTTTTCGGTTTTAGATTTTCATTTCACATCCCTATGTAGCCGAACTTCCTGAGAGAAGTATTCTACTTCAAAACAGATGCTTTGTATTTAATTAGCAACCATGCTTGAAACAAAATGTTGTTAAAAAACAGAACGTTAAATATGAAACGAAATGTTCTTTGGATACCAGTGATTTTGAAAGGTTTCTCGGAGAATCGCACCGTCAGACTTGTATGAATCATTGTTGGACCGAACGATCACTTTTTTATTGACTCGTGGATAGCGTGGCATGGTGGTACAGAAAAATTCGTTCAATTCACTGAAACTAATTAAATAATAAAGCATCGCGGAAAACTATTTGGCTGATTGGTTTGTACGGCAGGTTCATAGAACCCCTTCTAATATATTCCGTTTTTGTCCATTCTACTGTTTTGCCGATCACACTTGTCGGTTCTTCAACTCCGTAAGCAGTGGAACCATTCTGATGCGACCGATCAGTTATCAAAAGGCAAAATTAGTTTAGTTCACATGCTTTTCATTTACATACATTTTTCATGCTGTGCACAAACACAACCAAACAATGAACTTCAATGCTTTAAACGAGGAACCTGTGCAAAGTGCAAACATGTCTTTGAGGTCTTCAGATCTCAACGTAAAAAATAACATATTACTAAAAGTTTTTTGTGGAATTTGGGAAATTGGATTGATAGTCGTAGTTAAAAATGTTTCAAAGAGGTAGATTAATTCAATTCAATTAGTTTCACTGCCACCAAATCAAAAGCCCAAAGCAAGTGATATTCTTGTTAAAATTGAATTCCTTTTTCACATTCGTTCATTTTACAATAGTATGCTTAGCAAATCGTTCATTTATCGAACCGTAAACTTGTTAATTCGGCTAAATTCAGCAGTGCGAACCGTGCCTATTGTGCAACACCAGAGCTTACAAAAGTCGGTGAAAATCACTTTATTGAAGGAATCACAGTAACGCTGTTGTTGCAGGCGTTGAATAGACCTTTTTGATGAAGTCGAAAAGCGCAAAACCTATCGAGGCATGAAACCGCTTATTTGCGTAGCAAATTTTTACTATAATCATGCGAGCGAACCGGATAAGCACTATAATTTGGACACAGTAGACTACCAAGTTTGTAGATAAACATGGTTTTAGGTAACAATAATGTTTAGTGGTGCCACGTTCAAGAGCTAGGAGTAAATTTGAGTTAAAGAAGGTTTATCGAGCTTCTGTGATAGTTGGGTGTGGTCTAATTATACAGATGTTCATTTTATTAGCTGATGGTTGGTAGAAATGAAAATCGAAAAATAGTGACATTTATTCATACTAACACTAATAAAATTTCATTGTGATCTGGAGGTTGGTGGACTAATCATTCTCTTCACGCCAATATATGCAGTCAATAAATCAATATTCACGTTTCATTGCAAAGGATTGTAATTTGCAATAAGCCAGTGACCGGTTTCAAAAAGCAGACTTTGTTATTGACATTTTGTTTTAACCTGGCACTTAATTTAATTGAATGGCGCCAACAAGCTCCTTGGAAAAACACGACTCATAGCAATGTTTTGGTATGGCACCGCAATTCCTTAAATATCGCCAAAACATACAGAAATGGATGTTGTCAACAATGGCGTTGCTACCAACAAGTGTTGAATTCTTATAATTTAACGTTGCGAATTTACCAATCGCAGTGTTCACGAATTCGAAACTTAACTGTAAATAATGTAACTTCAATTTCGGCTTGCAATTGAAGGAAAAAATGATTCAAATAAATTAAATCAAGCACTCTATATTTTTTTCCTTGTAATATTGATTATATTTTTTCTGTGTCAGTAAAACTTTAGTCGATCATTTGTTTCGTCTGTATAGGTTCCGCCAAAACGATTCGATACTCTATTCCAACATGTTAGATTTATCAATCTGTCTACCTTGAGTATTGTTTTCAACTACTTGCGCATTTTATCATTTTTGTTTCGTCCAGCCAGCGACTCGTACTTCCTCGACACACGATTAAGGTAGTTTGGTTGATTCAGGGCCGACCCAATAGTTACCGCGTGGATGTTTGTCTTTTGTTCAAATCATACAAACTAGCAAAAAAAGCACAGACCAACAACAGGTCATTGACCATTGCTATCCACTCAATTCGTTCGTAGCCGTCACGGACTGAAGAGTCGGGGCAAGTGCGTGCAATCAGTGCCGTTCCGGTTTGTACTGAGTCGGTCATCCTAAAACTTTACGATAACCTTGCAGATATAATTTGGCAAATATAAATTTACTGCTTGAGATCTTTCGTAGCCTCAGTTTCCAATAAGGTTTCTTTGTTCAATTTCCAGTGACAATAATTTGTATTTGAATTTGTCAATTAATTGCGCAAAAAGTTAAACAGCACTGCGAAAGAAGTTATCTGCCAGTTCTCTATAACTTCGAAACTTCTGCAGATGATTAATTATATGTCAGTTGTGGAACTGTTCGAATGATGTGCTGATGACCCGTGGCTCGCGTCTGATGTTACTCACGTTCAACCAATTTTACGTAATTGAAAATTATTGTGCACCGAGAGCAATGCAACCGTTCGGTTGAAGTGTCTGATGGTGCAAGCAGTAGTTTTTTTTTTATATAAATGTCAAGAACCGTGAAATAAATACGCCGTGCGGCTGCTTCGATGCAGAGGAAAACAATTCAGAATACGCTTTACGATATTTTAAAGGTTATGCGTCGCGTAGTGGCATGTTTCCTGTATCTACACCGTTGACGCCGTAGCTGTTTTTGCTTTCCAACGAACCAACGGTCATTCGAGTTCGTGGTTCACACCACTACAGGATGAACACGACATTCAGTTTTGCGTTGGCGTTGATGGAGCGAATTTAGTAGTCAATGAAGGAATTCTTGGAAGGAGTTATTTACGAAAACAGCGTGTAGAATGAAGTCCCGCAGTAGACCTAGCTTTGTGATGCGTGTGTATTGTAGCTAAATCATGAGCCGGATAACATACCGCATTTTGATGGCAGTTAGCTGGCTAGAGATTTTTTTTTTTTTTTTCTTCACATAACATTTATTTGACACGGCACAAATACAATTTAATGTTTAACGGCGCCAATTATATCTGATGACTTAAAAACTAAAGCAAATTTTTTATCCTCGCTGCCGACTACGAGCTGAAATTAAGTCTAATTTAAAACTAGCATGGGATTTCCAATCAGTGTTTTGTTGTTCAATGGTCGTCTGATAATCGTCGAATGGCATGTATGGATTCGTTCTGCTGAGCCACGATGTCGTGAGTTGGGACAGAGGCTCGTAGTCCTTGGGTCCTGGTTCTGTTGTGCGGGGTCTGGTTGCTGGTTTTGTGCTTAAGGTTCAAACGTGTTCTTGTCGTTTTGTTGGGTGTAGACGGAGGGGAACGGGACTAGACTGGGGCGTGGATGGATTTCAGGAAAACGTATATAAGGGACATGTAGGATAGGTCACGGCTCGCCAAGACATCACGAACAGGAACAGCCGGCTGTCTACCCTCGGCCTGCAGGGAAGCTATTAATTTAGACCTGGCGTCACGGTGTACAGGGCATGACCAAACCACATGCTCTATGTCGTGATAACCTTCACCACAGGCACAGATACCACTTTCCCCGAGCCCAACACGACGGAGGAGCGCGTCAAATCTATAGTGATTGGACATAAGCCGGGACATCACGCAAATGAAATCCCGACCTACATCCAACCCCTTGAACCACGGGTTCGTCGATACTTTGGGGATTATGGAATGTAACCACCTTCCCAATTCCCCTCTGGTCCAAGCATTTTGCCAACTGATGATCGTATTCTGACGTACAAGTGCGAAAAATTCATTAAAGGCAATTGGTCTTTCATAAATATCACCGTTTGTTGCGCCCACCTTAGCCAAAGAGTCCGCTTTCTCATTACCCGGTATCGAGCAGTGAGAAGGGACCCACGCTAAGGTAATCTGAGTAGATTTTTCGGATAAAGCACTCAGATGTTCCCGTATTTTCCCCAGGAAATACGGAGAGTGCTTAACATCTTTCATCGATCGGAGAGCCTCAATGGAACTGAGACTGTCCGTAAAGATGAAATAATGGTCCGTGGGCATTTTTTCGATAATCCCTAGGGTGTACTGAATTGCAGCTAATTCTGCGACGTAAACAGAAGCAGGATTATCGAGCTTATGGGAGACGGTTAAATTGTTATTGAAGATACCGAAGCCAGTGGACCCATCAAGAAGTGATCCGTCAGTGTAGTACATATTGTCGCAGTTGATGTTTCGATATTTATTGGAAAAAATTTTAGGGATCTGCTGCACGCGTAAATGATCCGGGATTCCACGAGTTTCTTCTATCATGGATGTATCGAAAAACACAGTAGAATCAGAAGTATTTGATAAGTCGACACGATTTGGAATATTCGAAGAAGGGTTAATATTTTGGGACATGTGATTGAAATACAATGTCATAAAACGGGTTTGAGAATTAAGTTCGATTAACCTTTCAAAATTTTCAATCACGGGACGGTTCAAGACCTCACATTTGATTAGAATACGAGAAGACAGGCTCCAGAAGCGGTTTTTCAATGGTAGTACTCCAGCTAAAACCTCCAAACTCATCGTATGGGTCGACTGCATGCAACCTAAGGCGATACGCAAACAACGATATTGTATTCGCTCCAGTTTGATCAAATGTGTGTTTGCTGCGGAGCGGAAGCAGAAACACCCGTATTCAATAACAGACAATATCGTTGTTTGGTAAAGCCTTATAAGGTCTCCTGGATGGGCTCCCCACCATTGTCCGGTTATTGTACGAAGAAAATTCACTCTTTGTTGACATTTTTTCATCAGATACCTCACGTGACAACCCCAGGTGCCTTTAGAGTCGAACCAGATACCAAGATATTTGTGTACCAAAACCTGAGAAATCGTTTTACCCATTAATTGTGTTTGAAGCTGAGCAGGTTCATGCTTCCTAGAAAAAACTACTATCTCAGTCTTCTCCGGAGAGAATTCGATACCTAGCTGTAAAGCCCAAGCAGACAAATTGTCCAAGGTATCTTGCAATGGTCCTTGCAAATCGGCAGCTTTGGCTCCTGTAACAGAGATTACACTGTCGTCTGCAAGTTGTCTTATCGTGCATGAATTTGCCAGACATTCGTCGATGTCATTTACATAAAAGTTGTAAAGAAGGGGGCTTAAACATGAGCCCTGGGAAAGACCCATGTAGCTAATGCGAAAAGTTGCCAAATCGCCATGCGTAAAATGCATGTGCTTTTCGGACAACAAGTTGTGCAAAAAATTGTTCAAAATTGGAGAAAATCCTTGTCGGTGAAGTTTACCCGAAAGAATGTCAATAGAAACGGAATCAAAAGCCCCCTTAATGTCCAAGAACGCAGACGCCATTTGTTCTTTACGAGCATACGCCAGCTGAATATCTGTTGAAAGCAACGCAAGACAATCATTCGTCCCTTTGGCACGGCGGAAGCCAAATTGAGTTTCTGATAGTAGACCATTTGATTCGACCCAGTGGTCTAAACGACGGAGTATCATTTTTTCCATCAATTTCCGGATACAGGATAGCATTGCAATCGGCCTATAAGAGTTGTGATTAGAAGCTGGTTTCCCTGGTTTTTGGATGGCGATCACCTTCACTTGCCTCCAATCCTGCGGTACAATGTTTTGCTCCAGGAACTTATTGAACAAGTTCAACAAGCGCCTCTTGGCATTGCCGGGTAGATTCTTCAACAAGTTGAATTTGATTCTATCTAATCCAGGCGCGTTATTGTTACAGGACAGGAGGGCAACTGAAAGTTCTGCCATCGTAAAAGGTGATTCTATCGCGTCGTGGCCCGGAGACGCATCGCGAACAATATTTTGCTCAGGAACAGAGTCCGGACATACTTTCCTGGCAAAATCAAATATCCACCTACTTGAAGACTCCTCGCTTTCGTTGACCGTTACGCGATTCCGCATTCTTCGGGCTGTGTTCCAAAGAGTGCTCATCGATGTCTCCCTCGACGTCTCGTTCACGAACCGACGCCAATATCCACGTTTCTTTGCTTTAGCCAAGCTTTTAAGCTTGGTATCAAGCTCCGAATACCGTAAATAGTCGCCAGGTATACCTCCCGTCTGGTAGGCCTTAAACGCGTCGGATCTTTGCGTGTAGACATCGGAGCACTCTTGGTCCCACCACGGAGTGGGAGGCCGTTCTTTGATCGTTACGCCGGGATATTTCTTCGTTTGGGCTTGCAACGCGGCGTCGAGAATCAAGCCCGCGAGGAGGTTGTATTCTTCAAGTGGTGAATGATGTTGAATCGACTCGACCGCTTTTGAAATCATTTCCTCGTATAACTTCCAATCGACATTTCGTGTGAGGTCATACGGAATGTCAATTGGTCGCATGCGAGTTGACCCGTTAGTAATTGAAATAAGAATAGGCAGATGGTCGCTACCGTGAGGATCGAGGAGGCTAGAGATTTTTATTTCATTATAAATTAGGGGTTAAATAACTTTTTAGTTTTCAAAAAATCAAAATTTTTTTATTGCATTATCATGAAGTACAACATCTTGAGAACAGTTTTACAAATTTCCATGAAGATCTTAGCAATATGAAGAAATTTAGAGCGATTTGCAGCGCGCCTCGCCACGGCCGCATAAGTTAAACTTGAAACTTTATATGCGTTTATCTCTGAATGGTGTTTCTCAAAAAATGGCTTTGCCGTGTTTACGATTTCGGTAGAACTACTGAACCGATTTTCCTCATCTTTTTTTAATGTTCGTTATTGAATTCCCCGGTCATTGAACGATCGATTTTCGCTTCACTTCTAAACTAATGAAAAAATATGAGTTTTTTGATTTCAGTTTATCTGCTGCGTCGCTGTCGTAAACACCACAATAATCGCTATTTATTATGACAAAACGTATTTTATTGTTGTTGAATAACTGAACTCTCAGAAAAAAATATACTTCTTTTATGCAATAAAAAAGGTTCTACAAGCTTTAAAAAATTCCAAACTTTGCTTTTTTTCTCGAGCAAAAAAGTATATAACCCTATAAGTATTGGGCTGAAATCCTGCCGAACAAGAATTTTGACCCGTATTTTTATGTTTGGCTTTTATGTAGACCCAAAAAATCAACCTTTCGCAAATTTACTATTTCCAAATATTTGGAACTTCAAGGACATTTAAACGATTTCGAATCATTTGGCATCACATTGAAGGTAATTAATAGACATTGAAGGGCGAAATAATAAACTGTATTTTAAATAGCAAAACCATGCGAAAATTATTATACAAACCGTGTTTCGCTGTTTTTTATTCTTTCATGTCCACCATAATCACCATGCGTTTTCTCTAAAAATAACTATCACCACAACCTCCATGCGTCTCCATTAAAGAAAGCTACTGCAATGCAGAATCATTACAAAACCGTATATTGCCGCTTCAAAAGGTTTAAGATCCCGAAGACTTAATTTTTTAATTGCAGTAGCTTTTCAATGGAGCCGCTGCATGGCGGTTATGGTGGACGTTGAAGATTAAAAAAGTTCTATTCAAAAGTTTAAAAAACAGGACTCAGTGAAAACTTCATTTTTATTTTTTTTCCTCAAAGGGCAAGTAATTACCTTCAATGTAAAGTCAAAAGATTCAAAATCGGTTAAAAGACTCAAAAGTTACAAGTTTTTACAAATTGAGAATGTTAAAAAATGTTGATTTTTAATGAAGAACAATTATAGCGATATTCAAAGACATATAAAAAAAAAAAAACAAAAAACAAAAGAAAACTCAATACGAAGAAAAGTATCTAAGAATGAAATCGCAGGTTCATTGAAAATTAAAACTGAGTTAAGACCCATTCGAAAATAATCAAGAAAAAAACAATAGTAGCGAATTCGAAAAAAAAATTCAAGAATGACAGAAACAATAGCGAAAGGAAAGGTGGCAAAAATTAATTTTTAAGGTGAGAACCTAAGAGACAATAAAAATGGCGCCATACAATTATGATTTAGTGATGACAAAAATGATTAAAATGAACGGTAAACCCGCTCCTTCCACATTACCCCAAAGGCTTCCCGGTACATTATTGAAATAGTTAGAACAACGGAAAACAAGCGGTTTTCTTCTTAAAGCCGATGCACAGTCTCATGCTAAGTGTATCTAGGTTTACCGAAGAAAACATATTGCACATTCTTGTCCTGGTAAAACAAAAAACATTTAAAAGTTAGTAAGATCACGCGCCGCACCAAGTGGAGCATGAGTGACCTAGGTGAGATCAAAAATCGATAGCATTAATTAGACGCCGCTCTTAGCTTTTCTGGTCACTAGAGCTTTCACTCATATGAAATGAAATGGTCATAGCACGGTTAAAAAATACCCGGGATAGAAGATAGGAGTTAGTCTAGCGGTAAGTTAATCATATTTAATAAAATTATTACCTTTTTAGAGGCAATTCCGCACGATCGTGTGACTGTGCGTACGAGATTTGTGAAGGTTTTATTGCCGGTATCAATCCGATTGCCCTACAACCGTGATGACAGCGGTGGGATAGTAAGACAATAAAAAATAGAGATGACACACGATGACCCAAAAATAATGGTGGAATTAAGATGAAAATAACAGCACAAATGGCATCGAAAGTAACGTTTGCGGTAAAAAATAGACTTTTTCAGATGGTGATGAAAAAAAAAACTAAGACAGATAATTGAGTTGGATAAATTTCGCATTATTGGTAATTATATTATCTTATTTGCAAAATAATCTACGCCCTCGCGAGCGGCCTTCCGGCAGTTAACAGGAGCATTCGCCATGGCGGACGAAAACATGCGTGTAAGCATGTTTTTAAGCTCTTTCTTCGTTTTTTATTAATTCCTCCTCCGTTTTCGCGACAAAATTGTTGGAATAGATCTTGCGTTGCAAGTTTGCCCAGAAATTCTCGATGGGACGCAGCTGGGGGACGTTGGGCGGATTCGCCGACTTCGGTACCACATCGATATTCAGCCACTCCATCTCCTCCGCTTCGATCGCTTCGAGTAGTGGGTCGACGCCAAATCTGGCCAGAACAACGTGTCTTCACCCTTATGGTATTTCTTGATGAACGACGCAACTTCTAGCAGGCACTTCGTACTATAAATTTCCCCGTTCACGGCCAGCCCGGAGCAAAAGAAGAGCGGCTTTGACATCCCCTTCTCGCTGATTGTCAGCCACAGCAGCACCTTCATGGGGAACTTGGTGTGTGAAAGGAATTTCACATCGGAGCTCACTTCCTTCGTGGGAGAAGTGAAATACGAAGTACCTTGCCAGTCGTTGCCATCCAGAGTGAGATAGATCTCGTCATCCATCACCACTGCCACGTCGCGATTCGCTGGGAAAATCGACTTGACCATCTCATTCAACCGCTGTCGCTGCGTCATTGCCAGCAGCTCCGAGACCAGTGGACGGGACTACCGCTTCCTGACATGTATGTCCATGTTCTCCAGATACTTTTTCACTGTTTTACGGCATGCACCGACCTCCCGGCCGAGTTACTGATTTACTGAGAACCTTAACTACTATTCGATAGGAAGGTAATGTAAGACCGGCCAAAGTAATGGACAAAAAGAACTTTATTTTTCTTATTTAAATCATGGTTCAAGTCCAGTGGTTTAGCTATCGATCAAGATGTGTGCCAAAAGAACAGACAGAAGAGCAGCGAACCACAAACAGTATGCAGTTAGAATCAAGAGATGCATTCGAAAAGTCGACGTGAAGGCCGTAGAACTCTTTTGTTTAGGTGTCATGAAAAAACTTCGTAGAAAATCCAGTTTCAAACCTTTTTCAAACGTTTAATATTTTTATTTTCTTTGACAATAAATGTATCTTCATGAGAAATAAATCGGTTTTCGGTTCGGTTCATATACCGAAAAAGGTAGAAGTTACCAATAGAAAAAAATTCCAGAATTTCAGTTGTCACCCGTTATAACTTATGTACTTAGCGATTCTAAACCTTTTATAAGGCCGTGAAAATCACAATAGAAACCGACACACGTTCAGAAGAACGTAATTAAAATGCAAAGATTATCCTCAAATTGACATTGTACACTTCTAGCTGCTTTAAAAAACTTGTGTGAAGTGTTGCAAGCCATCCTCAGAAATCCTTGTTTAAGCAAAATTTATAAACAATATTCTTGGTGAAGTATAAAAAAATATTCTTCGTTGGTGGCAACTCAGTACTGAGATTGGAGCCACCAACCTATTCATTATTGACGTTCATAGTCGTTTTTTACGCGGGGGATACGTGCCGAGTAAAAAAAAACGCGTAAAAAACCGCGTAAATTCCGGAATCCGCGTAAAAAATAACCAGTGTTATTCTGCAATCCGAGTAAAGAGGAACCGAAATCCGCGCAAAAACAAAAAATACGTAAACTCCGGAATCCGCGTAAAAAAAAACCGCGTAAATTCCGGAATCCGCGTAAAAAACCGCGTAAATTCCGGAATCCGCGTAAAAAAAGCCGCGTAGAAAAAACCCGCGTAAAAAGCGACCTCAGTGAACAGTGTAATTGGTTCTATGTTGGGAGTATTTGGGGGGATGATAGAGGGCCCCATTTGATGAGAACAATCTGTTGCGATATGCTTTAAATTTAATTTACTCTCTCACTCACTTACTCTACACAGATACAGCATCACGTGTCTAAATAAATGTAACAAATTAAATTTTGGAAGCAAAAATATTCAAAAATGGTACAGTTTTGAATGTATTTTTATATAGGTACTAAATACCTCAGGACACAGAAATAGTCACTAAAACATTGACAGTTGAATGGTTTACATTTGGACAACGTTGACTAACCTATACTGCCGCGGATAGCAAATCAGTCTCATGTGTATTTTGAGCAAGCCGAGAAAAACGCGTTTTGATATAATTTCATAACATTGCTTCTTACGAGATGGGACAATATGTTTGGATATTTTATCGAAGTTTATTGTTACGAAATTTCGCATAGTTCGCTACCATTTCCCGATCATAAGAGCATAACTAAAAAATTACAAAATTCTATCAACGCGAGATAAAAATAACATATTTTGATACAAATTTGTATTTTTGTATTTTGTATGTTGCAGCATGAGCATGGTCTGCTTTATTTGCTTGTTGTTGCAAACTTCCATGTATGTACTCTTTAGATTTCGTATACTATTTAGATTATATAGATAAGTGTGGACTATAATTATTCGTAACTCCTTAATGTGGTTTTGGCCTCCAAAATTTACACAAGCAGAGCGTTGACCCAAAATTGGAACTACAACGGGCGAAAACGAAACCGTATACTTCAATGTTTTGTTTACCTTTCAAGCATTTTCAACAGGATGCGTAGTACGAAGATGATTGACTGCCCGAATTGCGAAACATTTTGCACGAAGGCATGCGAACCGTAAAGAAGAAATAAGATCCATTTACGCCTTAATATTTAAACACCCCCACTGTTTGAAGGTCAAGATGTTGAGTGACTAATTGGGAAATCGCAGTAGCTATTATAGTCTATAATAGGGATCAAGTTATTAAATTTGAGATATTAAACGATTTTTTTAACAGGTCGCACTCCAGCATTTGTTTGTATATAAAACTTTTGTGGCGCTGACAATTATAAAACGTATATGACTATAAAAGAGAGAGCTTAGAAATGATTGCTTAATTGAGCAATGAAGTTGTTAAAGTTATAAAGAAGGTTTTATCCATACAAACAAATACCACTTACCGAGTTGGATGTAATGTTTGCCTGCCCACAATTGTGACGACACTCTTGATTTATAAATTGTTTTCCTGGCGGCCAATGCCAATTTCCACGGTGCTTCCTCTGACTAGCGGCTTCAGTTTGATATGTTTTTTTTTCAGCCTATTGAATTGCTATTTCACCGATAGTAAACACTTAACAAACGTAAAACAATTTTTTTCCTGATTCAACAGGCCAGCAGCGTTTCGTCGACTCGAAGTCGCCGAGGATGCCGCCGAGGTTGGCACGGTTTCAAAGCTTCGTGTTCGAGAATTGCCTCAAAGTCAAGTAATTGCAACTTGTTCGGATGATAATGTGGAAGCGGACGTGCTCTGAAGATGTTGCATCAGCATAACTAGTGCATCGTTTTGCCCGTCCGGGTTATTAGTGGATTAGTGATGTTAAAGGTTGTTCAGTTATGAGAGAACAAATAATTAATTGTATTGAAAAGTCTTTTTTAAAGAAGGGGGTTGTTAGTAGCTTGAGTGTGTATGATAAGTATTAGTAAATAATGAGTGTATGTGTCCAATAACAAATGGTGACTTCTCAACACTGTTCGGAAAACTGTAAATTTAATTTTTAAGATTTGTTTGCTTTCGCGATTAGGACTTATCATTCGTAGCGATTTAAACCTACTTGTCAAAAATGGAAATCAATTTACAACTAACTTAATTGTATTGAAAAGTAACTTTTATTTTTGATTGACGATAGTTATTACTCATTATTCTCGTGGAAGTCAATAAAAAACAAAAAAAAATATCGTAGCAAATCTTAAATTGAATTAAAATGTATACACATTTATGTTTGAACTTTTACGAAGAATTCAGATAAGTTTTTCAAATAAGTGTATTTACTTGAAATTTACTCGAAAATATATGTTAAAAATTAGGGACATCAGTAGAGTGGTGATTGTTCAATGTCTTTAAAAATGTACATATTTGTAACAATTTATTTTTATTTGCACCCCTAATGCATTCGCCAAATGTTTTGACTGATACTACACAATTACGCAAGACTCGTCATGCACCAATTCGTAAGTTACACTCGAGCGCAAACACCACTTTGCATATCACTCGCTATTGCATTCCCGCTCTCTTCGTAACATCATCTCTTTTCACTTTCTTCTGGTATGCTCACAAGTCACAACCAACCGAGCGCCAAGGATTTTTCCCTCTTTTCACTCTCTGACTGCGCGCCCCGCGACCGGCGTTTTCGCTTTTACTTATCTGTTATACGCTATTGCTTCACTGTTACATTCGTAAACTGGTAAATGGTGGGATTATCTGTACGATGCTTGTGGTGAAGTTGATGCAGCAGCAAAAATGGCTCTCGCGGGGTTGTATTTTATTTTCACTTTCTATCACGACTGGCGCTCGCGTGAGCTTGGAAAACATAAGCTTAACTTAGTGGTCGTTTTTGTGGCGCATCGGGTTTGGAAGTGAGTAGAAGATGCAGGAAAGAAAAGAGTAAATAAAGGTTAGGTAATAGCGATGAATTTATATTACTTCACTGTTACATCGCACGCGAATCGTCGTCAATGGGGCAGTAGAGTTAGGGATTTTTGGGGCTGCGCGCAAATTATTATTATATTTATAGCATGCTACTCATCACTGTTAATGGATTCACCACGGAAACGTGCAAAGCCGATAATCTCCATTTTGTTCCAGGTGACCATATTTATTGATTTGCACGTCAGCACACGTTGAGAAGCATTTCAATCAGATTTCAATTTCAACAGGCAACATGATTAAATGGATATTCAAATTAGAAAAAAATATCACAATAAAATTGACCACTAAATACACTACACAATGAAACAGCTTTTATCTCCTTAAAAGATACCTCAAGCGATCCCCGTAACGCCCCGTTCCGAATTATTTTGTACACGGAAGACACTCGAAAAACAACCGACACGTACGAACGTTCTTTGTAAACTGATTCAATCGTACCCAAGCGCTATAACGCTCGCTGTGAGTTCCCACGACACCAACTCACAGTACCATAGCTATCGTGCAATCTCCCGTGCAGTTACTTGCTGCCTCGATCATTCGGGGGGTGAATCAGCGGTCACTAGGGATTTGCGAGATCTACAGAAACCACAATAACGCAGCAAACGATGAACAGCAACAACAGATCTGTTTGTTTGTGTTGTACGCGGAAACCCAAAGCGACGGTGATCGACGACGACGACGGCGGCAACAACGACGAATGGTTCTCCTTTGGGTTGCTACGCGTGCAGTGTTAGTAGATACCGGCTGTGATCAACAAGAAGTAGACGGCGGTGGAAGATCTGGTCAAAAAGTAGAGTGGTTCTAAAATTTAGTGTACAAGTCACGCGTCTTATCTCTCTTAGTATTTTTCGTTGGAAAACCTATAAACAATGCACACACTATAAAAATACAATAATTTGAAATATTTCAACTCTGAAGGTTGCATTCAATAGCTACTTAGGATCACCCCAGCTGGCTGGAAATACAACCATCATTTTATAGATCTTAGTCGCTATGAACACACATACATACTTAGTGTGCTTCAGCTGTGAGAACACTAAACACGGAAAGTTGCTGGTTTTACGACATGATGTAGCTTTTTTCCGCATTGAGAGGTTCGAGTGGTTGAGCTTGAGCAAACAAAGTTTACGGCCAACCGAGAGATCCGCCCAGTAGAACTGAGATAAACAATTATCAAGACGCTGTTGGCTGGGAGCACGGTTCGATGTCCAGTTCTCCGATCGGATGAAGTCGTGATCGCCACACAGCGACTTTTTTGTTTGGCACGAGTCGAAATCTGCGAAAACTCGCTTCGAAGGGTCTTTAAGCGCAATCACCGATGAATTTCATCTGTATCAGTGCGCAGGAAAAGGAGAGCGTAAGTTGAAGGCAGTACATACAGGCCTGGGTTCAGCTCTCGGTTCGGTCACTTCCTGATTACGTGAGAGTCAAGCTCGACGACTGCAATGTTACAATGTCAATTTCAATCATGTCGCTGCCGTACGGTGGGTCAACGAACGCTGGGAGAAGGTTGGTTTTTATTTCAGGCTGGCTACCGCCATTTCAGGAATGGTTTGCGAGCGAAAATAATTAACAATAAACTGCAGCCTTCATTTGAGGGGCCAGTACAAGTTAGTATGTACGATTGAAGGCCATGTGTTTTTATTTTAGATGCAAGGTTTAACATTTGCCATTAATTCAATGTCATTTTGTTTGAAATTGATATTTTTAGATTTTCTATCAAAATAAAAGAGGTGTCTTGTTTATTGATTCACTTGATAGGTTTTATCATTTGCCTAGCATTGTTTTTTTTTTATTTTAGTAAGGCTGATACAAATTTCGAACTCTTTTTATGTCCAAGGTTATCCAAGTTAGCCAAGGGGAGGGCGAAAAATAAATAACACCGAGACGAAATACAATATCTTTGGTAAAAGTTTGTATATAAGTTACAACGTTTGTAACTTGTATTCAAATAAATGTTGAAAAAAAAAACACTTTTTTATTATTGTTAATCATAATGCTTGCTTTTTTGAGACTTTGTCCCTGTCACTGGACTTGTCTGTTGCTAAATTTAGCATGTACGCTGTCAAAGAACCAATAATATTAACAGAACGGCTTGAGCTTTTTTTTCTTCCCTTCCAATTATGAAGATTTTTGACGGAAGGGGAGGAAGGGGGTGACATAAAATGGGAATAAAATTTGTAACGGCCTAACAACGGAAAATTAATGAAAAGAACGCCCTGTGATATCTTAAAAAAAAATTCTTAGCCAACAATTTTCGTCAGACAGTATCTGTCTGACAGTTGAACATAAGTATTGTAAGGTATTCAGAATACGTTTCAAAAGACTAATTTCAACGAACCACTTACTCCCACATTTTAGAAAATTCTTGGACATGGCTCTATACCATGTGTCTGTATTGAATGTCACGCAAAAAAACCTTTTTTGATAAATATTGTGTCTACTTCCGTCGATCGACCATGATGCGCTAGGCAAGAGGAAAGAGCCTTCCCGATGGTACGTAAGTTCTCAAAACTGGAACAAACATCCGCGGGACCTAAACAGCAATCGTCTCCCATGTACACTCAAAATATTTTTCACGGAAAAGTTATGTGAATATTTTCCACTGTCATTTTCACGTAAATCCTACGTGATTTTCATTTTAGTTCATCATGACCTGGTTCGATGAATTATCCTGTGAATTTAATTCACGCATAATACGCATTTTATGTAGACTGGCCAGATTTTCACGGGAAGAAAACGGGACAAATGGGTTCAAAAACGGGACACATAGGAATATTATTATCTGAAAATTTTTATTAGCCAAAGTATAATCAATCATTTGAGCTTTTTTCTGATAACTATTACGCTTTATAAAACGTTTAATTTTTCTAAATTTTATAATACAGGAGATGGGTTTTAGAAATTATCGAAATGTAATGCATAACAAATCGACCAAATTCGTCAATTCGTAACATATAACGACTTAAAAACTAGAAACAGAATGACATTCGCTAGCGATAACTACTGTTAGCTGCATGTTCAGGTAACTTCTCATCCTTAGAACTGAATCTCTGTTAAACCTGTAAGCTCAACACTCGATATAAAATTATTATGGTTTTCCAAAAACTCACTTATTGACATATCATCGAGATCTTTTGTTTCATGTCCTGAAACTAATTCAGACTTCGCCATTTTGATTTCTGGATATTTTCACACAGGGAATTAACGCGATACTTCTTCTAGAACATTTTGTTCGACGTTGTCAAGTTCACGTAGATGGTACGTCAAAATACATAATGTGCATGTGATTTTCACGTAGATGTTATGTTCGTTACATAAATCATGCAAAATGATAGAAAATTAACCATTACAGGAATTTTCACGTAACAATAACGTGAAAAATATTTTGAGTGTACTCTCATAAATTGCTGGAGCTAGACCGACAGAAAATAAGAGAAAATAATACTGCTATTTACTCAGCAAATTCCCGAAAAAACAAAGTGGGTATCAGCGCCAAAGACCAAATGAGTTGAATCGAAATTACAACGAATCGTCAGGGTGTATCATGATGTAAGCACGATTTGGAGTAATCAAATCCTAGTAGGCAGGACTAATGTAATTAATTCAAAAAATCTTAGCGACCGTGTTAGCGATTATGAGCACGTAGAGTAGCACGACTTCCTTAAGACTTGTAAGGTAATCCCTCTCCCCGTTGTGGTTGCTGGTGGTGATATCATTTAAATGTGGATTTTTAAATGTTTGCTCAGCAGAGAAAATAATGAGAGGTTTTACGGTTGAATTTCCGCTAACACTGAACCAATCCCGTGTGAGCACACATTGCGTAGACGTCATACATAAAAACCAATCATAAACTGTGATATCCTCTATACCAGTGATACCAGTTTGATAGAACCTTCCCGTCACGGTTTACAAAAATCAGACTAGTTCTTTTAAGTTTAAACAGGAAAGTTAATGACGTCATCCGTATCGTCAAAGTAGACAGTGTATAGTAGGCTTATGTGCATGTTAGAAAAAAGCAGTTTGCTGGTGCCCCTAAAGTGCTAATTTTTACGAACCGGGACTTCATACGCAACAAATTAACTCACGCTTACTTCAATCATTTACATCGAATATCGCTCAACAGTACTGATTGTTTATTGCATTCAATTTGATTATCATTTAAGCCACTTGGTACATTTTTTATGCCTAAATGATTTTAATCGCAATAGCTATGATTTGTTTATTTCAACGATAAAGATGATGTCACTAAAAATGGTGTACTCCGGAGCAGCTAGCTTTGTTAATAAGAACGTGCTTCCGTCACAACAGTTCAACTAATGTTTTTATTCGACAAGACTTTGTCTAGGAGATTTCTAAAAAGTTTTGTCGCTTTTATTCAAGTTATCTATAACAGCATTAAAGTCTTGTTATAGTCCTTTTGTAGCCCCTCTGTGCATTTCATTATAAGACCATTATCGACCGTTGCCGAAAACACATTTGAAAGATTCAATCTATACGAATCCAGCACACATTCAACGTGATTTTTTTAAATTATCTCTGGTTTGTCTTTTTTTTTAAATTTCTCATTAATATTTTTGTTTCACCATCCACTATATATTGAACATTAACTCCGAAGATTTTTCTCGCTTGTGGCACGATGATCACCTTCATTCTTGTTTACGGCCGTATCCTACATTCGTACGAAAGTATGGATTCAAATGAGTTCGAAAATGCCATTCTTGTATTCGTACAAAGACCATACGAATTCATTCGTATCGCATACGAATGCGATACGTATGCGAAACGGGTGGATGTCTATACAAAAAAGGTTGGTGTCTAGACTTAAGGGTTAGAAAAGGTTTAAACATTAGGAGGGAGATGTCAAGTGTGTCAAGCCGATTGAGCGAGGCTCCTGACGGCAAACCATTTTTTAATTGAATAAAAAATAAATATGTTTTTATAATGCTTTGCATAATAAAAAGGTCTTTTTTTGAAAAACATTGACAGTTACCGTATGCATAAAACGCAAGACAAACGCGGCTACTGAAATTTTCATTTCCGGAATGAAATTTATTTGGCGAAATATAAAATTGGAACCAAATTTACGAACTCCGATGCAAAAACATAAGCGCGTCAAGGGCCAGCATGATGCAATAAAACTTCTGTTTACTTTTTTTGTGCAGTTTGGGTTGTATTTTGTAGGCAGTTTATTCTGCCTAATTGCTTTGTAATAATTGGACGTGTCGCCAAGTGAAAGCCGACAGATTTGAATTGTGATTCGGCAGGAGTGATAGTTTTTCCTTATATAGGAGCCTAATATGCATGGCCGATAAGAAAATCATCCTAGTCTACAAGCGGCCTGAATAGCAGATAAGTTTGCCAATGAAAATGATTACTTTCACTAGCCAAAACTGAAACTAAAGCCGATTTTCTTGCAAATTTGTGTGCAGCTGTTTTTAAGAGTTTTTTTTGTTACAGAACAAACAGGTCGAACCTACAATCGACGAAGTTCTTCATCTAGATTCAGGTCCCGATCGCCATCTCGACGTCGCACAACGTATGGTAAAGATGGGTCAAATATTAGCGATGATGTGAATGATCCCATGATGGCTTGGTTGCTGCTGCTGCTGCTACAAACAGCGCGGAACAACAGGATAAAAAATATGACATTACTGAACAGGTATGTTGTATACCTATTTGTTAGTTATTTAAACGTTATTCATTTTTATTTAAATTTTGACCGTTTCAGTTATTCTTGGAAAGTGCTTCAAGACATCCTGGAGCAGGCCAAAACTGAAACTGATGCCGATATTCTTGCGAACTTGTCTGCAGCTGGTGTCACGGCCGGTAGTAGTACGGCTGTCTCTACCCCAAAAAGGGCCTTAGTGAATGAAGTTGTGTCCTAGTAGATTGATGTGTGATTGTAGCGAATAGGGCTTTATTACAGAAGAGTCGACTCGACTCGCCCATGTATTTCAAATGAGGCGAGTTGCTCTTAGTAGCTACTGTAATATGGCCCTATGATGTGAGAATTCTCGTCATGTACTTTGTGAGTAGAAGATGATGAAAAATAAAATACAGTTGCTAAACCATATTACTCGAAGCTTTCCGCTCTTTTAAGTTAACTCCTGTCCTGTGATTTCATATATGTACATATATGCCCTTTTTTCAAGTATTTAGGCTTTGAATATAAGGAACTTTGCCAGTTTTTTTTATTAGAAAGGTGTCTAAGTTTTTTCGCCGTCTCAGGGAACTTATTCATGCGCGGTTCAATTTGCTCTTGAAGAAGGAAATTTAACAGATATTTCACGCTCTATTATCTTTGCGCCCGATATGACTATTTCAATACTACGGTTTCAATGACCACATGTTGTAAGAGTGAAGTGTTTGGGTGTGTCTCGTGATAGCCCTCTGCTTAGAACAGTGGTTCCAGGGTCCGCGGCCGGCAAGGGGGTCGCGAGGCTCATCTAGGGGGGCGCGAAGCTCTTGGTAAATTTGATAGTTAATAAAACATCTTTCTTGGTATCTCTATTGAAGCGAATTTTCAACTCTTCTGCGTATTGGAACCGAGGCGTGAAACAAATTAGACTTGCAGGACGATATGAGATTGGAAAACGCAGTCTCATATTGCAAAATTTGTATATGAAATTCTTTTGGGGGCGCTCGAAGCTCCTGTTTAGCAAAAGGGAGCCGCGAAGCCATAAAGGTTGGGTTGGAGACTTCGTTCGCGTTTTTTCTGCACTTCATCAGTTTTTCAAGCGCATAATTCATCATTTCACAAAACCAACCCGTTATAATTTTTGTTTTTCGTCCAATTGCCAATAATTTGCGTTTGGCGTACGGTTTGTTGTATGTAATAATTATAAGCTATCATGTTTAACGAGGTGACACCCGCGAAAATTATATACATTGTTTCGTATTGGTTGCAAGATAATTATGAACAACCTGGGGGGTGTCACTTAGTCACGCCAAGTGAAGTCCTTTTGATACTTGTTGATGATGCAGAGGATTTCTCGGTTTCTAGTAGCAACTAGTGTTAAACTGTTACTTCTGAAACCCGCGGTTTTTTTTTCACATATAAAGATCGGCGGTTGTTGCACACTAAAATTGGTTTGCAACTCCCAGGCATACTTTTGAAGGTTCCTTGTGCAATTAGAGCTGATCCTGTTTACTCGCGGGCAGCGCTCGGGCAATCAATATGCTTTGCTATTCTAGTTAATTAAGGTGCTTGTCCGAAGGTGGTGCTCATTTACATTAGTAAATGATTACCACATTTGGACAAGCAGCAAAAATTAACTAGCATAGCCTTGCATTGTTGTCGTTTTTGTTGTTGTGGTGCCAAAACGCCGTTCAATGAAATCATCATGCGTCTCCGTTGGAAAGTCACTGCATGATGGAGTCGCACCTGATCCCAATAAGCAATTTTGTTGATTTATAGTTTAGCAGGCGGATTTTAGCTGAATTTTAGCTTAATATGTATATGAATGTAATTAGTGGCATTAAAAATTAGCTAAACTACTAAACTAAACTGAAAGCGATTTTTATGTAAAATTTCCTGAGGAAACCAAATAAATCAAACGGTAGGGTCTCCTGGGTCTGGAATCCTTTAAAACGGAGAAATTCGGTTGGGATAATGATTTACGCCGTTATTGTTGTTTAAAGTCCAGTTTGGAATTTTTCCTTGAAAGGCCCATTCATTACCATCAATTTGACGTCGAAAAAGTCAAAATCGATCAAACGGGTCAAAAGTTACAAATTTTTGAAAATTGCAAATTTTTGAAAAAGTTGATTTTTTGAGCCATTTTATTCCAGTAAGTGCCATACTAAGGACCAAATAAAAATCATTTTTCAACTTCGTAGACTACACACATTTACTTTATATGTACTATATAAATGTGGTTTGGTAAATCATTTTAATGTTTATAAAGCATCTTTATCTCGATTTTTCATGAGGATGGTTCAGTTTTGAGGGTCAAATCAAATCAGCTTTGACGCACCCTTGAACCATGTCCGATTGGGCTGAAATTTTGTACAGGTCATTTCTTTAAATTCGATTATGGAATTATTCAAACATGTCATTGCCACCCCAATATATATGCATCAGGAGAATATTATTTTTCAATGCATGACACTTACAGAAGACGTCATTGATTTTAATTCGACAAATTAGATAGAACAAATGAAGCGTTGATAGTTATCTGAACATGAAAAAATGAGAAACAAAAAAAGTTGAAATTTTAAAAAATGAGAAAATTTATTAGACAGAACGGTTTATTTGATAGTCTTCGACATGTCGTCCCAAAAAAATATAAATCGTGAGAAAAAATAAAATGTTAGGGAAACAAGACAAACTATTTAATTAAATTAATTAAATTTAATTACCTGAAAAAATCTGCTTTTTAAATATCTTTTCTATAACAAAAACTACACACTATTAGCTAAACAACGATAGTTGACTGAACTAAAGAAATAAAAAATATTTTTTTTTTCTCTACAGAACTTATTTTTTTTTTTTTTTGAGATGGCAAAATTATTATCTATAGCTTCATCGAAAACACTATACGGAAAACGAACCCGTTTTGACTCTGAAAATATTTTTATCATTAATTGATAGGTCCTCGGGTCAGTCAATTGGATTCATATGTTCATTCTGTTAACGAGAAATCTAACTTTAGGGGTATTTCCTCAGTTGACTTCCTAATGACTATTGTAATATTTGAAGATTATTATAGTCATTAAGAAGTCGGCTTAGGAAAAAAGTCAAAACGGTTTTTTTAATCGTCATAGTGTGTAAAAAATTGAAAGAGTTTTTTTTCTGACAAATTTTTATATTTACATTATTCATTTCTCCGAGTTAGGTTGATTGGTGAACTTACAGTGTGCAGTTCTCGTAGAAAAAATTCAGACTCCTTAAAAGCGATTTTTTAGATAGAGTATCGAACGTCTTCTGTAGTGGTTTTCTTCGATAGGTTTTTGCATGAAACTACTGCTGCCAAAAACCTGCCGAAGATAACCACTAGCGATACCCTATTTAATTTATAATTATATTTTTGGTTCTTAAAAAAATATGTTGTTATACGGTGGATATTTTTTCGAGAAGGACAAATTTACTGTCTAAAACTTTGCTCAAGACCTTATACCAATCAAATAATTCGTTCTGGCTTAAATATTGGTTTCACTTTTAATTTTTTTAACTTTTCCTTGATTTACTCCATGCTGTAGTTTTCCTCAAAAAATAAAATTTTGGACCTTTCATCATTTGTCCTTCGGGTCCTGACAGTTAATTTAACTTATTTTCTGCTAAAAAAGTTTTTTTTGGGTGTATATTTTTTAGAAAGCTAAAATTATCATTCACAACTTTGCCGTCAACCGATCAAACGAAACGTTTTGTCTCTAAAAATCAATCCTTAAAAATAAAAACAAACATCTATGCAAAATTTCAACCAAATCAACAATGACAATGGAAAAAATTAAAACTGGGACATTTTTGTGCAATTATTTTTTTATGGTTTTGGTTTGGTATCAGTGAAAGATGAAGAAAGTGCCAATTTATAATTTAGTGTTTATTTCCCAATTTTCTATACTTAGACTCAAGAATACTTGAAAACGTGTATATTCAGGAAATTAACTAAGAATTTTTAGTTTCAAAATAACTGTTAAAATCATATAAGGGAACGTTCATAAATGACGTAGCATTCAAAGGGGAGGGGAGGATGGGTAGTTTTGTGTTAAAATGTGACGAGGGGAAGGGGGGGGGGGTTAAGCCAAGCTACGTAGCGAATACGAAACCAAGAAAAAAAATTTTTTTTCAATTGTTCTTTTTTATCACTTTGTCTGTTTAGGGTAATGTTTTATTACTTTCTTGTCTTTTCTTATTCATTTATGTGTGTTTGATGATAAAATTTGCAAATATCTTGGGGTGGGGTGTTTTGTTATAAAGCTACGTGATTATCTAAAGGAAGGGTCTTGATTTTGTGACGAAATGCTACGGTGGGGGAAGGGGGAGGGTAAAAAAAAACCTAGAAAAGCTGCGTCATTTATGGATGTTCCCTAACACCATGAATGAAATTATTCTCGAAATTGTTGAAATTGGAAAAAGAATCTAAAGCTTAACTTATTTTATACACGGACTAATGGCTGACAATCCCACAAAACTAACCGTAACAGTCGACAAATATAAAAATGTATTCAAAAACACAAATGAAAAAAAAATGAAGCTGAAAGAAACAAATTTAAACTATTAATTTTGACATATTTCAGTATTTTTGTACCATTTATCAATATTCTACAAGCATTATGACGCGTTCGTTCTACCGAACAGTTATTTAATACGTGATCTCGTGATCTCGATTTGTGACACGTGATCTCTGGATGCCAATCAAACTTCAAATTCCTTTAGCAGTAGGAATCGAAAGTTTCGTCGTCTCGAAGGAAATCCCCATGCAAAGTTTTAACTCAATCGGATTTCGGGAAGTCGTCCTTTAAAGCGGTGAAAGTTTCACCTCACCACTCTCATGCAGAGTCACAAACCAACACTATTCATTTGTAAAAAACGTAATGTTCATGTGTATCCTGAATATTTTAAAATTTCAATAAAATCATATTTTTTTATTCACACATTGGCCTACTGTGTGGTAGAACGAACAGTAAAAAACTCGGTTGTGGAAAATTGGGAAGAAGTTTTTTCACTTTTTTTTCTTGATTAGAACAATACAACAATACTACAGTCATACCTCGATATAAGGCAACCTCGATATAACGTAACTCGATATAACGTAACTTTTACCTCGATATAACGTAACTTTTTAAATTGAAATTGAAAATAAATGATATAGCAACTGTTTTGGGCTATAAATTGCTTCAAAAAAAATGTTTGTAGTATGTTTTGAAATCAATGCGAAAATTGTCCAAAATGGGCATAAGGAAGGTTTAAAAATACTAATAGGTGATGGAAAATATTTTTTTTTTTTTCAAGGGGGGATTTGTTAGTAGCTTAAGTATTTATGATAAATATTAGTAAATAATGAGTATGTGTGTCCAATCACAAATGGTGACTTCTCAACACTGTTAGAAATTTGTAATTTTAATTGTTAGGATTTGTTTGCTTTCGCAATTAGGACTTATCATTCGTAGGGATTTAAACCTACTTGTCAGAAAAGGGGAAGTAAACTTACAACTAACTTAATTGCTAACTTATTGGCTATAAAGAGAGCTTATCGTAGCAATTGAGGATTGCAACGATTTTTGTCGAAAATTGTTAATAGTTTTATTTGACATAGCTTCTAATGGTTCAACACCAGTAAGTCTATGTAATTCGAGTGTACCAAACCAAGGAGGACGCTTCAAAATCATTTTCAGAATTTTATTCTGAATCCTTTGGAGCGTTTTCTTCCTTGTTGAACAGCAACTTGACCAGATCGGTACAGCATAAAGCATT
This sequence comes from Wyeomyia smithii, assembly GCF_029784165.1. NCBI lineage: Eukaryota > Metazoa > Arthropoda > Insecta > Diptera > Culicidae > Wyeomyia > Wyeomyia smithii. The sequence continues at coordinate 125,275,081 of NC_073696.1, read as the reverse complement.
GCTGGTCTAAAAATTTGTTTGTAAATCAAAAGTTTGTTCTTTAAACAAAGTTTAGAATTCCTGTTAATGAGAGGATATAAACATCTCGTATATTTGATGCACTTGGCTTGTATACTCTCAATGTGCTCTTTGAAAATAAGTTTTTTATCATAAATTAGTCCTAAGTACTTAACCTTGTCGGACCAACTTAAAATAACCCCATTCATCTTGACAACGTGATTATTGTTTGGCTTGAGGAAAGAAGCCCTAGGCTTATGCGGAAAAATTATCATTTGAGTTTTAGAAGCATTGGGAGAGATTTTCCACTTTTGCAAGTAGGAAGAAAAAATATCTAAACTTTTCTGCAATCGACTGCATATGACACGAAGGCTTTTTCCTTTTACGGAAATGCTTGTGTCATCGCAGAACAATGACTTTGTGCATCCTGGAGGCAAATCAGGAAGATCTGAAGTGAATATGTTGTACAGGACTGGACCCAAGACTGAACCTTGAGGCACACCTGCTCTGACAGGAAATCTATCAGATTTTGAATTCTGATAGACAACCTGCAGAGTTCGATCAGTAAGGTAATTTTTTAAAATTTTGATTAGGAAAATTGGAAAATTAAAAGTTTGCAATTTCGCAATCAAACCTTTATGCCAAACACTGTCGAATGCTTTTTCTATGTCTAAAAGAGCAGCTCCAGTGGAATAACCTTCAGATTTGTTAGCTCGTATCATATTAGTAACTCTGAGCAATTGATGAGTTGTGGAATGCCCATGGCGAAATCCAAACTGTTCATTTGCAAAAATTGAATTTTCGTTGATGTGTGACATCATTCTGTTAAGAATAACTCTCTCAAACAGTTTACTTATTGAAGAAAGCAAACTGATTGGTCGATAACTTGAAACTTCAGCTGGGTTCTTATCCGGTTTTAAAATGGGAGTAATTTTTGCATTTTTCCATAATTTGGGAAAATATGCAATTTTGAAGCAGCAATTGAAAATTTTTACTAAAAAATCCATTGTGCTCTCAGGGAGATGTTTGATTAGTATATTGAAGATTCCATCGTCACCAGGTGCTTTCATATTTTTGAAATTTTTAATAATTGATTTAATCTCATTCAAGTTAGTTTCAATTATTTCTGCAGGTAAAAAATTCTGGGAAGAAATTAAATCAAATTGACGTGTGACTTCATTTTCAATTGGACTCACAAAATTCAAATTTGAGTTATGAACACTCTCAAACTGCTGAGCAAGTCTTTGAGCCTTTTGTTCATTGGATACAAGAAAACGTTCACCATCTTTTAAAACTGGAATAGGCTTTGAAGGTTTCTTAAGAATCTTCGACAGCTTCCAAAATGGTTTTGAATATGGTTTCAATTTTTCAACTTTAGTCTCAAAATTTTGATTTCTCAGAAGAGTAAATCTATGTTTAATCTCTTTCTGTAAATCTTTATAAATAGTTTTAAAAACAGGGTCACGAGAACGTTGATATTGACGTCTGCGGACATTTTTCAAACGAATTAGAAGTTGAAGATTTTCGTCAATTATTGGTGAATCAAATTTCACTTGAGCCTTTGGAACAGAATAATTCCTGGCATCAACAATTGCACATTTTAATGCTTCCAAAGCGGAATCAATATTCACTTCGTTTTGCAAATCAAGCTCATTATTGAAATTTCTCTCAATATAATTTTTGTATCTTTCCCAATTAGCTTTGTTATAATTAAAAACAGAGCTCATAGGGTTTAAAACTGATTCATGTGATAAAGAAAAAGTTATTGGAAGATGGTCAGAATCAAAGTCAGCATGTGTGATCAAATCACTACATACATGACTTTGATCTGTCAGCACCAAATCAATTGTTGAAGGGTTTCTTACAGAAGAAAAGCATGTAGGACTATTCGGAGACAAAATAGAATAGTATCCTGAAGAACAATCATTGAATAAAATTTTGCCATTGGAATTACTTTGAGAATTATTCCATGAACGATGTTTAGCGTTAAAATCGCCGATTATGAAAAATTTCGAACGATTTCTGGTGAGTTTTTGTAAATCACCTTTTAAATAATTTTTGAGCTCGCGTGTGCATTGAAATGGTAAATATCCTGCGGCAATAAATAAAATCCCAAGTTCAGTTTGAACTTCAATTCCCAAAGTTTCAATAACTTTCGTCTCAAGATGGGGAAGAGCACGATGTTTGATTCGGCGATGAATAACAATTGCAACTCCACCGCCGGAACCCTGAATCCTATCATATCTATGAACCACGTAATTGGGATCATATTTTAATTTTATGTTAGGTTTCAAAAATGTTTCAGTAATAATTGCAATATGCACATTATTTACTGTTAAAAAATTAAAAAGCTCATTCTCATTGGCCTTCAATGAGCGAGCATTCCAATTTAATATTTTAATTGTTTTATTTAAAATCATTGCTAAATTTTAAATTAGAAACAATTTTAATAGTAAAATTTGTGCCTATTTGAATGGCTTCAAACATTGATTTTGCCTGCAACATGGCGTTCATAAGATCGAACATTGCCTGTTGCAAAAAAGAAAGTTTACCTGCCGTAGGCCCCAGGCAGTTGACATTAGAAAAAATATTTTCGGCAGCAATATTAGCTGGAGTAATAGGTGTACAATTATTTTCTAGCGTGTTTTGCTTACCCATATTAACGGTCATTTTCGAACTACCAACACTAGGCGGTATAATGTTCGAACTACCTGTAACCTGTGCATAAGTTAAACGGGTATGCAAAGGAGTAGGTAAACTATGCGTCACTGGTACGCTTGGAGAATTTTGTTTTGAAGTTGGTTTTAATTGAGAAATTGAATTTTGTTTACCTTGCCTTGCCTTAACAATTGCTAAACGGACTGGGCATTGATAAAAATTTGACATATGGTTGCCGTTACAATTCGCACAGCGAAAATTTTTACTCTCTTTCACCGGACATGTGTCCTTTTTGTGAGAAGAGTCTCCACAATTAAGACATTTTTGGTCCATGTTACAGAATTTGGAACCATGGCCATAACGTTGGCAAGTACGGCATTGGGTGATATGCTTTTCACCTCCGCCATACTTCCTATAAGTTTCCCACTTTACACGCACATTATACAAAGCATGTGCTTTTTCAAAAAATTTTAAGTTGTTAACCTCATTGCGGTTAAAATGAATTAAATAATTAACAAGGGAAATTCCAGTTCTCTGACTGTTTTCGCCTCGTGATTTTTGTTTCATTAGAATTACTTGGGTAGGGGCTATGCCAAGTAATTCTGTTAAAGTAAGTTTGATCTCATCAACGGTTTGATCGTTGGTGAGACCTTTCAAGACAACCTTGAACGGCTTGGCGTTCTTGGTGTCATATGTAAAAAATTTGTACATCTTGTCAGTTAAATACTGAACAAGACGATCACGACCCTTTACTGAGTCGGCTAATAAGCGGCATTCACCTCTACGGCTAGGTAACTTTAACGTCAGAAACAAACGTTGAAAGTTCCTTTTTGAATATATTAAATTCAGAAGAAATAGTTACCACAATAGGTGGAACTTTCTCCTTTTTTAAAGATTTTATATTTCCATTTCCATTTCACCAGCTTCTTGCTCAGGCAAAATATCAAAAGGATTGTCACTACAGACACTCGAAGTGTCAGAAAGAGATGCCTCTCTTTTCCTCCCCGCAGCGATGCGAGGTTTCTTTTTCCGTCCAGCCATTTCAGGTTATACGAAAAAAGTTAAAACAAATGTTAAATTCAAAAGTAGGTAGTCTTGAGAAAGACTGATGGGAAATAACTTTCAGGTAGTCTTTAAAAGACACACTGACAAAACACAAACTTTGAAGCTATAGGCAGTCAAAGACCAGTCCACAAGCAACCGAAAAAACGTCTGATCTGTAGGACAGTTCAAGACGCACTGATGATGAAAAATATGATTCCACGCATCCTTCAGTAACAATTCAGTCTTGCATCAATTAAAAAAAATTGTTTGCTTGTTAATTTTCTCTAAATGGGCATGAGAAAGGTTTGAAAATACTGATAGGTGATGTAAAATAGGTTTTCGCGCATCTGTGAGTAACCACCAACAGTCTTGCATCAATTAAAAAAACTTTTTTTTGCTTGTTGAAAATTTTCCTGAATGGGCATGAGAATGGTTTGAAAATACTGATAGGTGATGGTAAATAGGTTTTCACGCATCTTTGTGACCTCTTGTATCAATTGAAAAAAAAATATTTTTTTTGCTTCTGAAAATATTTCGCGCATCTTTGAGTAACCATTAACAATCTTGCATAAATTGAAAAAAAAATGTTTTGCTTCGATATAACGTCACGAAAATAAAAATAAAGTTGCCTTATACCGAGGTATGACTGTAGTACATAACGGATTAATTTTAAGTTTCTCAAAAATAAAATTTAAAAGAAAAACAACTTTTATCTTCGTAAATAGAAAAAGAGTATTTATTAAGAATTTTGTTAGTCAAAAATGACACATGAGCTTTTTTTAAGTTATTCAAACGTGAGTAAAGTTTAATTTAAACCAAGAATGGTCGATATTCGACGTTAGCTCATTTGGCATAGTTTTCATCTTATATACTAAGCGCTGTTATATTATGCTCTATGAAAAATATGCTCTATAACAAGCAGAATAATGGTTGATAGCCATAGTGGCCGGTAGTGGCTACTTCGGAGGCCTCAACGATAATTGTTCATCCAGTTGCTTTAGTGGCGCCGACCACTACCAAAGCCGCCACCACCACTGATATCGACAAAATTGTTCCACGATTTTCAATTTGATTGGTAACCAAGTCGTAAAAGTAGTTATTTTAAAAAATTGTCTTCGACAATGCCGTTCATGGGTGGTGGTCCTTTTATGAATATGAACATACTGTGATTGGCATGGTGGGTGGCACGTTTGATGGCATACTGTTTTTCACCTGCAAAAACAACACATGAAACAGCCATAAGATATGTATTATGACAATCAAATACCGTCTGTAATTATTTTGTATCCTTATCAAAATCAAAGCCCTGTCTGTCTGAAATGCGCCACCAGTCAACACCCAACAAACGAATGGCAGGTTTCGTCAGCAAACCAAACAAGCCGGAATATCCTCACAATTTTTTGAGAATTGTAACAATTAGCGGTACATTCCGCTGTAATCAGCTCCTTCGGCACTGGTCCCCATAAAACGTTGATATTGGTGTGATCGACGTACTTGGAGGTATTTCAATCAGTGCTGGATCTAGAGTGCAAATGTTTTAGTTAAAAGAAAGTAGTTTTTTTTTTCTATCAAGTTAACCTTTTTGTAATAATTTCGGTGTCGCCAACGGTCCTGCATCCTGATCACTGAAATAGGTCTTTTTGCTTATTAGACCTGCCACGTAAATTTTAATAAGCCATCGTAAATCCGTGATGCAACAACTTTGCTTGTTCTGCTGTTGCTTGTTGGGTTAAACGTATAAACATTCGCCGTTTTCGTGGGGGAATAATCTAGTATGACGTTCCAACTAAGTTTACTGGCTTAAAGGATATTGCTGATAGCACTAACAAAACGATTCAAATATCCGGCAACGATTTCATCAAATTTTTTCATCATTCAACACTTCACTAGAAAAGAAACTTTATCCAATTTATCCGATTTGCTTCACACGAAACAACCAAAACAACCCGCGGCGATGGCGATTCACAACTTTCGATTGCCTTTTCATTTTAGCAAATCGAGTAGCACAAAAGTTTTTTATTTAACAGTTCACTAAAAAACAAATCTTCTTCGGCTTATTCGATTAAAAAAAAAAACAATTTACAAAACAGCAGAAAAACGAGAAAAAACTACCGGCGCCGGCGATTCGTAAAGCGATACGTACAGCGATTCGCAACTTTTGACTGACGTTTGCGAACGAGAGCAAAAAGAATACGGATACGCATACGTACGTAAACAAGAATGACACGTTCGTACGAAAGCAATGATGTTCGAAAGCTCGAATTGGTTAGAACGAATCGGATTCGTACGCCGCTGATGCTTTCGTACGAAAGCGATACGGCCGTAAACAAGAATAAGGGTGGATGCCTTGTCATATTCACCCATCAATGCCCAGATTTCATTTGCAGTTTCTTTTGTTTTAGTGACCATTTATTAAGAGCTGCATGGTATACCATTAGCATCGACTACTACAGAAACGGTTTTTAATTTTTTGGTCTATGGCACTTCCAACCGAACATCTTGTCGATTCTTCGTTGTCTTGTATCCTTGCAGACTAAGCTACCGAGCAACATCAGAATGTTGCTGGATAATATGCCGTTTAAAACTGCTATCTGCACCTTTCAGCTCGCTTCAGTGGTCTTTACACTTGTACTTGTAAGTAATGGCATCAAGTTTTAAAAGCTCATCTTTGACGTTGAATTTCTGGATTTTTCCGAATATATTCTTTACTTCTCCGTGTTACACAAAAACTAATGGAAAATATCCGCTAAAACTCAACGACCTTTCCTGTTCACCATAAATATTGTAAATAAAGAAATACAGAGCAATGATTCAATTATCCACATACCCAACAGCACATCCCGAGCTATAAACCCTACTACAGAAGACGAAGCAAATAACTCGTATCGCCTCCAGTCACAGACGAGGTGAGTAAAATGTTGTATTAGGGAACGTGAGTAAAACTTGACTGGTGATAGCTGAGTCACGAACAAGTCGAGCAGTAGCTCCTTTGTTTTGCACGAATGAGCGAGCTACTCCTTTAATTAATTTTTTGCTTGACAAGTAGATTTACAATTTTCCTGAAATTATATTTACTCAACTGTGAAAGCAGTTACAATCTATTAGTGTAACAAAATTTGAAACACTAGAGTTTTTTTCTGGTATACGTTGCCCCGTTGCACTGCTCGACAAATTATGAAAAAAAATGAATGATCTTTTTCTCGAGCCCCAAAGAGAATCCCATAAGGAACTGTGGCATAACACACAAAATAAATAAATAATTAAACTAGTATAACATATTTACCCCCCTTTCGCTGTTCAAAATAATATCAGAAAAACAGTAAGAACGCATTTTTCGATTTAGTACTAACGTAAGAACTGTATTAATCACATAAAAACGCGACGCGCTAACGGACACAACACTTATTGTTCTTACAAACGTAAAAGGACAACAAAAAATTACCTTTTAAGTCGACCGGTTTCGGTCCCCGTGTGAACCATCTACTGGACAATGCCCAACTGATGACATATAGAAAATTGCACAGCTTCATACTGGTACAGTACACGTCGGAAAGGGGGGTGGTGTTAAATTATCTTCTGTTTCGTCAATTGGAATAAGGCAGATGTTATTGGGGCATCATCTTCGTTCATCAGTGGCTTTTCAGCAGTCTTGATGAACATAGATTCCCAAGCGTTCAAATGTGAAGGTTTTCTGACACATTTTTCAGTTTTGCGTTATCCCAGTCTATCACATGGTTGTTCTCCTTAGAATGGACGGCCACGCTGGATTCGTTGGGTCTATCGTTGTCAACAGCGTTTTTATGTTCTTTTAATCGGACTTTAAATTTCCTGCGGGTTTGGCCAATGTATATTGCAGGGCAACTTTTACATGGGATCTCGTAGATGCCCGACATTTCGTCCCTCGAAATTTTATCTATTAAAGAACATAAGAGGTCCTTCAGCGTATGGTTACTCTTATACGCTGTGATTTTTTATGTGATGAACGCATTTCTCTTGCACACTTTGTTCGACGTGCAACATCGAAGACAGGCTGTGAGAATATAACTAAAACTGATGTCTTGAAGGAAAACATGCTGGAAGAGGCAACAGTACCACTCACTACAAACCATATAGAGCAGAGCACTGTTCCAAAAAAGCAAAGAATGGAACTCCGTACCCTCTTTCACCGTCCTAGCTTAAAGGTGTCTTCAGAACAATTGTTTGTATGAATGACGCGCATAATCTCATATTGTCAAAATTCATGAAAAGTTTACTGTATTAAGAGCCAGTTCGCGAGAGGTGCAACCTCATGTTATTTTGATGTTCTCCGATTGGGCTGAAATTCTCAGCGTTTGTTTGTCTATTCAAGGTAGAAAGTTTTGCAAAATTTAAATTTTTTCCATTGAGGTTGAGTGGGGTAAAACGGCCCTTGAAAATGATATGTCCAAAAACGTCCAAATACTTAAAAGTGCAATAACTCCTGCTAGATTTGATGGATTTTTCTAAAAGTTTGTGGTATTATTCTACACTAAGAGTATAAGAGTGAATAGACAAACAAACGCTGAAAATTTCAGCCCAATCGGAGAACATCAAAGCAACGTCCCTCAGAAAGATGGTTGCGGCTCTCGCGAACTGGCTCTTAAACATTACAAAGACCACACATCTCCAGAACATTCCCTTACAAAGTTATAGCATATTTTAGTTTTTTTTTCTCGATAACTTCAAGAGTGTATAAGGTGAAAAGAGGCAATTGCCTTGTTCGGAGGATACAAAACACATGCTTTTGTTGACGACCACACTTCTCCAAGACTTTTTCTTGCAAAGTAAAAGCATATTTAAGCTTGTTTTTCTATAACTTCAAGAATATATGGGGAAAAAAGGGAAAATGGAATTATTGATATCAATACTTTTCCTCAATGTTTAGCTCAAGTACTACAAACTGTTATAAGCCCCATTTGTCCCAATCCACCCACTTTTTACCCTATACGTTTTAAGAACGTTTTCGAAAAAAAAAACAAGCTATAATATGCTATAACTTCAAAAGAAAAAGTCCTGGAGATATTTGGTCCTCGATAAAAAAACGTGTGTTTAGTGCTTCTTTAGAACAACATTCTCTTGTGGAATTGAACTAACAGAAGTTATCCCGAATCAACACAATGTTGCCATATGGCATCATTTGACACATTGAACATTTCTCGGCTTAACATGAAATTTAGTGACATTTCCATCGTTCGGCAATACTTTTGTAAACACCAATAGATGCCGCTTAGCATAGGATATCACATCATGTTAGTCTAATTTTTTATGTGGACGCGGTAAATATCTTATTTATTCATCTTATCGAACGAAAGTTGAAAAACAATAAAAGGGCGGATTCGGATTAAGCAAAAAAAAAAAAAATTTCAAATAACTTTCGCATAAAATACTCTGTAACTCTGTACGTAATAAAGAAAGGAATGTTGTTTGTTCAGCAATTTTTCATGATTTTACATAATCTAAAACTTTGCCAAGTAAACCATTTCTTTATCTCTTAACACAAAAAAGTGAATACATTGAATTCTTTTTTACGTGATTTTATTTCACACGATTTTTTCACACGTAGTGGAAGATTTTAATAAAACGACGCGAGATTTTTCTACACGATTTGTTCAGAATTACGCTATTTTCTTACTCGATTCTTTTTTTGAGCGGACGCATCAATCGCGTAAAATAAGAATCCGGTGTATTTTTAATAAACCTGCTGTAACATATGCTCGCCGTATACTAAGGAATGGGACAAATAGAACCTACAACAGTTTGTATACTTGAGCTTAACTTAGAGCAAAAGTATTGACATCATGATTCCACTTGCCCTGTTTTACCTTATACGTTCTTAAAGTTATATCAAATAAATAAGCTAAAATATGCTATAACTTTGTTAGGAAAAGTATTAGAGATATATGAATTTTAGCAAAAATGTGTGTTTTGTATGCCCTAACAACTCCTCCGAACAACGTTTTCTTTTAAAATGCAACTAAGAAAAGTTAAACACAAAAAAACTAAATTTTAAGTAACTTTCATATAATATACATTATATACCTTGGTATCCAATTTCGGCAAAAATTAAAAATTTCGGGAATTACTCAGTATCGGAAAACTGCATAACAACGTTTCATCAGAAAAAAAATCGTTCTTATCATATTCAGGCCGATTTTGCTTGGAATTAGGTTTGTCATTTATCCTCAGAAAATCACTAGCGTGTAGGAGAATATCTTCTACTGCGAAAACAACTGCTCTCACACTGGTGGGCAAAACGATGCACTTGCTTGAAGAAAGCAGCGAATCGTACCACTCTTGTTTCGCTCAGCTGTGGTGTAAGCAGCAAGTGTGTTATTTTACTGCGAGCTGTAAAAACACAGCACAGAGCAGAATGAACAAGTTTGGCTAGAAAAATTGCGCTTATGCTGTGTAACAAGTGAGCGGTAAATATTCACTTTATTCTTTCCACATATTGGGGAGAATAACAAGCCTGCTTGGAATTGTCCAAAAGTAACGTTTTTGAAGATGTCAAAAGTTTCGCAATAATTTAATATATTTTTTGTTCTATCTCGTTGGTTGTTAACTCAAACACGTTTCTTGCACCTTTTGGCTTAACAATATGTGCTACAATGTATCTAAAGTACGGTGATAATCTCAGTTGTTAGTAACCAAGGTTCAATAATATCTGCCATCTTATTTCATATCTGGACAACATATCTGAAAGGTTGAATAGAGCTTTTTCCTGTTCCTATTCCGGTCGCACTCACAATCACGTGAACTGTGTAACCGTGTCATTGTTCGAAACTACCCCACGGTCACAAGGTATCAGAACGTTCCCAGTTCCTACGGTTCGAACAAACAAACAACACCGTTTGTATCAGCCAGCAGTCAACGGGTCTGTCGTATTTTCCTAGTGCAAAGATCGAAACAAACACTGCACTGCAGCGAAGCCAGGAGCCTTCAAATCGATTCATGACCTCTAGGCTGCCGCGTACTAGCACCTCTCTCGTAACGTCGTATTTTGCACGTACTGCTCCCGAACGTGAACTCTCGTCGAACCGCGGGTCCGACCGATGTGCCCTCATCAGTCTGCAAAACTAATAACATCTAAAAAGTGCATGACGCAACAAAAAAAAACTAAACACGAAACCGTTCGATTCGTGTTCGTTGATGCCTCCGTGTCTTACTAAAAATTCAAAAGTCAATGTTGAACAGCTCAAGTTCCATAATTATTAAACTCGCTATAATAATGAAATGCGATTCCATGCGGCTATCGAGGCAAAAGCACGAGAACAACGACCATCGTATTATTTTGTCTAGGGGGTGGAATAGGGGGAGTAACAACTGAAAAATATACAACGTTCCTTTCTGTCTACGCCACTGCCTGTTGCGATCAGTTGGGTTAGATAAATTTATGGTTCTATACAGCCCCTCAACAACAAATCGTTTGATTTGCTTACTCACGATGTAGTACCTGCCAAGTTTATCAAGCTGTGGTGGAGGGGACAGCAGGCGCAAAGTACATACTTCCTTCTATAATAGTGTAGTGTCTGATGTCGCGATATTAAATTCCTCTTCTCGGCTCAGAACCGGTAGGCAGTCGACAGCGCATCTTAGTATTAGCTAAGGTAACCTCTATTGACGAGCGAGCGTGTCATTCGAACCATATCTTTCCAGTGATAGATCTAACCGACTGGTAGTTAATAATAAACGTAAGAGGAACCTACTAGCGGGCACAACAATTTTTAACGCTGACCTCAACCGAGGGCGGGTATAATGTGCCTTGCCGTGTGTCATGATAGGTAATGGAACGTGAATAGATGTGGCACACGGATGCGAAACCTGTTAGGCAGCTTTTTACGGTAGAACGAGAAATTGCGAAACGGATTACAAATTCATCGAGTGGCATATAGAAAGGATTACATATTGAACAATTCTTCTTCCGATTGGCATAAAGCTCATTCTTGGGTAATTTATTTCGGCATCTTGACATCGGACACTAGTGAGAATTGTTACTGATAAAGTTTGTTATAATTATTTTAATGTTTTCGAAAAATAAGAAATAAACATTCACTATATCTATGAATTTACATTTGAATAAAAACAATAGTCATTATTAAATATTTTCATTTCATGGCTGCACATAATTACTGTAGTAGTTTACAATAGAGTACTTTATCAATGTCATTGATCATCACATGACAGGTAATGTAATTCAAATCCTACAGAATGACAAAAAACCTTCAATTCCGTTCGAATTTGCACTTTATCGTATTGCAATTTATCGTTGTATCAAGTAGAAGTCTCGAACAACAAAACTTAATTATAATCCAAATTCAATACATTTTTGAAACAGTAATAACTCATGTCGCATTATGTTTGAAACAATGACTTTCAGTGAGGTCCTGTATAAAACACCAAATTTCAGTGAATGAAACACTGTATAGAAACAAAAATCAATAAATCTTTCTTCATTTTTATAGGTCCCAATTTCTTGTCAGCTGAGTTACTCTTGCAAAAACAAACTTCAAATTCAATTGCCCCGCAAACGAAATCTCCTGTGTTGTTCACGTTAGCAATGTCTCTAAATTAAAATTTGTGAAATCAAGTCAGTTACTGTAGACACGCAAACTTTTTTTTTAAAAGCATCCAGTTATGATAAGCTTTTTTCGGTTCGTTATTTTTCATAACAAACAAATCCGAGCACTATATCGTTTATTGTAGATTTTTCTAACTTTTTCTGCAGCCACAAAAATTCACTTCATTGTGATTCAACGTAGTATCGTAATATCAGTAATGTAAAGTAATATCAGTAATATATTCATCGTCACAATTCTTAGTTTGGCACCGTACATAAATAGATGAGACATTATTCCAGCCTAATACTATTCATTAAATACGATTCGCTTATATAAAACCGAATAGCTGACAACTTCTCAGTAGAAGCACAACTCGTTTGCTTCCGCATCGCCACGAAGTTGATCAAAAATATGATAAACAAGTTAGATTCTGGCACCGTTGCTTCTGTGATGAATCACCAGTTTCGTACACGTTTCGAGTGAACACTACGAGAGATAATTAACAATCTGCGGCAAAGAAATGCTGAAACAAAAAAAAAAAAAAAGAATAGCTCCTAACAACATATAGACCACCTGCGAAATCAATGTTTCAACACTTTAATTTTTTGAAATTCATTCCCGTAGCAAGCAAGCACCGCGCCAACTCATTCCATCGAACAGGCGAAGCGGGACCGGAACTTAAGCGAGCGACAGGCGCAACGGTTCAAAACAGCCCACAATAACCGAAGACTGACCTTGGCTAGCATTTTTTCCCCTCTTGTCTTGGCGGGTTACAAAGGCGAAAAAATCCATTTCATCGTACCAACTGCCTGCTTGAGTTACTGCTAGTAAATAGAAGATTGGACACATTCCGCACCGGATTCGATAGAGTAGTTGATGACGTGAGAATTTTTGCTCGACTGCTCGCGGTCTGATGGGATTGGTTGCGCGAGAGGCGTTTCGTTTTTCTTGCACCTTTCAAAGGTATAGAAAGATCTGACATGATGTTCTATTACTAACCCGAAGCTTAGTATATGCGCTCGGGTATCAGACCATCCACTGTACGTGAAGGAAATAAATTGTGAGCAAACGGATTCATTTAGGTGAAACTGCATTTTACTGGTATTTGCCAATAAAGTAACAGGTAGCTTTGAACGCACTTAGTGACATTTGTGAGATGTTCCAACCAAGTTTATTCAAGCAATTTCTAATGTTTTGAACCCAGGCAGTTTATGAAATTCGAGAGTACCAAACCAAGGAAGGCGCTAAAAAATCAGTTCCAGAATTGATTCTAAATCTTTTAAAGCATTTTCTTCGTTATTAAACACAAGCTTGACCAGATCGGTACAGGATAAAGTTTTTTTGGTCTAAGATTTATCTGTAATTCAAAAGTATAGTTTTAGTTACTGAGGATATATAAACGTATTATATATTCAATGCGTTTTGCTTGTATACTTACAATGAGTGCAGTAGGTTGGAACTGCCTCTTTTCGAGTGAACTACTTAAAATTTTATACCGAAACACTTCTATCAAAAATTATGCAAAAATTGAGATAGGAATTACTTCTGGGGGAAAAACTATAAATTTGATGAAAGAGTGTGGGAGAGCTAGCCGACCGACATCACTAACCACAGAACCACGGGGACCACCCGATTATTATAATTATTATTATTATTTATTATAATTCATCTGACAAGTTATAGTCTTAATGAATAGAAAAAAAAAAACTTAAATTTAACAGGTATTAAAAAAGTCTAGCTGATAGCAATTTCTGTTTATAAATATTCGAGGAACTTCCAAAATCAAATAGTTGACTAGATTTGTTGAAGGTACGGATTATTCTGGAGATTGATTCAAAGTATCCAAAGACAGAGCGACGAAACGGCGTTATAAACATTTCATCCAGTGATTTGCGTTGAATTCGACCAGGAGCATTCAGGGAAAACTTGCTTAGAAGGGCCGGGCAGTCGATTTCACCAAGAATAACTTTAGCAGCAACCATTGCCTGCTGAATTTTTCTTCTACGTTCCAGAGAAGCAATCCCTAACAGATTACAGTACAGCCCACAGTACAGCTGATGACTTCACAATCGATCTTACTAACGCCGAATATAACGAAATCAGGAAATGGATATTAGTGAAATCTTTAGACACCTTCATAAGAAATCCTAGCTGACGACTTGCACGGTCAATAATATTGGCTCGATGCGGCCCAAAAGTAAATTTATCATCAAGTAGTACCCCAAAGTCGTTGAATTCATTGACACGAGCAAGAGGTGTACGTCTGATTGTATAAGTGGCTTTTATGGGATTACTACATCGATGAAATGAAATTACAGCACATTTCTGGACACTCATAGTCATTAGGTTTTTTTGACACCAATCCTCGAAAATATACAACAGATCTTGCAGTTTTTGGCAGTCGGAAAATTTGTCAATGACCATAAAAATCTAAAGATCGTCAGCATAGAACAGTTCACATCCTTTCCCAAGACGGGATGCGACATCATTTATAAACAAAACGAAAAGGAGCGGTCCAAGATTACTCCCTTGAGGAACGCCGGAGGTATTTGTAAATCGTCGGGATATGCAGGATCCAAGTTTGACACTCAGGCTTCTATCACTTAGGTACGATTGCAACCATTTAACCAAGTCGTCGGAAACATTATAACGTCCAATCGATCGCAAACACTTTACCGACTGATTGTTATGTTTCGAAGCGCTTCGGATGACTCTCACCAGGCAACTCAGGAGTGCAGTCCATGTTTCATCCATATTCACGGAACGCGGCAAGCATTCCTTACTAACGCACGTAATTTCCATTCCAGATTCTCCGTTGAAAGTTTGACATGCTAGTTTTTTATAAATTCTTAACGACACCCCTCTTTATGGTGCAATAGTTTACCAGATTTCTGGCATTACTCCAATCAGCCTTGAATAAAAACTGAGTTGTAGACAAATGAGAGCTATCCAACATTTATCAAAGCAACGGAAAAGTCGAATTCAACCCTAGTGTATCTGGACAGAACCGGGCGTCGGTTTCGTGCTACTGGGAAACCAAGCGAAGCGTCTCATTAAATGGAAGCCTATTAATGACCGTCTATGACTATTGAGGATCAAGGGCAGATTCTTTAATGTGCCCACAACACGATATAAAGATCGTCATCGAAGATACGAACGCACAAGTCGGACGAGAGGAGTTTTTTCGTCCCGCCTTCACTCTACCACCAACGACAACGGCTTGAGGGCATCTTCAGCGGTGGTCTATTTTTGAAACAACTTTATACTAGATTTACACCAGCGAAACCTGAATAGAACCAGCTAATATAGACCAACTTTTCGTTCTCCGCACCGGTGTTGTATATCTTGTTTTAAACCGCTGACATCTGTCACACTGTCAACAATTCAATACCCCATGCTATCAGTTAATGAGACTTGTTATAATAAAAACACTCAATATTTAACAAACGGAAATTCGATAATTTTTACGCACATTAAACGATTACTTTGGCAAGACACTTTATATCCACAAGACTTTATGGATTTGACGGTTTGACCCGATATTCGAGTAGGTCACACACTGCCAGTTATGCTTCAAGCTCAAAAGGAGTAGTCATTGTCATTTGTCCTGCGGCTCATCTAACCCGCAAAGTCGAAAAATACGAAAAATGAAACATAACGCCCCCCCAGCGATCATTTAGTTTTGTTCAAGTTGCTCGAAACGAAATGCGCAATGTCACCCCAGCATCTTGAACGTATTCAGTTCAGTGTCTTCGAGGAACATTTTTCTGGCCTCTTAAGTTCCCCAATACAATTAAGGCGACAGTTATGGTCTTTCAGAATTCCCCCTTTTGCTGGTCAGTTTCCTTGATGCCAGAAACGACAAACCTGTTCATATTCTGCTTCAGAAAAGCCACAAAATGAATTGTGAGTTGTCATAAAAAATCTTTGTTTTGTTTTTTCCCCAACACTCGAAAAACGCTTATATGGAAATAGCCAAAAATGAGGTGTTCAATTGAAATATGACATTTCACCTACCTATTGGCAGCGAACAAAGGGTTTTAGAACGATCTATTTCTTGTTCCAAAAAATGACAAAAATAGACCAAAACGTATACCAGTTTCAAATTTTTTCAATTTAGATCTGGTATAAAACAAAATTTACACCACCGGTGCAGCAGTGAATTTGAGTTTGTTCCAAAAAAATAGAACAAAACAACGGCTTGGACCACCGCTGAAGATGCCCTGAGGCTAGTGAACTTCGCCGCGGCCAGGGGAATGGCCATCTGTAGCACCCATTTTGCACGTCTGAATATTCGGAAGCACACCTGGAGACACCCCAATGGAGAGGCCTGCTCCCAGATCAACCACATGCTGATCGACGGCCGGCACTTTTCAGATGTCATAGATGTGCGGTCCTTTCGAGGGCCAAACATCGACTCGGATCACTATCTCGTGGTAGGCAAGATTCGCGCCCGGTTGTCCAATGTATTTAAATCGAGATCGGCGAGGAAGATACATCTGGACATCCAGAGGTTATCAGCGGAAGGAGTTGCTGCAGAGTATAGTCGGAAAGTTGATAGACCGATCGGTGAATCAGCTGAAGTGAACCTGAACGAGCAGTGGAAGCACATCCATGGATGCGGTCAGCGAAACAGCGCGAGAAATGATAGGCACAACGGTACCGCGCGTAGTGGGTTGTTAGATGCTGTGTGTCTAGAGGTGACGGAAGAGATGAATCGAGCCTACGTCAACACGTTAGTAGCAGTTAATCGTGTGACGCGTCAGATGCAGGAGAAATACCGGGAGGCAAGAGCTGCCGCAAAGAGGTCTCACCGCCATAAGAAACGTGAGCACCACGATCGCGTCCTCGCGGAGGCGAAGAGTTGCTTCACGGACAAGCTGTGGACCCACCAACACTGAACGAGGTGAAGAATGTTTGCAAAGAGCTTAAGAACCACAAATGTGTGCTGTCGACGAGGATGCTAGGGCAGTGTAAAAGAGACTGGAGAGGAGTAGCCCAAGACCGAGTTTTGTGGAGGTATATTCTGGATTCGGCATACGATTTCAACGATCTGTCGCCATAAAAGTAAAGTAAGTAAGTATGTTCGCCAGATTTTTGGCATTGCTCTTATGAGCCACGACTAAGGAGTGAGTCATAGACAGACGAGAGAGGCGATAATTTGTATTTCGACCATCTTATCAGTTTTGCTGAGCAAAACGCAGTTATCAAATCAATCAACTACTGCCGCTTGCTACTGGTCCAGTAAATAATCCTCTGGCTGCAGTGATAGAATAAACATTGAAGACTTAATGCCGGCATTAGCATGCTACCGGAAGTGGTCGTATACTGAAAGTTAAACTTCTGGTCCAGGTAGGACTCGATTATCCGGAATATAAAAAAATTCATTCCAGATAATCTAGTTTTCCGGATAATCGAATCACAGAAAAATTATTCAAATTTGCGATTATCAAACATAGAATAAATGGCGTAACCAGAAATTCTGAAGCGAAAAGAGGTAAAATCTTCAGAAGCAAAACAAATAAATTAGACATTTATTATTTTCAAAGATTTCCAACATGAGCCAAACATGCCGGCAGTGACATAAATGGTAACAAATATGCCAAAAGAGAAGGTATAAGACGCACTAAGGTGAAATTTATCAATGAAAATTAAATTTTCGTTTTTGAAAATAAAATTCCGGATATTGAGTGGACTACAGCGAGTGAAATAACAACAAATCGGTTATAAAGTCAAATAATTTATATACCTACTTTGGCGTCGGCTGTGCTGGGGATGAAAACTTTGTTTCAGTTCTGATTGATCGAAATATGCGTCTAACAAGGCTCTACATTTTTCAATAGTACAATTGTTAGCACTTTGATGGATGCATAGCTTATTTACCAATCGATTAATGTAAAAATTGAGGAAATCCGTTGGAAACTGACTAAATTTTAAGCATTTGAAAGCAGACAATGTTTTCGGACGCTCTCTGTGTTTTCGATTTTGGAATTTGTACCCCTATGTATGTTGCAGAAAGACGTAACTCTACGTCAAAAAGTCTGCAAAGCTTTGCTACCCGAAACACAAGCAAACGCAAACAGCAGAACATAAGGGTAATTTGTTGAAAAATATTAAAGGAATAACTTATAGAAGTTTAAGTCTTTCAGGTATTTTCAAAATTGTATTTCTCAAACATATCCGAAGATTTGTTGCATTTGTTCCCAATAAATGTTGACACCATACCTCAGAGATTGTTTCTATTCAAGCGGCAACACGACAAATCACAGGTGTAGTTTGTTTTAGTCTTAAAAAACGAATTTCTGCAACATATCCGAAGATTTGTTGCATTTGTTTCCAACAAATACCAACTAAAAGATTGTTCGATTTCGACTTCGTTTTCAGCCACTCATACATTCTTATAGTTCAGTTGCGAACCGATAGATATATGAACACAGAAACCTCTTTCCTTGGTGAAATGTCAGTAAAAATGATGTCCCTGTTTGAAAAGATAGGACAAAATGTTCGACGCTCGCTGCTTGTATTGCATGCAATTAGTACTGTTATTTTCTGTTATGTGCCGATTCAAGAGGCAGTATAAACTGTTAGGCCGATGACATAATAAACGCGAATTAGTTTGATAACATTCCGACTCACACACTCATTTTTTTGCTTGACACCAGCAAAATTTTGCCTGTAATATCAGCAATTCATCCAGCAAAATAAATTTTGCTGTTTATACAGTGAAGTTAAATTTCATTCAATTGACAGCACATAACAGTAACTTCAGCAGACTTGATTTCAATTACTGAATAATCAGCAATAAAATTTTGCTGTACATATAGCAAAGCAATAAAATTTTGCTGTACATATAGCTGGGTCACCAGTTAGAGTAAGAGAACCATGTTTCCTTCAGGCACCACCTTTTACCCACCCAAAGAATCATAACCAAATTACTGTTGAACTATTGATCTATATTTATCATAATTACTTTTTACGTTTAGTTTAGCTCAACAGTAATTTAGCCATGGTCCCGTACCGGCTATCAATAATTTAGTATAGTACGCATGATCCCGTATGAGCTTCGCAGCGGTTTGGCGGATTTTCCTAATGACAGCTTTACGTTAAAATTTTTGACACATTGATTTGCCCGCCGATTTCCAACAAACATTCATTTACGTTCAGCAAATAGTTTTGCTGTATTTTCGTGAATAATTTAATCGATTACTGGTTTTCAATGAATTTATCAATTCAATACTGGTTTACTGTAAAAATAAAATTGCTGGATAAAATTCAGTAAATTTTGTAACTGAAATACAAGAAATTGCTGTGAACCAGTAAACAAGCGGTTTGCTGGCATGCTTTCAGCAAACTATTTTGCTAGACCATAAAAAGACATTTTGGTGAGCAGCTCATTATGAAAAGTGGTTTGATTATTTGAATAAAATGTTTCACAGTGCCTCCTATTTCAGTAAAATACTCGAGCAGGAATATAAAAAGCTATTTCGTTTGTTGTAGTGGGGAAGAGAATGAAGCTGTTGGAATAGTTTTTTTTTCTCATTTCTTGGCTCAAGCCACAGGTCTCGGAAGACCGTGTTTTTCTGAAGTATTTTGGCTCAGGGGAGCTAATGGAGTTCCAGTTTCTCAGAAACTAGCACAAATGTCGCAAATAAACATGCCAGCGAATTTTCTACCATCCTTTTGCGCACGAATGGAAATAAACTATTCATAGCTGCATCTTGCCAGCGATATTATGCTCGTGATGCAATTCACCCATTCAATTATCAAAGCCATTTAAAAACAGCGCCCGAAAGGGTCTAAATTGATGAACGATAATAAAGTGTATTTTCGACACTGCCGATGCGAGAAAACGCCAAGCGCCAACACCATTGTTAAATGGAGCTCGAATTTCCCAATTTTGTAAACAAATAATCATTCGTAATCGTACAATGCACCTATTCCACTGTGTTATTTCATGACCATTTGTATAAGAAATTACATGCAGTCGCCATGAGACGAACGGTTTGCTTATTAAAATATGCCCTATTCACAAACATACTTCCGGTTCTCCAGATATCTTAAAAGGCGTTTACAAATTTGAAAATTTAAAAATGTGAAGGAACGGTTGTAAGTGGAAATATATCGTTATTTTTGGGATTTTGAGTAGAAAAGTTTTTTTTGATAACCCTAAACTGTCATCAGAGTTTTTAAAAAAAATCCAAATGCGAATGAAAAACCTTAGAACAAAACGCTCGAGAAAGTTCACAAAAATGTTAGCACAAATTTTTATTCAATTTTTTCATTTCTGTTTTACTGAAAATTCGGACAACTTTTCAGAAGTCATTCCTTGACAACTTTTCTCTATCCCTTGTAATTATTAAGATATATTGATGTATTAAAAGAACTTCAGATTTTTTCTAACATTTGGAACGAAGAAAAATTTAAAAAAAGTGCAAGTTGGCTGAGGGTAGTAAGGCCTACCCACCCACAAGGTTTCATTGTTTTCAGTGGCGCGAAATCCTCCACCGGATGTTTTGTTCCTATTTCTACTCATCACAACGTGCTGGATTCCGTCATAATTATCGTAAGAACGGACAGGTTTCTCCAATAACCTAATTCAGATTATTTATTCATGGTATTTCACAAGGATCTGAAGGGGGTTGTTGAGTATTTCTGTTATCAGATTAAAATTTAACAAACTAAAAATATTTCTAAAATTAGTGTTGATCTCGGTACGCCTAGAATATTGTGTTTATCCATCACTGTATTAACCATTTTAACTGCTTAAAGAGATATCGGAATTCTAAGTGAGAAGGCGATAATACTGTTGTAGCTAGTAAACCGTCAACCGATCAAACCCTTTGCTAACTTTCAAACTTACACAACGAAGCGGTTATGGAAGATGCCACGACACTGCTTAAGGACCGTTAACGTGTTTCATATGTCGACCATCCGAGTATTATAGCACGACGCTAAATAAAGGCCGCCTTCCTCAAACCCGTTGGATGATATCAGAGCTATCCCCCGTGGGGAATTCGCGGCGATCGAATTGATGTCTTGAAGTGCGGCCAAACAATTTAACAGATATCATGCTTTAATGACCTGCTTTAATTGACTGACACGCCCTTCAGATACGCTATAAGCCGTACTGGCACAACAAGGCATGTCCATCTGAATTATAAGCAAGTGTCATAATGACGTGATGGTATGAAATTTGTACTGTTCCGGAATCCCTAAGTACGTTGGTTCATGGTCGTTTATTTGAATCGCTTTTTTTGTGTTAGCAGCGAAAAAGTTCAGCGCGCCAAACATTAAATGTATAATGGCATGATGGTATATAACGTTGATTTGGGTAAGGAACGGTTTAATAGAGGTAACGGGTCTAAAATTTCTGAATCTGAAATTTTTGATCGGGAGGCTCCCATTGATCACATTGGATATATAAGAAATAACTTATTATTATTGAGTCTAACGGGTTGGAAACATTCGCCTCGAATACGTTTGATATGAAAACTAAAAGTAATTTGTCCGGATGGTCCGTTTTCAGATTTTTGTTTTCAATCGTTTCAAATCATCCAGTCTTTTTACTGCAATGTTTTGACAAGTGATGTGCGCAATCTCCTTAACAACCTTATTGATTCCGTTGAAATTCAGGGACCTTAATTTAAAAGAGAATTCTCGACTACTTTGTGATAAGGTCGCATGTCTAAACGTAAACAAAACTAGTGAGAAATGATTTGTGCTTGTGAAGTACAAGGAATATAACTCTCACTCGTTTTGTTTACGTTTAGACATACGACCTTATCACAAAGTAGTCGAGAATTTAAAGATGAAATACAGAGTCCGTGACAGATGCAAATTCTTGGGCTTAAACATTCCTCGAAATAAGTTTCTGAGCTGCTAGAAATTTGTTAAAATTACTGAAAACATTTTGTGCCTTTCTGGCAGTGCTGTGTCATTGAAAAAAAAAACATTCTCTATCGTGTATGTTGGCTGACGAACAATTGCAAATGCAAGTTGAGACCATGAGAGCCAAAATTTTGATCTTCGATGCAATAAATTTCACAGGTGTATGCGTTCACTATTATGTTTTTCTCATAAAAAGACCCACTTGTCCGGTCGCATTGAAGTAGAAATAGCTTTGCAGAAGCCAAAGAGGTAATAACGAAAAATAATCTTTTTAGTAACATAATTGTCACTTGAATAATGATAACATCTTTAGTCAAATAGTTATGCACATGCTGCGAGATCGCGACTATCTAATAGTTGCCGGTACAACTACTTGTAAAATTCTTACACATTACTTTCGAAGCAACAACAAAAATGATGATGATTTTGGAAACAAATTTGTTACTTAAAAAGCAATAAGATTCATTTTTAGTCAAGTAACAGCACATACTGTCGTGTATTTTGCACATGTTATTTGTTTCTTCTTGTATATGGTGTACGTGCATTAGTTTGTTCGTCATAGACATACGGAGCTAAGAAGAAATCTGACAAGAGCAGGGTATATTATTTTTTCTCTGCCATACAACGCAAAGGTTGTTAATTTCGAAAAATTCATATGCTTTTTTTAAGGGGGGGGGGGGGTTGCAACAACAACTTCACCAGATCGGAACTGCATAAAGTATTGCTGGTCTAAAAATTTGTTTGTAAATCAAAAGTTTATTTTTTTAACAAAGTTGTAATGAGAGGATATAAACATCTCATCTATTTGATGCACATTGCTTGTATACTCTAAATGCGCTCTTTGAAATGAGTTTTTAACTTCATGTGCTTCTTGTAATCACTGCACGATCTCTGTTCCACTTTAGAGAGAAACACAAACATTTGTTTGTTTTTTTTTGCAAGCGGAAACACACTTCACGGCAAAAAAACTGATTTGGTTCTGATTGATAGTACAAAACTCGTGCTAATCTAGAAAACTCACATTCGCATTTCCAGCAACTCTGGTCACACCTTTTATCTCCTTGTAAACTTTTAGTTATGCGAAGGAACGAAACATTGGTGTTTCCAAATAGACATTTAATACAAAGAAGCTATGGGAGAGATTCTGCGTATGTGTAATTAGAGGGGACTGAAATAGGTCAATTGCATATCTTGATATCAGAATCCATACATCTAGTTTTTACGGGAAATTCGATGTAAGATATTTGATATCAAGATAGGCGATATCACATGATATCCGCTGTAGTGTGAACTAGAGATACTCAGAAAGAGAGAAAAGCGATGTTAAAAACCGCCAATTTGGCAACTAGGTTTCACATGCCAGAGGTGTCAGATCTCTTCATAAAGCGCAATGTTGACTAACTTTTTCCTACTACTCGTATAACTGATTTTAACTGTGGAAGTCCTGGGAAATAATAAAATGCATCTTAAAAACCGTGAAGGTGTTAAATTTTATATTTAGGTTTAATTTTATAAACTTGCACCACGATTAATCATTATTTTGTTGACCATAGAAAAGTTTTGTGTACTACCAGTAAAAAATCACTGTGATAAAGCGATTTTGGAGCATTCTCAATTTATTGTTTAGTTAAAGAACACGACAACTGTGTGAATAAAAATATCCTTTATTGTACTTGATTGCAATACCTTTCAATGTTTTACCTTTCTTGTAGCCATTTAGGCACTGTGCTTTTTGCCCTAGAAAGCATATCTCGCTAGGAGGTGCACCTTAATGTACAGACACAATTCATATACAGACATTCTTGATCGATGGCTAGCTCCACCAAAGGAAGCGCTTGATTACGCTGATATGGAGGATATAGTCCGCCAAACAGAAAAACCTTCCGAGACTCTCTATTATGATTTTCAGGTGCCTGAGTCCCCCGTTTTTTTTTTAGTTGGACAACTTATGAGAAACACAAGCAAAAAAAACCTGCCAACCCGAGGATTATCGATTTTCAGCATCTGCGAAGGAATATGGATGCTCCACCGGGAAGAATGCTTTGAAAACATATGTATCAAAAAGCCAGCTGAACATTTAAGCTGAAACTGTATTGAAGTTACAGGCGGCTGAATTCAAGCCATCACTTCGAATTTTCAAAGGCACAAGACTCGGTAATAGTAATGTGGTAATCAAATGTAGTGAAACGAACATAAAAAGCGTTTTTACAACGTACGCATTACCTACATAATATCGAGTTTTGTACGAAGATGCCTGTCTTGATGGTTCAATAGTTGAATAGTTTTTTTATTGTTCACCAGATGTTTGACATGACTCCTACTCAATCCTTATACGAGACTTCTAGGCAGGCAGATAAAAGAGACCGCAGTTTGTATTTCGATCATTTTGCCAGCTTTATTGAACAGTTTGTGTGTGTTGAAGATCCTCTGGCGATAAAAGTCGGACGCTATGGTGACTCCCTGAGAAGTGATGGGTTTTGGAGAGGTCAGGAGGTAATCGCTCTGCGAATCTCTGCAAGTTTCATCAAAGCAACGGGGAAATCGAATTCAACTCCAGTGTATCCGAACAGACATCATGGCCTAGATGTAACATTTTCTAGGGAGATGCCTCAGGTAATAGGGTGACGGGGGTATTTTGGCCAGCTTTGGGAAGTGATCGCACAATGTATTCAAAAAAACACAATTTTTCAACATAAGTACTTACTTTATTATACCACGGTTAAGAACTAAGTGTCTATTTTAACATACATTGTTCAACAATACAATATATTAAAAAATATCCTAGAAATATCAAAATTTCTACAAAGTACTCAAAGCATATTTTGTTTCAAATATTTTGGCCCACCTCTATATTTAGAACCGTGTATGAAAATATTTCGGACTAATTAAATTTAAGGTCATCATCGGTATTTTTAGAGCAGAAATAGTAGGTTTGAGGAGGACATCCTTCTGCTGTTAATTTTTGTAAATTTTTGGCATCTAAACATGGGCTTAGAGCAGTTTGACAGGCATTCTCAGCAAACTGCATATCGTTAAATGTGATGAATTAAGAAGTAATTACCTGTAAATTGTCACAAGCTGCTTCTATGTTCAGCGCGCAACGGCTGAATGGCTGTCAAAGCTTGGCATGACCAGAATATGTTCGCTTTAGAAAAAGACAAACATATTTCGGCCATGCCTTAAACTACTATTTAAACTTTTTCCAACTTGTTAAAGTATATAAACTGTTCCTATGATATTTTATTGATGTTACTACACCAACAAATTGTTTCAAAAGCATACATATTGGTTACAATAGCTTCCGGATGTTGACTTGTATATTACCACATCCTCTTGACTTTGGAATGACTCGGCCATGAATTAGGATATGTATGAACTAATTTCCAGATAATGCTACCTAGAGTCATTTTTTTGCCGAAAATTATAGTGTAGTATGATTCCTAAAAAAAAACTACAAGGTATACAGCCCTAGGGGTTGTATGAAATGGTGACGTAGGACCAAATATATATTTATGTGGTAAGAGAGAAATTCAAAACCAACTCTTCTTTTGACGATTTTAGGGTCCTGAAAAGGACCGGTTTTGCTTGTTGGTAGTCCTATTAATTAGACTATTCATAAGCGACACTACCGTTTATCTCTGGTGCGCCCTGGTCGTTATTGTAAAAATGATTATTTAGAAATAGAAGAACATTTCACACTAGTAGTAGTTGTAAAATTCTTATAACTCTTATCTTCATCACCTTATAGTTCTAAAAAGAACCGATTTCGTAATCTTCAGCTCGAAATGTATGCTACAGAATGCTGATGATCACAGCACCACCGGTAGCATCGATTATTCTGTTGGCCGCGTATAAAATTTGCTCTCCGCTGTGCCCTCCAGCAGCTGTGCCAGCAAAATATTCTGCAGCGTACGATGGTAACTGTTGCTGCCGTGTGCAGAATAAAGGAACATGCTCCGCGGTGCCTGGAAGTTGACTCGTATGCAGCTCTCGTTTCTCAATGTCGCGAAGCTTTAACAGCTGCACCGCACTCGCTATTGTGGAACAAACTAAACTGAAGCTGAATTTTCCACACGCAGTCTTTTGTATCGAGTTCAGCGTAGATTTTTACCATTAAGGCGTGGCCACGCAGCTTAGACAAAGACAAACAAACCAAAACACTTTGTTAAGTCAAAATATGTAGGCAGTGGAATTTATTTCGTCCATGTTATTGTTATCTGTGCTTGGGAAGCAAGCCAATAACGAGGGAAATATATGGGAAAGCTTGACCTTGGAACTTTTCACCTTTTTCCACCATTAAGCAGTAAAGCAACAATGTTGAACATAATATCAAAAAACTGTTACACATTTTATCTATTCACCGACATATAAATGACTAAGATGCATTAAGTCGTTCGCTTGCTATAACCGTTTGAAATCTGACGCAACATTTGCCAGTTTCATTTTCATTTTCACAAAGTGTAATCTAGTATAGAAAACAAAGACGTAGTCCTACGTCAAAAACGTAAAATGTTAACGGGTGGGCCAAAATATGCATGTGGGCCAAAATACCCCCGGGACCCTAAAATACCCAAAACGATAGTGTCATATAGTGATGTTCCATGGTTCTCCCCGTTCAGGCCGGCTACTAATGGGCTCAGTTTTTCAATCCTAACACACACGTTCTAAGGTTCACTGATATCGACTGACCCTTGTTGGTTTCGTTTTATCATCAGCTCACTGGAACCGTATTCACTACGGATGAGCTGAACAATTAACGCTGTTTGGTACCAAGACATACTAAAAAATTTTTGGACGGCTTTTGGATTACCAATCGATGAATATGAGGAAAATTTGGTTTGTGGATTGGTCATGAAGATGGAGGCCTGATGTCACTTGTGATTATAGCGTAATTAATGCGAATTACAGTGTATCTACATAGCACCATTCATGAGCCTCGACGTTTTGATCCACATGTTGTACTCATGTCAGTTATTCAACTGTGGCTCTGTCACGATCTGATCACAATTTTTTTATGCTAACCTCGATGTTGTTTTGTAGAAGATCCAGTGAATATAACTGACACTTAAGAGACGTACCAACCTAAGATTGAAGCTAATCCTAAGTACGACTTAGGACTTGCTGTTATCAATGCGAATGGGTGTCGAGTCAATAAGAAACGACAACTTGTTGATATCTATTTACTACCGCAGATACACTTGTTATGCTCCCGAAAGTTAACCTCGATTGTCTACAAGCTGCGACTACCAGCGGGTTATGGGAGCCAGTGCAGTCTGCCGAAAGCGATGATTAACCATTTTATTTGGAACTGATTGGAAGAATTGCCGGACATGGTTGCTTCAATGAGAATGGAACCCAAATGCGCTTATTCATAAGTCTGCAAAGCTTTACCAGCCGAAACAGCATACCATAGAGGTAATTTGTTGAAAAATATAAGGATAACTCGAAGCAAATTTCGTTTTTCATTTTTTTTTTCAAAATCCGAAATCCTAAAACTTAACCTAAGTTTCGTTGCATTTATTCCTAGTTATTGTCCACTACAAATCACAGGTGTTAATTTCTTTTAGTCTTTTTTAAAAACCGAATTTCTAAAACATATCCGAAGATTTGTTGCATTTGTTTCCAAAAAAGGTAACAACATGGACTAAGAGAAGAAACAACGAGTAAAGTACTGCCGGAATCATACATTTGTCTGCTACTCGAATTCGTTTTCATCCACTTATACATTGCTATAGTTTAGTTGCAAACAGATGGATGAGAAATATTAACACGAAAACCTCATCTCCAGGCGAAACGTCAGTAGAATTGATGTCCCTGTTTGAAAAGCTACGACAAAATACTCGACGCACGCTGCTTTATATTGCTAGTGCCACCTGCATTTTTATGTGCCGATTCAAGTATAAATAGAATTCGTATTGTAAACAATAAAAGTGGAAGTAATTCATGGGTGAGTAACCTAGCAAGATAAACTTATAGTCGGTTTGACAACACTTTGACTAAGGCCATAAAGGAAAGTTGTTTGAGTATTTAAACTAAATTTTAAATAGGAATAGAAAACGACTATTTTAATGGTTGTGGTGGTGAAGAGTACATACAAAACCTTTGAAATACACAGCAAAAATAAAATTACCTTACTTTAAATGCACATAAATGGAGCATTGGAAACCATGTAATATTCCGTCTGGCATTATATTCACATGCAATGTAAATGAATATATGGTGAATTTGCATGCATATTTATATTCGAAGCTTTAAGTTTATATCAATTAACGAACAAATTTACATGGCTTAAAACGATTCTGTATTGTGCATTATCAACGGTATGAAATTGTATATGATTTTCACTTTATGTGCTAGAAACCGTTATGTGCTTTCATTTGTATTAGTTGTAAATTTCATTTTTGGTACTGTGTAGTTTTTTTTGTTTCTTGATTTGAGATCAAAGAGACAGTGAGTTATGGGTGTGTTTGTAGAAGTATTTTACTTTCGTGAGAAGACAAACGTCAGTGCCATTTTTTCGAGTATGGGTTTTGGGACACTTTGTTCGTTATTTGAAGACCTATCGTTTAGTATCTTTCTTTTCGTTTTTTTGCGCTCGACATTGATAATATTCCTAAACTCCAAATATTAATCGCTTACTGCGCTAAAACTGAATGATCCTATCCAAGTTTTTCAGTTACTTGAGTTGACCTTGTGCTTACGGATATTTTTATTGAAACCGAAATAATACGAGAGTGGTTGAAAATATTGGGAATTGTATGAAATGCACCTGGATTTTGTTGCAAGATGTTTCAATTTAGTATAAAATACATTAAAGCCACTTTTACACGTCTTTTTATGTGGATTATGAAATTTAAAAATTAAATCATGAAATTTTGAAAATTTAACCGACTGATAAATGATTTGAGAAAGGAAGTAATTTTAAAAACCTGGTTTCCATGAGGATAAATATAAAAAACTGCTTAAATAGATTCATAAACCCACAATAAAATCACATAATTTTCATAATCCACATAAAAAGACGTGTAAAAGTGGCTTTAATGTATTTTATACTAATAAAAAGGTGTTTATACTAAACACCTTGCAACAAAATCCAGGTGCATTCCATACAATTCCCAATATTTTCAACCACTCTCGTATTATGTCGGTTTCAATAAAAATATCCGTAAGCACAAGGTTAACTCAAGTAGCTGATAAACTTGGATCCCAGTTTTTTTTCTTTTGTTTCTGTTTTTGATTTATGTGACCTAATTTGAAAAAAGAGATTCTCAAAAAATACTTGATTAGACATTCATATATAAAAAAGATACTTAACGGTGCAGGCAATCGTTTGTCGGAATTGCGTGGAGCTTTAAGAGGAACTAACACTTTTGGTAAGATCACACACTTCATGTATGGCTATCTTTCAGATAACAAAATAATAATTTTAACTTGATGAGAAAGATCAAACAGTGATAGTCATTTATATATATTTCGAAAGTAATTTTTTTTTATTTTTCTTTGCTTCCTGGACCGATTTTTGCTAAAGATTAAAGAAAGCAAATCTATTACAAATAAGAAAATGCAGTAATATAGATGTAGTAGATATTGTAATGTCGGCAAGATATATCAAGCACAATATCTAATATCTCAGCTGCTCTCGAGATACGATGCTGGCCTAACAAGCCAGTCGTCGTAGGTTCGAGTCTCGGCTCGGGAAGATTGTTAGCAAAAACACTATATCAAGAAGACTAGCATCTCTGGACCGATCCCATAAAAATGACAAGCGTCGAATCATACAGGGCATTCCATCTATTAAAGGTGGAAGCTTGTCATGAAAGTGGTGGTAATTACTTCGCTACGAAGACATTGAGTCAACAGTGCGTCTTGAACTGTCCTACAGATCAGACGTTTTTTCGGTTGCTTGTGGACTGGTCTTTGACTGCCTATAGCTTCAAAGTTTGTGTTTTGTCAGTGTGTCTTTTAAAGACTACCTGAAAGTTATTTCCCATCAGTCTTTCTCAAGACTACCTACTTTTGAATTTAACATTTGTTTTAACTTTTTTCGTATCACCTGAAATGGCTGGACGGAAAAAGAAACCTCGCATCGCTGCGGGGAGGAATAGAGAGGCATCTCTTTCTGACACTTCGAGTGTCTGTAGTGACAATCCTTTTGATATTTTGCCTGAGCAAGAAGCTGGTGAAATGGAAGTTATTAATAATGAAACTATACAAAATATAAAATCTTTAAAAAAGGAGAAAGTTCCACCTATTGTGGTAACTATTTCTTCTGAATTTAATATATTCAAAAAGGAACTTTCAACGTTTGTTTCTGACGTTGAAGTTACCTAGCCGTAGAGGTGAATGCCGCTTATTAGCCGACTCAGTAAAGGGTCGTGATCGTCTTGTTCAGTATTTAACTGACAAGATGTACAAATTTTTTACATATGACACCAAGAACGCCAAGCCGTTCAAGGTTGTCTTGAAAGGTCTCACCAACGATCAAACCGTTGATGAGATCAAACTTACTTTAACAGAATTACTTGGCATAGCCCCTACCCAAGTAATTCTAATGAAACAAAAATCACGAGGCGAAAACAGTCAGAGAACTGGAATTTCCCTTGTTAATTATTTAATTCATTTTAACCGCAATGAGGTCAACAACTTAAAATTTTTGGAAAAAGCACATGCTTTGTATAATGTGCGTGTAAAGTGGGAAATTTATAGGAAGTATGGCGGAGGTGAAAAGCATATCACCCAATGCCGTACTTGCCAACGTTATGGCCATGGTTCCAAATTCTGTAACACGGACCAAAAATGTCTTAATTGTGGAGACTCTTCTCACAAAAAGGACACATGTACTGTAAAAGAGAGTAAAAATTTTCGATGTGCGAATTGTAACGGCAACCATATGTCAAATTTTTATCAATGCCCAGTCCGTTTAGCAATTGTTAAGGCAAGGCAAGGTAAACAAAATTCAATCTCTCAATTAAAACCAACTTCAAAACAAAATTCTCCAAGCGTACCAGTGACGCATAGTTTACCTACTCCTTTGCATACCCGTTTAACTTATGCACAGGTTACAGGTAGTTCGAACATTATACCGCCTAGTGTTGGTAGTTCGAAAATGACCGTTAATATGGGTAAGCAAAACAGGCTAGAAAATAATTGTACACCTATCACTCCAGCTAATATTGCTGCCGAAAATATTTTTTCTAATGTCAACTGCCTGGGGCCTATTACGGCAGGTAAACTTTCTTTTTTGCAACAGGCAATGTTCGATCTTATGAACGCCATGTTGCAGGCAAAATCAATGTTTGAAGCCATTCAAATAGGCACAAATTTTACTATTAAAATTGTTTCTAATTTAAAATTTAGCAATGATTTTAAATAAAACAATTAAAATATTAAATTGGAATGCTCGCTCATTGAAGGCCAATGAGAATGAGCTTTTTAATCTTTTAACAGTAAATAATGTGCATATTGCAATTATTACTGAAACATTTTTGAAACCTAACATAAAATTAAAATATGATCCCAATTACGTGGTTCATAGATATGATAGGATTCAGGGTTCCGGCGGTGGAGTTGCAATTGTTATTCATCGCCGAATCAAACATCGTGCTCTTCCCCATCTTGAGACGAAAGTTATTGAAACTTTGGGAATTGAAGTTCAAACTGAACATGGGATTTTATTTATTGCCGCAGCATATTTACCATTTCAATGCACACGCGAGCTCAAAAATTATTTAAAAGGTGATTTACAAAAACTCACCAGAAATCGTTCGAAATTTTTCATAATCGGCGATTTTAACGCTAAACATCGTTCATGGAATAATTCTCAAAGTAATTCCAATGGCAAAATTTTATTCAATGATTGTTCTTCAGGATACTATTCTATTTTGTCTCCGAATAGTCCTACATGCTTTTCTTCTGTAAGAAACCCTTCAACAATTGATTTGGTGTTAACAGATCAGAGTCATGTATGTAGTGATTTGATCACACATGCTGACTTTGATTCTGACCATCTTCCAATAACTTTTTCTTTATCACATGAATCAGTTTTAAACCCTACGAGCTCTGTTTTTAATTATAACAAGGCTAATTGGGAAAGATACAAAACTCATATTGGGAGAAATTTCAATAATGAGCTTGATTTGCAAAACGAAGTGAATATTGATTCCGCTTTGGAAGCATTAAAATGTGCAATTGTTGATGCCAGGAATTATTCTGTTCCAAAGGCTCAAGTGAAATTTGATTCATCAATAATTGACGAAAATCTTCAACTTCTAATTCGTTTGAAAAATGTCCGCAGACGTCAATATCAACGTTCTCGTGACCCTGTTTTTAAAACTATTTATAAAGATTTACAGAAAGAGATTAAACATAGATTTACTCTTCTGAGAAATCAAAATTTTGAGACTAAAGTTGAAAAATTGAAACCATATTCAAAACCATTTTGGAAGCTGTCGAAGATTCTTAAGAAACCTTCAAAGCCTATTCCAGGTTTAAAAGATGGTGAACGTTTTCTTGTATCCAATGAACAAAAGGCTCAAAGACTTGCTCAGCAGTTTGAGAGTGTTCATAACTCAAATTTGAATTTTGTGAGTCCAATTGAAAACGAAGTCACACGTCAATTTGATTTAATTTCTTCCCAGAATTTTTTACCTGCAGAAATAATTGAAACTAACTTGAATGAGATTAAATCAATTATTAAAAATTTCAAAAATATGAAAGCACCTGGTGACGATGGAATCTTTAATATACTAATCAAACATCTCCCTGAGAGCACAATGGAATTTTTAGTGAAAATTTTCAATTGCTGCTTCAAAATTGCATATTTTCCCAATTATGGAAAAATGCAAAAATTACTCCCATTTTAAAACCGGATAAGAACCCAGCTGAAGTTTCAAGTTATCGACCAATCAGTTTGCTTTCTTCAATAAGTAAACTGTTTGAGAGAATTATTCTTAACAGAATGATGTCACACATCAACGAAAATTCAATTTTCGCAAATGAACAGTTTGGATTTCGCCATGGGCATTCCACAACTCATCAATTGCTCAGAGTTACTAATATGATACGAGCTAACAAATCTGAAGGTTATTCCACTGGAGCTGCTCTTTTAGACATAGAAAAAGCATTCGACAGTGTTTGGCATAAAGGTTTGATTGCGAAATTGCAAACTTTTAATTTTCCAATTTTCCTAATCAAAATTTTAAAAAATTATCTTACTGATCGAACTCTGCAGGTTGTCTATCAGAATTCAAAATCTGATAGATTTCCTGTCAGAGCAGGTGTACCTCAAGGTTCAGTCTTGGGTCCAGTCCTGTACAACATATTCACTTCAGATCTTCCTGATTTGCCTCTAGGATGCACAAAGTCATTGTTCTGCGATGACACAAGCATTTCCGTAAAAGGAAAAAGTCTTCGTGTCATATGCAGTCGATTGCAGAAAAGTTTAGATATTTTTTCTTCCTACTTGCAAAAGTGGAAAATCTCTCCCAATGCTTCTAAAACTCAAATGATAATTTTTCCGCATAAGCCTAGGGCTTCTTTTCTCAAGCCAAACAATAATCACGTTGTCAAGATGAATGGGGTTATTTTAAGTTGGTCCGACAAGGTTAAGTACTTGGGACTAATTTATGATAAAAAACTTATTTTCAAAGAGCACATTGAGAGTATACAAGCCAAGTGCATCAAATATACGAGATGTTTATATCCTCTCATTAACAGGAATTCTAAACTTTGTTTAAAGAACAAACTTTTGATTTACAAACAAATTTTTAGACCAGCAATGCTTTATGCTGTACCGATCTGGTCAAGTTGCTGTTCAACAAGAAAGAAAACGCTCCAAAGGATTCAGAATAAAATTCTGAAAATGATTTTGAAGCGTCCTCCTTGGTTTGGTACACTCGAATTACATAGACTTACTGGTGTCGAACCATTAGAAGCTATGTCAAATAAAATTATTAACAATTTTCGACAAAAATCGTTGCAATCCTCAATTGCTACGATAAGCTCTCTTTATAGCCAATAAGTTAGCAATTAAGTTAGTTGTAAGTTTACTTCCCCTTTTCTGACAAGTAGGTTTAAATCCCTACGAATGATAAGTCCTAATTGCGAAAGCAAACAAATCCTAACAATTAAAATTACAAATTTCTAACAGTGTTGAGAAGTCACCATTTGTGATTGGACACACATACTCATTATTTACTAATATTTATCATAAATACTTAAGCTACTAACAAATCCCCCCTTAAAAAAAAAAAAGACATTGAGTGCGTATGTGATGATCCTGCCTGTGCATTCGGATTGTATTCGCATCGCCACACACTAGCATTCGTCAGTTCCACCGTTATTTAGAAGACTGCGCTGCCAAAGCTGTCGCGCGATTTAAGGCAGAGTTCCCAGTCTTATTGATATGATGTTTTTGCTGTTAGTGTCAGTGTTTAATAAACAGAACGTCAAGTTCCGAATCGGAATGTAGCACCAAGGCTTATATAATTCGTTAGAAACATTGTACTTTCTTGAAGAGGTGATCAAAATGTCGGCGGCACATCTTAAAATAGTAAAAAGTTGAACCTCTTTCCAGCATGTTTTCTGACTTATAAACTGACGTCCGACTTTCTTGTTTCGGCTCCCTTTCAAAAATTCAACTCAAAGAATGATAAAATTATGGAGATATATATCACAGAATAGCACATTTCTAGCTGGCCAATTTTACGCTACGCAACGTTCACATCCAATTCACCTGGTTATCAAGATTTTCGCGCCTACGCTTCAGATGATGGATGATGCCAAACAGACTGTTCTTTAACTTGATTGTTTCATTCTTATGAAGAAAAAATCGGCGAAGCCATCTGTTGTTTAATATTCACGAGTTAATACGTGAATAAACTTTGTGGCGCCGTTTTACAGTTCATACTTGATGCACGTCGTCATAACGATCAAAGCCGATTCATGACAGACACGGCTTCCTTTTATGTTTCAAATTTCATGAAGCATTGATCATAAATTGTGTCCCTGTCAGCTGTATAAACAGCTAGCTTGGGTTCAACCATCATTGAAAAATGCGTTCGCCAGCAGCGCAAATTCATTGCAGTTTTTATCGGTCATTTTAATCTACCCCTTGCATGATGAACAGCGCATTACGGAAATGTAAATGATTGAACCACCAAATAATGCTGCATAATAAGCAGTGAAAAAGTTGAAACAGTTGTTTTTTTCACTACTACTTGAATTGAAGTGATTGAAGCGATTCATGTCACGTATCGAAATGAGGTTGATAAAGAATGTAAATGTTATTCGTATCGTTATCGCTGAAGTATGGTAGCCTTTTTGTTTTACCGGATCGAGTTTGTCGCCTATAAATATTTATGTACACAAGCAGAAGAACAGATTTCAATTAATAAGGTCTCGTTAAATTAATAAATTTTCTGTAAACCCATCGGCATGTCCGATCACAATCAATTTCGAACTTGACACAGCTTGACGAATCACAAAGAAAAGAGAAAAAATATTAGATATGGTTCCTGTTCATGCTCGAACAATTCAATCAGTGGCCAATCGGAAAATTAACACAGCCGTCCTAATTCGGATATAGGTTCAATGTAGAGATTAGCCCTCGTGAATCGACTGGGACTGCAAAACTTCGGCCGACGAACTGTGAATTATAGAGCGGAGCAGCCCCCGTGGCAGTCATTATTCCGACGACGTGATCGGGCTCATTCGGACTTGCGCGATCACGGTGGAGTTCAAGGACGCTCACCGACTTTAAAAACAGTGTGCCGTAGATAGATCCTAAGGGCATCTTCAGCGGTGGTCTATTTTTGAAACAAATTTATACCAGATTTACACCAGCGAAACCTGAATAGAACCAGCTAATATAGACCAACTTTTCATTCTCCGCACCGGTGTTGTAAGTCTTGTTGTTTTAAACCGCTGCCATCTGTCATACTGTCAACAATTCAATACCCCATGTTATCAGTTTATGAGACTTGAATTGAAAAGCACTCAATATTTAACAAGCGGAAATTCGATAATTTTTACGCACATTAAACGATTACCTTGGCAACAACAAGACTTTATGGATTTGACGGTTTGACCCGAGCGTTTGAGACATTTCTCAGGATGGATTGGTAGGATCGAATAATTTCTGCTACAAGTAGGGCTTCGGAGGATAGCGAAAAATAGTTGATCGCGTAGATGTTCATCTTCCGTTCTCGTCTCATCAACCTTTCAAAATCTTGCAGTTCTTCAAACGTTGGTTGGGTTTTGAGGATATTGAAACAAGCTTGGGGTGGCATTGCGCAGCTCGATTCGAACGATTTTCGCTATTTTTGAGTAGGTCACATACTGCCAGTTATGCTTCAAGCTCAAAAGGAGCTGTCATTGTCATTTGTCCTGCGGCTCACCCCACCCGCCTCACCCGCCAAGTCGAAAAAATACGAAAACGAAACATACCGCCCTCAGCGATCATTTAGTTTTGTTCGAGTTGCTCGAAATGAAATGCGCAATAACACCCCAGCATTTTGAACGTTTTCAGTTCAGTGTCTTCGAGGAACATTTTTCTGGCCTCTCAAGGTCTCCTCTAGTCCCACTACAATTAAGGCGATTAACAAATAGCCAACATATTTGTCATTCTGGTAGTTGATGGTTGCAAACCAACTAGTTGAACCTGCGGTTATGGTCTTCCAGAATTCCCCCTTTTGCTGGTCGGTTTCTTTGAAGCCAAAAACGACAAACCTGTTCTTTTTCTTCTTCAGAAAAACCACAAAAACATATTGTGAATTGTCATGAAAAATCTTTGTTTTGTTTATTTCCCAACACTCGCAAAACGTTTATATGGAAATAGCTAAAAATGAGATATTCAATTAAAATATGACATTTTACCCACCTGTTGGTGGGTACAAACGGTTTTAGAACGATCTATTTCTTGATCCAAAAAGTGACAAAAATAG
Source organism: Wyeomyia smithii (assembly GCF_029784165.1). Classification (NCBI taxonomy): domain Eukaryota; kingdom Metazoa; phylum Arthropoda; class Insecta; order Diptera; family Culicidae; genus Wyeomyia; species Wyeomyia smithii. The sequence goes on along the minus strand of NC_073696.1, from coordinate 125,237,976 downwards.
ACCAAAACGTATACCAGTTTCAAATTTTTTCGATTTAGATCTGGTATCAAACAAAATTTACACCACCACAGCAGTGAATTTTAATTTGTTCCAAAAAAATAGAACAAAACAACGATTTGGACCACCGCTGAAGATGCCCTAACGCGCATTATAGTGAATACAAATCCTGTTGCAAACATTCCAGAACAAAGAATGCAGTTGCTTGTCGTCGAAACAATCCAATTTTACTGAATGGTGCAACAATTCGTCATTCACACAATGGTGAATGGAATCGTTATACAATATTCATGCATTGATGCATTTAATACCACTAGATTTGCCCACAATCGCATATCCATCAGATCTTGACTTCCACTTTCGTCAAATGCACCAGAGTCTATAGTATACAGAGTCGCGCGAAGAGAAAATCTATCGTTTCGGCAACACAGTTTTGTGCCGTTTGTTGCCAAGAACTATACAGTTCTGTTTTTCACCATGCATAAGCGAGTATCATTTTTTGAAATTCTTCAGGTACACAGTTTTGAAAGATTACACCGGTGAAGTTTTGTTAAATTTAAGCGAACCAGTGTACAGGTTTAATGTTGGATTAAAATGTGTAAGTAAAACTTCGGAAAAACACATATTCTTTGTTACGCTCAATTACAACACTTTTCATCCACTCCTAACATTATCACCTTGTTTATTCACATTGCTCGATTGGTACCCTCGTTTGACACTGATTTGGTTCCTTTGGTTTCATCTTTGCGGGACTCTTAAACATAGACTCTGAATTTCACAGGTAAATCGTATTTTACACTTGATTTATATGCAGTAGCGCTCATCCGTCCGTTGATAACCTCAATAGTTTATTAGCGACGCTAATTTGAAGTTGTCGAACTAGCGATTTCGATAATTTTCGAGCTAGTTATTCGAAACGCTCCGTTAATTCGTGTAATTTGCAGAAGGATAACAAAAAAATTACACAGTGCAACGCAAATTTATATTTTCTTCTGCTTCTTTGTATGATTTTTTGATTTATTTTGATGCAAATTAAATTCGTTCGAGATCGAACCTCTTCCATCTTAAGAGGCAACAATGGCGCCATTTTAAATTTTTGAGAAATCGAAATTTTTTAACGTTTTTCGACGCTATTTTGTTTTAAAGCCAAATATGAAAATTCTAAAAGTTTGCCCACCCAATAGTGTTTTCTCGCCCTTTTTTTAAAAAAAATTGATCATAAATCGGACAACAATTCACCTTAAACGGTGATTCTATGTAAACAAATTTTGCATGGTTTTAATATATTTCACAAGAAAAAAGTTTCAGAAATCGATTTGTAAGTTGTCTGTTCTACGTAAAATATCAGCGACATTTTAATTTCGTACCAAATCCCCTACAAGAGGTTTATATCGACGTAAAAGTAACTTACTTAATCTGTTAAAAGTCCCTTTTGCGAGGAAGGGGTCGCATTAATGGCCAAGACCCGTAAAAATATGAAAATCTCACTTTAGTTGTAAGTAAGGTTTGCAATATTCCCGAGAATTGATTTCCCGGGAAACGGGAATAAAAAATCTTCTTTCCCGGGAACCGGGAATAAGAAATGTGCGGCCTTTTTGGGCAAAATATTTCTTAGAGATAATATATATCGTCGGTTTCGTGCCACTCGCAACTCAAAATTTTGCGTTTTTGAATTCTTGATGACAAATGATGCCAAATACTGTAAATTTTTCTCCCACGAAACCCCGTTTCAAAACTCACTAAAAATGAACAGTTATGAGCAGGCACTTCTTGTAATACAAATCTTGTACAACATGCTCATAAAATGTGCATAATAGACCCAAAAACGTTGAATGAGGATTAGAAATATTTAACTCCAAAGTTTTCTTGAAAATTAAAAACTAAATTTTCGACGTTACCTATCAATCGCGTTCTTCTCGAAACTATGATTCTTGAGTAGTGCCAGTGTCGCACGAAACCGACGATATGCTATCCTATTACACCATAGTAAATATTTGCTCAGGATTCCGTGTCAGAATTTTGATCGATTGACCGGAACGTTATTCCGCTATTTGCCGGTTTTCTGTGAAAGACTGAGACAAACCGGAAGGAAAGGATAGAATACTGTTTAATCAGTTCAATATCACTCAAAAAAGTCAGTTTTAAAGCATTCGCATGCCTACGTGATTATTATGCAACGACGATTTTAACGATGAAATCGCATACAAGACCCTGACTTTGAATTTTATTAAATTATTTAAAAAAGGTCGCATTTATTTACGGACTTTAAATTTTTTTTTATCAATTTACAGGTATCGGAAATTTTATTAATTAAAAAGTTCAACGACATTAGATAAACCAAATAATGGTCTGATTTTTCGTTTACTGAAAAAGACACTAAATATTTTTGACAAATAATTGAAGCAAATTATTTGTAATTACAAGGCGTCATTTCGAGCAAATATTTGCTTTGTGTAATGCCCACTTTACAGCTGCTATACAGTTTGACGACGTCAGTTTCGTGTTTGATAGGGTATTTATTGCACTGTTGCATAGAAAAATATAGTAAATCTTAGGATCCGGGAATCCCGGGAAAAAGTATTTCCCGGGAAATCGTTCCCGGGATTGCAAACCCTAGTTGTAAGACAGAATCATCGATAAAGTTGATTAATTTAAAATGTATTATGCCCTCGACATTCGTCATTAATCGCAAAATTGTCCTATAAGCCATTTTTACAGGGAGTTTTTCTCGATAATTTTTAATTAAGACCGTCAGATCCATAAAGAAATGTCTTGTTAAAGTGCGTTGCAATTTTTATCGTTCGAACCCATTTTTGCAATTTATTTACGTTATTATTTATTTTAAGTGTATCTTGGCTTAGACAATTTTCATTTAAATCGTATACCTATTATTCTGATTTAAACTATTATCAAACGCTCTTTTTGATATTTCTTAGATATTCAGTAATAGCTCTGTATTCTGTTATATTTTTTCTGCCTAGTAATATCGGATGCGGAATTTCGTCGTATAATTATCATACAAAATGGAGCAAATGTTTTCAATTGTGCGAATCTCTCACATTTGGTATATAACCTTCCTACAACTGAACGAACTTCGAACACAAATGCCTTAAACGACAAAGAATGTGTTCCGAATCGAATATTTTATTTGTTGTACTTATAGAAACAATTGTGTAGAGCTTCGTAGCCGCAAGGTCACAGAGTCCGCATTGACAAGCGAGTTGGTGATAGGTTTGAATCTTAGTAGAACCATTTTGATTGCTACAAGCTTCGAAGAAAACAGGGGTGCTTATAACGCGCCGTGTCCTCAATTATGCCCCCAATTCCCCTAGAAACATAGTAATTACGCGCGCAAACATAGATTTTCATTTTACATCCCTGTGTAGCCAAACTTCCTGAGAGACGTAGCTCTACGTCAAAAATATCACTTGTTGCTAATCGAAAAATTCGGGTTTCAACTCGAGCAACAATAAGTTTTTCATACAACAGGCTCATTTCTCTAACGCAGACATCAAAGAAGATGAAACGATTCAAAAAATTTCGTTATTTACTATTGGGTTCGATTTCGAGCAGGTAAGGCGCCGCACAGTGCACAGTGGTTTAAAAGTCCATTTTGACGCGCTTAATTGATAACTTCACGTACGTTGAATATACAATTATGACGTCTTCAGCAAAAATGGTGGGTAAGACCTCCTGCATCTTTTGGTGCTAAGAGATTTGTGATTAATCTCCCCAAAAGTGGGATGCAAAATTTTTTTTTTGCTCCATCGAGATACAGAGTTGGTGTCTTCGGTAAACTTATAGGTATAACCAATACGACCATTTTTGCCAAGACGAAAAATTTGTATCTGTTACTCAAATTGACTTAGAGAGTTTTTATTGAAAATAGACCTGTCAAAACACGTTTTTCAATGAAACATATTTTTTTTCTATTTTCTAGGCCTTCACTATGTTCTAGAAAGTTGTTAGCAGCATCAATATACACAACTGTCTGGAAGGTACTATATTCGTTTTGTTAAAAACTATGAGTTATGGGCTATTTTTTATTTTTTTTGCCATATTTCAAATCACTGTATTTTTCTTAGGGGCAGGTAGATGCAGATTTGGTAGTAAGCATATGAAAGTATAACAATAGAACTTTCAAACGCTGGTGGTTTCGCTAGTCCACGACTTTCTGCTGATGAGTTGTGTTCATAACAAAAAACTTCGTTTTTACCCTCTTTAATGATTTAACCAGGTGAAATACAGGTGGGACTCGCTTATCCGGAGTTTTGAAAAACATTTCGCTCCGGATAATCGAATTCTCCGTATAATCGAGCCATTTTTTATTTTTAATATCTCTCATTTAGAACAGTGAGTTTTCTATTATAATATGTTGTACACAATAGTTGTGCCGACGAAATAAATTAAAAATTGTCTTTAGACTGTTTGTCAGCGTTTGTTATACATATATACGTAATAATAAATTATGTTATATTGAATATCTCGAAGATGTAAACACCAAATAAAATAAATCAAAACTACCATTAGAAAGACAGCTTTTGCTTCGAGAAATTGACGGAAATATTTTCCAGAAAATATAATAGAATTTGATCTGATTTAGGTATTTATCTGTTTTATTATCTTAAATATTGAGAAGAATTGAGGTGTTACATATACAGACCCTGTTCGATTTTGTCAACACTCATGATTTTTTATTCTGTTTCCTAAGTGACCTATAACGACCTAGACGCTCGATATGACCATTAATGGGCTACTTTGCGGATTTCGAATCGTTATTGATTTCACTTGATGAGTTTTGGTTCAATAATCCAGGAGTATCCGGAACATCACTGAAACAGGCCACTTTGTGGTTCTAAGTACTGCATTGATCATGGCCATTATATTACAGAAATATGTTCCAGCCATAAATTCGAAACCGGTTGACCAATAGTGGCAAACCATAATACCTTGCATTTGGAGGTTGTTGAGTAAGAATTGGTTGAAGGAATGACGAGAAAACTGCCTAAAACGAACTACCTAAACAGAACGGGGCATTGTTGTTACAATTTTGAACAACCCCGAAACTCCCAATGATCCGGAAGGCAAAAGTACATTATAGAAATACAAAAGAAAAAAAATACTCCGGATAATCGAGCCATTTTCTCCGGATAATCGAGCCCCGGAAATTCGGGCCCCCGGATAATCGAGTCCGACCTGTACTAATATTGTAAACCAAGATATCACGTAATAAGTTCGTATCTATGGTGACCATCCTACCAAGCGTGGTTCAAGTATTTCTTACTTACTTTACTTTACATTTACACAATTTACATGTTCTGGTTCAAGTATTTCAGAACTTGTAAATTGCATATGCTTGTTTTTGGTTCACCTCGAAGGTTGTCACAACTTCCTTGACCCCCCCCCCCTTAATTACGTCACGTTTTTATATCCCCCTCCTCCTTCTTTGGTGATAATTGATTGAAATCGAGAAATTGGTTAGGAATGTATTTTTTCTTATTGAGATCGATTTTGCCGAAAGAAAAACTGAAACTAAAAGGAAAAGAAGATTATAGAAGATAACTAGAAAGACATCGAAAGCCGAGACATTACCTGCAGCATCATTGCTGATTTTTGAAAAACCATCAATATTTAGGTCCTCTTCTTCAATCAATTCGCAATCAAAATATTCTCCACATGTTACAATAACCAAGCATTTTTATTTACGTTTTTCCACAATTTGCCACAATGAAATTGCGCTGTCATTCATAAATGAACATGCACGGTGAAACGGAATTAAAGAACATTATGCTTTTTTAGGAAGAAAAAAATTGTCATTTATTTCATCTAAAGCAAATCTTAAGCAAAAAAAAGGGATCGTAGAATTATAAATGAATGATGCAAATATTGTAAATAGTTCTGAGTTGATCTCTGTGGTTAGGTATTATGTGACTTTTTTTATTTATTTTTTTTGGTTGTAATGTGATGTCACACTCAAGCTAACCCCCCTCCTCCATATGTCACAAAATGTCACAATAATTGAAACCCCCTCCCCCCCTAAACGCGTGACATCATTAATGAATGGCCCCTTATCGTTTTACCATCGCACAGTGGTAGGAGAGCTCAAAATCGTGAACTTAATTCATTTGCTCTCCAAATAAGGGACGATTCATTAATGATGTCACGCAAAATTTGGAAAAAATTAACTCCCCCCTCCCCCTTGTCTCAAGCTGTCACAACTTCCTTGACCCCCCCCCCCTTCTTAATTACGTCACGTTTTTATATCCCCTCCCCCTTCTTTGGTAATAATTGATTGAAAATCGAGAAATTTGTTAGGAATGCATTTTTTCCTAATAAGAACGATGAAACTAAATTACTGAAAGAAAAACTGAAACTAAAAAGAAAAGAAGATTATAGAAGATAACTAGAAAAGGCGTTTAGTTCTTAGTCCAAGGATGCTGCTGATGGAGTCGCATATCGACGACATAAAAATCCGAGACAGTAACTTCAGCATCATGGCTAATTTTTGAAAGACCATCATTATTTAGTTCCTCTTCTTCAATCAATTCGCAATCCAAATCTTCTCCACATGTTACAATAGCCAAGCATTTTTATTTACGTTTTGTCACAATTTTTGTATTGATTGGATTGAGAGACACTAAAAATTAATGAAATTGCGCTGTCCATCATAAATGAACATGCACAGTAAAACAGAATTAACGAACATTATGCTTTTTTAGCGGGAAAAAAATTGTCATTTATTTTATCTAAAGCAAATTTTAAGCAAAAAAAGGGATCGTAGAACTAGAAATGAATGATGCAAATATCATAAATAGTTCTGAGTTGATCTCTGTGGTTAGGTATGTGACTTTTTTATTTATTTATATTTTTTGAGTTTAAATGTGATGTCACACTCAAGCAAACCCCCCCTCCCCCATATATCACAAAATGTCACAATAATTGAAACCCCCTCCCCCCCATAAACGCGTGACATCATTAATGAATGGTCCCTGATGGTTTTATTGACATACTATCTTCCGAAGATTTCTAGTATATAAAAAGACTCAATTCATGACAAAAAAATTTAGTTCGAAACTCAACCGCTAGTGGCGCTGCAAAATCTAACTTTTTAACCTTACGCTTTAGAGAAATGGTGTCTTCAGCAAAGTTATAGATAAAGTTATTACAAAAAACTTTGTCGAAGACACTTTTCTTCTAACTCTTCTTGTTTTGGATATATAACGTCTCTTATTAGACTTGTTTTTAAAATTAGTTTTTCTCGAATATACAAAAAAACTGTAACATTTAGAAGGTAATAATGTTTAACATACATTTGTATATCATTGAAACACACAACTTTGTAGAAGACACGAAATAGATAGCTTCCATACAAATCGAGTTATTGCCAAAAAATGTTAAAAAAGCATCATCTTTTGTACACACCAAGAGCACAAAATAGTAAAAATAGCAGACGAAATCTGCATAGAATGAAATATTGTCATAATCACTCTACGAAATCACTTTAATCGTTTGTCCCTTTCAGTATCTTCATTGCCTAAGTTTTGTTTTAAAAACAGCCTTACTCAACGTTTTCGATGACAATACACGTCAAACGTTGGCCAGGTTACTGATCACTGCCTACTTTTTTCAAATTAAAAATGTTATATCATCTATTGCATTGTTCTAAAAATTAAATTATATTTTTATGTTTTAATTTTGCTAAAATAAATGTATAAAAAATATAAAGTTGAAAAATCATCATCAGAATTAGCATTATCCTCCTAATAAACATCTAGCCTGTATTTTGCATCTCCGCAAAGCTCATTAGGTGGCTTGTCTCGCAAACTGCTAATAACTGGATCTGTTGATTCCAGAAAACGGTGTAGTAAATCAACATTCAAAGCTGTTCTAGAAAACTTTTTGGTGTGGTCTAATCTGTATCAATGAAGGTAATAATTATTTTTCGTTTTCAAATATTTCAGTAAGTTCACCATACCTCTTGATGACTTTGTTCCGGCTTTCTTGTGCCTTCTCGGATAGCCAATAGGGCAATAGGGACTAGGAAATGCCTACTAGATTTACAGTACTAAAAAAAGATCGATACAGTGCTTTTATTTCTTTGTGTGAAATTGTCCAATGCTATTACTAGTTCAAGTTTATGACCTATTCGCCCTGCAATTGCACTATGAACTGTCTTTTTGAATTTCATATCAGGCAATGAAAAGACTAAAAGGGACAAACGATCAAAGTGGTTTTGTGGAGTGATTATGATAATTTTACATTCTATGCAGGTTTCGTTTGCTAGTTTTTGCTATTTTGTGTTCTTGGTGTGTACAAAAAATGATGCTTTTTTAACATTTTTTGGCAATAACTTGGTTTGTGTGGAAGCTATCTATTTTGTGTTTTCTACAAAGTTGTGTGTTTTAATGATATACAAATATATGCCGAACATTGTTACCTCATAAATGTTACAGTTTTTTGTATATTCGAGGAAAACTAATTTTTAAAACAAGTCTAATAAGAAACGTTATATATCCAAAACAAGAAGAGTTAGAAGAAAAGTGTCTTCGACAAAGTTTTTTGTAATAACTTTATCCATAACTTTGCTGAAGACACCATTTTTCTAAAACGTAAGGCTAAAAAGTTAGATTTTGCAGCGCCACTAGCGGTTGAGTTTCGTACTAAAACTTTTTGTCATAATTTGAGCCTTTTCATATACTAAATATCCATGGGCGTAGCCAGAATTCCAAATAGGGGGGGCAAGCTCTTCAAAATTTTAGAAGTAGAAAAAAGGTACACTAAGGTCGCTTTTTATGCGGTTGTTTTTGCGTGAACTTTTTTTATGTGGATTCCGGAATTTACGCGGTTTTTTACGTGGATTCCGATATTTACGCGTTTTTTTACGCAGATTCCGGAATTTACGCGTTATTTTACGCGGCACGTATCCCCCGCGTAGAAAGCGACTTTAGTGTGTTTTGAAAAATAGAAATAAATACTAGTCTTTAGTGATTGTTACATCAAAGCAACCAGTGAAAAGTTGTCAGAGTGATAATCAGAGTGGAAATTTTGATTGTTCTTTGTCCAACCTCGAATATGAATAGATGTTCTTTAGTAAAAACTCCTAAGTTCAGTTGAACCTCTGGACATTTTATTTTGGCGATGAGGATCTGAAGAATCCACGAACATGGCAGAAGATAGAGTTGATCAGCAGCCGCAACCGGGAATTCAAGATATGATTCACAAGATGGCCCACATTTTATAGCGGATAGCGGTCCAGCAGCAGCAGTGTCAGTATCAAACCCCGGAGCAGATTTTGGAGTCCCTCTCTTCGAACATCATCGAGTTTGTCTTCGACGAAGAAAACGAAATTACGTTCGGACGTTGTTGTTTAACCGCTACCAGGACCTCTTCGAGAACGATGCAGACCAGTTGAATGATGCGGCGAAGATACGTTTACTTCTCCGGAAGCTGGACACCCATTCGCACAGCTTCCCAAGGACGTGAAGATTGAAGACACAGTCAAGATTCTCAATAAAATCTTCGGGCATCAAACGTTCCGGAAGCGGTTCATGTGTCTTTTCACGATTGTTGTTGAAAAAGCACTCAACCGCTGTTCAAATATTGTTGACCGCAGCCAGGTTTTTACCCGACGTAATGTACTAAACGAGCGTTCAATCGTGTATGTTTCCTTGGTAGAACAAGTGCAATTTTAACTGCTTTCTCAGTCGCAGGGAAGAAAAAACGGGCTTTAGCTAGCAGGTCTATAAGATCCAACTCTTCCAAGTTCTTACGGTCTGCTCTCATACTGCTGCAATGTTAATACAAAACTTCCACCTCTCCAACAAAATTGTCAACTTCCTAAAAAATTACGAAATTTTCGGTTTTGTGCGTGAATTCTTCCACGACATGCGTATTACGTTAGCGGGATGCAGCAAGGACAACGCACAGGCAGGTGCACTATCTTCATCAAACCGTGTTTCCAGTGAGGTTACAAGTGAATCAAGGTAAGGAATTGTCACAGCTCGGTTCCAATACTCCAAGATAGTTGATGCAGGCGGATTTGCCCGGTACTTTTGCCGCTGCAATATCCTTGGTGGATCATCTGAAAAACCTTTGCAATTCCACGCAACATAGCGCAAGCATTTCAATCAATTATTTTTTATCTGGCTGATACTTTGCACAGATGGGCTAAAGATATCGTTTTGTGCTATTAGAGTTATTGAAAACAAATTCTGCACCAATGTCAACATTTAGGGGGGGGGGGCAACGGCCCCCCTGCCCCCCTCTGGCTACGCCTATGTAAATATCTTCGGAAGATAGTATGTCAATGAAACAATTATTTGGAGAGCAAATGAATTAAGTTCACGTTTTTGAACTCTCGTACCACTGTGCATCACGAAGGCAATGAGGGCACACAACAATCGCACATTGCATCTGAAGATGCACCGAAAACCCAGTTGCCATTTTTGATACATATGCCTTCAAAGCATCCTTCTCGCCGCGGGTACATTCATCTCACACCGCAGATGCTGAAAATCTTAATTCTCAGAATAGCGGATTTTTTGGATTAGGTGCATTTCAGTATTATCAATCGATGTTCTTGTAGACGATTGAAAAGTAGATGCTGTTATTCAATTTTCCTAAAATTTATCTTCTTAAATGGAATAATTTTAAGGCACTTAAAGGTGCCATTGGTGTGTCAGAATAAGAAATCCTTATTACGAATTGTCATTTGCCGCTGCCACGGGATATTTTTACTATTTTTGATTTTTGTACGTATTTTAAATACCTGGAGCATCTGATTATTTATTTACAAAATGGGAAAATTCGAGCTCCATTTAACAACTGTACTGGCGCTTGGCGTTTTCTCGCATTGGCAGTTTCGAAAATCCGCTTTATTATCGTTCATCAATTGAGACGCTTTCGGGCGCTGCTTTTAAATGGGTCTGATAATTTAATGGGTGAATTACATCACGAGATAATAATCGTAGTGTAATATCGCTGGCAAGATGCCTGCTATGTACAGTTTATTTCCATTCGTGTGCAACATGATGGTAGAAAATTGAAAACGAGAAACAAAATCAATTTTACACATTTTGTTTCGCGGCTGAAATCAAAGTTTTTGTTAGCTTCATACCAAGAGCAATCAATCGCTGCCTCAACAATATGCCTGCCAATCATTTGAGACAGAAGAAAATTGAAAATCAAAATGGCCTGTTGATTTTTTATGGTTTACGATATTCGTTTGTTTCTTGCGCCCTCATTAGTCCTTTAATGTGTGAGTTGATCATTGTTAACTTACCGTGTAAAGAGGCCAAATTTATTAGTTTATTAGGTATATCTTCAAAATATCATTATTGCTTATTGGAAATGAGCGGTTTGGACAGCGAATGGATATTTCTCACAGCTTAGTATTATAGATTTTAGGCGATTTGAAAGACTAGTTTTAAATAATACAATGGATAAAGTTGGATTTAGCAAAAAATCTCAAGATTATGAAAATGCACTTAGATTAAAATTGTGTACGTTAAAGTTTAAATTATTATTACAAAAATTTTCTCTATTCAGAAACGTTTTCAGATAGACTTTTTTTAAGGCTGCGTTTCTGTTAAAAATAGCGTTCAGTAAAAAAATAACTCACTGCGTAAAATAACTCACTGAAAAAAAGGTACTTATTACGGGAGTCACTTCACGGTGAAATCAAGTGAATAAAGCCTTATTACGGGACTCAGCTAAGTGAAAAAAACGTCGCAAAAAGAAATCTGCCGTGAAATCTGGGTTATTATGAATGTCATATTAGTGAAGTGAAAACGGAATAAGCGACGTTTCGCGTGGAATTATTTCACGACTATTTTGAACGGTGAAGTGATTCCACGAAGATGGGATAAGTCTTAAAAACTGATTGATTTGTGATGTGCGCGAATTGAATTCTGATTCGTTTCGTTACTGAAAAATAATCCCATATTCATCATCAGGAATATGGGATTATTTTTCAGTAACGAAACGAATCAGAATTCAATTCGTGCCTCAAAGCGGTCAAAGTTTCAGCTTTTTGACCGATGAAAAAAATGCACAGTAGTTCATTAAATTGTTGATACCGAAAAAACAATTTATGCCAAATGTCTTAGAAATGCAGAAAACGTCAAGATCTGGTGTTATCTAAAAAAACGGAAAAAATTGACTTCCAGGGACTTGGAATTTTTTGAGCTGTGAAACATTCTCATTTCACTTGTCCTATTCTCAATTTCACTTCCCTGTCAACCTCACTTCACGGAGGTAATTTTTGTCACCTCACGTAAGGTGGAATCGGGAATACGTCTTAAAAAGTGAAGTGAGCGTGCGAATGAAATATATTTCACCGTGACCTAAATATTACATGGATCGATTTTCCAACTTTCCAAGTTCGGATAACGTTTTATAGTTGATTTTTTTCTGTCGTTTCGAAGTTAATTGGACCAATGATTGTTATATTTGTATTACTAACGACTGATTTATTAATGTCAATAAATACAGATTTTTTATGAAAGCTATGTACAATTCCTACAAATAACAAATTTCATACACATTTACAGGAAAATAATTGTTTTCAGACTTTAGCATAGCATAGGCAGAATGATTTAAAAGAACAACTTAAAGGAAGGCAGGATTTGAAAGAGTCTTGGAAGTTAAAAGGATAGTTTAGCCAATACAACCAAGACTTACTTAAAATTACCTACATGATTTACATGATTGTGTTTAATGAAATCGGGCAGTTATCGCGATTGGAAAATAAATGTATGTAAAAAAGACAATTGTTGCTTGCTAATTCAATGGTAACATCACTAGCGTTTCCTTAAAACTACGATATATTCAATTTGATGCACTGAAGTATTTATACATATCAACTAAAAATTAGCAAAATGGTTTATTTATTGGCATTTGATGAATATTCTCTTTTGTTTTTGCTTGACTTAACGTACACTCCAAAAAATAAATACGTTTTTGGCCATTAAGGCACTGGGACTAACACTGCACTTTTTTTATTTTGAGACATAAACATGCAACAAAAGTATACTAAGGCCACGAACAAATAATGAACTGATTCCCTCGTAGACAGGGATTCGAATTCATGCGGTAATCCTAACTGATTAAAAATAGTTTCGACTTTAGACAGAAAGAAAAAAAAATCCTAAATGAGCAAAACGCGGTAACTGAGCGACGGTCAGAAACGGCTCAGCCAAAGTTTTCGAAATGATGAATAAAATATGGCAACTTTCTACCCTTATTCACTTCGTCGCACGCTGACATGACACTCTTGGTAAGCGGACGTGGCCCGCACGAGAACACGCCTATCTTCGAAACCTGAAATAAAACAGAATTACGACATTAATAAATAAACGATTTAAAATAAATTCCAAAAGGAGTGTAAAAATACTCACATAAGAATGTTTCTTTTGTACGAATTTCAGAAAACTGGACATATCGGGACGACCGAAATGATTCACCGCTTTCAGACCGGTGAACATAGACGTTTTCGCCAATCGTTGGAAATGGTTCTCGCAAATATACTGAAAAAAGAAAAACCCAAAATAACTTGGCTTAGAAATAATTTACATCCTGATCGCACTTACCAGCATAGTCGTTCGTAAATCAAACTTGTGGAAAAACTGCGTAATGAAGATATGAATCTCCAGCACATTGGTGACATCCTTCTTCTCGACATCTCTCAGCACATCGATGAACCACTCGAAGTGCTTGTGAGATGGGCAAATCCACAAGAAGTATACCTTCTTACAAGCCACTCCTGAGTATCGATTGGTACTCGTGCCGAACACTAAATCGTTCAAAATCGAAGCATACGGAGTAACACCGATTCCTCCGCCGACCATGACGGCCACCTCGAATTTGTACCAATCCTGGTTGCCACCACCGAAAGGACCCTCGATTCGAATCTTCGGCTGATCGTCCGGGTTGTAGTTGCAAGGGTCGAAATAGTTCCGCAACTTCCATGTCCACGGTCCTTGCGCTTTGATGTGGCAGCTGAGGAAGTTCTCATGTGGAGCAGAAGTTAACGTAAAGCTGTGCATTTCCTCCGGTTTAATTTCTGTACAAGAGAGTCGCACCCATTGTCCGGAGAGATATTTTAGATTTGGTGGACGATAGAATTTGATCTTGATGACATCCGATGGCAGCAAATCCGTTTCGATCACATCTAGTGCCATGTATTTCGTACGTAGGGAAACAATTTTGTCCAGCGTGTAGATGATTCCTGGGCCGATGAAAAATAACCAGAAACGAGGAGCCCCGGTGAGACGAGCTAACCCGTGAATCAGACACAGTATGTACAGCAACACATACAAAGAATGTGCGTTCCAGAAGAATTTATAAGCTTTCTTGCGGATCGTTGGATGAGCGAATGCGAATATGATGCACATGATGACGAACAGCATGACTCCGGTTACTCCTGAAATTAGGATTAAGTTTAGCATGAAATGTTTTGTTATTGAAAAAAAAAATCATTATTGATCATAATTATTTACATCGTCACACAGATATGTAAACCGTTATCAGTTACAGTGTTATTTTGATTTGCACTAGTTTGGGTTGGATTCCGCACAAAAATTGTGTGAAAAGCAAAGTGTGAACCTTGAGAGCACTATCATCACATATAAGTGAGTCGCTAAATGTTGCGTTGTCATTTCTAAGTATTTTCAAAAGAAGAACAATTTGAAAAATGAATTCACTGTTAATGTTATTGACAGCATATAATTGTATCTTGTGTTGAGAATTGATAGAAAATATTTTTTTTTGTATTTGATGCTCTTGTTGCAGAACGCTCAACAAGCCGCCCCGGAAAACAAATGTTACGGAATGTTACGTGCAACAGGAGCAGGCCTACAATATCTGATCACGACGGGACGAGAAAATCGTCATCGGAGACATATATGCTCAGGTAATCGAACCAGATATCCTGCATGTCGTATCTAATAATCCAATAGAACAACTCGGCGCAGCCACTCTTTTTTTTTCTTTCAAGATAGTGAGGGATCTGCTAACAGACACCTGAGAAATAACTCAGGGTGTGGGGATGGGTTTGCTAGGCCCGACCCACTAAAACCCCAAATCTCCAGCCCTAATATTATATTACATGCGTCCCGTCTGGACGAGGGAAATTTTTTTCTAATTCTAGTCACACCTTCTATTCCCGTTCATCTTCGCATTCCCGCGAAACTACATACATTGCCCGCTTTACTAAACCTCAAATTATATGCTGCCTGGAACTACCGTTATGTATTACTTCAGGGACAAGACAAGAAGTTATCTTACTCCAGCACTTCGATGGTCACCTGTCGATTGGTGCCTTGTAGTGCTTGGACTATTCGGGAAGCAGTCGTGCTTACCGCTCTTCAGATGGCCTCGTCCGTGCACATTCTACCAACCAAATTCTCACAAAAACGGGAGGGGTCCAGAGGGGTGGCATCTTTACCAAAACTTAGAGCAACTATTCCCTTTGAAAAAAATTCCAAGTTTTCCCAAATCGGCCGTTCCAGTGCTGAGAACGAGCATTTTCAAAAAACAAGTTCCGTCCCGGGTCTTTACGGGTTAAGTGAAGCGAAATCCACGAGTTTACACTCCGAGCGAAGTGAAAATTGGCTGCAACTGACAAAATATAAACGCACTTAAAATAAAGTTTACGCTTGTTGCTGCTTTTTTCACTAGCGTTTGAATTCGTGAAAAAAGTAAACCCAAGTGAAAATAATGAGATCCACAACCTTCGATTTCGCTGGATCGAATTTGTTTACAGTTCCAAGCGAAGCGAAATTCAGCTAGTTGCATTTTCCACGGGCGGGGAAAAATGAACGTTTTGTATAAGATTTTAACTTCACTTGGAACTCTAAATAGAGCTTAAATAGGACTTTAGTTTGAACTAATAAAGCCTGTGGTCTAGTACCTCAAACAATAAACTAAAATGCAGGAATCTTTATAATTTGACAGCCTGCAAAGTTTTTGAAAGAATATTTCAATTGGTTCCACGTTGAATCTCTGCTGTGCAAATTCATTAGAGTAAGCATTATCCAGGAAAAACATTTGCAGCCTGAAATGTCCATTTCGTCGCATATTCAATAAGATTTTCGCCAAAAGGGAAAAAAATCTAAAGCATAGCTAAGACTTAGGAATTACACAACGTTTTTAACGTTTTAAAGCTGACGTACCTGTTACAGTTTGAAACAGCCAGTAGGTGATATCCGGTCGATAATCCGAGGTAAAATGAACTTCCTTCGTGAGACACTTCAAATTCTCGATAGATTGAGTTGACACGTGATAAAAATTCACAATATGTCCCACGGTGTGCAACAGCGAGAAAAACAGTGCTGTACAGGCAGCAATCTTGTGAAACTGGATGTGGGAATCCAATGGAATGTATTGTTGAATCGGAAATTCTTTTAATTTTGTTATCAGATTCCTAAAAGTAAGCAATTTTTATGCTATTTTAGTTTGAAAGATAATACATCATGTTGAGTTTACCTAGACATCGTCAAGAGCAGTAATGAATAGCAGAACGAAAGCGAAGCCGCCGAGCCTCGGGTAATGGCAATGCCGACCCCCATGATGTGCCTCAGATCGGTGTGCTCTGCCATGAATGAATAATCTAAAAGAAAAACGGATTTAAAACGTTGAGCCACTTACAATTGAAGATGTAAGCCTTACGAATGAATCTCTCAACAAATAACACTATAGTAACGACGTAGAATAGAAACAGATAGAAAATGTTTTGCCGATTCTCCTCCAAGAAAGTAGTGTAACTGTCCCAACGTTCCTGCATCCAGTTGCGTCGTGCATCGGAAGGGGGTTCGATGTGGAACGATGTCATCCGTGCCACATTTGTCGAAGTATCCAAGAAGTTCTGCTTTGCACCTTTACAGTCCAAACCAATAGCCACGAAATCGCCCTTGTATTCCTTCATCATCAACTTGAAATCCTGATAGGTCAGATGATTTTTGTGCTCCAATCCAACATCCTACGAGTTATGAAATTCTAATTAGTTGTGTTTATTGATTATAGTTTAGTTAATCAACGTACCTGAAACATTCCATCAATGAGCTCCTTCACCTGATCATCGGTAACGCTAGTAGTTCTGGCAATTTCCACTAGCGAACGCATCATTTCACTCAGCTCGCCTTTGTCAATCACTCCGTTTCTATCGTTGTCGCACATGTCAAAAATAATTCTCAGCTTATCATCAGTTTTACCACGTGAAAAAAGGACGACTGTTTCCAGGAATTCCTGTACCGAAAAAAGATTATAACTAAAATAAATCTAACAGTATTTGCGACTTACCTGAAATGAAATTCTCCCATCCTGGTCCTTATCGACAATGTTGAACATTTTCCTGACGAACATATCGTCCTGTTTCATTCCCAAAGCAGCCGCGAATTCCGACTTGGACAAACTGGTTCTCATAACTGTCATAACTTCGCCGTCGACGGAAACATCGGATCTTCTCCGACGCTCACCCGGCCGCAATCCGAAGGTCAACGCATAGGCTTCGCGGAAAAAGTGCTCCAACCGTTTCTGCCTCCTCTCGCGAGTTTCCGCTTTAGCAAGCATTATATCACGTTGAATTTCCACAAACGACATGTCCTTTTTATGGAGCAGCAAGAAATCTTCTAATTTTTTCACAAACTTTCTTCGCGCAGAATTCGATTCCAATTCCAGTACCAAATCGTGATCGTTCGGAACGCGTAACAATAGATATGGCTTCTTCTTTTTGTAGTTTTCTTGCGACTGTTCAACGGTCACCACATCCACGTCCTTCAGACTAAAAGTACGAAGTTTTTCCCCTTTGCGGTCCACAGTATGGATTGCAGCTTCTGGACCGAACTTCACCGTAACCAAACGTTTGTGGTTAGCGTGCAACCATTCTCGAGCGACCATTTTTTCCACTGATCCTTTGCCAATTCCATTGGATTTGAGTGCTTCCTGTTTTATCTTCAACTTGCGCCTGCGGCTGTTCTGCAACTTGATGACACAGTAACCCGCTCCTGCGCACAGAATCGGAACGAATCCGAGAAATACACACGAATAAATATAAGCTAGCTCAGAGCCGGAGAAGTAATCGTAACCCTCTAGATGATTGCACGGTTCAAGCATGGTGGCATTCAACTGCTCCGGTTGCGGGCACGGATCTCCCTCGTTCCAGTGGAAAACATCTTTCTGAATATCGTCCGGGTCGATGTCCGTACTGTTGACGATAATGTCCCACAGGGTTATTTTGCGAAGCTCGGCAATTTCCTCCGTGGAGAATATTCTGAAACAGAAAGCAGAAGTTTAATTGCGGTTTTGCATTTTCGTTCACATATTTAGGAACTTTGATTATAACATTTCCTTTATGCTCTACGATCTATCAAAAAAGGAGAAAGTACATAGCGAAAATGAAAACAATGAATGAATCATTTTCAAAGAAATGAAATTGTTCAATTTTCTGTTTGTTGACATCTCAGAAACTATAGAAACGATTAATTTATAATGCTCGAACACTCTAATAAGTTTGGTTGGATGAATCTCTCAATAAACAATACCGAGCGTACCGATCTTGCAACTTTTTAGGCGTCTTGATAGAGTTTTCGATTTTTATGGAAAACTTGGGCTCAAAAATTTGGGACAAAAAATAAAATTTCGAGATCGAATACGGGTTAAACAAATATCCCAATTCAATCCTATTAGTTTCAGGTCGTAGTCGGCAGCGAGGATAAAAAATTTGCCTTTAGCTTATAAGATATTTTAGACCATAAGGCATTAGACTTAATTGGCTCCGTAAAACATTAATTTGTATTGTGCCGTGTCAAATGAATGTTGTGTGAACAAAAAAAAATTCAATACTGTTTTTGTTATTTTTTTTTTTTCAGAATCATCATGTTTGTATAGCAGACAACAATATAAATTTCGATATGTGTTTACTTCCATACATGCTTTTTTGTTTTTGCTCAAAGCATATTGTGCTACTATCCTATATTAAAAAAATCTCATATATTTTGTAATTAACATCTTAATGCCCCTTATTTTATTCTCTTTTCTATTGGCTAATTTTGTTACTTACCCGTTATCTTCATTTTCAAACCAAAACCGATCGGCATCCCTTATTCTAGTAAACTGATCAATTATCACGGCAGTGAAAAGTTCTCCTGGTTTTCCGTTCGACTCCAACATACCACCGACGTAAACATCAACGTTATCTAGACGGTTGTCGTATGTTTTGATTAATAGACTGAAAACGAATACCACATTAATCCTTTTCATAATGATTTCAGAAGAAAACACACTCACTCTAACAGTTCAGGATTTTGCTCGAACACTTCTGGATTGATGTCTCTCCAAGTTTTCTTCTTTGGTAGTTTGTAAGCCACTCTAGCTGTATTGTAATCGGGCAATCCGTTATCACGCCCGCGCATAATGTTCAGCGCTCCCAGATCTCTTCGCGAGAATTCCATCGGCCCGAACAGCTGATCGCGCACATCCGAGCACAGCAGCGGATCTTCTCGTTCGGAAAGCTGAGATGCCATACCCATCAAAAACTCCTCGGTGGGGGTCTCATCTAAAACATCCTGAAAAGAGCGATCGTAAAAAAACATATACTATTGATACCTTCTGCCATATAAAAAATTCGAAGCTTACATTGGAATTCCACCACGTGGAGCAGAGTCTGAGCGCAGGATAGTCCATCTGAGTTCTACGAAACTCGCATTTCCCGTTACGTCGAAACAAGCCGGGTGGTATGAGAGAGTGTCCAAAGCGAAAAGCAGCCGCCTGAAACATGTGGCTAACGCCGGGATGAGTGTCGGCTTTATAGCCCGTGTAGGGTGACAATTCGGCGTCAAGAAACGCTGGCAGGTACTCGTAGGATATCACATTTTGTAAACTAGCTATAACAACCCGCCGAGCTCGTTGAAAAATTTCCTCGTCGGTCCAGTCTCTATGTTGCTTACGAACACGTTTTGCCACTACGTTATGCCATCGTAGAAAAAGAATCGCGAAAGATAGTACCGCTGGGTTTTGATTTGTTCGAGGATCACCCAACACTGAAAAGATGTTTCACGTTATAAAATATTGCATACTTATAGGCGATTATACTTACGGTATAACCTCTCCGGGTTAAGCATTCTCATTACATGCGGTACCGGATTGTTGAACAGCGGTACGCGTTGAGTGTTTTTCACTGGCATTGTACCTTCCCTATCGGTGAGCAGCAGGCCATCCTGGAACGATCGCATCGCATTCAACCACGCCTCCGATGTACTGTAAATAAAGCTACCATCGATCCATGCCGTCATCTGATTGATTTGTTCTCTTGGCGCGTTCGGACTCTGGCCTGTGTTCCGATCGTACGCAGCTCTATGAAACGGAATGTACCGATCACCGCGACATTCACGGTCGTACATTTCGTCACATTTTTCAATTTCTATCCGGTGCATCTCGATTGGACAGCCAGATTCAGATGCCATGACGACCTCGTTCGTAACGACCTGCCCGAAGAAAGCTAGCAAAGCAGTACGGTTGAATTGCGACGGCAGTCCATCCTTGCCACGCATAAACAGCCGGCTCAGTCTGCGCGGCGAGGGTCGATTCGAACCGGCCAGAACGTACACTCCGTCCGAGTAGGCGGGGGGTGCTTTCCGAGTAAGGTGATTATCTGTGAATAAATAAATGGATAATATTCGATCAGGAGGCTTGCCCAGTTAAGTAGGATGGCTAATCAATGTGTTTGTGAGCGCGTACTTGAGCAGCTGGGCGATTATACGGTACGGGGAGAATAAATTACATATGCGCGAAAATTCGCAACGGTGGCTGCACCGGTAGCGTAGCCAAAAAAGGTATGTAGGAGAAGGTGTGTTTCTTTGACATGCGTTTCTTAGCCTGGGACTGTGCAGTTGCACAGTGACATACAGAAAAGAAATCTTAAACTTGATTTGCAATGTGTGGAATATATGAGACTCCATTACTATCCATATAGGAACTACTAATTTTGTTGGATTTCAATAACAAAACTATTTGTAAAACTAAAAAAGAAAAACAAATTTCACTTGATATAACCAAGTTTATTTATGTAGTTTGATTTATTGTGTGCTGACGCTAATTATTGAAGATATACATTAGTTCAATTATTTTCTCCATTATCACTGAAAATCTTTTGAATAAGAACTTTATTTCGACGAAAGAACATCGAGCGATTTCCAGTGAATTTATCACTAATTCTGAAATCTCTTTTGAATATTTCCTGATATTTGTTTTGATTATTCAACTTGTTCATTACCGAATTTCAGAGTGCAGAATAGTTCGAAACTCATCGGTTATAATCTTTGCAGAATGGATACTGTACCAATAAAATCGTTTTACGAGAAAATAACTATCATTAATTAACTGTGTGATTTGTTTTAAAAATATAAAATATGAACTACTCTAGAATTGTTAATTTTATTTGCAATGTAAAGCTTTTTTTCTTTGTGTGGACTCATCACTGCGACCAGAGACATTTGATCTATTGTGATATTGCCAAGGTGTTTTCTGTACTCCGCACTTCACGTTTTTGGCAGCATCACTATTGAATGAATGATAAGCTTTTTCATTTATATCCGTGCTTGTGTGTGAGTGTTTAACCTTTCGTTTCAAGCTTACTGCTCTACTATATCGAGCCTCTTTCTATCCTAACAATATCGCCAAGTTACAATTCCCTGGAGTCAGGCTACACCTAACCTTCCTCTATGGCCAGATTAATTCTAAAAGGGACTTATTATGTCAAGAGGAAGGAGTCTTATCGAAATCTCGTTCCCCGTGCCAATATCGCCGATTCAAATTCCCTGGAGAGGATAAATATTCCTGAGATCAGTTTTATTATAAGAAGAACTTATTTTGTCAAGAGGAAGGAGTCTTATCAAAACCTCGTTCCTCCTACCAACACCGTGCAGCAAACCAGAAGTCGTATAAGGATGTTAATTCTTAGTCGCTCAAATGTGCATGTCAAGTTTGAAGTTACATAAGATGCAATAATAAATTTGTTCATATCGTATAAAATTTAGATCCGATAAAACGCAATATTAGGTTATATACAAAGCCATTTAACGTGTCATATAAAATTGTAAAATGCGTCAATCCTCTAAGTCGTATACAATGCAATACAAAGTTGCAAATGAGGCCATTCAAGAGAGCATGCGAAGTTATACAAAATCGTTACCAATTTTTTTTTTACAATGTACGTATATGGCGTCCAGATTTGTACACATAGGCGCATTTTATGCATCTTATATTGTCATTTTTTACCAAACAAAGGTTCACTTAACAGAGTTGAGCGCGAGTTATATGAACCAATTTGTTTGCTGGGCGCGTCACAATCACAATTCCCTGAAGAGGACTCAATGCTTCACTTCTGGTCAGTTTTATTATAAGTAGGTATATGTTATATATGCATCTCCCAGATGGTCTCGAGGTACGATGCTGGCCTAACAAGCCAGTCGTCGTAGGTTCGAGTCTCGTCTCGGGAGAGACTGTTAGTGTCAGTAGGATCGTAGCGCTAGCCCCGCAATTGTTCTGTACACTAAATAGTCGGCTGCGAAGTCTGTGTATAAATAAACAGAAGGTCAAGTTCCGAATCGGAATGTAGCACCAAGGCTTTGCTTATATGTTATATATAGTAGTATAAGTTATATTTTGTCAAGAGGAGGGAGTCTTATCGAAACATCGTTCTTCCAGCCAAGACCGCGCCATAATTACAAGTCCCTGAAGAGAACTTTTTATACGTTACTCAATCCAGTTTTATTTTAAGAGTGACTTATTTTTTGTTGGAATGAAAGTTAGCAGGGGTAGTATAGAGTTCAGCTTGAAGGAAGGGTATGTAGTGGAGAGCCTGAGAATAACCCATGTTGTTTGGTTGTCCTTTGACAACCAAATGGCCTGATTCTACTAAGATTCGTACTTAGTAGCTTACTTCAGAAATTATTGGAAGAAAAACAATTGCTTGTATTTCAGTTATTTATTATTAAATTCAACATCTTTTTTTACACAAATGTATTTTCTTCATACTTTCAAGAAAAAATACAGATAAAATCATTCGTCACGGTTTCGAAGGAATTCTCGAACTTTTCCTGTAGTACGGCTCATTAGACGGCGTACACCTTCTTCGTCCATCGTTTTGGTTATCTCATTGCAAGTTTTCATCTAATTGATATCTTCCACTACCTTTTACTTTACCTTGAGTCTCCTCTTCATGATTGCTCAGTTTTTCTCAACAGATCGGAATTGGTTGGGTTAAGGTTTTTCGGAATACCTAAACTGTACCCCTTTCTCTGCATACCATTCCTGAACGACTTTGCGACAGCGCGCCAAAGCTGACCAAAACACCTCTGAAATGTCATGCGATCGAATGAACGGCAAAATTCGATTTTTGGAGGCACTTTTTTGGTACAGTTACGACGTCATTGTCTTATTCGTAATGAAAACTTTCGCTTTTCTGCCATAGCTGAAAATGCCAGGCCAAATCAAGACTGTCGTGCAAATTTGTCGATGAAAACAAGTTTGAATTTGGCTGGAACGTCTTCCGAGCCGTTACCAAGTAAAATTTTTGACCTGGAATTTGCCCACAGTAAGACTTGACATAGGTTTTATCGTCCATCAGAAGACACCCTTCGAACTTGGTCAGCCCTTGGTCGTATAGCTTCCGAGCACGGATTTTGACCACACTATTCTATTTTATGGTCAGGTTTGGCTGTTTGCTAGCTCGAAACGACTTGAAACCTTAGTGGAGTCGAATTCCCCTCACGGTACTATGGGCAGCACCGAATTCTCCGAATCACGGTCCGAAAACTTGGGATTTCCCTTGAATGTCTACAAAGTCTTACCACGCAGTTTCCGGTCGACAGTTCTTTGATTGTTTATAAAAAACTGCGGAATGTCAAAAAAGGCTGTGCCAAATTTCGCAAAAATTCGAGGTTTCCGAAATCGAACGATTTTTTTTCCAAATTCTTCAAAAAATGACTAAACATTATAAATTTCAAGTAAACCTTTTTATTAATTCATAATAAAAAAGAAGGCTTAGAGATATTTCGAGTTCATTTAAGAGTAAAATTTCCAAGAAAATTCCTCTAGGTTTTTTACAATATTATAGGTCTAAAGCTTTGAAGCGTTTCCCGATCTTAATTAGAATCGTTTGTCAATTATCAAAAGTACATAGGTGAAGCTAACAAAATTCCCGACACGTGGGCATCGAAAACTTCCCAATCCATTCACCAGGAGCGCCACAATATGAGAAAAAGTTTGTTTCAATTCTAAATGAAGCACACTTCAATAAATAATTGACAAAACAATACGAAGAATTTTTCAATAACTTCAGTATTTTTTCATAAAGTCCATTTTTTCAAAAGTCCAACATTTTCTTATAAATGAATTCCCAATCGGCACGAGAGTTACAATTGAAATAGGACTTTTTTCTTACAATTGTCCCTCGAACGTTTTGAAAATAATATGGAAATAGGTTTGGAATCGAGTAACCATTACTATTATAGAAAAAGTTGTGTTTATTTTCTTACTGAAGACACTAAAGCTTTGATTGAAAAACAAATATTTCTTTTATTTTGTATGTCATCTGACTGTCAATAATAAAAAGGACCCTCGCCTTGCCTAACTGTCTAACGAATCAAGTGTCTCCTTCACCACTCTCAGGATTCCACAGCAGGATAACGGAGGCTAATAAACTTCCTATCCCGGAGCTCGTTAGTTTCCCGCTATATGTTAGCTGGTTCGAAGCGAGAAAAAATTTGCCCAAACACCGTTGCGAAAATATGATCGAAATCCACGGGTGGCCCACTTTTATTTTGTCTTTGCGATAATTGAACTACAATTTATTTATTTTTCTCTTAAGGGTTTTAACCGCTCGCGTAGCTAAAGTGTTGGCGAGAGTCATAACTTCAATGTGAAACGCTTCATTATGCAATCAGGACTAGAAACACGTTACTCCTGGCAACACTGTTGTTAGTCCGACTACGGTTGTAGCACTGACTTGCACCACGCGACCCGGTGGTAGCAGGTTATTAAGCTGAAACCTCTCTCAAACTCCTTCCGATTCAAGGATCCTAGCCAAATAGTAAATGGTGATTTTTTAAGAATTTGGTTTTTCTTTGAAAACAAACGCATAGAGATTACAAAACTGTATGAAATTTTTATTTGAGCCTATAAATTGGTTTATGCCATTTACTTTTTATAGATAATTTCATTCAAATGTTTGCCACGGCTACAATTTTAATGGTCCAGACGAAAAGTCCAATTTTGGGTTACTTTTTCGAGCATTACGGCTGGTATCTCGCGAATAACGCGTGTAATGTTGTCTTCCAAGGCTGAAATTGTTGTTGGCTTATCTGCATAGACGAGAGACTCAGCGAAGCCCCACAAAAAATAATCTAGCGGTGTTAAATCGCATGATCTAGGCGGCCAATTCACCGGTCCATTTCGTGAGATGAATTGCTCACCGAACTCATTCCGCAATATGTCCATTGATTCGCGCGATGTGTGGCACATCGCTCCGTCTTGCTGAAACCACATGTCAACAAGACCCAGCTCTTCATTCCGCGTCGAACACTCGACAGAAACGGACGTGCAAAGTGGTCGTTCTATTACAATCCGGTCCGTGTGTACGAATAGCCAAACAAAAGAGTGTATTATTCGCGCTAAAGGCCAACTAGATTGTGAGTTGTGTCGATACGTTCTGTACCCGGCTCACAACTTTGGCTGTATTGGTGCAAAATACCAGCTGCAGTTTTGATCTGTGCACCGTGAATAGATCTTTTTAATCCAAGCCCATCAGTTGACAGTCGAGTCCGTGTCGCTGTGCTGAGTGATCTCACACCCGGCTCACTGCTGGTGGCTGTATTGGTGCTGCTGTACTGGTGCTGCTGGCTGCTTTGGGTGCAGCTTCGAACGATCGGACAACCACTGCTGGAAGGAAGAAGTAAAGAGGTACGTGTTCTTGTCGGCGCTAGTGCGCTAGTGCGCTACATTTAGCGCAATGGATATAGATCCCTCGCCTCCCGTGCCACCATCCCCGAACCCCCCTGACCCTGACCCTTCTGTTACCCCCTCCCCTGTTCATTCTCCAGTCCCCCCTCGCCCCAGGCTTTACCCGGACGGATCTCAACAGGGCAGCTATACTGTTTATTTTCGTCCAAAGGCAGGAGTGAATTCAAAGCGTTTAAACATACTGCAAATTGCTAAAGACCTGACGAAGGGGTACAAGGCCGTGACCGAAATTTCCAAGGTCCGACCTAACAAGCTCCGTGTCGTGGTCAGTGATCTGGCACAGGCCAATGCTATCGCTTGCTCTGAGTTCTTCACACGCGAGTATCGCGTCTACATACCCGCACGAGACGTGGAGATCGACGGTGTCATAACCGATTCGAGTCTGTCTGTCGAGTGTATCCTAAAAAGCGCAACCGGTTGCTTCAAAAATACCGAAACACAGGCGAAGATTTTGGATTGTAAGCAATTGCGGTCCATGTCTCTCGTCGGCGGTAAAAAAGTTTACACTCCGTCAGACTCGTTTCGCGTTACGTTTGCCGGATCTGCACTCCCTAGCCACGTCTCGATCGACCGGGTTCGTCTGCCTGTGCGATTGTATGTACCCCGTGTTATGAATTGCACCAATTGCAAGCAGTTAGGCCACACAGCCGCCTACTGCTGCAATAAGGCACGATGTAGCAAGTGTGGGGAGACTCATGCGGAAGATTCTTGCAGTGTTAATGCTGAAAAATGTATTCACTGTGGGGAAAACCAGCATGAGCTCTCCACATGCCCGGTGTACATGCAGCGCAGAGATAAAATCAAGCGGTCACTTAAGGAGCGTTCAAAGCGTTCTTACGCTGAGATGCTGAAGAAGACCGTGACCACTTCTACCATAACATCGAACCCCTTTGATCTGTTGCCCTCTGATGAAACCGATTCTGACGATTCAGCAGCGGGAACATCTTATGCCAATCCTGGGGAGTCTAGGAAGAGGAAAAATGTTTCTTCTCCTAAACTTCCCCGTAAAGGTCCTAAGATTTCCCAAAGTGTAATGAAAAGTACGAACAAACCAAACAGTGCTGCGGAAAAACCGAAGCAAACTCCTCCTGGGCTTGCAAATTTAAAGTCCCAGAAGGAGTTCCCAGCACTGCCAGAAACATCTAAAACCCCAGTTGTTCCTTTTGCACATCCAGTTGATGAAACAAACTCTGGATTAGTGAAATTTTCTGACATTGTGGACTGGATTTTTGAAAATTTCAATGTACCCGATCCAATTAAAATTTTTCTTACAGCATTCCTCCCAACAGTTAGATCATTTTTGAAGCAATTGACTGCCCAATGGCCCCTCCTTGCAGCGATTGTATCTTTCGATGCCTAATTCAACTGCGTATATGAAGGATTCTATCTCTGTCTTACAGTGGAATTGTAGAAGTATTTTACCAAAAATTGATTCGTTTAAAGTTTTGATAAATAAAAACAAATGCGATGCATTTTCCCTTTGTGAAACTTGGCTTACTTCAAATACTGATCTCAACT
This sequence comes from Wyeomyia smithii, assembly GCF_029784165.1. Lineage (NCBI taxonomy): Eukaryota > Metazoa > Arthropoda > Insecta > Diptera > Culicidae > Wyeomyia > Wyeomyia smithii. Next base: position 125,210,445 of record NC_073696.1, on the reverse strand, counting down.
TTCATGATTTTAATATTATTCGCCTTGATCGAGACACCCCATATGGAGGAGTACTTTTAGGGATTAAAAAGTGCTATTCTTTCTATCGTATTAAGCTCCCCTCGATTCCAGGCATCGAAGTTGTCGCATGTCAAATGACAATACAAGGTAAAGAGCTTTGTATTGCCTCAATATATATTCCTCCCAGAGCACAGGTTGGGCAACGGCTGCTCTTTGATTTAATAGAACTTCTTCCCTCGCCACGTTTGATTTTGGGAGACTTCAACTCTCATGGCGTGGCTTGGGGTTCCCCATACAATGATAACCGCTCCTCTTTAATCTATAACCTTTGCGATGACTTCGACATGACTATTTTAAACAACGGTGAAATGACACGTATCCCGAAACCTCCAGCGCGCCCAAGCGCTTTGGATCTATCCTTATGTTCGACGTCGCTACGGTTGGATTGCACATGGAAGGTAATCCTTGATCCTCACGGTAGCGACCATTTGCCTATTCTTATTTCAATTAATAACGGGTCAACTCGCATGCGACCAATTGACATTCCGTATGACCTCACACGGAATGTCGATTGGAAGTTATACGAGGAAATGATTTCAAAAGCGGTCGAGTCGATTCAACATCATCCACCACTTGAAGAATACAACCTCCTCGCGGGCTTGATTCTCGACGCCGCGTTGCAAGCCCAAACGAAGAAATATCCCGGCGTAACGATCAAAGAACGGCCTCCCACTCCGTGGTGGGACCAAGAGTGCTCCGATGTCTACACGCAAAGATCCGACGCGTATCTGACCTTCCGGGATACAGACGATGCCGACGACTTTAAACGTTATTCGGAGCTTGATACCAAGTTTAAAAGCTTGACTAAGGCAAAGAAACGCGGATATTGGCGTCGGTTCGTAAACGAGACGTCGAGGGAGACATCAATGAGCACTCTTTGGAACACAGCCCGAAGAATGCGGAATCGCGTAACGGTCAACGAAAGCGAGGAGTCTTCAAGTAGGTGGATATTTGATTTTGCCAGGAAAGTATGTCCGGACTCTGTTCCTGAGCAAAACATTGTTCGCGATGCGTCTCCGGGCCACGACGCGATTGAATCACCTTTTACGATGGCAGAATTTTCAGTTGCCCTCCTGTCCTGTAACAATAACGCGCCTGGGTTAGATAGAATCAAATTCAACTTGTTGAAGAATCTACCCGGCAATGCCAAGAGGCGCTTGTTGAACTTGTTCAATAAGTTCCTGGAGCAAAATATTGTACCGCAGGATTGGAGGCAAGTGAAGGTGATCGCCATCCAAAAACCAGGGAAACCAGCTTCTGATCACAACTCTTATAGGCCGATTGCAATGCTATCCTGTATCCGGAAATTGATGGAAAAAATGATACTCCGTCGTTTAGACCATTGGGTCGAATCAAATGGACTACTATCAGATACTCAATTTGGCTTCCGCCGTGCCAAAGGGACGAATGATTGTCTTGCGTTGCTTTCAACAGATATTCAGCTGGCGTATGCTCGCAAAGAACAAATGGCGTCTACGTTCTTGGACATTAAGGGGGCTTTTGATTCCGTTTCTATTGACATTCTTTCGGGTAAACTTCACCGACAAGGATTTTCTCCAATTTTGAACAATTTTTTGCACAATGTTGTCCGAAAAGCACATGCATTTTACGCACGGCGATTTGGCAACTTTTCGCATTAGCTACATGGGTCTTCCCCAGGGCTCATGTTTAAGCCCCCTTCTTTACAACTTTTATGTAAATGACATCGACGAATGTCTGGCAAACTCATGCACGATAAGACAACTTGCAGACGACAGTGTAATCTCTGTTACAGGAGCCAGAGCTGCCGATTTGCAAGGACCATTGCAAGATACCTTGGACAATTTGTCTGCTTGGGCTTTACAGCTAGGTATCGAATTCTCTCCGGAGAAGACTGAGATAGTAGTTTTTTCTAGGAAGCATGAACCTGCTCAGCTTCAAACACAATTAATGGGTAAAACGATTTCTCAGGTTTTGGTACACAAATATCTTGGTGTCTGGTTCGACTCTAAAGGCACCTGGGGTTGTCACGTGAGGTATCTGATGAAAAAATGTCAACAAAGAGTGAATTTTCTTCGTACAATAACCGGACAATGGTGGGGAGCCCACCCAGGAGACCTTATAAGGCTTTACCAAACAACGATATTGTCTGTTATTGAATACGGGTGTTTCTGCTTCCGCTCCGCAGCAAACACACATTTGATCAAACTGGAGCGAATACAATATCGTTGTTTGCGTATCGCCTTAGGTTGCATGCAGTCGACCCATACGATGAGTTTGGAGGTCTTAGCTGGAGTACTACCATTGAAAAACCGCTTCTGGAGCCTGTCTTCTCGTATTCTTATCAAATGTGAGGTCTCGAACCGTCCCGTGATTGAAAATTTTGAAAGGTTAATCGAACTTAATTCTCAAACCCGTTTTATGACATTGTATTTCAATCACATGTCCCAAAATATTAACCCTCCTCGAATATTCCAAATCGTCTCGACTTATCAAATACTTCTGATTCTACTGTGTTTTTCGATACATCCATGATAGAAGAAACTCGTGGAATCCCGGATCATTTACGCGTGCAGCAGATCCCAAAAAATTTTTTCCAATAAATATCGAAACATCAACTGCGACAATATGTACTACACTGACGGATCACTTCTTGATGGGTCCACTGGCTTCGGTATCTTCAATAACAATTTAACCGTCTCCCATAAGCTCGATAATCCTGCTTCTGTTTACGTCGCAGAACTAGCTGCAATTCAGTACACCCTAGGGATTATCGAAAAAATGCCCACGGACCATTATTTCATCTTTACGGACAGTCTCAGTTCCATTGAGGCTCTCCGATCGATGAAAGATGTTAAGCACTCTCCGTATTTCCTGGGGAAAATACGGGAACATCTGAGTGCTTTATCCGAAAAATCTACTCAGATTACCTTAGCGTGGGTCCCTTCTCACTGCTCGATACCGGGTAATGAGAAAGCGGACTTTTTGGCTAAGGTGGGCGCAACAAACGGTGATATTTATGAAAGACCAATTGCCTTTAATGAATTTTTCGCATTTGTACGTCAGAATACGATCATCAGTTGGCAAAATTCTTGGACCAAGGGGGAACTGGGAAGGTGGTTACATTCCATAATCCCCAAGGTATCGACGAACCCGTGGTTCAAGGGGTTGGATGTAGGGCGGGATTTCATTTGCGTGATGTCCCGGCTTATGTCCAATCACTATAGATTTGACGCGCATCTCCGTCGTGTTGGGCTCGGGGAAAGCGGTATCTGTGCCTGTGGTGAAGGTTATCACGACATAGAGCACGTTGTTTGGTCATGCCCTGTACACCGTGACGCCAGGTCTAGATTAATAGCTTCCCTGCAGGCCGAAGGTAGGCAGCCGGCTGTTCCTGTTCGTGATGTCTTGGCGAGCCGTAACCTATCCTACATGTCCCTTATATACGTTTTCCTGAAATCCATCCACGCCCCAGTTTAGTCCTATCATCTTCCGCCTACATCCAACCAAACGACAAGAACACGTTAAGACCCCGGATCCGGAAACAGCAACTAGACCCGCACGATACTCTCAGGCCCCGAGGGAGACAACCCAATATGCCAGTCCGTAATATCTTGGCCCAGCAGCGGAACATATTCAATATGCTGCTTACCTATGGCGATGGAAAACCATCAAACAACTATTCAGTGCTTTTCATGCAAAACATTCTAGCTTAAGTTAGATTTAGTTTCAGCTCGTAGTCGGCAGCGAGGATAAAAAATTAGCTTTTAGTTATTAAGATACTTTAGTAAGTAAGCTACCAGATATAATTGGCGCCGTTAAACATTGAATTGTATTTGTGCCGTGTCAAATAAACTATAGATGAGGAAAAAAAAAAAAAAAGACCCAGCTCTTCAATTTCCGGCAGTAAAAATCAGAAATCATCGCGCGATAGCGAGCGCCATTGACCGTAACGTTGCGATTTTGATCATCTTTGAAGAAGTACGGACAAATGATGCCTCCAGCATGTAAACCGCACCAAACCGTGCATTTTTCTGGGTGCATTGGCGATTCTTGTATTGAATCTGGTTGCTCTTCGATCCAAATGCGGCAATTTTGCTTATTAACATACCCATTTAACCAGAAATGAGCTTCGTCACTGAACACAATTTTTCGGTAAAAAAGTGGATTTTCGGCAAGTTGTTCTAAGGCCCATTCACCTAAAATTCGACGCTGCGGCAAGTCGTTCGGCTTCAATTTATGTACGAGTTGTATTTTTTAAGGCTTTACACCAAGATCCTTCCGTAAAATCTTCCATGTAGTCGAATAACACAAGCCCAATTGCTGCGAACGGCGTCGAATTGACATTTCACGGTTTTCCACTACATTGGCTGATACGGCAGCAATATTTTCTTCTGTACGCACTCTATGTATACGTGTTGGTGGGTTTATGTCCAACAGAGTAAAACTGGCTTGAAATTTCGTCAAAATAGCTTGAATAGCTTGCTCAGTAGGTCGATTATGACGACCAAAAAATGGTCGTAATGCGCGAAAAACATTTTTCACAGAGGACGAATTTTGGTAATAAAATTGGATTATTTGTAAGCGTTGTTCAGGCAGAAGTCTGTTCATGGTGGAATGGCAAACCAAACTGAGTACATTAGACTTTGACAGCTGTCAGAATTCCCGCGTGAACTGTCAAATCTGAATACACGAAAAACCAAATGCAAAAAATCACCCTTTACATTCCCCATTTACTAGGTCCAATTCTTTCGAACGTGCTTGAGAAAGTAAGCATTAAGCGATCAATCAGAGGATTTTGCGTTTTAACAAGGCTTGACAGTTTTCAATAGTACAATAGTTCAAGTGGTCAAATAAAATGTTCTGCCTTTGGCAGGATGTATAGTAGATTTTCCTACTGATTGTTGCGAGATCGAAGGAAATCCCTCGAAAATTACCCGATTTATTATTTGTTTATTTTTTATTTATTTCATTTGTCAATGCATGTAGAGTAAGAATCACTTCTTTTTAAAATTCTACACTTAGAAGAAAAAAAACACATACTTAACATTGTTTGCAATCACATTTAATTTTTCATCCTACCTAAACCACTATTTTTCAAACTCATATCTTGAATTTAATTTAATTTCTTCCTTCCATCCAATTGGTACAAGCATGGCGGAATCTAGCAGAACAGGTAGTATCTTTTACATCAGTAGAAAGATGACTCCACCAGACAATTGCACGTACAAAGAAGGTTTTTCCATATTGCGAAGTGAAAAATTGCGGCAAAATGTAATCTCGAACGCGGGAACTACGAAATGGCTGTAGTTTTTCACGCATGTATTCGGGACCGTTGTGAGTGACTTTATACAAAGTAAAAAGTCAGCGAAATTTGTAAAAGTTTTCTAAAGGAAGACCAAGAAGCTGGTTTTGCAGATAAGTAACTCTAGCATATCTATTAAGATTGAAAACCCCAACGAACACAACAATTCAGAGCCACCCGCAACCTGGTTAATACTCGTACAGGAGCATCGATGATAAGCTCAGATCCGTAAGTGAATTGGGGAAGTAACAGAGATTTAAACTTTTTCAATTTAACATTTACTCGTAACATGCTAGCTATTATTTTCAAATGCCCTAGACCAGCATAAATTTTACTGCATTTTACTGTCTGTCCCATTGCAAATTATTTTGTAGAATTACAGTCACACCAGTATTATGGGCCAGCTAAGCATAATTGATTTTTTTAATTAACGATAAAAAAAACAAAAAAATAAGATTAAACCTTCGCTTTTTTACTAACTTGTGCTAAGTACATTGAAGTTTGATGTTGAAAATATATTTTCGTTCTTACACAACTTATTTAATCAAAAATTTACAAAATGTTATGCTCTTCCGATTCCCACTATTATGGGCCACTTTTTGACTCTCCCAGTATTATGGGCCAATGCTCCCAGTATTAAGAGCCAGGCGAATGTTTTTTTTTGTTTTGAAGACAGAGACATTATTTTAAAGAGTAATTCCAACTGTAAGGTTAACATCGAGAGGCAGGTTAGACTATCAGAAAGACATTGAATCAATTTCGACAACAGGTTTAAGTTTGGTTTATTTGACACGGCACAATAATTTCGATAACACATTATTGTAATATTTTGCTCCGCCTTTTTTCAAAGTTTGTTTTTCTCATGTTTTGAACACTCATATGTTTTGACACTATCTCCCAGACAGTCTCGCGATACGGCGCTGGCCTAAGAAGCCAGTCGTCGTGAGTTCGAGTCTCGGCTCGGGAAAGACTGTAAGTGTCAGTAGGGTCGTAGCGCGCTATCCTCGTAATTGTCCTGTACACTAAAACAGTTGACTGCGAAGTATGTGTATAAATAATTCAGATCGAGTTCCGAATCGTAGCACCAAGGCTTTGCTTTTCTATGTTTTGACAATAGGTATCTTTTTACTCCGTCGGAAAGAACACAGCAATCTAAGCTGGAAGGCAGGAGTTCGATTACCGATACAGTCACCTGTCACCCGAAATTCGGTCGGCTGCCTTAGAGCATAAGCATAATTGATAACTGTGAAAATGCGAGTGCTTATGAAACCAATAAGAAGCCTAAATTTTCAAACTGGGTACAGTAACCAAAGTTTAGAAATCAGGGTTGATATTGACTTTAAAGCAAGATCATGAAAATTTAGGATAAACAAACGTTAGTACCAGTTTCTCCACTAATTAAAATGCCGATAAGTAAATATATTCACAAGTTATGCTCAGTAGTGCACTAAACTTCAATTTGACTATCAAAAGTCATTAATATGCGTCAAAAACTAATACAATATATAGCCTAGCCGATATTACTGGGTGGCCCATAATACTGGGAAAACCAAATTTCGTGACTAGTATTATGGGCCAATATTTAGCAGCGTATGAAAATAGTTAAAATGCGAAATCCAGAGCGGATACTTCATAATTCGATAAATACATAGTAATTATTAATAGTTCCTTTCATTTTGATGAAATTGACGATGTTTTACACGAACTCTAGCCTTATTTTCCACGACTGACTTTTTGCAAATGAGGTGAAAACAACAACAAATTTCACTGTGCTACAAATGAAAAAAAAAATGCAAGAACTTCTGCAGTGACCTAGTGTAGATTGTAGGTCTTGTTGAGTGTAACATTCGCTCATACTAGAAATTTTCCAAACACCCCCAAAACCTGAAGTTATGGTCAAAATACGGTTTTTTGGACCTCAGCGCATATAATATTTTTCAACTCAGTCATTTATCAACCGATTTTCAATATTTAAGCAGTTTTAGAAAGAAAACAAATAAAGCTTTTAAAATATTTACTGGTTTGTTCTAATATTAATAAAACATGTTAAGTTATTTGAGTTTATATCTAATTTTTTAGACTTTTTCACGCAATTTTCAATTTAATTTTAAATTTGCCGTCTATTTTTGTAAGAAACATACCACAAATATACAACAATTTCAAAAGTATATTAAATTCTGAATCAAATGAAAGTAGTTTTGTGAAAATCGGTTGATATTTGGCTTAGTTATTTATATATTTTTTAAGAAAACCAGAATTTTTGGCTTCTATCGCACAATTATTTCACGGTGATACAAATGATGAACAAATGCAAGAACTTTTGAAGTGACTTAGTGAGGGTTGTAGCTTTTGTCAAGTGTTACGTGCGCATTTACTTGAAGTTTTTCAAATACCTCGAAAATTATAAGTTATCTTCAAAACCCTGTTTTTTACCCAAGCTCACATTTTTATGTTTAATACGGTTATTTTTCAACCGAATTTTTATATTTTGGCTATTAAATTAAAATTAAATTGAAAAATTGCGTGAAAAAGTCTAAAAAATTGGATTCAAACTCAAATAACTAAACATGTTTTATTGATATTCCTTAAAACCTGTATATATTTTCAAAGCTCTATTTGTCTTCTTTCTAAAACTGCTTAAATATTGAAAATCGGTTGATAAATGACTGAGTTAAAAAATATTATATGCGCTGAGGTCCATAAAACCGTATTTTGACCATAATTTCAGATTTTGGGGGTGTTTGGAAAATATCTAGTATGAGCGAATATTAAACTCAACAAGACCTACAACCTATGCCTAGATTGGAAGCGTAGTCTACATAATTGATAATGTCGCCATTCATTATAAGATTTGGTAAGATTTCGGGTCGTTGACGTCTAGTTATACACATAGCTTTTGTTTTTGAACAGTTGATCTATAGCATGTTAGCTGTGGACCATTGTGCAATGCTACACAGATCTATATTTACCAGTCTATCCATTTCAGTCACAGATTTTTCAGATGAGCACAAGTAAATTTGTACATCATCTGCGAACATATGGATTTGGCAGTGTTTCAATACAGATGGCAAGTCATTGATGAATAATGTAAAAAGCAGAGGTCCAAGTACTGAGCCTCGAGGAACACCCGAAGCAATCGGCAACTGACTTGACAGTTTACCGTCGATTTCAACGCATTGAGATCGATTTTTTAGGTACAATTCCATCAATATAACAGCCTCACGAGAAAAATTAAATTGATGAGAAAATTTTTTAAGCAGCTTCACATGTGATACTCTGTCAAAGACTTTTGAAAAATCTATAAATAACAGTAATGCTAACCCTTTCCTGTCTATCACTCTATAGATATTAGGGTGGGGAATCGTTATATGGAAAAAAACGAACCTTGATAGCAGAAAGCCAGAACCAAGTTTTTTTTGTTCTATTTGGGGCCCCAAAAAATCCTGAGTTTATTAGAAGTCGATTGCTTTTGTCTCCGCTTGGCGCATTGCATTTTAAATTTATATGGATATTTGTATGGAAAAACCAACTTTTTTGCATTTTCCATTCTAAGGAGCTCAAAACGGCTCAAACCATAGGTTTCATCACTTCAAATGGTAGGTTTTTAGATGCCTAATAACTTGGCCGAAGACACTAAAGAGCTAGGGTGTGCCAAAAAAATGCTAGAGCTGTTCAAAGTTGAGTATGTCGAAATTTATGTTGCAAATTATTTTTTCTGCCAACACTGCCAGTGTACCGGCGTTAGTCTGATTTTCATCAGTAGTAACCTCCGAAACACGGTGTAGATTCTATTTACGCCTAGAATATTGACCTGAATTTGTTTGTTTGGTCTAGCTGAATGTATAAACTCGTTACGACAGGTTACTTCTGATGGGAATCCTACTGACGCCGGTACATTGGTAATGTTGGCAGAAAACAAGTTTTTCTGCATTTAAATCGACATACTCAACTTTGAACAGCTATAGCTCTTCTTAGGGACATTCTAGCTCTTCAGTGTCTTCTGCTAAGTTGTTAGACATCTAAAATACTATACTTTAACATAATGAAGTGCATTATTAGAGCATTATTGAGCTCTCTAGAGAGGTAAATGCAAAAAAGTAGGTTTTCCCATATGAATTTTCATACAAATTTGAAATGCAATGCGCCAAGCGGAGACAAAACCAATCGACCTCAGGTAAGTTTAGGGTTGTTTGGGACCCCAAAAGGAACCGAAAAAACTTGGTTCTGGAAAATCGATCACTTTTCCCCACTTTAATAGATATCATCATTCACTTTGAGTAAGCCTGTAACGGTACTGTGATTGGCTCTAAAACCTGACTGTTTGGTGGTGAGCAAATTATAGCGACGAATAAACTCTTGAATTTGACCTTTTATAATCTTCACGAAAGCTTTAGACAGTGAACACAACAATATTGCTTTTTTATACACTTTTCCGCTCATAGATTTCAATTTTACATCCTCATGTAGGCGAACTTCCTGACAGACGTAACGAAAACACTCCTTTTTATGTGTGGACCCCACTGCGACCAGTAGTTGTTTGATCTATTGTGGCATTGTCCGGACGTTTTTGCTGTTTGCACATTTCTGTTTTTTTTTTACCATTTTGCAGTGCTACTTATTGAGAAGTAACCTGCTCCGTGTTATAGTGCTTTTTTGTCTTCTCCTTCAGACTTAGACATATACATATACTACTTAGACATATACATATACATATACAGACATATACTCCTGCAGGCTATCACTCTGAAAGCATATAACGTGCTATAGTCTATGATATTATCGAAGCTTTAGATCAGTGGTTATTAAGTCTGGAGGGAAGTTATAGTACTTTTTGTCTTCTCATTCAGATCTAGTAACCTACTTTCTTCCTTATCGATTCTATCATATCCTCCTGCAAGCTATCACTCTAACAGCGTAGACGTGCTATAGAAAGCTTTAGACAGTGAACACAACAATATTGCTTTTTTATACACTTTTCCGCTCATAGATTTCAATTTTACATCCTCATGTAGGCGAACTTCCTGACAGACGTAACGAAAACACTGCTTTTTTATGTGTGGACCCCACTGCGACCAGTAGTTGTTTGATCTATTGTGGCATTGTCCGGACGTTTTTGCTGTTTGCACATTTCTGTTTTTTTTTTTTTTTACCATTTTGCAGTGCTACTTATTGAGAAGTAACCTGCTCCGTGTTATAGTGCTATTATCGTGTTATAGTTGATATTATCGAAGCTTTAGACGAGAGGTTATTAAATCTGGAGAGAAGAATTTGCGTGGAAGAGCCTGAGAATAAACCCATACTTAAGGTCCTTTTTGCGAACAAATCGTTTGGTTCTACTAAGATTCGAACCTATCACCATTCGCTTGTCAAAGCTGACTCTGTAACCTTGCGGCTACGAAGCTCGACAAACACTGCTTAGTTATAGGATTAACAATATTTTTGAGCAAAACTTGGAATTAATAAACTTAGTAAAATTCATACATATGCGGATTTTGTTTAAATTTGGGAAAAGAATAGATACCGATACTTTTCAAATTTGGTAATGAAGAATTCCATAATTGAAAACGCTGATTGAAAATGTTTCAATGTTTTCTGGATTCTGATGTTTAAAAACATGCATAAAAAAGTGAACAGCTTTAATCAAAAGTTGGTAAAATACTACAGAAAACTGCCAATAAGACAAGTTATTAGATTTAGTGCTGTGCGCCGACCAAATCATCGGCGGTGGCGGCGGCGTAGAAAACATTCTGCCTCGGCGGCGCACCGGCGTAACGCCGTTGGGTTTTATCGGCGGCGGTAGCGGCGTATATCGGTGTGCCGCTAATTACCACTTCTAAAATATTGACTGTAATTTTTGATTGTGTACTAATATAAAAATACATAAAAAATCAACAACAACAAAAGTCATCTACGAACCAGCAATAAAAATATGACGCCATTGGTAATATGGAACGATTTCAGCTATTATTTAAAATTGGAAAGTTTAATCTTTAATTTCATTATTTTCTGAATTAATTCAGGCTTTCATTAAATTAAACGTCCCTATTGCTGAAAACACGAAAAAAATTATGTGAGCTTTTCAAGCATTTCTATTTGATAATCGTATCTTACAGAGAGTGTAGACCACAAGAATAGAGTCTTTGGAGGATATTTTTTTACAAAAGCTTTATTTTGAAGAGAATCGTTACTTGAAAATGACGTCAGAATCAGCCTTGAATGCTTGATTGTTCTGTATAGAAAAAAACCTTCACCTTGCCTTGTTGATTATTTTGATAACTAGAACTATTTGAAAAAAAATTCTATTTCAGCACAGTATTATCAAATATACAATTAACGCGAAAGTTCACTTGGGTTCTTTCGACACTTTTTCCAAGTTTTTTTACTTTAAGTAATTGTAACATCTGTTTTGATAAACTGAACTCAATGATTTCCACTTATATTGAACGCAGAAAAGTATGCTAAAGTCTTTAATAAAATTCAATAAAACGTATGGCCAAATAAAAAAAGGCCCCTTTTTTGATCAAATCATCGACTTACCAAAATAGTCAGCCAAAACAACGATTTTGGAACAAAAGTTTCAGCAACCATAATTTATTTTCGCACGGCTAATAAAGCTGAATCCCGTTCAAACACGGTTTTTGCGAAATGGAACAAAATACATTGTTTTATCAATATGCCGAAAATAAGAACAAGTTTTGCAAGAAAGAAGTGTTCAAAGAACACATGTCAGAAGAAGTCCCGCACGACAGTATTCTAGAAGTAATCTAAAATTTTTACCAAAATAATTAATGAAATCTTCATTTCTTCGTTATTTCCCGAACATTCCTTTGAAACAAAATAATACACAATGACAAAAATATAAACATAAATTCCTGGCTCCGTGAAAATCATTCATTAGCCGTGTCAATCGAATCTATTGAATAAATTACATAATTTCATTCGGAACAGAAGAATACGAAGTCCTAACTCTTTGTTAAAGCTTAACATTCTTGATGTAAAATGCTGCATCGAATAATTTAAAAAAAAATAGAGTAATCTACACTCAACTCAGAATTAGGCAAAAATCAGCCTACATTACTATCATTACCGGCGCGTAAAAAATTTGCTTGATGGCGCGCCGACTCAAAATCATCGGAGGCCGCGGCGCGGCGTGGCGGCGCACAAGACTAATTAGATTGACAAAGCGGTAGTGGAAGATGCTCTCTAATCTTTTAGGCAACGCACAGGACTGAAGTTTAACGATAATAATAATTATATAATAGGTTGTACTCATAATTAGAACATGAGTTTATATGAACTCAAAATTTTCAAATAAACGAATTTTCAAACAAAACGGTAATAACCGAAAATAATAAAAAAGAAATCGAAACAAGAAATGCTTGGGATCAAGAAGTCCAGGATATTTCAACGGTTAAAATTAATACCAATCGAAACACGAACAAACATCAACTAAATAATTGACCATTCATTTAAATAATTTGAAAAACCGATGCGAATAATCGCATTTACTAAACACCATGCGCCTCCATTGGATTCAATATTTGCTTAGTTCTCCATCGAAGTGATTGCATAAGTAACATGGAAGGGCTATTCTGAGCCTCGCTTGAGCCAGTGTTTTTTTTTTTTAGGTGAAAAACCACTGGTCACACCTCACATCATACGAAAAAAAAGTTGGAGGCACTAGACCATTAATCAACGAATGAACTGTTCCGGGTAGAGTCGCCATCCTGAGGAACGCTACGTCGACGAGTGCCATACATTGCATACTTAATTCGTTTGTTAACAGCTGATATATTATAGTTATCATGCTCCATTTCAAAGAGAAAAATCTCTCAGCTCCGGAATCTGACTCCCGGGTTACGCTATTAACCTTCTATCTTTTGGTGCAGACAATCAGCATACGAAATGCCTCGTTCAGATGTTAATGAATGAGATGTTAATGAAGCACGATTAATTGCGCATGTCAGTACATATTTAATGACTACGCAAGGAAACTCCTCGCGCGCTTGTATCATGAAGAAAACAAAAACGGAAGCTAACCAATGTCAGCGGTTAACTCATGAATTATGGTCAGTGGCTTCTGATTATCGGCAGCAATAAAACTCAAATTATCCAATAACTGATTATTGCAGTAACGGATCCTGATTAGCCTCGAGATACTTCAGTTTTGACTATCGCCAACATAACTATATCGAATGAAAACTCATTTCAAATTTATATTACCTCACTAAGCCCAACCAAAAATAGAACATGAAACATTCCAAAATTAAACACGTGTAACTATTCAAAAGATTCCATTGTTAAGAAACCATATATAAATAGAACTATTTGTTGGCAAGTTGTAGCACAAAAGCTATGCGTGACTTCGCGAAACACACTTGAAACAGATAGACTGGTAAGTTCCGCGAGATGTCAATGAGAAATTTTTTGCGATCACCTCACGTGCCGTCATTGGCTGTTTGCGCACTAGCTGGAACCACGAGCCTCCTGTTATGAGTTAATAGCCTCACATGAGTTGGCAAATATTTCGATCCATGCAATTTGGTACAACACGTTACAGATCAATCTGTCGGCTGGATGGAGGCCGGTGCTAGCGAGGTGTTAGCGGGGTGCTCAGTCAGTGCCTGTCCGCTTGAATATTATTTGAGTATTCTGTTACCAACCCGTTCAAATACAAATTCGTGAGCACATGTCGTGTTCAGTTTGATCATGGCTGAAGTTTGCATAAGCCCTTTTCTAAAAATTATTTGTTTGGGTTTAAATTAAAAATGCTTTTTAATTTTGTGGGATGTGTTGTTTCCCAAGTGGCTGCCCCTCGAAATAAAAAGATAACTGCTGAAGTAATTTTTTCACAATTCACAAATATAAGTGATTAGGCTTTCGCTTCTTAGTTGGGAATTTCAATTTAATTCAACATCACGCCTGCGGTCAATTTCAAGCCGAATTTGAAACGTGGGCGTCAACTAAACCAACTTTTTGATTTGCACCGAACATCGTTTTGAAAAATGTCGGAAATCGTTCCACGGTCGATCTGGAATCTGAATGAGCCATTTATTCGCAATGGCACTTAATTAGGTGTGGTTGAGTCTCGGATCGAGGGCTTCGAAGACTTACCACCTGCAACCAGCAGACCGTGAAGCGAAACAACCGTTCGAAAAGATTATAATCTCAGGGTTTAAACACGTTTATATCACCAGCCAGCTAATTTGTCTATCTTTGTGTACCTATGCATTGCGTGCTCAATTCGTTACAGGGAAGTCATCGAACGGTTAAATATTTCATTATTCGTGTGGTTTTAAAATAATCTTGATTCTAGCAGTGATGAAGATACATGATACATCCTATTCTGTAGGTTTTAAAGTGAAAGGGATTTATAGCATTCATCGTTTAGTAAAGTCGAAAAAGTACGAGTTTCGTTTTTATTGAAAAAAAATGAAAGAATTTGAAACGAATTCAAATTAAAAATACTTGTGATTTTTTAATTTTTCAGTGATCCAGTACATTATTTTTTAACATATTGTTTTGAATAGTTGGTACCACAATTTTCCGCATTTTGGTGGACGCAAAGCTTATTTTTGAATCGATTGCTGTAAAAATGAAGGAAAGCCGTTGGAAAGTGACTGAGTCTTAAGAATTGGAAAGTAGACTATTTTCGTGACACTCTCCATGAATTCGAATTTTCAATCTGCACCCCCATGTTGTCGTAAAACGTCAATAAAATCTCAAGTTCGGGTCGAGTTTGAATATCATAAAAAAAAATTGTTCGGGTCGGGATCAACCAAAAAAATGGGTTTGAAAAATCTCAATCCTGACATTCTATTAAACATGATTCACCGTACTTTGAAAAAATATATCGAAATCGAATCTGAGTGTGCTAATCAATTTTAAAAAATGATACAACTATCTTCTGCTCATTATTTTGTATTTAAACTTTATCATCACAAAATAAAGAAATATTGTCTATCTTAAAGTACATCTTCTTGAGAGTATTTTCCCAAATTTTCATAGAAAATTGGGTAATAGGGAGAAAGCTGAAGCGATTTCAAACGCGCCTCGTCACGGTGAAAAAATCCAAACTTTTACATTTTTTCTTGAGCAAAAACATAAACGTCCCCTTGAATAAGGTCAAAACTTCTGAACAAGAAATCCACGATAGGACAACCGCACAAAAGTACCATTGTCGAGCGTGTGTTTCAATCGTACAATACATTTCCAATTTATATTTAGCATGTAGCGTAGAACATAACAAGTCTGGCCTCTCATGTCTGTCCATATCGGGATCTGCAACCGCGTTGACGCATGTATGCAACCTTCAAATTAACAATTTTTGCGACCAAACTCTTTGAGGCATGCTGCGTCAACATTAGAACGTATATATGAAAGTCCCAACATTGGTCATAACAAAGCGTTTATCAGTACAAGTTCATCAATCCTGATGAAAGGTATTGTAGTTTGCATAATGAAACGTTGCGAAATGGTAAATTTTGAATCAACAAGTCTCTATATTGATCAAAGGCTAAATTTGACGCCGAGCTGAAAAGGAGCGAAACTAATCCGCGACTTGAAAGAGCCGCATACGGGCAAGCTTATCTCTCAATCCAACCGTCCTGGCAGGCTACCATCAATGAAACATCGATATGTATAATTGTGGTCAATGCACTCAAAAAGCAGCGACACGCCCTGTGTCACAATGTAAAGACCCCTTTTGGTATATTGAGACAACAGCCTCTGTCACGAATGGATTACTTAATTGGTATCATGTCGATAAGTTTCGGAAAAATCCCAATCTTTATGAAGTTTTTACTCCAGCCTAGTAGTGGCTAGCAAAAACTTTAATCTATAGCATTGATGCATTCGAGTGCATATGAGTGCATATGAGAAAAAAATTAAAACATGAATAACTCAGTCTGCAGTCATAGCTCGAAGGCCACATTTCCCTCTTGGGAACAAATCTCGGTGACGCTCAAGCGGCACAGTTGAAAGTGCTTAAACTTTAACTGCCAAGTTTCACCACGGGTACCGATGGGTGTGTAATTTAAGGAAGCCGAACAAATGTGCCTCTCATAATAATGACACCAGAGCGTCGAACGATTTTTGAAAGTAAACGCAGTTTTGATGCAGCAAATTGAAGTACGGGAATTTTAGGATTGAGGCCACAACGATTAAGAATCAACAACAGCATGTAAAATACTGTGATTATATTGAGCATATGATTTTAACGTTTCAGTGTAAGAAATACCAAGATCAATAACAATATTATCTTTCCCAGATTATAGCAATTTTATGGTCTTCATAATAATCGTAAGTCATATGGAGCAGATTCTATGTACACATATTCAATTATGTTTTGACGTGACAAATCCTTGCTCGTCGTTCGCGCTGTATGTCTGAACAAAAAACAACCTTTCTTGTTACTACCCCGCTGGGTGACACCCAGGCGCACTGGCATTACTTAATTTGGGCAACGGATCTTGCAACCATAACGGATTACCGAGTATCAACTTTTACGATCAACAATGGTAATAAATTTATTAAGATTGATGTCGTTGAATGCGCTCTAAAAAAAACCTTTTTTTTTGTTTCTTTTATTACTCTTTTGGTCAATTTCATACATGTTATAATATCACTCACCTACAGCACCCCAATCAGGATGAGCTAAATTGTTATACCAGCCATCGTAGCGTTGCTTCTCCACGTGACTCATCAACCGTTCTGAAATCAAAGAAAATAAAAAAAGTTGATTAAACATGGTGAGAAAATGTACCAGCAGTTTGAGATTTAACAAATCGGGATTGCTACAATATATTCTTCGTGAAACTATAATATCTTTGGGCAGATTTTCATTAAAAATTTTGTATGTAAACAAATATGTTGTTATATAACTCCTACAGTAATCTTCAGAACTAAATTTAATTATTATTAAGTGGAAAAAGTAACTAATAATAAAAATCATTAAATTTCTTTCTTGGCTTCTTATGTTGAAAATCTCGCAGATGCTGCTGGCTCAGAGAGTTTGATTTTGCATAATAGGTCAAAAGCACTGCACAGTTGTCCAATGAGGCGAAAAGTGGAATTTAATTCCATAGCGCCTTTTTCCTTCATCCTAGCTTAAAAATGTCTTCGGAACAATTGTTTGTATGAATGACCCGCATAATCGCAAATTGTTAAAAAGTATGAAAAGTTTACTGCACTAAAAATAAAAAAATTAACTTTTTGGTGTTGAGAGATAGGAGAATAGTTTGTTGAGCAAAGTTGTAGAAGATTTAAAAATATGAAACTTTGTTGAACAAATGAAAATCCTATCTTCTTTCAGTACAAAGTTATAAAGCTTATTACATGGAACTTACGTAAAAGTTAGTTTTTTGTACTTAATTTTTATTAGTTGCATTTCACACGAAAGTATTGTTCGGAGGAATTGTTAGGGCACACAAAACACACATTTTTGCCAAAGATCATATATCTCCAGGACTTTTCCTTACAAAGTTTTATCATATTTTAGGTTATTTTTTCGATAACTTCAAGAACGTATAGGTAAAAAAGGGGCAAGTGGAATCATGATGTCAATACTTTTTCTTGGAGTTAAGCTGAAGTACTATAACCTCCTTTAGGTACCATTTGTCCCAATCCACCCATAATAGAGTACGGCGAGCATATGTTACAGTAGGTTCTCATATATCCAAAATACTAACTTTTTTGTGTTAAGAGATAGAGGAATGATTAATTCGGCAAAGTATTAGAACGTGCAAAAATATGAATCTTTGCTGAACAAACAAAATTCCAATCTTCATTGGGTACAGAGTTACAGTGTATTTTCTGTACAAGTTACTTAAAAGTTAATTTTTTGCACTTATCTTTTGTTATATATTATAAAGCAAGCCTAAGATGCGTTGACATCGTCGTCAGTATGCGAATAACAGAGTATCGGTGTTGGTGTACTCTCTTTCAACGAATTTCTTTATTCCACTGCGTCAAATCTGCCAAGGAATAAAGCAACAATAATAAATAATAAATGTACAAAATGCGAGAATTGGATAAGCGATACAAAACTCGATCGTAGAACTCCGTCTTCAACGTTTTGCGGTGGTGTAACGGAAACACATCTGACCGGAGATTGGAAGTTGTGGGTTCGAGTCCCCCTTGCTGAACTATATTTTTCGTAGTTTCTACTATCATATTTTCAGTTAATTTAATTTTCTATCCTAATTACTGCATTTACTCCTTCAACCAGGAATAAAGCAACGACATCGCAATTTACGACGCAAGTAAGAAAAAGATGCCAGATAATTATTTACGAACTAAGCACGTGCGGTGGTAGGGTGAAGCTGACAAAATTTGCAGTGCGCAGTGCGACTGGGTCAATCGTGCGAATAAAGAAGGGTTTTGACAGCAGTTAGGTTACTTAAGGTCAAAACAAGGTGCCATGGTGGAATAAAGAAATTCGCTGTTTTTGCTTTCCTTCTTACGATATATTTTTTGTCATTAGGGTACCGTAAACTGGGGTGATATTGTGCCAGTGGGAGTGAGATTGTGCCATACAAACCAATTGTTTGCCAGCCATCTCATGGCGATTACAAGACAAATCTTTCTTGGATAAGTTTCCTCGATTACTCGACCAAGAAAGATTAGTCTTTTGACCCAGAGAAGATGGCCGACAAGTCGCGGGTTGGATGGCTCAATCTCACCCCCACTGGAACAATCTCACCCCGGCTGACGGTACACCACAACACGTGGTTATCAATGTGCAAAACTCGATGCATGAAGTTATTCGTCCCAGTTACACGAAGCGAATAGCTCGTGTTATACTCGTACTCATTTGACTAATGAATAAGGGTTTTCGTCAAAAAAAGGAGGTAAATGACAATGTATGCGCTCCTACTCTCGCTCAACTCAACCGCTGCCGAAGTAGTACCTTCCACTACTTTTTTCCTCTCACTTAAGTCTTTTCGAAAAGTTATGCGAGAAATCATCATTTCATTATGAGTTTAGAGAATTCCCCGCATAAGCAATAACCATAAAACGTGCCTGACAACTAGTTCGGGGTATAGCCACGACCATGTGGGGTATCGTAAAACCATCTGGATAATAATCCGTTTATGGTTTTTGTTTATGCGGGTCAGGTTTAGCCGCAGTCTGTTACACGTCAGGAGCTGTACAGATCGAGATGAAACGACGATTGCATCATATTCGTCTCATTTCCGTCACTGCTTTTGACCACAGCCCTTACTTTTGGTCATACTAGTAAAAATTCTCAAATTATGTTTCCCCAAAAAGAACGACAAACAAATGAGAAAGGCATATTTTGTATGACTTTCATGGTTTTAAGTGACCAAACCGCTAAATTACGTTAATCCTGATGTTTTGACCTTTGGTGTAGGCCTTTTCGAACTACTATAACTCTATAACTACTACTATAACTTGAATTAAACATTAATGCCGCCGGTAGACTTCCGCACAGTGGTCGGAAAGGATCAGGGAAATCAGGGCGGAACTAATAACTCCTAAGAGTTGGATCCTAGATGAACGACGTCTTCTTGAATGTTGATCCTGAAACTATTGACCATTTTTTGGTAATGGCTAAATTGGGGTGAAATTGATCACCATTGAAATCCATACATTTTTTCGGCAATGTGCTTTTTTACGATATGCTAAAGATAAATGATGATTTCTGTACTGCAAAATATCATTTACAGCTGGTTTGGAAACGAAAATAACGATATTTGAGGTTAAAATTTGTTTATTTTGGTTCACGAGCTGCTTATTGCTAAATATGCTCTTATTTGATCGTCGTTAGACCGATTTCAATTCGGATTGTTGCAAAAGCTCAAGAACTAGCTCTGAAATTTAAATCATTGTGTTTTCCTGCGAATTCATAAGTATTTCTTTAATGTTATGGAATGATCATTGTTGAAAATTACATTTTTTTGAGCTTTTATCAAACTTTACTCACTTCTCCAAATTTAACGTAATTGACCCTCAACTAAGATTACTTTAGGTAAATTCAATACCTTTTTTTTTGTTATTTGAAAACTTGTTTGATCGAATTTGATTAAGTTTCGACTGAGTTAGAAAATTTTTTCGAAAATGTGAAAAATTGCACCGGGCATGCAAGGGTTAACTTTGACAGGTATGTGAATCATGCAAAAGTTGCGTTTAAGGACACGTTAATATTGCCTAGTGTTGTAAGAGCAATATCTTTTGATTAGTATTTTTTATCACGAATTTTCGGGTGATCAATTTCACCCCACTGATCAATTTCACCCCATTTCACGGTACGTGATGTATTGTTTTGAGATGTTCAACAATTAGTCCTGAAAAACATGGTATACGGTTATCTATAGCATGTTGAAGAATTAAATCTTAAAAATCTAGAGTTTTACAATCCAGATATCTCTAATAAAGCTTAGGTATGTGTAACTGCTATTAAGATTTGAGTAGTTCGAATTTTGCTTATATGAGTGGCGCTCTAAGATAACATTGCTTGCTAATAAATGGCCGCTTGCGTATCGCTCGCTCGTTCTTGATTTTAATATAGTGAATGTTCAGGCGAAAATTACCCAGGAAACTTTTATGTTACCGTCTCTATGAACACGAGAGAACATTATAGACTTTGAATAAGCGCGGGTATCAGCAGGGATACTAATTAAAACTCTACTTAAAGTTGGAGTGCCATATATTTTATCATACTTATTTTGTGGAGGGCTTATTTCCATAAAACAACTCTATGAAGGATATCTTAAATTGTTATAATGCTGCAGTAAGGCCATATAATCAATTTGACACTATTGTAACATTCATTAGTACTTCTACAATAAATTACTTGGGTAAACAACTTGAGAATAGAGTAATTGTGAGTTCACAAGAAGTCTCTTTTTTTCAACTAAGTTAATTTTATGGCAACATTAATAATCTGAAGATTATGATGCATTCCCGATTCCGAAGAATACCTGTTCAATGCATTAAATTTGAATATTGATTTTTTTCCGACTATATCCAGTTCCAGACCACTGTGCCCCGGCAAGATAAGAAAAAATCAGTTCTTTACAAACCGCCATACGAGGTACATCGCGGATTTTAATTGTTTGAATGAATTGGGTAATTAAAGTATTTTTTGCGTTTTTTCCTGGCAACTCACATTTTATTTCTTCATGGGGGCTCAACCAGCAAGTGGGTTGTTGAAAATTCGTTTGAGACGTGAGAAGCTACAATTTTAGTCAAAAAATTATGCAGAAAAGTAGTTCAGTGAAATTGAAGATGGCCGAACAAATCGTCGAGCGGTCTGAAAATTTCACTAAGATCGGGTTGGCACGAGAATGTGAGAGGCAATCAGCGTTGCCAGGTCATTTTTTAAAAATCTGGAAAAGGCAAAAAAAAAATCTGGAAAAAATCTGGAAGTCATTTCGTGGGGTGAAAGGTAAATTCTTCGGATAAAAGTCTTGGGGTACGTAAAATTTTAGGTGACAAAATTGCAAAATTTCGCGCCAAATTTGTAGTGATGACCTTTTTGCGGAACAGAGAAAATAAAATCTGGATCATTCATGAAAAATCTGGATAATTGGATATCAAATCTGTCTACCTGGATACATGTTCAAAAATCTGGATAATCCAGCTAAAATCTGGATACCTGGCAACGCTGGAGGCAATGATTATATTGACGACGACGGCGAAAACGAGAAGAAGAACGACGACAACAAACAAAATAACGACGACAGCCGCCATAACGACTATGGCAACAACGATGATACTAATTGTAGTGACGGGAACTCGTAGCGTTTCCGAACTGCTATGAACGACGCACCCACATCAACACCGAAGAATACACGAGCTAAACTGGTGGAACAACGACCCTATACCTTCCGTAACGTCGAGGAAAACATCGAATCATTCGACGCTGAAGACCAATTAGTTTACTTTCCTCTATTAGCAAACTTTTTGAAAGAATAATTCTCAATAGAATGGTAACACATATTAATGAGAACTCAATTTTTGCAAATGAGCAGTTTGGTTTTCGCCGTGGGCATTCCACTACTCATCAGTTACTTAGAGTAACAAATATGATTCGAACTAATAAATCTGAAGGCTATTCGACTGGAGCTGCTCTTCTAGATATAGAAAAGGCATTCGACAGTGTTTGGCATAAAGGTTTAATAGCTAAAATGTACAATTTCAGTTTTCCGCTTTACCTCACAAAAATGATACAAAGTTATTTAACTGACCGCACTCTTCAGGTCAACTATCTAAATGGTAAATCTAATAGATTGCCTGTTAGAGCTGGTGTGCTTCAGGGGAGTATCTTGGGCCCAATCTTATATAACATTTTTACATCTGATCTTCCTGATTTACCACCAGGTTGTGAGAAATCTCTGCGTTGTGACGATACAAGCATTTCCGCAAAAGGAAAAAGCCTACGTGTTATATGCAGTCGGCTACAAAAAAGTTTAGATATATTTTCTTCATACTTGCAGAAATGGAAGATTTCCCCTAATGCTTCTAAAACACAGTTAATTATTATTCCTCATAAGCCAAGAGTTTTTTTTCCTAAACCCATCCATAACCACGTTATTAAGATGAACGGTGTGGTCTTGAATTGGTCTGATCAAGTCAAATACTTAGGGCTAATTTATGATAAGAATCTTACTTTCAAGGAGCACATTGAGAATATCCAAACAAAGTGCAATAAATATATAAAATGTTTGTATCCTCTTATCAACAGAAATTCTAGAAGACACTTCAAAGGATTCAGAATAAACTTTTGAAAATGATTTTGAAGCGTCCTCCCTGGTTTAGCACGAACGAGCTACATAGGCTCACTAATGTAGAAACATTAGAAAATATGTCAAGCCAAATTATCAACAAATTCCGACAAAAGGAGCGGGGGCCTAGTGTGGTTGGTAACGTCTCCGCCAACCACGCTCGACGCCTGGGTTCGAATCCCACCGCCGACATAGGTGTCGATGGTTGTGAGGTGGCGTGATCCACTCACAACCAACCCAACTGGTCTAGATTCAATCCTAGCCGACACCGGGAGATTTTCTGAGGCGAAAAATCTCTGGGATCACGCCTTCCATCGCATGAGGAAGTAAAGCCGTTGGCGCCGGTCCGTTAATAAAACGGGTCGTGAGTTAGGGACCTGGGTGTGGAGTCGCCTCCCTGGGCGTCGGTAATTGGCCACAACAGTGGCGGAAATAGACCGACGGAAAATAAGCGAGAATAAAAAAAAAAAATTCCGACAAAATCGTTGCAATCCTCAATTGCAACGATTAGCTCACTTTATAGTCAGTAAGATAGTTTAAGGTTTATTTTAAGTTTTGTTTTATTCCTTTTTTTCCTTGACAAGTAGGTTTATTAATTTTCCTACAATTACATTAACTTAACTGCGAAAGCTAATAACATTCAATAATATAAAAAAGCGTACAAATATATATAATAGCGTTGAAATGTCACCATTTGTGGCAGAACACACAATATTAATTCTGAATAGATATTAGTACATAAATAAATCATTACAAACATTCCCCCCTATAAAAAAAAAATCGGCGCTGAAGATGGCCAGGACATAAAGGACTGGATGCTGCAGTTCGAAACCATGTCGAAAACGGCGACATTTGAGGTTGGGACGCCACGGGGAACTTTTGGATTTTAACGTGTGAAGAAAAAAATCCGAACAACTTATTAATTGATTTTCTATTTCAAGGTGCTGCACAAATCGAAAAGCCTCTTCCACAAATTGAAGAACTACTTTTATATAACTGGCAAAACGACCGGTCGATTCTATCAAGTGACGCTTAGTAGACAAAATGGCGTTGTCGGAAGGAGACCGACGTAAATTGATTTGTAAATTTTAAGAGCAAAATAAAGAAAAATCCAAAAGTGAAGTGTTCAACTATTTCAAAGATCTTGGATATAAAAAAACGTTCATATATAGTACTGTCAAACGCTTCGAGAATGGAAATACATGCAAAAGAAAATCTGGTTCCGGATGAAAATGCACTTTGCAAGACAGCAAAGTTCGAGCGAAATTGAAGGCGGAAACAGCTGGTCGGTCAGCGAAATCATATCGTGAGCTGGGCAAGAAATATCAGGTTGATCCGAAAACGGTCAAAAGTATCTGCATGGAATGGGTATAAAACAAAAAGCTGAAAAAAAAGGTTCCTGCGGTCACCGAAAAGCAGTCCAGTTCGATTAAATCCAGACTACGAGCTCTTTCCTAAAAATATTTCGCAGCTTCTTCGAAATATAAGTGTATCATGGACGATGAGACATATTTTACGGTAGAGGGCAATGAATGGCAACCAAAATTCTACTACGAGTCCCCCGATAAAGAGGCAGCATCAGATGTCAAGTTTATCCACTAGTCAAAGTTTCCGGATAAGGTTATGTTATGGTGCACGCATCAGTGAGCGTGGAATAAGCGAACCGGTGTTTTTTAAGAAGGGCCTGGTGGTTAGTGCGCAAGTCTATGTGACGAAGTGTATGCCCGTCCTTCAAAAATTCATCCAACGGTACTACAAAAATGAAAAAGTAATATTTAGGCCAGATTTTGCATCGTCACACTATGCTTATGCAGCTTTAGCGGATTTGCGCCAACACAATATCGAGTTTATACCGAAAGAATGCAATCCTCCAAATGTGCCACAGCTGCGGCCTATTGGAACCTTCTGGGAAAATTTGAAACGAAATGTGTGTGTACAACAAGTTTAGAAAAATAATTTGCGCAATATTTTTATTTGGAACTAAAAGTTTGTTCGGATTTTTTTCCTCATACGTTATCAAATTTCTGGCTGTGCGCCAGACAAACCTAAGAATCCTTCAGATATTTGACAATGTTATGATACGTGGATATTGAAACACAGGAGGAGGAAATTGAAACTTCACCCCTCAGTTTCCCGATAACTTCCCCTGTTCATAGTTCAAGTTAGAAGGTTCCGGGCATATGAGTTATAGGCTATAACTTATAGCTTACCCAGACAGTTCACTGTCTTCGTCCGGCTCAAAAATAAGCCATTGAATATTATTTAAATTGACAAAGACCTGGCAAAACAGTTTTCGGCGGCAACCGAAAGCACAAAGGTGAGACCAAACAAACTGTGAGTTGTTGTGGGTAGCTTAAAGCAAGCAAACGCAATTGCTTGCTACGAGCTCTTTACGCGAGACTATCGCGTGTACCAAGGGCTCAGAGATCGACGGTGTAGGTACAGAAACCAATCTAATCGTCGATGACATTTTGCGTTATGAGGTTGGCTGTTTTGAAAACCCACTGATGCAAAATGTAAAGATATTAGATTGCAAGCAATTGCACTAAGTATCCATCGATGGAGGGAAGGGAAAATTCTTCCTTTTCAATTTCTTCCGGGTAACATTAGCCGGATCTGCACTTCCGAACTACATCCTTCTGGATAGAGTTCGTCCACCTGTACGCCTGTTTGTACCGCGAGTCACTGCCAAAACTGAAAGCAGTTAGGTCACACAGCTACCTAGTAAATGTGGAAGCAATCATGCTGAGACCGCCTACAATGAGAACACTGAAAAGTGCCTTTGTTTCGGTATGTCCCGCGTACAAACAGCGCGAGGAAAAAATTAGGCGTTCCCTCAAGGAGAGACCAAACGCGCTCTTTTGCAGAAATGCTGGAGAGAGCCACCCTCGGCAGGAAACATTCTTACCAACTGATGAGATACACACCAAATTTTGTTTTACTGAAATTCAGTAAACTTTCAATGAATTTTGCCACGCTGAAATTCCAGTAATCATTTCAGCAATGAAACATTACTGAATGTTTCAGAAATGTGAAATGTCATTCTTTTTGACGGTACTTTGCTGAATTTTCAGCAATGTGAAATGTCATTCATGGTTGACGGACTATTACTGAATTTCCAGCGAACGTCCGTTAAATTACTGAAATATCAGTTCAGTGGGAATTCTTCGTGTGGATTTTAAAACACGTTGAAAGTCGATTTTTTGCTTATTATTTATTAACCTTTCACCATGACACTAAGATAAAATTGATCGTCGAGTAATGTGTCGCCCAAGTCCGATCCGTTCATCCGATGTCCTTTCGCCAACTTCCTCCGCTGAACTAAAGAAAAACAAGATTAATTCATTTTTCCACTCACCAAACACTTCCTGCACGTCTCAACGGTCGGCGTTCAAGCCTTTTTACACCTTTATCACGCGCGATCAAGCCTTTTTTACGCGTGCAGACAAAAAATATTGACAACAAGCACCATTTTTTCCATTTTGACAGCACATTGCTGTATATTCAGTAATCAAAGGAAAGATTGCTGAATGTCGGTAAAGCAAAACGAGTTGCTGAATTTTCAGTAAACATTTAAATTGCTGAAATTTCAACACATGGTTTTTATTGTTGAATTTCAGTAAAGATTGCTGAAATTGAGTTTGGGAATTTTGTGTGTACATCTGATAATCCCGGCGAAGGGTGTTTTTATGCCTTGCCAGAAGGATCAAGGAAAAGAAGATTGCTCAATTCTCCTAATGTTTTTCGCAAAGATCGTAAGAGGAAAAGGAAGCGGCGAAGAAAACCCGAGGCAGTGATCTCTTGATTTCCAAAATTTAATATCAATTCAGGAATACCCATTAGGGTGAGACAAAAAATAAATATTAGCTCCCATGCACTTTTTGTGTTCCTTATGGGTCCCATAACAACTGTGTAATTTTTCAGATCGATCGGTGAAACGCCCGATTTGCGCCCGATTTTCAAAGTTTCCATACGATTTTATATGGGAAAGTCCACTTTTTCAGTACTTGTTCTCTAGAGATGTCAAGTTGGCTCTTGAAAAATATCAATACATGATATTTATAGGAAATTTTCCTGGGAAAAACTCTTTTGAAGACCGTAAGGCGCTACGATGCTTGTAGAAACAGCTATTCACCCCAAACTGATTGAATGTCTGACGGACGGCTCACCATTGAAATTTTCCAGCAACACTGCTACAGCATACGAATACGAAAGAAACTGGGTTCTCCCTACAGTGAAAACATTTTTTGTAGCAACTTGTATCATATTGGCCCCCATTTCAGCTAATGGTGCTTATTACGGGAGTCACTTCACGGTGCAATCAGTGTGAAGTGAATACAGTCCTATTACGGGACTCACGTAAGTGTGAAAAACGTCGCAAAGTGCAAGCTTAGGAGAATGACTGGAGAGCGACATTATACTGACGACTTTTCTCTCTTTTTACTCTAACAGCCACATGCATGAGCTGTTCATTAGAGCTCACATACAGCTACAGCTTAAACAAGGCAAAGAAACTGTCTTGTGTTGCGTACGACAGTTCATTCTTGTGCATGTATTTTGTTCTTTCGGACATGACAGCCTAGTTTGCTCAGTGTAACAGTCTGTTGATCGGCTGCGGCTGTCATCGACTCGCATTTTTTCGTTTCTCCTTTTTCACAGGCCGGTGGCATATTGAATACAAAGCAATTCGTTTCCATTGTTGATATTATTCCCCACGTAAGAAAAAACGTGCTTCGCACCATCTCTCTTTCATTCTTTCATCGGCCTTACTGTCGTGTATCATAATCACCTGACATCCCGCTCGGATTCGTGCTGAAGGATGTCGGAAGATTATAGGCTGTCATTTACGACAGCTTGGAATAACCAACAGACATGAGGAGATGGAAACCAACAGCCCGTATGGAGTTGCATGCAGCGTTGCCAGGTATCCAGATTTAGCTGGATTATCCAGATTTTTGAACATGTATCCAGGTAAACAGCTTTGATGTCCAATTATCCAGATTTTTCATGGATGATCCAGATTTTATCCAGATTTTATTTTCTCTGTTCCGCAAAAAGGTCATCACTTAAATTTTGGCGCGAAATTTTGCAATTTTGTCACCCCAAATTTTGCGTACCCCAAGACTTTTATCCGAAAAATTAACCTTTCACCCCACGATATGACTGCCAGATTTTTTCCAGAATTTTATTTTGCCGTTTCCAGATTTTAAAAAAAATGACCTGGCAACGCTGGTTGCATGTGTGCTGTCGTCAGTCGCTGTCGGACTGTTTGCCGAACGTATGGGAAACAGAGAGAGCTGTGCAATACAATGAGAGCCGGATCAGTTAAAAATTTGTTGTCATTGTCTTGCAGTCATTTTCATAACACTGGCAAAGTGACATCTTCCGTGAAATCTGAGTTATTATGAGTGTCATATCACTGAAGTGGAAACGGAATAAGCGACGTTCCGCGTGGAATTATTCCACGACCATTTTGAACGGTGAAATGATTCCACGAAGAAGAGATAAGTCAGGAAAATTGATTGATTTGTGATCTAATGGTAAATATTGGATTTATTTTTCAGTAACGAAATGAATCACAATTGTTACGTTAATTTTATATCGTTTTTTTTTTTCGATTTTTAAACCACAGGTCAAACTGCTCGAAATCTGCTCGAAATCGCTACAATGACAGTTCGCCTTTATACCAACTGTCAATGTTAGCGATTTAGAGCGATTTTTTATTCTTCATTCAAAAATCAAAGGACAATGATAATATTTTTTTAAATCACGTTTTGCTCAGAAATGTGAACACTCTTTTAGCTGATCAATAAAAATCAGAAATCCGTGAATAGCTAAACAACACAAACAGATTTCACACAAATAATTGTGACGATTTTGCGCTCTGTGAAATTTCTCCCAATTCTAGAGATCAACCCAATTTCCACGATTTTAACATAATCCGTCGAGATCGAGACTCACATGGTGGAAGGGTACTTTCTGGGATCAAAAAGTGCTATTCTTTTTTCAGAACCGACCTCTCCTCGATCTTGAATATTGAAGTCGTTGCCATTCAAACAAATAAAAAAATGGAAAGGATCTTTGCTTTGCTTCAATATATATATATACCCCCTTCTGTGCGGATTGAATAAAAGTAACTTTCTGACATAACGAAGTTGCTTCCCGCGTTTTTTCTGTTTTTGGGAGATTTCAACTCTCATTACACTTAACGGGGGTACGACGACAACCGATTTTCTTTGATTTGTAACTTGATTTAACAACAAAAACAAAATCACTTTAATGTTTCAAGCTGGTTTATTCGCCGTGTCTCTAAGCTTAGTTCAAAACGATTTAGTTTGGAAAAAAACTGACCATGACCTACTCACTACTGGAGCTATCTCTCGATAACCTTAGCTACCCATCAATTTTAAATGTGAGATACAAATCGTTGGTTTTGGTGTAATTGGATAATTGGTTATTTTGCCTTAAAGTCATTGTTGTATTCAAAATTTTCAACAATATACAGAAAAGATACGAAAAAGAGCCAGTACATTCTGTACAACCCTCCCAACACTTGAGTCTAATAAGCTTTGCCTTATTGCTTTGAAGTCAACATGAAAAGTGAATTACCATAGTTGTTCTTTTTAACCAGCTTTATAACAAAAAAATTATGAGCACTGCCAATAAAGTATGACAGAACATGGGACTTTAATACCATGTGAGCAAGATCGCGCCAAATCACCGATGGTCGAATATCGACCATTTTTGATGTGAATGAAACTTTGCACACGTATTTGGCTCAGCAAACTGAGCATTTTCCACAGATGGAGCGATTTTTTACACCCATGAGTTACATTCTAAAAGGGCGTATGCCTTTTGGCATAGGTTTTATTCGAAGCATTGTAGCCCAGAAACCGTTGGTTGTATAGAAAAACTGTCTGAGAATGAGTTGCAGGGAATCAAAAATGCATCATAAAAAAAATATACACTGTACAAAAAAAAATTTTTTTGACCAAAAAAGCTTGAAAATAAATATTGAATATCAATTTAAAAAATTAATTTTTTTTTTAAGGAAACTTGACGTTAAAACGCAACTTTTAAAAAAAAATCCAAGATGGAGAAATGAAAAATAATTTCTTTATGGTAGATTAATTTTTTTATGAAAATTCTAATTCAAACATTTTTCAAAATATTTGTATTCTGATGATTTTAAAAGATGCAGAGAGTCATTTTAAATCAAAAAGCTCTTGGTAGTTAACATTCTAAAGGCATTGGTTTTCGAGTTATTTCTAATTTAAGCTCGAACAATTATTAAAATTTAGGAAAATACACGTTTTTCTTAATTTGCCCATGGTTCTCCAGCAAAAACCATACGTTCATTGGAATGCTTTACTTTACATACTTTACAGAACTAGTTTCACCTTGGGATGAATGGTGGCTTGACTATTATTCCAATAACTACTTTGAGCGGCATCTTGAAGAACAAATGAATAGTTTTCTGAGAAATCACACACTATAACAACTTCACCATCTTTCAAAGAAGCAAAAAATGCTTCTCTCATGTAAGTCGACTGTTCAGTCGAATGGAGCAATATTTTCAAAAAATCTAAAATAATAGCTGGCACACAAAAGTATCACTCGTTTGTTCCGATTTCAGAAAATAAGATACAAACGAAGCTGTTTTCAAAAGATGACGAATCATTTACTTATGATGTATATAAAATATAAGGTGAAACTAGTTCTGTAAAGTATCTATGTCATAAAAAAATATGTTCCTAAGATGATAAAACTCGAAAATAAATATTTGATTCTTATATATATTTATATCACTTAGAACATTTAACTCTTTCCTTGAGAACCGTTCGCCCAATCGTTTTGTTGTCAAAGAATGAATTGTATATTTTTGATCAAGCATTCCAATGAACGTATGGTTTTTGCTGGAGAACCATGGACAAATTAGGAAAAACGTGTATTTTCCTAAATTTTAATAATTGTTTGAGCTTAAATTAGAAATAACTCGAAAACTAATGCCTTTAGAATGTTAACTACCAAGAGCTTTTTGATTTAAAATGACTCTCTGCATCTTTTAAAATCATCAGAATTCAAATATTTTGAAAAATGTTTGAAATTAGAATTTGCATAAAAAATTAATCTACCATAAAAAAAATATTTTTCATTTCTTCATCCTGGACTTTTCTTTAAAAGTTGTGTATTAACGTCAAGTTTCTTTAAAAAAAATAAAAAAATAATTCAACTCTTGTTTTTTAATTGAAATTTAATGTTTATTTTCAATTTTTTTTGGTCAAAAAAATTTTTTTTGTACAGTGTATATTTTTTTATGATGCATTTCTAATTCCCTGCAACTCATTCTCAGACAGTTTTTCTATACAACCAACGGTTTCTGGGCTACAATGCTTCGAATAAAACCTATGCCAAAAGGCACACGCCCTTTCAGAATGTAACTCATGGGTGTAAAAAATCACTCCATCTGTGGAAAATGCTCAGTTTGCTTAGCTAAATACGTGTGCAAAGTTTCATTCAAATCAAAAATGGTCGATTAAATTTTCGCGTATTTCCAGGCGATTTGAAATGATTTTGCTCATGTTCAGCACTTTTTTACAACATTTTTATTTAATCAAGTTGCAGTGAACTCTAACCTCAAAGTCATTCAATCGACTTGGACATGGCATATGTTCACATCCCTCGCAATCTTATGAACCGTGCAACGGAGGTGTCGTTACACAAATTATTCACAAAACAAAATGATATGTAATATCTTAAAATTATTGGATAAATGCGTAGAATGTAGAACAGTAGCCGTTCATAACAATTTAAAGTAAAAACGAACGAATAGACCTGACATTTGTCAACTTTCAGGGTGAGTCCGTAAACAAGTGATACCGGGGAGCCATAGTCCGTGCGTGACAATAATTGACAACCGATAATGTTTCTACCTACACTTACGATGAGAAGTACAAAAAAAGTAGTACGCAAAGTGAACGTACACGTCAATAAATGTCAGCAGCAATTGGCACGTCATTAAGTTACAATGCATTGTTTCTGGCATCATGCCTACCGTCTGGCTTCTGTGCTCCACCAGCAGCGCCACGAATATTCTGGTGCAAAACGAGTAGAAAATTGACTGCTCCTAGTTTTGTGTTTTTTGTCGGTATCTAGGATCGCATCACCTATGGCCTATGGAGCCTAGCCTTATGTAGATGTTCTCGGAGGCTGACCTGCGAAAGGGTTGAGACATTCATGGCGAAAAAGTGAATGTCGCGATTGCTTGCTCTGCTACTGGAG
Organism: Wyeomyia smithii; assembly: GCF_029784165.1. Taxonomy (NCBI): domain Eukaryota; kingdom Metazoa; phylum Arthropoda; class Insecta; order Diptera; family Culicidae; genus Wyeomyia; species Wyeomyia smithii. Next base: position 125,178,069 of record NC_073696.1, on the reverse strand, counting down.
ATGACGGCGCAATATCTCGACAAGGTCCCCCTTTTAAAAACTACGCGAATGAAAAAAAGCATGTAGAGCAGTCCACTGTTGAGCTGAGCTCGCATGCCCTCACAAAATATTTTATAGAGATGCTGTACTGAATAACCAAAATTGGCGCAGGAGTCGCGATTCATATACGCTAATGGACATCCCTAAAAAACGCCTACATGAATTACCAATGAATGAGTGAATGTACTGCCTCCATCATTGCGCAAATTCGTTCAGCGTAAATTTTCCAATCTAAATAAAACGCTTGACCCAAAGACTCAAACGCAAAATCTGACGCGGCTATGAAGCACAGCTCCGACTGTGACTGCATTCACTAATAGGTTAATGGGTACGCGTGAGTGTTCGAATCAATTTGCAAATAGAAAAAAAAAATAAAACAAAACCACGTCACGCGTATTATGTTATGTGGACATTCGTTCGCTGTATGTCCACTATAATGTAAGTAGAGCACGCATTCAAATCATGATCCCTGCCTGCAAGTGCAGCACAGAACCACGCTAAGGCCTGATCACAAGCTTAAGCAGCATTCAAAAACCTGCTAACGGCTACGCAATGTTAAAAATAATGAGTGGAAAAGCATCGGCAAGTTCTATACCATGCTCACATTTGTGCTAACAACGTTTATTAGGGACTGTTAGGGGAGATTCGGGACGTTCGGCTACTTCGCGAATGTCAATGAAATTGAATATCCGAGTTGTTGTTTTTATGACTGATACTCAAATAATTTAAAACATAAGCCGATATTACTGCATTAAGTTTATAAGTACCAAATATTTCCTAAAATTGAGCTACGCTTTAGAAGAGGGTAAATACAAAAATAGATGATACATGATTTCACCTGCTGATTATTGGGAAAATTGTAACCAAATCAAAATCATACACTATAAATTATGAACTGACAATTATATATCAATTGCCAACTAAAATATAAACGTTTTTGGAAACACCAGAGGCACTGAGAACGGTTTATACAAAAGCAATAATAACGGTTTGTCCAACAGAATCGTGTGAGCCCCGCAGTTATTCAGGCCCGGTTACATTGAGTTTAAGAAAATTCTTAATAAGAACCTAACCTAATTCAAAACCTGACTTAATCTATCATTAGGAAGAGATCATCAAATTATTTCAGTTGTTTCGACGAAGAGCATTAAGAGAATTGACGCATTTTTTTTTATATTCAGAAAAAAAGACTCTTTCTGGTTAGTTTCAAGCAAAGTTACTAGTTCTGCAAGTCAGTAAGGTCAGTACACTGACAACGCAATTGTCACTAGTGAATTAACTAAGACCTCAGTGTCAAGTCAACAAAAAAGGTCTATTTACTAAGATATAGTTCAACCTCAAGAGCTTTTCACATCAAATTTATTTATAATGTGATTGCAAGTAATAACATCATTAACAACTGAAAATTTTCTGAAATTAATAACCATGTAAACAATGAAGAGAATAATGCTCAGCTTGTTTGAATTATACATTAATCAAATAAGAACTGAAGTTAGAACAAAGGAGTTTGAGGAGGTTTTTGGTTCAGTGCTGTGAACATTTCTCGAATATTTAGTGTTTAGGAATGAACCCAAGAAAGGTTCCCATACTAGATAAAAGTGAGCGGGATTCTCACAGCCTGGGGTGCTGTTGCTGCACCTTTCTAGGAATAAACACAAAAAGTAAATACAAAATCAAAACCGCAACCAGCTGAGCGTACAACTCTGAAGCGGATCTCAAAACGGCGGATTTCGGCACGTGTTTATTATTATCATATTGTTAGCGTTTCTACGGTTGCTGGCAGAGCAAAACTTTAAAAAATTATGATGAGGGGACTTTCCGGAGCCATTCGTCCGATGTGAGAAAACATCAAACCAAAGGAATCATTGTCAGATATAATTGCCTCATTAGCAGATTGAATTGTTTATTGAATGGGTCTCAAATTTTGCCGGAAGCTATTGCTCGAGTGAAAAAAAAAATAAAAATTTAATGTTGCTCTGATATGTTATAGACAGCGTTAGGCCTCTGGCGATTGGGATTAACGACGATACTTATAAAAAGCTGAGTCGATTGCTACAGTGAATGGTAACAAGCTATGATGATTGTTTGTGCGATGAAACCGTGAGGTTGGCAAAATTACTCCTCATTTCATCAAATTTGCCCGGGTGTATTAATCTTCGAAATGTTAATGAGGTGAAGGTTGCATCTTTAACAATTGGGGGCTATGAGGTGTCGGTCTAGCATAGTTGACATCGTCTGTGCCAACCACACTAGTGGCCTTGTTTCGAACCCCAACGTCGAGATAGGTGTCAATGGTTATGAGGTAGCATAATCACCTCACAACCTAGGTCTCACAACTGGTCATTAGTTAAAGCCCTGTTTTGAGTCTGCTTTTTGAGCGTCGATGATTGGCATAAATATGGCGGAATTATGACGACGGAAAATGAGCGATGCGATGTCCAATTCCCATCTAAAACAAGTAGGTCAAAATATGTACACAACATTTTATGCAGTCTGTTACTTACTTTGCACTTTATCGATTAAACTAGATATAAAATTCATGCCCTCAAACGGTGTTGCAATACCATTGATCGTTCTGAATGACAATAACAATAGTTTAGGCAATTTACGAGCGATGGATCATTGAGAGTAATCAAAATCGAATCGTGACGCGCTCTCTCCGGAGACGTCATAACGTTAACAAAAGATCTTATCCTAAAAATAAATGTTTTCTACGATTTTATAAACTTTTGTTTTCAATAGTTTTTCTAAAAATGAAGAGCATAGAGGAAAGATTAAAATTGAGAACTTTCTCAATGCTCAAGTTTTTCTGTGTTTTTCCGACTTTTTTGTTGGTTGTTTTCAAATTTTAAGGTGCATCGTCAGTAACTAAAGCTGACGACGATAATTGCCTGTCAATGTGTAGGTTAGCTATGTGTTTTTACTTTTCTGACATTAAGGGTTGAAGTGCCGTTTAAAAACATTCACAACAAGAAGTATCTGTTTTTCCATGCATCTCAACGTTCCACATAGCAAAAATCTCAATATTTTTCGCAAAAAGCGATCGGAAAAAACAAAATATTTTGCGGAGAAAAAAATAATTGAAATGATTGTTTGCACACCAACTTCGTTATGAAGCTATTCGCGTTGACGGTGTTGCTGATATTTGTTTGGTTTTTGTATGCGAAAAAGAAGGAAGGAAATACTTTTGCTTTTGTCATCACGCACATTTTGACAATTGCATATGAGAGTTCACGTAGGTGCGAACAGCCTTCAAAATCTCTTTCAACGCGAATATCCCGAATTGTTCAATCGTCATCGATACAAAGTTGCCAGATTAATGGATGGTAAATTCCAAAGAAGTTTTTAACTATAGCCTAAAACTAACTAATATCATCTAAAAACAATCAGATTTTCTGTGACCTGTTTGTAATATAAAAATTTGTTCGAACATTAAATTGCTGGACAGAAATAACACTTTTTAGGGATTGGAAAAAAAATAGACATCGCGAAAATAGTCCGATATGCAGGCGGCCGTAACAATCAGTTGTTTCGTCCTAATCCTTCGCGTATTTGCTCAAGCTTACTTGTGACTCGAGGGGCTGTGCGTATATTTATTTATTATTTAACGTATTGTGGAATTTAGTCTAAAAACAGATTTCTGCAATGTTCATATACTATACTAGTAATGATGTACTTGTCACAAACGGTTTCGTACATTGACTAAAACATAAATTGTTTTAGTTTACTTTATACTCAGTTTGAATATTGCGCATAATTAAATAATGGTAACTTTATCGAACTGAGCTAATTATTTAATCAATAGAAAACATATAAATACTAACAAATCTCTGTCAAACTTTTGATGACTGTAAATGAGTATAAATAATGTATATTTGCCCCTTAAACCTCTAGTGCCCAGTGCCGCCTTTTGACGGTCTTTAGTTAAACCTCTAAAAAGCTTCAATCAATACTAAGAAATGTTTATAAAAGTTCATAGTGATTTTTTCGAAGTCCGTCTGAAAATTAACTTGGGCGCTAGAGGGTTAAGTTTATTGGAATTTATTTTTAACTACTAAACCAACTAGGAAACCCGGTTGTTCTACCCCAGTCTCGCCTATTGCAGCCAGGTCTCATCACTCGGTCCTGAGGGCAGATGTGTATCGGGGGGGTAGCAGGTTAGCAGGCAAGTATGTTCACGATTCACCCTAGTCGCTGTCTGATACCGCTCTGATTCCTAGTTGCACTCCCGGCTCTTCAATGGCATCAACACGACAAACTAGCATTCGGCCTTCTAACCGCCAGTATAGGGTCAACGTCTACTACCAAAACATAGGTGGAATTAACAAAGTTGTTAGTGACTTCTGTGTAGTCATCGCGGATCATTGCTATGACATTATAGTCCTTACTGAGACTTGGCTGGACTCGCGCGCACTTTCTCGTCAGTGTTTCGGCAATAACTACGAGGTTTTTCACTGTGATAGAAGTACTAAAAACAGCCGCAAATCACAGTTAGGGGCGTTCTTGTGGCTGCTAATTCGAAGTTCAAAGCAAAAGCATTGGAAGATCCCGCTTAGTTAAGCCTTGAACAGGACAAGAATCAAACTTGTCGGTCGCACGTTGTTTCTCTGTGTCTTGTACATACCTCCGGAACGAGTACGTGAGTGTGACTTGTATACTACTCATTGCCAATCATTTTTTTCAGTCCCAGAAATTACTAAAGCAACAAACGAAGTTATGGCGGTCGGCGACTTCAATCTTCCCAGAACTCCGTGTAAAAAATATCGAGATGACTTCCTCTACCCGGACTTGGAACACTCGATACATTCTTCCTGGAGAGTTATAGCTCAGCTACACTCACTCAGAATAATCATGTTACCAACCAGAATTACCGCATTTTAGACCTGAGCTTTATGAGCATCCAGTACACAGCCCCTGTTTGTGCCAGACCCCTGCTCCTTTAACGAAACGGATTTCTCGCCACTCACCGTTACTGGTTACTATAGACGCCAAATACAAATATGATCTCGACACTGCGCCCGCTACCGTGTTTTATGATTGTCATGATGCCTGGACTCCATCAACGCCGAACACCCCGCTTAAGCTCTCTCCATCGTGCTGACTAATGTAATTGCAAGAATCATCCATCTTGCGTCTCGTCAGCCGTGGTAAACGAGAGAACTTCGGCAGTTGAAATCCGAAAAGATAGCTGCTTTGAAAAAAATTACCAAGCATTATAAATTCACCCGGAAGACGTTGGGGGATCATCACATCGAATTCGCTTCTGGTAACACAATCACAGTCCGGCCAAATTTTGAACAGGATTATCTTGAATACAGTTATGGTCACCAAGACTTGCTGTAAACTTAAATCATCTCTCAACCCGGGACCTGACGGTATCCCATAAGCGTTTCTCAAAACGCATATCGCATAATGTCTACGTTCCAGCTATCTATCGCTGTCTATTTATCACTTTCTGTGTTTTCCCATCCAGTTGGAAGTCTGCATGTTTCCAGTACACAAGAGAGGTAACAAACACTACGTGCGTAATTATCCTGATATCACTTCGCTTCGCGCTGTCGCCAAACTGTTCAAGCTTGTCATTTAAAACCATGACTCGCTCACAGCATGTCTTTTATCAGCACTGATCAACATGGGTTCACAGCCGGTCGTTCCACTGCCTAATATGCCTTGTCTTACTTCATACATCACCGACAGTATGTCGAAACGTGCGCAGATGGATGTCACCTACACTGACTTTACAGCTGTTTTCGAAAAATTGAACCACCGCATTGCCATCGCTAAACTTGACAAACTCGGGATCAACTAGAACCTTTTGCAATGGTTTCAGTCGTATCTCACCGGTCGCCATTTCACCGTTGCTATTGGAAATTAAAAATCTTACTTTGATTCTCCGGAATACCGCAGGGAAGCCACCTAGGACCACTTATTTTTCTGCTTTACATTCAATGACGTTTGAAGGACCACAGTTATATATTGAAGGACCACAGTTATATATTATCCTTTATTATACCTTATCTTCGTGTCCATACAATTGAAAACTGTTGCTTCTTTTAACGTCAGCTGGATATCTTTGACAATAGGTGTCATTGGAGCTGTATGAATGTCAATCCGTCAGAATGTTCGGATGTTTCGTTTTCGTGGAAAAAAACAGACGATATATGTTAAATACGCCTTGCTAGGGATAGAAATCGGGTGTGTAAGTCACGTTAAGGATTTGGGAATAATTCGGGATGCCCAGCTTTCATTCTAGTCTCACTTTTCGTAAATCGTAAATAAGGTCTGTAGAGTTTTGGGATTCCTCTTCAGGACTGCTAAGGAATTCACGGATGTCTACTGCCTCAAAACGTTGTATTGTAAATAATCTCTTTCTATATTAGAGTACTGCTCGGTTGTCCTCATTACAACAATGGTGTGGAAATATTAATCAACGGTGCTTATTGAGATTCTTTCTTCGCAAATTGCCATAGACGGATCGCTTTCGTTTACCAAGCTACGTTTGGAGCCCCTGTCCGTCCGTAGAGACACTGCCAGGGTATGTTTCACCACAGACCTTTTGCAAGGACGCAACTGCAGCCCTGTTCTATTGGAGCAGGTGAATAACGTGCAACCTCGTGCCCTGCGAAACAACTCGATGGCACACGCAAAAGCTGGACGGTGCGCAACCACATCATTTTTGTGTTTTATTAGCACAATTTCTGTACTATCCTGGAACCAGCACAACGGAAGTGTGCTGTTCATTGGTGCTCTAGCGAAAGTCCAATGTATTGGACGGCTCAAAGGAATTACACTTATGAAATATTAACCAGTGCTAGTATACCCATAATGATTTGAAGTGGTATTGGTAATATTTTCTAGAATGCTTTAAAGCAGTGCAACCAGTAATCGATACTGATGATCTTGGTACTGACTAGGTTAATGCAAATATGAACTAATCGATTCACTATCATAATTCCGGTCGTTCAAAAACATCATAACAATTAAAGACATTTTGCATTTAACAACGACTCTGGTTTTCTTCATATGCGCTCAGTTCTACGTTACTGGCACCTGTTGCAACAAGGCTCGCTATTGGCTGCTTCGGTTGCTGACGATGATTAGGGATGCACGAGCCTTTGATACGCACCGACTCGCGAAAGTAACCAGCGGTTTTTTGAGCGCCCTAAAACTGATCGTTTACCTGAAACCGAAGTCTACCGAAACACCACGATTTTGTGTGTATTATACATATTCTGATTTCAATCTTTGTCATTGTATTCATTGTGCAACTGTTGCGTTATCCTTTTGACACATTTGTTGTGCAAAGCCAGAGCAATTCATGTGCGGTTTGAGAGGACACATTGGATGATCAAATCTTGAACTTTTGCGTGCACGGCTACCTGCTCAACTAACTGCAGTATGTTTGGCGCAATAATTGGCCTCCAAAGCCTGTTCAACAGAGTATCTGGACTGTTCAATTTCAATTTGCCTCGAAAGTTCCTTCGTCGGCGGTATCGTTTTGCTTTTTTCAAATTCTGACAAGTCTAAATATAATATTGTTGTTTCTTTTCCGTTTTGTTATATGTGATGATACTTTGAAGATATTTCTATTATTACAGTGCTTTTTCGATTTTATCAACATTCGTTTTTATCACTACTCGTCAAATTTACGCTCGATGTTCTCACGCTTACGATTTTGATTTTATCACGCTTCTTCAAAAGAATTCTTAATCAAGAATAAAGGAGTTTTAGTTGTAAAATGAATATTGAAAACATTGTTCTCTGTGCCTTGTGCCAACGTGATTCTTTCAAACAAAATGTTCTAATATAAAAATTATGAAGTAATTCAACATGTGAATACACAAAATTATCATTTTTTTTTAGTGAAATAAGTGAATTTATTATACCAATGTACATAGACCATTCTGACTTCATATATATATATATATATATATATATATATATATATATATATATATATATATATATATATATATATATATATATATATATATATATATATATATATATATATATATATATATATATATATATATATATATATATATATATATATATATATATATATATATATATATATATATATATATATATATATATATATATATATATATATATATATATATATATATATATATATATATATATATATATAGATATATATTATACTGGAATCCTCGTACGAGGACAAGTGACAAGTTACATATCACATGTAATATGTTACATGTCACATGTTACATGATGGTATTACCTCGATTTATGTACATAGACCACTCTGTTCAGAAACAGAATGGCCATTCTGTTTCGGACAAAATTTCAACATGGTATAAATCAGCTTTAAAGTTCGATTTTTCAAAATTTTTCTAGTCTCCTAACTTCAGTTTCTTGAGTAGATGCAGATTATGTAAAAAAACTCATTTTTGAAAAAAATGGTCTTTAGACCACTCTGTTCCGCAACGACTCAATTGCAAAATGCCTATTTCACTGTTTTTGGCGCCAAATTTGATCAATTTAGAAGGGGTTGAACTTTTATAGCGTTACGTTATTTTTAGGAAGGTAGGTGAGATCGTCACGTTTTGTTACATACGAGAGGGATGGGGTTTACACAATTAACGGATGTCTCCTTACAAGAAGTTTGATTCAATGATGGTCAGATGAGATTTCAAATAGACTAAGCGCGTTCTGGGTGGAAGTATCGCTCATCTTTTCTTTTCAATAATGTGATCCAGGTTATCTAATGTTCAGCCAACAAATTTACATTTGTAACGGACTTTATGATAAGTGATTAATAGAACAGTTTGGCCAATCTCAACTGACTATTTAACACAATATGGCGTAAGTTTACCAGTGGACCTTCTCTCCTACTCATGTTCGTCCAGATCTGAGTTGTCAAATCGATCATTTATTCAATATACAATTTGTGCCAGTTTTGTTCGAATAGGCGTATATCAAGCATTTAAAAGTTTTCATGAAAAAATGCTCTAGGCTTTAAAAAACTTCATATAGGCCATAAATAGATTATCGAGGTGAGTTATGGTGCCACAGCCCTCACCCTACCTGAACATTTTGATAAGAATTGATTGGTTACAAAAAAACAACACGAGTGCAAGCCCTCTGTGACTGGCAATGTTAATTAACTTCGAATCTCGGTAGAACTTGCGACAAAATATGACAAGTATGTTTAAGTAAACCCGGTATTTTAACGAACGTAACTGGTTGTGCACAATTCATACGTCTGTTTGCTTTGGGTCATACGCCACTAGACGCACCTGTAGAATATAAACCTTCTCTACCCGTGCAGCGCTGCAGAGGCTACACAACTGAAATTCAACTGAAAATCTCGATATCTCAAACATAGCTCTCAGCTAATTAATTGAAACAGAGAACTGCGCTACTTCTATTGCACTGTATGTTGCAGGCTCACTGAAAAATACAAGTTGATTCTCAACAGAAGGAAATGAAGGTCTCGACTGCACGTTCATAATTCATTTCGAAGTAATTCGGACACGCAGAACAGTTTCGTTATTATTCTGACGGTTTGTTATGGTTTGCAAGCAGAGAATGACATTTTGTTCATTTTGCTACATCAAGAAAAATAATTCAATATATTGTTAACTTGAAACAATTCATGGTTTAAAATACCATAACAAAAAGCAGTAGCAGCAGGACAGATTGTTATTGTCAGAAAAGTTCAATTAAAGCGATCACGATTCTTATGTGGTTAAATAAAGAGATTTGAATGTATGTTTGATGACGTTAAAATATCGCTGTAGTGATTCAGAGAAAAAATATCATAGACATTTTTAACTTTAATATTATTGTTTTAGTAACAAAAATTGCTGTCTACATCAAATTCAGATTGTCGATTGGAAGCTGCGGTTATCTTGTCAAACAAACCTTGAAACGGTATAACGGTAAATTTAAAAATTTTAAGAAAATTTGCATTAAAATTACTGGATGAAAATTTTCTCGTCTTTCCATTGTACTCTCCGCAGTAGACTAAAGCACCTGTCGGGATTGATTGGCCTTCCCAATCCAAGCATTACAGACGTTAGTCGACCGACCGGATTGAGTTTATCGATTATTCTCTATAGTCCCGTTCTGACGTCAATTTCGCTTAGCCATGGAGCAGCGAAATCAGGAATGTCTTCAACAGTTTTTTATTCTTCAATCATGTTTTCTCGGCTACATCAAACACGACTGCAGCAAACAATCATCAAATGTGTCAAAGTGAATGAAAAGTTCATCAGCGCTGACGGTCGTGATGTGCCGATCGATGTGACTGATGTTCGGGTGAACTTGGCATGACACGCGTTTTGGTAGACGTACGACAAAGTGGAGTTATACCGCATGTAACAAGCATTCATCAGCGAGCGATATGTGCGAGAAACAATGGGCCAGATACTGGAACTGATTAGATGATTTTGTTCGGTATTTTACCGATTTTTGATAAATAATTTTTCCCCGTTAAAGTGCAATTTAGTATGTGCTAATGGAATATTTTTCACATAATCGACTCATTAGACAGTCACATACAATTGTGTTCTAAATCTTTACCAGTTTATATGAATATTATTTGGAAAAGATGCATTTTTTGACCAAAACTTGATTTTTGAAAAATGTTTATCGTTGTCCTTCGATTTTTAAATAAAGAATAAAAAACTGCTCGAAATGCTTAAAATGACAGTTCGCCCATGTTCGGTATATGGGAGAACTGTCATTTAGGACATTTCGTGTAGTTTTTTATTCCAAATTTAAAAATCGAAGGACAACGATAAACAGTTTGTGAAAATCACTTGTTCAAAAAATACACTCTTTCAACTGATACATGCAAATTAAAAAACCTTGTAAAACATTTATGATAGTAATTTTACCTCTAAAATTCGAGAGCCAAGATAGTCAAGACAAGATAGCTAAAAAGAGTTGTCGACTTTACTTTACAAGCTAGTTACAAAAACTTTTAATCAAATGAGTAAAAAGCTCCAGGAAGCTATAACCTAAATCCCTGCCTTGATCACGAAAGGTTTGGTTTTGTTTCATCTTCCTAGAACCAATGATTAATCTAAAATTCGGAGATGTTTCGCCCACTGCGAGTGAAATCGAACACAGCTGACAGTTTCTAATGAGCGACGTTCAGCGCTGATTTCAGAGTCAATTATTTCTTGTCAGCGCAGCGTGAGCATGACCATAAACGGCAAATGAAACCGCATAACAACGCACTTCGTCATTCCCGTCACCATTTAGAGAAGTTCTTCCGCTCCACAATTAATGTTTCGCCGCATAAGAACGTAACATGTAGTTATGCTTTTTTATTTAAAATCTTGTTTCAATCTCAAGTATAGCATGTTTAACCAGCAATTATAAATGAAATAATAATAAAAATCTACGGCACGGAGGGATTTAAACTAGTCTATAACTACGCTTTTTGCAGTTTATTGGAAAGGTATGGTGGTTAAATCGGTTCACCCTGCTCTAACATGTCATGTTTCATTGATCTAACTAAAGCCATTTTATCTCGAATCTTCGTGGTATAGGAGTCCGAAACCAACAATGTCTTGTTTTCGATTTGATATAAAATAATTCATAAAAATCTTCAATTAGTTGTATCTTAGCTAGTACTATCACATTTAGAGGTACAACAACAAGATATTTGAAAACAAAACATAAAATAAAAGTAACTTAGTAACATACCTGTATAATAAAAATTTAATTTTGTCAGCAAAGGCTTAATCGATTTCACAAATCCAATTTTTTTTTGCTCCGATTATGCTCAAAATTGCTAGAAGTTAATCTTAGCTTATTGAAAAATCTTATACTCATATTTTTTGTTTGACCATTAGAGTGGCCTACACAATTAACTGGAGCTGTCGTTTTCAGTTCGATAAGGGGAGGGGCCAGTTGCAGCCACTATATGCTCTCATAAAACTTTCACGATATATGTCTTATAGTGCCCCATTGCACTTCGTAAACGGTGGCCATGTCGATATTTTATTGATATCATCCCTTAGTTTGACAGTGTCACGAGCGCCACGTAACGGGAGCATCACCGCTTACGTTTAAAATGACGGTTTCATGTTTTTACATATCCTATCAAAACAAGATGAACGTCTGTTTTCTGTGAAAAAATATCGAGTTTTTACGCAGGTTTTCTTTTTTTGGAGATGGAATTTTTTAAATATTTAATATTCACCATGTCTCCTTGAAAAAAACTTCCTCAATTCAAAATCATCAAACAATAGGGTCTCCTAGGTTTTTAACCCACCAAAACGGTAAAATACGGTTTGCATCATGATACAGCATTTTCTCAGCTTTCGAAGAAAAGCAATAAAATTGTTTTAACTGGTAAACGTTTAGAAACAGAGTCACTTCTAGGAAGAGTATTGAAAAACTTAACTTTGAGTAGATTAGCGTTAGGGGATACCCGTAGAATAATTTATTCATTGGATGTGACCCTCTATCAGCCCCCAAAATATTCCCAACTAAGCACATAACACCCTGTATACCAGAATCAATCAACCTGATCGATTTTTTTTGTGCCAGCATTGCCAATTTGATTGTATTTTGAATCAGATGAGAAGATGATCTCCATTATTATTAGAAAAAGAAAACAAGAATACTAGTCAACTACAACTTAAATATTATTTTATTACAATCGACAAAACTTCTTCACTGATAGTTCGTTATACAGCACTTGATTATTTGAATAATAAAGTATGGTACGCAGCTTAGCGAATCGATCCGGAATGATTATTTCCGATTTAGCTGCAACTGTGCACAGCTCTTTAGTTTTGATGTCATTTTAGTTCTTTATGATGAATGCCTCGCCAACTCGACCAGATTGGTAGCTCCCTCTTAGAATACAATGAAATGCGTTAAAGCTTTTTTTTAAGTCGATGAATCTGAATAATGACAAAAGATTAAGGAAAATTTTCAAAAAATAACCCTAGTAAATTGCCAGAAAAAAATTTAAATCTTACACTGAAAAAAATGAATTTGTAGAGAAAGCGTGATTTATGCCATTTCAGATTTACTTCAAATTAGGTATTTTAGATAAACAATGAAGTTGACCAAAAGTCTTCTTAACACATTAGTTCGGCGTTCTCATGGGAAAATAGTTTTTCTATCAAGAATTGTCCAGTGTGTATGTTCAGTAATTTTCACGTAAAAAGTTATATATGGCTTTTTATGTGAAAATTACTGGACTCCTGAAACTTGTTATAGTTGACATTCAATCTAAACGGAAAAAATCATCTACTGATATAACCTTTAAAATACAACTAAAAACATTCAAATCAATTGAAACGTAAGCAAGAAAATCAAGTTGCGAATAATCCCATTCTTGTAGAAACTCATATCTATACAAAACTTTTGCAGTATCGCTAAAATAAAAACACTATGATCTGTTTGGATTGCAACTGCTTACATCAATTTAGCAGACAGTGGGAAAACTCCACAACGCCACAACTTCCAGATCCGGTATGTACTAAAAAGTGAATAATTCATCTCGTAGTTGAAAAGCTGCTAGTTCCTGGTTTGAGCTATACGCTAGAATGCTTTCATTTGTTCCATATTCAAAAATAGCAAACTAAAACTTTATGCCACATCACTTTCAGCTGAGCAGCATTTCCAAACACAATACACCGAAGGCCTCTTTAGAACCTGTGCCTGTGTAACACTTCACATCCATTACATTGCCGTCTAGTGCGAGCCTCCTCGCGTTGACGAACAGAGCAAGCATGATTGATCCGCGAACGTGCCACACAGTGCGCGCAACTATTTTATTATTATTATTATTGTTATTAACATTTTCTGGCATTGTCTCGCTGTTACTCATTCCAGGATGTGTTAATTTTGCTTTGATACACATCTAATACCAGTTTCTTCGATCTCATTCAAGAGACGAAACTTAATTGATTTGACTGATTTTTAATGGGTAAATAATTTGCTGAATTTATTGAATAATGACAGCGTGTAAATTTATGAAAACTTCTATTGGCATTTTTCAATAGGTATTATAAATTTGAATCTACTATTTCTATGATTTTTTTTCAATCTGATAATAATTTATTAATTATAAAATTTATGTATACTCTAAGCCTTATTCATATATTTTTATTTCAAGCGGTAAATGTAGGGTTGACGATTGAAAAATATACTAACTGAGAAAATATTTAATTGGGACTATTTTTCGAAAATTTCTAATTAACTATTTTCCCAGTTAGTACATTTTCAATCGTCAACCCCACGTGTACTGAATTAAATAGAAACAAGAAATAACTTGACTCGCATTATAATCAATGAAAATAAGAAAGATACTTATCTATATAGTTAAAAAACTTTAGGATTTTAGGCGGATTGTACTGCATATATCACTGTGCTTCATCCAATTACGGACGTCGAGCATTATTATTATATCACATCTAATTAGAACCTGTTAATTAAATGAGCTCGCGCAAGTTCAGTGTCCACAAACATTTTCACAAATCAAAGATACTGGTGTTCAAGTAGTATTTTCTCGTTACTATCAAGATAGTGTATTGAAAATCGAAATCGAAATTTCGAAAAAGTCGACCAAATACCAGCGTCATTCTAATAAATTAATAAAATAACAACGTCGTCATGGCTAAACCGGAGGGAGGATTAGAACGGTTTCAAAGATGACTTGAACCAATGTCTTCGTTACGATGGCACTTCTTCGCGTTTCCACCCGACTATTAGCAATGCTTAAATATGAATTCCTGAAAAAAAAATGAGTCTCAGATTTCTCAATGGGATGCTTGAGAACGTTTCGTTAGAGTTATGAAGTGATTGGTCTTTCGTTGTGAAGTCCCATGGTAAGTACGATTTCTTGCATACCTACATACACATTGGCACAAAGCAGACTTCGAATCCGGTTTGTCGATCGTATCTAGAAATCACCGGGGCTCAGTCGTAGCACGTGTTAACGCTGAACGCTTGAGCAATTAGCCGTCACCATCGACGACCGATGGATTGACTGACCGGCCGGTTGGGACTGAGAGATCGATCCGCTATGAAGGGGGATGAATTTTAACTCATCTACGGTAACCCGAGCGTGATCGCGGCTTTGGATTATGATTGCAATACAATTATATAATAGGAACACATGGCGGAATATGCAAGGATTTGAATAATCAACAATGATTTACAGTTTCGTGCGGATCAGAAACAGTAATCGTGCTCCGATGGAAAAGGGATTAGCATAACCCTTCAGTGTATTCTTCTAAGGTCGCGCATGGTCTTGAATCGGTTTGTGTCGAACGGGGAACCTTGTTTTATAATAATTCACAAAAGCTGATCGATCATTAGTCGGTTACATCTTTATTGCTAACCATTGACGATGATTTGGATTTATTTACTAGCAATTCCTAAGTGTGGCAACTTAACTTTTTTGTCAGTTTCAATTTGGTTGAAACTTTACATAGATGTTTCGATAGGCTGAAAGCGTAATTGAGCGATATTATTTTTTTTTAATCACGACTTTTTTCGTGTAAAACTGTAACCTATGATTAAAAATTTTTTTATAACCAGGAAGCCGCATGATTGATGTGTGCACCGTCGTAGTTAGTAGTTTTATCCGTCCAAAAATATACATACATTGTAACAATTTTTGAGGAAACAAATCAATAAAAGTGTGTGTGAAATATTTCAAGGAGCCCATTTTCAAAAGATGTAGTGTTTTAAACAGAAATTTGCCATACAAATTTTGAACGTATCCCTCGCGTAAAAACACCTGACACCTGATTAAACAAAAAAGGATGTCTAAAATACATTTGTTTCAAAAATTTATCATTGCTACATATTCTTCAAGTCATATTTGTCGGCTATAATTTTAATCCGAAAACGAACTTTATAACGACCCTATCTATATAGTTTATTAAACCTATTAGAAGAGTTATTAAGCATACATTCTGATTAAGTTTAGGTTAGCTGTAAAAATATTTTTCCCCATCCACAAGAAACGATAAAATGTCGATTTTTCGGTAGGTTTTTACATAAGAGTGCTGCAGAAAACCTGCCGAAGAAAACTACTGCCGAATACGTAGAATACTCTATTTGACTTCAAAAATTTCTGTCTGTTTCGACATTTCGTTGATCCAATTTTATTACTTTCAATATTTCAACTGACTTCCAGCCTGACATTATTACAACCGGATATGATATTAGATTTTATTATTAGGCTGATATAGGACCAACGCAACGTAATATTGACCACGTGAAATGCTGATATTGCCTGTATTTAATTATAAAAAGCTAGTAAATTTCAAGCATTTGACGCTTCATATTTTCCGTTTCCTCATACCACCTTTTGCGTTTCACATACCCCGAGATTGCAAAAGTGTACACTAAAATTGTGAATATCTCAAAAACGGTTAGATTTAACGCAAAAAGGACAAAATTTACTCCCAAAAGGTTCACAAAATCACGTATTCACCTATTCAGGTATATGTTTTATTTGAAAATTGCTTTCGTTTTCAATTTGACCTTTAGGCCCTCTGCGCCACCTCTAAACCTTAATGAAATTCAACCAATGTTTTATATGTTGCTTATTGAACCTTTTGCCTGGGAAAACAGGTCCCGCGAACATTTTTGAAAATAAGCCCCACCCTACTGACCCACCGCAGCCAATTAACTTTCGCCAGGTTTGCAATGGAGTTCTCTCAAAGCAGTGCGTGCAGCTCATGGTTCATGCGTTTTTGCTATTCCCCGTCGTCCGTCTCTATACTCCATTGTAGATAGTCCTTAGCACTCTCCGTTCGAAAACTCCAAAGGCCACGAAAAGAGCTGTTGTCTTGATTCCGGAGAGGACTACCAGTCTTATCAGGGTACTGTACATCTTTCGTCGTCGCACTCGAGTTGATCGAAGTGTCATTCAAAGTAAAAACTGGGCACGAATTCCAGCCAGGATGCTTCTCTGAATCTCTTTCATGGTGTTATAGTCGGCGTTTACTGAACGAACTCTCAACGACCTGAAGCTCATCGCCGTCTGCACAGATTTGAATTGAGAGGCTGATGTTGTTTTTGGCCCTCGGTATCACACCCTTAAAGGCGATGTTGAACAGCATACGGAAAGTCCATCACCTTGGCTTAATCTACTCTACGCGATTCAAAGGGACTCGAGAGTATCCCCGAAACACGCACATAGCACATCACTTGCGGCATGGTAGCCTTGATTAATCGTATCAGTTTATCCACGAATCCTTTGTTTCGTATAATTCGCCGTAGCTGTTCTCGATCGGCTGTATCAAAGGCCGCTGTGAAGTTAACGTGTAGTGTGGACACGTTGTATTCACGACATTTCTGTAAGATCTGTCGGATTGAAAAGATTTGGTCCGTGGGGGGGCAGGCTCACATAAAACCCACTGGGTACTGGCCCACGAACCTTCTGGTTAAAGGTGCATCTCCCACAGGATCTGCGAAAGTATTTTGTAGGCGGTAGTTGTGACACTCCAGCTTGCGCCCTTTTTGTAGATAGAAAAAAAAACAACTCTCCCCACCCACTCGTCTGTCTGCTTTTCATCCTCCCAAATACTGGAAATTACTCAGTACAGAGCGCTAGCTCGGCAGTCCGTCTTTACCGGCGGCTTTGTTGTTCTTCAGCTTCCCAATTTCACAATGAACTTCATGAACGTCGGAAGCTTGTACTCGGTCATCTGCTGCAGTTCCTGTTCCGCTTCTGTTAGCTGTATCACCATTTAGGAGTCCATCGAAGCACTCTTTCCCCTGTCGGTAACCTAGCTGATATCCGTTAGACTGGTTTCGCTCCTAACAGTTGCAGCAGCTGCTCGAGCTCATGTTCAGGATCCTCTTGCTGGCGTTTCTTTTTTCTGAGAATCGTGGTAATGTATATCGCCCAGGTTCGGTTTCTCGCATTCACCACTGGTCGGTATCTCCACTCCTAGTGTCGCCGTCCTCGAAAGGCGTTGCGCCAAGCCCTCCCGCCGAGGGTAGTACCGCTTCGAGCTGTTGTGCTTATTACTCCACAACGTAGAAGCCCCGAAGCTGGTTGCTGTTGAGCTGCAGGGTTCGGCTTTGCCGTGCATGATACACGGTCGAAAGTTTCAAGCGCAAGCGTACGTTGGTAATGTCTGATAAACCGGTCAGTTTGCTTTGCTGTACGTTGTTCAAGTGATCTCCAAATGGTGTTGTGGATGTCTTAGCAGAAAAAGAAGCTACTTCTACCAGTCCTCGATAAGCTGCAAAGTTATCGCATTTTTGACCGTTATCGTTCGTCTTAGTGAGCATTCTAATGGCGATCATAAATGACTGGAGCAGCTGTCTTTGATCTTCTCCAGCTGGACATAAATGCTTCTTTCTATACTTCTGTTTTTCCTCACCCTCACGAAGGTAGTGCACGTTGAGGATGTTGTAGTTGTAGATCCGGTCTTTTATTCTCAACATACACAACCTGTCGCTGATAGCCAGCCACTTGATCACACGACTTTGCATCGTACCCAACACTAAAAAGCCGGTATCCAGCTCGTTGGTGGTGCCATCGCTCTGATAGTACTGCGTCGTGCGGCCACAAAACCTCAGTATCTTCTTTTTTGTCCACTGAAGCTCCTGGAGCACAATCATGTCAAAATTTTGTAGTTTGCCACCCGGGACGTTCAGTGACCTACTGTTCCATGCGCCAAGTTTCCAATCATCGTCCTTATTTCGTCGCCTTTTGTTGCGTTGTTCCGGTTCGTATTTATATCTTGAGTGTTCGAAATATTAGTTTTTAGAGTAGGGCTACGGATTCTCAGTCTAGAGACGGAGCTGCCGTCTTGGGTGTTGCTGGCGAGACACTGCATGCAACAGTTCAGCCGTCCGCTCTGGATCAGACGCTGTTTGGGCCGCCCCTGACTTGAAGAATCGACGTTTGGACAAGCTGTTCTCCAAGAAGAACAGCTTTTCTTTCCACGTCAGCATACGACCAAGTTCCCAGCGGTTCACCGATCTTCACTTGGTTGCTGATATCCCTTTTTTTTCCTGTATGGACTTCCTCACTGCGACCAGAATTGTTGATCTATTCTGAAATACACCCGGGTGTCTGCTGTATCCCGCAATTCTATTATTACCAATACCGCTAGTGAGTGGCATGTTTGTTATTATTGTTTTATCCGTGCTTGTGTGTAATGTGATTTTACCCATCCTTTTACACGCTATCGGCTCTAGTATACCGATCCTCCTTCTTCCTGCCAAATATCGCCAATTATAATTCTCTGGAGAAGTTTCGTCGTGCGTCCTTCTGGCCAATTTTATTGATAAGAGGAACTTATTTTTTGTTAGGAGGAAGTCACGCAAAGGTATTAAGCGTCGTACACAATATACGTAACGCATAAAGGGGAGGAGGGGGGTTGAGTTTGCGTTACTTATTGCTACATATGGGGAAGGGGGGTGGGGGGGTAGTTGAAAGAATTACGTAACTGTGATTTTCCTTCAAAATCGGAAATTTATGGGGGTTTAGCGTTGGGTAATTTTAGGAGGGGGAGTCACATTGAACATTGCTTATCGTTACATAGGTTGGGGAGGGGGTCAAAAATCTGAACATTCAGCGTTACGAAATTTGTGTACGACGTCTTATAGAATTCAGCGTAAAGGTAGAGTAAGTGGTGGGGTGTCTGAGAATAAACCCATGCTTAAATTCTTTTTGACAACGAATGGCCTGATTTTACTAAGATTCGAACCCACGACCATCCGCTACGCAGCTCCCCGATATCCCAGTTAGTATCACGTGTAAGTGGGAATAGGAGTTGCTGGGCATTATGCTCTGGACCACACTGGGGTCTATTTTATGCCACTGGTACGGGTTGTACTAATGATACGCATTGCCCAGCCATTTGCCAACCCATAAGCCACACCACACCTTTGTCCTATGTGCGTGCAATAGATGGTTATGAACCTCTACGGGTTGTTTTTCACTGTAGCCATTGAGACAAGAATGCGCCTAATTAAAGAGCAAAAATTTAAATTTGATAATTTTCTAGGACCCATGACTGAATTAATTATTTGTATTTTCTTTTATGGTAAAAATTTACCTCTTCATAAACAGTCATTAAATCCCAGATTGTCGGTAAATTAAAACTTCAAAATTATCATAATTTTAAACTCTATACGACAGCTATGAAAAAATGACCCGGATTTATCTAATTTTCATTACATATATAATATATGAATATTATTATAGCACTGAAAATAACTGCAGCTTCTTACCGTTTCATTAGCTCCGTAGTGCCTCTTGAGATTCCATAAAATACAACAGAAACGCTTAGTATATTAATATGCAAAAAATGTTCGACAGCACTACAGCTCCAATCGCAATTAAATGTGTCATCCGTCAAAGCTCGTGTCAAGCAGCTGGTGCTTTGAATATCCGTTTTTGCATTGACTGCACGCGTCTTCCCACCAGTCTCCATACCACCCTTACTAAGTTCGAGTTAATATGCCACCGCATCAAGGGGGTAGCAGGGTAGCACCGTGGATTGATCTAACAGCCGCGTGTTGGCCACTCGGTTCGTTCTTGGTAGGATCACCTCAAGTAGGTTAATCATAAATCAATCGCATTAAATTTTTCTGCAGGTCCGCTTCAAATGGCTGCTGCCGGTCGACTTAGCACACTTTATAAACTGCACTCTACGCAATAAAAAGTAATAATTATCGCCGTCGAATAGAACATTGTGCGTCTAGGTGTTTAACCTGTAGTCAAACCTGTTGAACTTTTTTTTACTCACATACAAAGACATACTACAATGTTACAAACACGCTAAACCAACGTGGCATTAAAAAGCCATTAGTTTTATGATGTTTTCGAAAAGAGTTACTAATTTAGCTTAATTTCTTACAATCGATTGTTACTGCCCCTGTATGCTCAGCATGTGAATAAGTAGTTCTTTAACCGAGAGCTAATAATTATTAGCGCAGTTTAACAAGTAATTTTCGCAACTGATTGGTGAGTTTAGTTAATTGACACTTTGTTGAACCGTTGTAATTTTTTACGAAAAATGTATCTACACGTGTATTGATTTTCGTGACGGAATATTTATGCTAAATATTTTAGAAACGAGTTATTACAACTCAGTTCAGATTGGAGCCGCAGTTTACTTATAAAGCCATGTATCGAACTGAACGCAATTTTTAAAAAGTAGGCATAGAAATGCTCAAAAATGTTTTTTTTTCTGTACCTAATGGTATGTTAACTCAAACGCGTCTTGCAACAAAAGATGAAAGCAAAATAATACTTTTTTGATTTGCTTTCAGATGGACGAGGTTATTTTTTGGACATTAAAGGAAACGAGGAAAATAACTATCAATTATCATTTGCGCACATTTTTGGGTTTGTTTTGAAGCAGTGACAACATATTTGATTTTTTTGCCACAGGGTTCTATCCAGTCTCCCAACTCTAAATAATTTCTAATAGCGAATACAAAAATTAAAAGAAATTGTAAATACTCGATCTAAAAAATCACAAATAAAATCCTACAGGTAGTAGCACGAACAGCACTATCATTATTTGATACGATTGAATGCCGTCTAAATCTAATTTGTTTAAAGATGACGGGCTATATCAATGTAGTACAGTACACTTTAGCTTTGCAAGTGAACACTTCACCTTGTCGTAAAGAAAAAAACAAAAATATTAGCCACATAGCTTTATGCTCAATTAGACTCTAGCAGCTTCTGTACGGATTAATCAATTAGTTATGCGCACGAGCCACTTTAATCGATCAGCCTTGACGGAGCCTCTAGAAAGAATCACCCGTGAAGCTGTAGAAGGACTGAGAAGACAAACACGTCAACCCGCTGCCACCGCGGCTTCGCCAACATCATGAAAAAGACCCTCATCAAAGTGCTGGCAAAAACAATGGTAAACTTTACTTAAAGCTTTTAACGAGCAAATTATAGTACAATGCAAAAAAAAATATGAATAGAGCTAACTTGGTGAATAGCACCATCAATGAAACTTTAATCAAAATCAAACGGATAATCATTGATTAGCAGCTTATGCCAGGCCAAGCTCAAAAGGAATCATTTCATGGTTTGAGCATGATGACGCCAAAATAAAGGGTGACTTTTTGCAGTACATTAGTGCATTTGTTAGCCATTGTTGCACACTTTGGAACATCACATCGTATCCTGTTACCATAAAACGAAATTTTTATGCAAATGTGAACTTATATTGATTTTGTCGCGTTTACTTACAATAAAATATTTCAGTTATTTAAACTTGTCAGTATCAAAAAAGGAAAATTTACAAAAAAAAAATAGTTGAGCTGATTCTAGTTTCAACAACTCGTATAAAAAATATCAGAGAAAACAAATATTTTCGTATGTTTTAAAATCTTCAGTCGATTTGCTACAGTTTGTTGGTGATTTTTTTATTAATATTATCCGATTATATTACCATACCGAAAATATATCGTTCAATTTATGAAAGCATCTAATAGATTGTTTATTACGCAATTCAAGGTAAAGGCCTTTGATGTAGCGGCGACGGTTTTTTATCGGTGAAACAAAAGCCTCACATAAGAAATTCGCAGACAGTTCAGCGGCGACCTCTGTGAGGCCACAAAACTGGTCTCAATTTTCTTTATGTAACCAGTATCAATAGTTGTAGTATCAAGTTGACGCACCTCTACACCATTAACATGCTAATATTTAGTTCGTCTGCTTCGTGCAGCATCAGAATCAGTCCGGTAGTGATTTCAACTCCTTGTGTTAATCCCTAACTTTCATTAATCTTTTAATGTCTCGTGAAAATAATTGAATAAAACTGTAACTTTACTGAAAAAATATCCAAGGCTCTTTGGTATAATTTTACACAGAAAAAATACTTACCGCCGCCATCGTTCCGCTGAGCCAGCAGCAGAGACGTCACAAAGCACAGAACTAAAAGGCCCACAAAGGGCCTATGAAAGACGCTCATGTCTCGATGATGTCGACGTTACACTACTTTCACTTTGCTTATCTTTTCGGTATCATTTAGATATTTTTATATCACACCCGCTAATCACGTTAAATTATTACAATGACAAATAGCTTTTGAATTTCAGGTAAAAGAGGAATAGAAAAAATGACAATAAAACAAAACAAAAATTGCCACAGGACTTTTTGCTTCACTAAACTTTCGTAATTGAGCCGACCGTTTCCTTTCACTTTTTATCATACAAGGAACTTGACCGGTGCCGCTTCGTTTCGCACTGGGTTTCGGTGAAAATATTTATATATAACAGTGGAGATATTCCGATCTCTGCAGGTTCCCTGCTTAATTGCAATCCTAAATTATCTGATTATTCAACACAGCGACGAAGGATTAGCAAGCAAACTGAAGTGCAAACGTCCGACAGCGTTATTTAATGAGAGGATCGCACAGTGCTCTTTCTCGCACTACTGAAAGAAACAATGCCCATACGCAACTCTCAACATGCCGGTTCCTTAAATGTTCGATGGTGTTGCCTATTATTTCAACTGGCTGCACGGAATTAAGTGGTCTGCGGAGCTCTAGCGGTAAAAATGATAGGTACTTGAGTACCTATCAGATTTTATTTTCTGTTATACCACAATTTTAATTCGCTGCCTTTCGGGAGTTTCTATGTGAGCTGTAAAGAAAAGATAAAGAAAGTAAACGGTTAATATTGTGTTATAAATTTTATAGAGAAACAAACTTGTGCGCTTAAAAGATATTATATTATTCCGTATCATAAATTTTAACAGTGATAGTAAATGAGATTATCAATGATGTATTATGGATTATGCGAGTTAGAAAAACGCAATAATTGATCGAGGCAAAAAATTTCGCTATTAAAAGTTTATAATGTTTATCAGATCGTTGAACAAAAATTAAGTTGGTTATTGTTTTGAATGTCCCCTCTGCCAGTTCAACACTAAGTTTCTCGCCTTTCAATGAAAAATACACATTAACACGTGCCGGTTATTTTTATATATATATTCATCAGCTTACTTTTATGTTCTTAAAGTAAAAACCGACCAACCCGGCATTAAGCATGACTGCGGATACCATATCCAGTGAATTAGTTAATGTATAGTGCTAGCTTACAACAAACAAGCACATCAAGCTCACTTGCTAGCGCCAAGTTGACAGGACTGTCAAAAAGAGACTTTAAAATAGTAAGAAAACCAAAACTGGGTACGTGTTTTTGCTGAAACAAACAATTGCCATACCAAGCGATTAAAGGACGCAGAAAATAAACTACGCCAACCGCTGTTGTATGGAATGTTAAAAAAAACCTTATAGCTAAAAATGAAGCTAACAAGGCGCTAGAAACAAATTTAGAACGGCTAGGAAACGAAATCGTTGGAAGAAACATGGGATTGAGGCCGAAGGGTAACAGTGTGAATAGTGAGATTTTGGGAGGGCCGCTCCACATTAAGGCTGCTGCTTAAGATGCGATGCCACTAAACCTGAAGGCAGCGTAAGATTCAGTTTAAAGTATTAAAGTATTAATAAAGTATTCCGTATGATGGATTGTACTTGTTTGTATTGCAAAACTATTAATAAATCTGATTAATCTAGCTTAAGGCCAATAAAAGCAAACGAACCGAACTCGTGAAACCCGTTAATACCCCTAAACTTCTTAATGAAACTGACTTCTCCACACCCTAATCCTTTTTGAATTAGGGTTGTCCATGAAAAGATAATTTTTTTCTCAAAAATTTATAACCTTCGAGCCGTTTAACCGATTTGAAATCTTTTAATGACAAATTGAAAGTAACTGATAGGTCTTTAAAGAGAAAAATAAAAAAAAGTACGTTAAAGTACGTTCGCTATATTTTCCTCGTTTCACGGATTTGGGATTAACCATTATTCTTAGAGCAATGATATGCAAACCAGGACCCGAAAATTCGAAAAGTGCGGTAAGTTTCCCATAAGCTGTTCATTATCCGATCGTTCCGACCTGTTTTAACAAGACTGTATGGTACACAGAAGTTCTGAAATACATGCTGTTCAGCCTTCGGGCAATATGTTTTGGCTTGATTTGAAAATTGGTTGCATTATTGGTAAACGTTGAAATATGACAAATAATTACATGAATTTCCCTTCAAAACGGAAATTGTTGATCTAAAATCGGATCAAAATTAAGAAAGTTAAAATTATTTGAAGTTAAGCTTAAAATGGTGATTTAAAGTCACCGAAATTGTCTGACACATTCAGACAACACTCAAACTTCCGCTATTCGCATAATAGTCCTATGTAAAAGTTGAGAGTCCTATGTAAATTTTGCAAAAATGGGTCCATTTTGGCATGTTTCTCAAGAATAGCCATTAAAAAAAGTAAGGTTTGGTTTCCACAACCTCGATTTGAATGGCTACTCTTGTAGAGCATGCCAAAATTGAACCATTTCCGCAAAAAAAAACAAGAAAACATAGGACTTCTACATAGGACTGTTATGTGAATAGCGGCAGCAAAGTGCTTCCAAAAATCGGTTTATGAACCAATTCTCAAAAAACTTTTGGAAAAGGTTGTGAAGGGGTGCATGAAACCTAGGGAAAATGGAAAGCATCAAAAATATTGACATGAAAATTCAAGGTTTTTTACCGCTCTTCGATCACTGTGCAATCAGTAAAGGTTAAGACAAATCCCATACACTACACGATAAGAAGAAAAAACCATTAATGAGTAAATTTTCAACTACTTTGCCAAGGGGCAGTCAACCCATTCAATGGGTAAACTTAATTTACCCAATAATGGGTATATCGTTCAAACGTCGGAGAATGGGTACAATTTTACATATATTTCCTTAGCTCTTCGTGAGATTCACATGGACAACACAAACGAAATCAACTTTTTCAAAAACAACAATATTCAGAAGGAAACGGAGAAATCGGTCGAACGAACACTTCTCGACCGGTACATGCAGGCAGGGTTTAACCTTGACAGCGAGTCGCTTCAAGACTGCCCATCTGCCCTCCACATGATCCTCGATTCCCCAAAGAAGACAGATGCAGACGGACCTTCTAGTTCGCCTGTTTCCCGCAAGGAGAGAGCTAAACGTCTGTCCAACGCACGAAAGCGCAGGAACGAGGCATACCTGAAGGAAGGTATGCCCTCTAGCGATGAAGCCAGAATGCTTGCCCTTCGACCAGGTCAGGCCGCTGTTAAGCGAAAACGATCGGATGACGCTCCGTTACTCAATACCAGCGCCGACGGCTACCCACCAAACTTCTGTACAAAGAGCAACTTGTAACAGTGCACGATTCGATCCTGGATCAGATTGCGGCACCAGATTCTCCCCTACTCAGGCCCAAGTTCAGGAGTTGCCACTTCAAGCACAGCTACCATTACTTGGCCTGTGCCGATAACGAAACAGTTGTGTGGCTGGAGAAAACCATCCTAGACCTTACTCCCTGGGATGGAGCATAACTGCGTGTTTACCACACGGATGACCTGCCGAAAGCTATTATGTTCGAAGGTTTTTTTCTAACAGCGTGGACCTGTTTCTAGAGATCGACGAACAATCCGCCACCCGTATCACCGAGCAACGCTTTTTATTGAACTACATGTTTGGTAAAGCTCGTATGCGACGGGTGGGCAGGCCGATAACCAATGCACGGAAAGGAACCTATGTTGCAAAGAGTTTGCAACAAACAGGAACGTACAGACGGAACGTCCAGCTTCGTCATCACTACCTGTTCAACGCAACCCTGCAATGGGATATAAGCTTCATCAGAGGGCTAGCAATAGCTTGACGCCTCAACCACTCCCCATTCGCAAACCCGCGATCGAAAGAAAGGTTCCGCAGAAAACTCCAAAGAACTCACTGCCTCAACCATCTTCAGCTCGCAAACCAAGGTCTAAAAAACCACCTTTCGATATTGGGCATGTGTCTGTTGCCAATCGCTTTTAGCAGGCAAGGCAAGCCGATGTCGGATTAAAGGTAACCAAAAGCAGTAATTCTGTTGATGGCAACCGTCTGCAAGGTACCTGATCCTCCGATCCAACCACATAACCACAACCGATCCAGGAACCATGGGCCAACAACACAAGAATTCGTGGCCTTACGGACTCAAAAGATTGGTTAATCTACTCTAACACTCAGCCCAAACCTAGGACTGCAATTCTGTTAAAAAGAGTAATCAAATTTACTCCAATTACAGAATTTATTCAACGCGACGTCGTTGCCATAATAGTGTAAGTCCCGACGTCCAATGGAAAGTAGGACATACTCATCGCATTTGCTTACTTTCCCGGGGACCTGGACGATATTCCGCCTCCCGCAGTCTGCGCACTCGTGAGGTACTGCAAAGCAACCAATAAGCCGTTCATCATCGGTTGCGATGCGAACGCTCACCACACGATTTGGGCCAGCTCGGATACCAATAATAAATGTGAGTACCTACTTGAATATCTTACTTCCAACGAGGTCAATTTACAATGTAGGGAACAGCCCCTCCTTTACAAACGCCATAAGAGACGTGGTCCTCGACTTCGCTCTCTGCAGCGCAAACATTACTGAGCAAGTCAAAAACTGGCATGTCTCTGACAAACCAAGCTTGTCAGATCACCGAAATATCATTTTGGACATCGAATCCTTCGAAAAGTGAAAATTTCAGGAACCCGATTCCTTGTATACGGATCAGTTAGTCAACTCCCGGTCACCCTGCTGAATCGACATACGCACTCCCGCTGAACTTGATACGGCCGCACGCGATCTTAAACATAGGATCACTGATGCCTATATGGCTAGCTGTCCTTTAAAGAAAAGGTTTGTGTGTCGCAACGTGCCTATGGTGGAACGAAACGCTCAATTATATCCGCTGTGAGGCCAGGAGTTTATTCAACAGGGCAAAAAGCACATCCAGTTGGGTTGAGTACAGAGCGTCACTCACAAAGTACAACTCTGAGTTACGCAAGGCAAAAAAATTGTAGGATCAAGTTCTGCGAGGGGATTCAAACGTTGCCAGATGCCTCACGACTCCAGAAAGCAATGTCAGTAGACCACACCAATGGTCTAGGACAGTTGACGGAGAACGGCAGTCTTACCGTCACTCCTAGGGAATCACTGCAGGTTCTTATAAACACGCATTTCCCTGGGTCAACTTGCATAAACGAACAACAGACACCGGAGCAGCATCGAGGGCATCTTTTCACAAAAATCAGATGGTGTCATAATGCGCGAACTAACACATCTGTTCCGTGCAAGCTTCACCCTTGGCTATATCCCAGATAGCTGGTAGTAAGTCAAGGTCAGCACGCTTACCAACCTGGTAAATCAACGGAAACTGCTCTTCATGGCATAGGTACTCTCATCGAAAAGTCGCTGAAATATCGAGAGACGGCCCTCTGCACATTTCTTGATATGGAAGGCGCTTTCGACGATACATCCTATGTTTCAATCAATACAGCTCTTCTGCATAGAAGAGTTGACAACAGTACAATGAGCTGGATTCAGAATATGCTCTCGAGAAGAGAAATCACAACTACATTGGGAGATGCTTCGATCACGGTCACAGCGACGAAAGATTGCCGCTTGTTTTAGTCCGTGGTGGTCGATGCGCTATTAAACAAGCTAACCCAGCTTGGTTATGAGATCGTTGGCTATGCCGATGATATTGTCCTCATAATTCGCGAAAAATTTGATGCAACAATGTCGAGTCGCTACAGACGGCACTAGACACTACGCTGAGTTGGTGCACTCAAGCGGTGCTGAACAAAAATCCCGCTAAAACAGTTATTGTCTCTTTCACCAAACGGAGGAAACGCGCCCTGTCTCCTCCTTTACTGAATGGGGTTTTCCTGGGCTTCTGTAAAGAAGTGAAATACCTGGGGATTATTCTGGATAATAAACTGAATTGGACGGCTCAAATTGACTACGTAGTAAAAAAAGCTACAACGGGAATTTGGGCCTGCAGCACACTAATTCAGTAAACCCTGTGGGTTGAAACCACAATTCGCTCTTTGGCCCTACACAACTATTGCACGACCAAAAATTACCTATATCGCTCTCGTGTGGTGTCCAAAGGAGAATCAAATAAAGGCTAAGTAGTCAAATCGCATTCGAGTCAATATCCTTAAAACGTGGTTGAAAGAAATGGACCTGTCATAGCAAAAATAGTGTTGCAATAAAGCTTCAAATACGCACTTGCAAGCAGACACAAACCACTTTAAACATCTGTGTACCGCGCCACGGAGAGAAGCCTGTTTCAACGATAAAGCGATAGACCTCGAATTCATTGCTTAGTAAGAGTCCATTTTAACCAGTTTTCACTAACCTCAATCGTTCCATTTCGTGTTGTGGCCATGTGTTACCGCAAATTTATTTGAAAATCGTTACATGTTCACATTGCATATATCGTCTCCTGGTGATCCATAAATAATCACTTTTATAGCATTCGTCCGGTGATTTTTCAATTGTAACTTGAAAGAGACGATCTGAAAATTTGTGGGGGGTGGTAATGATAGAGGTGCTAAAACTCCACACAGCATTGAATTTAATTGATGGCCTGCTGTTTTTTCTGTATCGTTTTTTTTGCGAACTGGCTGTCTACAGTACTCAAGCACATTAGAGCACCACTTGATTTTTTTTTTTTTTTTGGAAGCGAAAGTCGTTTTTGGCCGACCATTTGGTATTTATCCGGCCGCCACCAATAAAAAAAACGTGCGCGTTCACTAAAACCTCACGAACCAAAGCCGACATTCGGATTTCGGCAAGGCAACACATTGTGGAAGCAACGATAAATAAACCGACGCGATTTAGTTTGGTTATTTTTGTTGACTTTGCATAGCCCATGTTAGGTTACCGCTATTAGGTACATCCTTACATCACCAAATTTGATGCTCGCGATGTGGCGTTTCTTTGCATGTCAGATTAGCAATCATCGTAGCCCGCCGACCTTCGCGGGGGTTCAAGAGGCCGAAACTCAGCAAACACCGCACCAACTGTGATGCGTTTTCCGTTGCTTCTTTGAAATTTTGATTATTCGATTGTGTAACAACGTGAAGAATCACAGTTGAGTAGAATTCCGTTTAGTAATAAGGGTAAATAATAATTCTATATTACAACAATAATAAAAATCTAAACTTGAAATACGTACTACTTAAAAATAATAAAATCCTCGAAACTGTGAATTTATTTTATTTCAAACCTGTTCTATGTTGTGCTTATGATTTTTTTTTGCGATTAAATCACTCGTGCGAACTTTCGTGCTGTATATGCAAGAGCAGAATATTTGACAAAGTTGTAGACTATTTAGTTTTTTGATCCTTGATAAGTATTTCATCGCATAGGATAATTATTGCGTCAGCCATCAACTATATGAACCATTTTTCATATAGTAAATGGCTGATTTTAGAAACAAAAATAATGAAAAAATATAGAGTAACTATGTCATCTATGATTGAATCCACTTTAAATTAGGCGTCAATCATATCACAATTCAATTGTTACCTTCAATTAGCCACAAAATACGTAATACGCATCGTACAATAATAAACAGATCTAATCGTTATACTTGTTTACAACATTAGTAAATTATTGAATGGCCACCGCTACGGCAGCGGGTCAGATAATCTATTATAGCTAAGGCATTTCAAAAAGTAACGAACGCAAATTCCGAAGTGCCACCTGCTGTGATCATGTCTCACCACGACAGTTTTAACTCCCCAGTGGGTAATGGCTGGGTAAGGTATCGATTACTCATTTAATATCCACCTGCTATGATACAGTCAAGCATAGTTCAATCATTTGAAGTAAATCGTGCCACCTAGAAACTACCTATGAGCATAGTTTTTTTATTCGTAAAAGTTGCCCAGAATATGAATTCGAGGTCACGGTCAGATAGCGTAAATTTTTCGAGTTTTTTTTATTTATCGCGATATCTCCCACTCACCTGACGGTTTCAGGCTTATGACCGCCTTCGACTTTAGTTCACAATGCTTCATGCACCAATTCCTCGTCGAATGACGGAAAAGTAACTTAGCGAACGAAGCAAAATTGATCGTTGGCTGTCTTACTATAGAATAGCCACTCGATTTAAAAAAATGTAGTCCACTTACCATTAACTCATGGTTAAAGCTTTAAACCGCTCGGGTAAAAGAAGGCATAACAATCAAATTTAGTTGACATAAGTCGAATCGATCGTTCAATAACCTACAGACATCAGATTCATTCGGCGGACTAAACACAAAATGTCAAATCTTGAAATAGCACTTATGTCAGTTGTTTAAAGCTCTGAGCCAGATGTGTGTGATTTTTTCATAAATAAATGTTTTACTTATTTATAATCTCTTGTATAATATTATTTATAATTAGGTAAAGTGTTTTTTCTCTTCTTTAGAATTGATTTGCATATTGTGGAAATAACATTTGAAGGACCTGCTTAAACAGCATTTGAATTTATAAATTAAGGCTCAGACGGGTTGGTGGTAGAGCACATGTTTTGAAATCCGTCGTAGTTCCACTGATAGCTTTTTATTAAATTGAATTCTACAAGAAAACCTGCGTGGCTTATGGTTTAAACAATCACTTGAAAATATTGAATCAAGCGTCGGAGTGATATTGTCAACCACTGGAACTTCGTGGTCAAGCCCTCTTCGGATCGCGATTCAGCTATAAAGTTTAGTGCTACCGGCTGAGCATTGTATGACATTTGTCGCAAGGGAAGTATTAGCTTCGACCGTGTCAACAAACAGGCTTAAATCAGTCTTTTGAACAAAATGACGTGGCCAAAGCCCGATTTGATCAGTTACAAGCCAAATTCAAAATTTCCCCTAGGGGGGATTTAAAAAAAAAGACATTTATCACCAGATGACAAATGATTTTTCATGAAAATACCAACGATTTAGTCACGGCACGCGTCTGGTTTTACTGTTTTAGCCAAATATCCAATGTTTTGTTTTTTTCACAGCTCAATATCCAATGTCTTTGGTCAATGTTTCTTCAAAAAGGTAAGGTTTTACTCATGTAAAATGCGATGTCGTAGTATTTAGTTTATGCACATCTTTTTTTTTCTTGATGTTTTGATCGTATAAATGATGTTTAAAAATAGAATATTGAATCGTCTTATTATGTTAAAACAACCCCATTCTTGTACCGTGCTGGATCGAAATCCGTACAACTAAGCACATGATAATCTTCGACGGTCAATATAAAATCAAGAAATCACATACTGCTTTAAACTGACATGTTTACTTATAGGTCTACTTATATTTTATGACTATTTTCAAGCAAAATGATTAAAATCACTTTTTGTCTGAATCAAAACCCGTACACTTTTGAATCGAAATCCGCACTTACGCGATATAGACTGGATCTAAGTCCATACAGCAATGAATCAAAATCCGTATAGATATAGAAGTACAAAAACGAACATGTTTTATTTATAATTTATCTTTAAATTTACGAATAAATATATTGTGAGGATCAATTGGTTCCTAAGCACGGTTATCTAATATCAGCTGAAATAGTGCAATTTTCGTAGCGTTTCGTTGCGGCACCGCTTATCGTAGTAACCGGAACACCGGAACCTCTCGAAGCTTCCCGGTATGACTCTCCCTTGCGCACCTCAGTCACAGCTCCTTCGAAATTGTTTGCCGTATATTAATACTTGTTTTCTTCCATTATATGCTGAAAATAAGAAGAAAATTCAACAATTTATGCATGATACACACTCTGTACGGATTTCGATTCAAGCAATTAACAAGGATCAAAACCCGTACGGCACAGTTTTTGTTGAATAAATACAATTTACACTATTTACCAGACAATTTACAGCTCGAAAATGACAAAGACTTACATTTTCTAAAAGATTCACAGAGTAAAACACGTTTATCCCACTTGAAAAACGTTTTCATCTGAAAAACGTTTTCTTAGTAAATTCTCTAACGATACAACGAAATGACAACTGAAACCGATACACGATTGATTTTTTATTTTTAATATTTTTATTTCATGGCCTACTGACGCATAGTTTAATTTAACAGAAGGCCAACAGCTCAACGGACATGTACATGTAACTATCATATGAATTTTCATTTTTATAATGCTTAAAACTGAAGAAAAACGTCAAGGTGTACGGATTTCGATACTGTACGGGTTTCGATCCAGCACGGTATGCCAGAGAAAACGTTTGGGGAAACCAAAAAGTACAAAATGTGCATCATCACATCTTATTTCTTAATTGGCATTCTTAAATGTTATATAATAGTAATATTCAAGGGATTGATATTTCAGCTTGCAGTCTAATGAATTGCGTTGATTTATATCTGCCCATAACCGACCCCTTCGCTACCAATCGTGCTTTATACCTGGGAACTGCATCACCTGCTTTAATTTTGAACACCCACTTACACGGAACTATTTTTTTATTTGCTGGAAAATCTACAAGATCCCAGGTATTGTTTTCCTCCAATGAACACATTTCTTCGTCTATAGCAGCTTTCCATAACAGCCAATCGTCGCGTTTCTGCAGCTCTTCAATTTGTTGCGGTATCTCTTCCACAAAACTTTCCGCATTTAAAGCAAAAGCAACACATGTTCCGAAATACGCCGAACGATCTGAAGGCCTACGTTCACGCAAGCTGCGTCTAATCGTAACAGGCTCTTCTACTTCACTTTCATCCATATCAACATCGGGTTTATCTTCAGCTTCTTGTATCTGCTGTTCGGCGTTCCCAGTATCAGGATTTTGATTGTTCTCGTTTAACGATAATTGATCTGTTACCAAATGATCATCTGTATACATATCTTGACAATGAGTAACCTTTGGTTTAGTTTCCTCTATTATCACGTCTCGAGATATTATGATTTTCCGCTGAGCTGGATTCCAAAGCCGATATCCATTTATTCCGTAACCAACCAAGTAGCAGATCTGACTGTTGGCTTCAAGTTTGGATCGTTTTCCTTTGGAATATGACTGAATACCTTACTTCCAAACACTCGTAGCTTTCACACAGTTGGTTTGTGCCCGAACCACATTTCATATGGTGTTTTAGACTCCTGCAGTGCAGCCGATGGACTACGATTAATAAGATAAATAGCAGCCATTACAGCTTCATTCCACATGGACCTTTTAAATCCGGCATCATCAAGCATCGCCCTCGAGCGCTCCATTATTGTCCTGTTCATCCTTTCTGCAACGCCATTCTGTTGTGGCGTATATGGAACAGTCGGTTCCATGGTAATTCCTGCATTTTCACAATATGCGATGAATTCTTCGTTGATATATTCTCCTCCATTGTCGCTTCTCAACCTAGCAATTTTTGTTCCAAAATGTGTGGTGGCCATTTGCTGCGTACTTTCTTAAAGCTTCCAGTACATCACTCTTTGCTTTCAGTGGGTAAATAGCGGTAAAATGCGAGTAGTCGTCAATAAAACTCACAAACACCTTGCAGCCATTCCAGGAAGCAGGCGTGAACGGACCACATTCATCTGTGTGAATCAAATCGAGAGGACGAGTAGAACGGGGTTTATCAACATCTTTGAACGACAATCGCGTTTGCTTTCCTTTCATACAAGACTCACAAACTTTCGAATCCAATGAAATATCTGCTCCAATATCGATGCCCTTCACCATGTTGCAACGAATTAACTTCTGCAGACCAGCATTTCCTATATGTCCATACCGTCGGTGCCACAAAGACATTTTTTCTTCCGATTTTCCAATCATAGCCAAATTGGTACGTTTAGCTTCCACGTCAAGTTCATATAATCGGCCCTTACGACTAGCTGTACAAACTAATTCTGAGCCTCTCATAACGCGTACACTATTTCGACTGAATACAATTTCCATTCCTTTTTCTGCGATTTGTTTTACCGAAAATAAATTGGTGAATAAACCAGGTACATACAAAACATTGTGAACTGTGCAATTCAGTTTCCTATTTCCAACAGCTGCAACCATTTTAACTTCACCGACAAAGCTGCTCGTTAGTGAAACTCCAGATTTTGCCACATTTATCAATACTGGTGTTTCCAATTTTCGAGTATTCACTAAATATTCCTTGTCACCTATCATGTGTTCGGATGCTCCACTGTCTAAAACCCAGCGAAACTCGTCTTCGGATTTATCTTCTGCTGTAACGAAAGCCACATCGTCGTTCATTTCCGATAGATTGGCTTTTGGTTTCCTCTGCTTTCCAGCTTTTCCCGAAAATTGTTCCGGTTTGTTTTCTGGACAGTTTGCTCGTTTGTGACCAGGTTTTCCGCAAGCGTGACATTTAAAAGTGAATTTTCCACCTTTACCAGCAAACGCTGTACCAGGTTCCAGCTGTTCACCACTGTGTTGCCGCTTGACATCTTCATTAAGCAGCCTCGTTTTGACGAATTCCATAGAGCACTGTTCTACTGGTAACGTTTCCAATACAGTTATCAACTGGTTATAGGACTTTGGCATTGATTGCAAGAGGAAAAATACCACCACTGGCTCAGCAAATTTCATTTCCGCAGATTCCAATTCTCGAACTACTTTTTTGAACGCCAAAATATGATCTTCCATTGGTAAATGATCGTTGTACTCGATTCCGACCAGCTGCTTCAGTAAAAAGAAAATTCCAGAAACTCCTTTTCGTTCAAACGTGTGCTTCAGCGTTGTCCAAATGGCTTTTGGAGATCGCGCACCTCGAATATACTCCATCTGAGAGTCTGCAATTTTGTGAATCAGGATTGACTTGCATTTGGCGTCTTCTTGCTTCCGTCGAATTCGCTTTCTCTCCTTCTCCGCAACAACTTCTGCAGCTACTGCCTCGTTATCCGGGAAATAATCTTCCTCTTCCAGAGATTTCTGGATACAATGCAGCAAACCAACCTCTTCCAGGTATGCTTCCATCCGAAAACTCCAATTGGAAAAAATTCGCCCATCGAACAGGTACACTCGTTCCTCCATTTTAACGATATTTCGCGACGTTTTAGTTACGATAAGACTTCCGGAAAAAATTACTTCGAGCTCGACGAAAAAATTAAAACTCAAAGCAACTGTTACTATGGTTATTTCTGCTGTGGGAGCCCATAACTTGTAGAGATATACGAGTTGTTATCGCAGTGATGGTTTATTAACAACTAGTTAGATATATAACAGAGCTGGGGGTATTAATAGAAAATTCATTAAACTTAGCTTACTTGGACTTCTTTATAAAAACTAATAGATTAGGTCTGCATATCAACAGAAATTTGGTCACAGTAGGCCTGACACTAAAAAATTTAAAAAAAACGTGATTTTTTGTAGAAAAGTAGCTTAAAAGTTTAGTTGCCGCAGTTTGCCACGATTGTGACTACATTCAAAATTAGGGTAAAAACGTAAGCTTTCAAATGCATACTGTCCGCTGTAGCGCAAAACTGCGCAAATTGTCACTTTAGTGAAAAAAGCGATAGCAGATTTTTTTAAATTTCTTTTTCTGAAGTTGAAATTTCATCCAGGATTAATTTTAATCATAACCATGATTCTCCATTAATGAAAATTTATTATAGCGAACTCAATTCGTAAAAATATAATAAAAATTTGAGCAAAAATCACAAAATTTATCAATAAAAAGTTATAAAAATACGTGTTAAACAAGAAAACAGTAAACAAATATTTATGAAATTTTAATTATGTAAAACTAATTTATCAATTTCTGCATACTCAAAACTATATTGAATACATTCAGCCCTTTCCAATGTATGATCATGAAATTCGCTCAACTGATTGAAGTGTCAAATCCTAGCAGCAAATTCACACCATCAAACTCCGGCCGTTTGCAGATTGCTTTTGCTTCGCACTCGTTTGCATACAAAAGTAAAGCACACAGTTTGCTGTATGAGAAAAACACAAAGAACATTCGTCGCCTTCCGCATCTTTTTGAATAAAACGTTGTGTGATTCCAGGGTATTGGTTTCAAGTTCAGAAATTCGGTAATTTCAGCGGCACCACCTAACTAAATGTCTAGTAAGTTGTCAATTCATGGTGCTATACATGTATTTAAATGTCCTCTTTCTACCATAGAAACCGGATTAGAAAGACAACATATATATGAAACAATGAATCATCGACAATAACTAGAAGAAATGAAAATAGCAGCGAAAGAAATTTTTCCTGCTGATAATTGTAATTAACTTCAAATTTTCTGAAAACAATTCAACAGGAGATTTCAGCATTCACAGCGAAAGATGATGATGATGATGATTTTTTTTAATTTGTATTACTTATGTTGTTTAAATTAATGAGAAAAAATATATGTATTTAGGCAAAATCTGTTTGGGTCGTCCATAAATTACGTAATTTTTTTTTCAATGGGGAGGACGCCCAGTGGCAGTACTTGTGGTCAAAGATCATATAATTCAATTAAAAAAAATGTAAGGGAAAGAGTGCCAAATAAACATTAAAAATTGAAATTGTGCTGAAATTTTGCACAGATGTTCCAATGAGCTAAAGATGTCTGATGTTCTTATGTCATCAATACACTTTTCATCTCCTCTCTCTCTCTTTCTCTCTTCCTCTCTTTCTCTCTCTTTCTTTCTCTTTCTCTCTCTCTCTCTCTTTCCCTCTCTCTTTCTATCTCTCTCTCTCTTTCGCTCTCTCTTTCTCTTTCTCACTTTCTCTTTCTCTCTTTCTATTTCTCTCTTTCTCTCTTTCACACTCTATCTCTCTTTCTTTCCCTCTCTCTATCACTCTATCTCCCTTTCTCGCAATCTCTCTTTCTCTCTCTTTCTATCATTCTTTCTCTTTCTCTTTCGCTCTCTCTTTCTCTTTCTCTTTCTCTTTCTCTTTCTCTTTCTCTTTCTCTTTCTCTTTCTCTTTCTCTTTCTCTTTCTCTTTCTCTTTCTCTTTCTCTTTCTCTTTCTCTTTCTCTTTGTCTTACTCTATTTTCCCTTCCTCTTTCTCTTTCTCTTTCTCTTTCTCTTTCTCTTTCTCTTTCTCTTTCTCTTTCTCTTTCTCTTTCTCTTTCTCTTTCTCTTCCTCTTTCTCTTTCTCTTTCTCTTTCTTTTTCTCTATCTCTTTCTCTTTCTCTATCTCTCTATCTCCCTTTCTCTCTTTCTCTCTTCCTGTGTCTTTTTATCTTTCTCTCTCTTTTTCTCTATTTATCTCTCTTTCTCTCTTTTTCTCTATTTATCATTTGCTGATTTCTTAGTAGAAATTATTTAAAATAACCTTTGACGTACTTCATAATATTTGGTGTATTTATTACTGCTCATTTCACCTGAATAAACACTCTTATTTCTAAACACAAAATAACAAATTTATGTCTTGATACTTGAAGTCAAACTTAGTCAAAAATCACTACCGGATCCAGTTCGACATTATGGTATTTAAGACGTGAGCAAGATCGCGCCAAATGACCGATGGTCGAATATCGACCATTTTTGATTTGAATGAAACTTTGCACACGTATTTGGCTTAGCAAACTGAGCATTTTTCACAGATGGAGAGATTTTTTACACCCATGAGTTACATTCTAAAAGGGCGTATGCTTTTTGGCATAGGTTTTATTCGAAGCATTGTAGCCCAGAAACCGTTGGTTATATAGAAAAACTGTCTAGGAATGAGTTGTAGGGAATTAAAAATGCACCATAAAAAAAATATACACTGCAACTTTTCAAAAAAAGTCCAGGATGGAGAAATGAAAAATAATTTTTTTATGGTAGATTAATTTTTTTTTGAAAATTCTAATTCAAACAACTTTCAAAATATTTGTATTCTGATGATTTTAAAAGATGCAGAGAGTCATTTTGAATCAAAAAGCTCTTGGTAGTAAACATTCTAAAGGCATCGGTTTTCAAGTTATTTTAAATTTAAGCTCGAAAAATTATTAATATTTCGGAAAATACACGTTTTTCTTAATTTGTCCATGGTTCTCCAGCAAAAACCATACATTCATTGGAATGCTTGACCAAAAATATACAATTCATTCTTTGACAACAAAACGATTGCATAAATAACTCAAGCGCTAAGCCTTAGCCTACCTACACGTTCCCCCTTGCCGAATGTTTTATTAAATTTTTTTTTGTCGTGCAACACTACCTACTTGTTTACTAATAATAACTGTTTGTAAAGTACGCAACCAATAACTACTGGGTTACCTATAATATCTGTGTTTGTATATAAATACGATTGCACTATTCCAGATGTGTTAGTAACAGTTTGCATTTTGTGAAGATGAATAAAGTAAAAATGGAATACACCAAGCCCAAATGCTGTAAACCCTTTCCTGATCATCGGTGCTCATCAAGCTTACGCAAATTAAACGAAAACGTTATTGCAAAATTAAAAATATTGAACAGTCAAGCTCAATTTAATACGTCTTTATCAATTTGTGATTCGTGTAGTTATTGGAATGATAGTCAAGCCACCATTCATCCCTTCGTTGTTTATTATTCAGAATCTGGAACACTTAAGAATATCAGCTTCATCATAATATCGGAAGTACTCCATCATGATACTGTTGCGGTTCAGGTGTTCATTGCCAAATTAATGAGTTTTTTGAAAACAATATAAAAATAAAAAATCTTTGCAAGTTCAAAACAAAATATAACGTCGATGTAGAGTGGCATTTTTTGCGACTTCTCATGGTAAAGGCCCATGCGATGCAATTGGTGGCATATTAAAACGAATGGCAGGAAATGCAAGTTTAGCTAAAGAACATGAACATCCCATTACACGCGCAAAAGAATTTGTATGATTGGTCTAATCAGAAAAGTAATAAAAATTCATTAAAAATGTCATTTAGTTGAGTATCATATGAAGAATATGAACAAGGAGTAACAGAACGGAGCAATATTTTCAAAAAATCTATAATAATAGCTGCCACATAAAAGTATTACTCTTTTGTTCCGATTTCAGAAAATTAGATATAAACGAAGCTGTTTCCAAAAGATGACGAATCATTTAATTATGATGTATATAAAATATAAGGTAAAACTAGTTCTGTAAAGTATCTATGTCATAAAAAAATATGTTCCTAAGATAATAAAACTCGAAAATAAATATTTATAAATATTTATATTAATATCACTTAGAACATTCAACTCCTTTCTCGAGAACCGTTCGCCCAATCGTTTTGTTGTCAAAGAATGAATTGTATATTTTTGATCAAGCATTCCAATGAAGGTATGGTTTTTGCTGGAGAACCATGGACAAATTAAGAAAAATGGGTATTTTCCTAAATAATTATAATTTTTGGAGCTTAAATTGGAAATAACTCGAAAACCGATGCCTTTAGAATGTTTACTACCAAGAGCTTTTTGATTCAAAATGACTCTCTGCATCTTTTAAAATCAACAGAATACAAATATTTTGAAAAAATGTTTGAATTAGAATTTTCATAAAAAAATTAATCTACCATAAAAAAAATATTTTTCATTTCTCCATCCTGGACTTTTTTTGAAAAGTTGCGCATTAACGTCAAGCTTCTTTAAAAAAAAATTAAAAAAAAAATCAACTCTTTTTTTTAATTGAAATTTAATGTTTATTATTAATTTTTTTTGGTCAAAAAAAAATTTTTTTTTTACAGTGTATATTTTTTATATGGTGCATTTTTATTTCCCTACAACTCATTCTTAAACAGTTTTTCTATACAACCAACGGTTTCTGGGCTACCATGCTTCGAATAAAACCTATGCCAAAAGGCATACGCCCTTTTAGAATGTAACTCATGGGTGTAAAAAATCTCTCCACCTGTGAAAAATGCTCAGTTTGCTAAGCCAAATACGTGTGCAAAGTTTCATTCAAATCAAAACTGATCGATTAAATTTTCGCGTATTTCCAGGCGATTTGAAATGATTTTGCTTACGTACAATATAATAAAGGTTCATTTGAAATACGGAACAAATGAATTAGATCTATCTCGGAGTTGGTTTGACTAAGAAAACATGTTAAGTAGTCAAAATGGAGGCATTTTATTGTACTTTCAGAAAAAACTATAAGAAAACTATTCTGTCAATTTTCAGGGGAAATCGTGAACTTACTTTGGTACTCACGCCATCATTTTATGTACACACACCTGGTCCAGCAAACCAAAAGTTGTACGCGGATATTAATTCTAAGTTGATCAAATGTGCATATCAAGTTTAGGTTAATTGAGATGCAGCACCGAATTTGTTTATATCGTTCAAAATTTAAGGGGTTATATACCTCTTTAGTTTTCAAAAACCGAAATACTACAAGGTATACAACCCAAGGGTTGTAGGCAGTGGTGGGCACCATTCCGCTAATTCGCTAACTAGCGCGTGTCTTAGCAACTTTGTTTCGCTGTTGGTTTGCTTACAGGCTCGGGGAGAAGGAGAGCCTCCTCGTAGACGGACTCTCCGAACAGTACTATTATTAGCAACAATAGTTTTTGGCAGTATCCCGATCCGAGATTCCCCTTGATACCTTCCAGTTCAGCTGCCGGCGTTCGTATGTTTCACTACAACGCTTATTCTGATCTTTCCGGGTCGCGATCATACGTTCTCGGAAACGTTTGTGTCGATCATACACAGTTGATTTGCCGAATTTCAGTGTTTTTACGATTTTCAGAGCGGATCAAGTCGAGATGTCAACGTGAGCGTGCAGAATATGTTTTCTTCGTCGTTCATTTAGCACAACTTTCTTCAAACTTAACGAATCGAGACGAAACTTTCAGCACTGGAAACCGAGGAGTTTCCAAACAACTATCTGTCAAAACATTTCAAATCCGACCAGTAGGGAAGCTGCTCTATAGCCGACAATACTACCGGATTCTAAATGTATTAATCTTTATGTTACATATGGTTAAAAAATGAACAGGCTTTGAAATTCTTTCTCATTAGCCTCTGTGTCTGGACTACCAGTGAGCACCAAACCTTACACATTATCAAGGAAACAGGGCTTACCAGGAATAAAGGCCCTCGAAAAGACCATAGGAAGTAAAAACTGACCTGCACACGTACAAGACTCGTCTATTTAGCAAACGATACATCGGCTACAGCTACTGCGCGTAAGTTACGTGAATTTCCAAAAATGAGGACGCCCAATTTGGAAAATATAATGTAAACATAAGTAAAAAAAATACGCATTCCGAACAGAATATACGAAACTAGAAATAATTTGAGCCAAATTAATTCTCATTCTAAAAGCAAAGCAAAGCCTTGGTGCTACATTCCGATTCGGAACTTGACCTTCTGTTTACTATACTCAGACTTCGCAGCCAACCGTTAAGTGTACAGACAATTGCGGGGCTAGCGCTACGATCCTACTGACACTAACAGTCTCCCCCGAGTCGAGACTCGAACCTACGACGACTGGCTTGTTAGGCCAGCATCGTACCTCGAGACCAGCTGGGGAGGCATTTCTCATTCTAAACAGAAT
This sequence comes from Wyeomyia smithii, assembly GCF_029784165.1. Lineage (NCBI taxonomy): Eukaryota > Metazoa > Arthropoda > Insecta > Diptera > Culicidae > Wyeomyia > Wyeomyia smithii. The sequence continues at coordinate 125,135,774 of NC_073696.1, read as the reverse complement.
GCAAAAACGACACCACTTTGAAGGAAGATAGTAGTAATATAAGCCAAAATAAACACTTCTTCGACTGAACAACAGAATGTGACTAAAATACTGCTTTACTACCAGAATTTCATCACATAAAAAGTCCAGCTAAAATGAAGTAAATTAATCAAACACTAATATCCTCCGCTTTCAAAGCAATTCTAGGAACTTAAACTAGTGGGGACGGAAGTGCTCGAGGTGAAGAAATTGGCTTTTTTAAAGATACACGCAAAAGTTCAAGCTTACATCATCCGGTATGTCCTCCCAAAACGCACATTAAATGCTCTGGCTTTTACACAACAAAAGTGTCAAAAGGATAACGCAACATTTGCGTAATGAATACATTGACAGAGATTGAAATCAGAATATGTATAATACACACAAACGATTTTGTGGTACGGTAGACTTCGGTTTTGAGCAAACGATCAGTTTTGGGGCGCTCAAAAAACCGCTGGTTACTTGCGTGAGTCGGTGCGAATCAAAATCTCGTGCATCCCTAATCACCGTCAGCTACCGAAACAGCCAACAGCGAGCCTCGTTGCAACAGAATTTACTGACGCTGGTGCCGGTAACGTGGAACCGAATGCATATGAATAAAACCAGAATCGGCGTTTGGAACAAATCCAATGTCTTTTTAATTGTTATTGATTCGATGATGTTTTTAAATGACCGGATTTATGATAGTGAATCGATCAGTTCATATTTGCGTTAACCTAGTCAGTACCAAAACCATCAGTATTGATTACTGCTTGCACTGCATTCTGGAAAATATTACCAATACCAGTGCGAATCATCATGGCAATACTAGCACCGGTTAATACTTCAAAAGTGTTTTGATTTCGAGCCGTCCAATACATTCAACAGTCGCTAGAGCACCAAATGCATTATGAACAACACACATTCGTTGTACTGGTTCCGAAACAATACAGAAATTGCTCTAGAAACACGCAATATTGATTTGGTTACGCATAGTCCAATTTTTGCGTGTACGACTTTTGTTACCGATAGAAGCACTTGAGAACAAAGCCAATGAAGACATCCCTGAATAACTTCACTTCCAAAACCGCTTACCTAAAGTTTCAGATACAAGCTTATTCGTGGGTTGTTAAAAATTGTTACATGACATGTAATTGATGGATTTTAATGGTTGTATTGTGTAAAATTATAACATACCCAACAGCACAGAATAGCACCAAACTGACACCCCATGATCCTGCTGTATCATCCCAACCGACAAAACGCAAAGAAAGAAAATTTTCATTTCTGTGATGTTCTTGCAATTCACACCGCCACGTGCCTCTTTATTCAGCAAATTGTTCTTTTCATGGTAATCATCGGGTTTTAAAGAGGTTAATTTATCAACCACCCCGTAACCCTCCACTCCTTCCCGTGAAATCCAGTTCGGCTCGGATCACGACATCGTCGACCAGGTCAGGTCGGATCTTGGTTTCTGTTCATGAATCACTGACCTTTAGCTTTCAATGTTGTTCTCCGATCAAGATTTATGGTGTATTGGAAAGGAACTTTTATGCAGCAGGAGGCATTCATGAACTGTGTGCTGTGAAAGGCTCCGTTCAATTAATCGAGTAAGGCCGATAAATTGAGCCGAAACAGCATACGATCCATGCTATGCTACACTTGCCAAAACAGAGCAAATGGTTATATATTATCATACATGCTATAAGTTTGAGCATTCATAAAATAATCGGTGTCACGGAACATCTATAATTTATTCTTTTTAATTCAGTAAACTGTGCAAAAAATAGTTCATTGATTGAATGCAAATTTGTGGTCTAGAGGAGAACTAAATCAAACTGAATGAAATAAATTAAAATTGTGAAACGCAAATTTACAAAATAATGTAAGATTGAAAATAAATAGGAAGTGAAATTAGGTGAACAAGGAAAACTTATTTACGATTCAACAAATTACAGTGAATAAATTCAACTTAAACAAACCTTTCAATTCGATACTGTTTTCGTTATATTTTATTCATGCTATTCATTAACAAAGGTATAAAAACGTTCACAATATTTTTGTTGTTTACCTGTTGCTAGTGTACTATTAACCATTTCTTGGAAGTGGCTAATAACTATAAAATGTATAACTTAATAGATTCCACAGCACTTCGCGGGTTTCTCGCCTTGACGTTCTATTGATTAATGAAAAACACTAAGTATACGTTGCCACCATTTAGCTCACACATTCTCAAAACGGCGATTAACTGCTACCTCCAGTTGGTACTACAGTGGACAGTAGTGGCAGGACTACTTGAAGCGGATCGTGAAGAGTATGTACGAACAGGTAAAAATAAACACTTATCACGCAGCGCTTTAGTTTCAACTCTGCGCTGCGAACCATTCGAGCGAAGCAATGGGTGTGATTTTGTAGATTTTAAAGCACCGATAACAATTTGGTTTACTTCCGTCCAACGACACTGGTTCTACTTTGGCGGCATGACTGTACGGAGTTTGAGTTATTTCCAGCATCACGATTAAAGTCATTCAAAAGTAAGCACATATAGCGTAAAGATTTAAGCGTATAATTGATTAGCTGCATAGCAGTGCTTATTTGTTTCGGTTGTTTCGGTTGTCTACACATTTTAGGCCTATTATAGCCAAGAACAATGAGTAACAGTGCATAGTTTAAACGTTTTTAATACGACAGTAAGGTTGTAATAATAGTTAGTTATAATAAACCGTAACAATCAGTAACATACAATCAAAATGAAATTTTGTCTCCTCAAACGAATCAAGGTTATACCTTGGATTATAATAGAAATAGAAACACAAGATCTTGCCCAGCTTGTAGTAAGGGTCCTTATCTTGTAAGTACAATCAATTACACAATACAAATGTTCCATAACAAGCAGTTGTATTGAAGCGGTTTTCAATTAACCACTGTTTGATGATTAATTTCATTGAAGTGTCACACCGTACCGTCAAGAGATCTTAATCTTCTACGAAATGCTAATCGTGTCGACCATGGCTGCAACAGCTGAACAGTTGTACACTTCTTGCGCCGCAGTCGGTAGTTTGCAGTTCCATTCCATTCCAGCGCAATAGCAGCCGAAGCGCAACCCCGAGGCAATCATCTTTTTCCACCACGATAACCCTTTTATACAATGAGTACCATGCCGCATGCCCGATCGTCAAAAGAGCGTCTTTTCCAGGTTTATTAATAAAGATAAATTATTCTTTCAATTTGCCATCCTTTAAGCAGCAGGTTTTCGATTCATACGCAGGCATAAAATTTAAGCAACTGATCGGTTGTGCGGAATCCACTTTCTTTTCGGTTCGCATTCTGTGTCGGAGGCTGGACGGACATGCTCGCGAGTAATTATTTATAACTACTGAAAGGAAGTTTTTGATGACGATAATCTTATGGTTCTCATGCCAACGACACAATCGTCATTGAGTTTGCAATTCGTAATTGATACATTTGACCGTTCCCAGCCAAAATGATTTTAAAATACGAAGCGCAGCTTGGTGCTATATTCCGCTATCGGAACTTGACCTTCTGTTTAATTATACACAAACTTCGCGGCCAACTGTTAATGTACAGAGCATTACATTACCAGTCCCTCTCCCGAACCAGGATTCGAACATACAACGATTGACTTTTTCGACCAGCATAGTATCTCGAGATTAGCTGGGACCTGATAATACATAAAATTCTAATCGAACATTTTATCCCTTAAGAAACTTCACAACTTTTCTAGCTCAATTTATTGAGTATTTTCATTTTTTGTTTTTCTTTACACAGTTTTATTGAAGAGAGTTTATTGTAGAGGCAAACTTTTCCAGATGAATTTATTTTTGTTCTCTTGTAATGCTAGGCCCGTTACACATATGGTGCATCGTTACATGTAAACTAACAAAGTTGTCCTTTATTTCTTCGTTTTAGTACAAGTATGTAAGGCAAGTGGTTGTGTAACAGGTAAATAAGCTTTTCTAATTCTAAATGCGAATAAACAATAAATGTATAACCTGCGATTTTTTTTTTTCGTAAAATTTTCATGAGGTTTTTTTTACAAGTAGTACAACAAATCCACTAGTATCGAATCAAAAAGAAGTGATTTTTTGAAAATCGGTTGATATTTGGCTAAGCTATATATTTTTTAAGTGAAACAGATTTGTTGGCATCTATCGCAAAATTATTTCACGGTGCTACAAATGAAAAAAATAGAAGAGCTACTGATGTAACCTAGTGAAGGTTATAGCTCTAGTCGAGTGTTACATGCGCTCACACTTAAAGTTTTTTCAAATACCCCTGCAATTTTAATTCACGGTAAAACCCCCTTTTTGGACCTTTCCTTTTTATTTTTACCTAGGTAATTTTTCAATCGGTTCTCTATATTTTGACCGTTTTAGAAAGGAGAGAAAAAGGCCTTCCAAAACATATAAATATGTTTATAGATTTTACCTATATGAGGTCCAAGAATGGTGTTTTGACCATAACTTAAAATTTTAAGGGTACTTGAACTACAATCTTCACTAGTTCACAACAGTATTTCTTGCATTTTTCTGTTACACATCAGGGAATAATTCTGCGATAGATGCCAAAAATTCTGCTTTACTTAAAAAATATTTAACTCAGCCAAATATCAACCGATTTTCACAAAATTACTTCTGTTTGATTCGTTATAGAATATACTTTTACAGTTCCAGTGTATTTGTTGTACTTTTTCTAGGAAAATAAGTGGCAAATTTCAAGTTAAGTTGAAAAATTGAGTGAAAAAGCGTAAACAATTGAATTTAAACTTAAATAAATCAACATGTTTTGAAGAAATTAGTATATACCTGCATATATTTCAAAAGCTCTATCTTTCCTCTTTCGAAAACTGCTAAAACATTAAAAATCGGTTGAGAAATGACTGAGTTAAAAAAATTGTATGCGCCGAGGTCCAAAAAACGGGTTTTCGACCATAACTTCAAATTTTGGTGGTGTTTGGAAAATTTCTTGGATGAACATGTTACACTCAATAAGACCTACAACCTACACTAGATCACTTCAGAAGTTCTAATAGCGAATTTCTTTATTCAACTGCGTCCGGGCAAATCTGCCGAGCAATTAAAAAACGGCATCGCGATTTACGATGCAAGTAAGAAAGAGATGCCAGATAATTGTTTACGAACTAAGCACGTGCGGTAGTGGGTTGAAGCTAAAAAATTTTACAGTGAGCTTCGGGCAGCAAGTCAGGTCAAAACTGGGTCAAAATCGAGCGAATAAAGAAGGGTTTTGACAGCAGTTAGTGCGCTTCTAGGACAAAACGAGGTGAGCTGGTGGAATGAAGAAATTCGCTATGAATCGCTGTAGCACAGTGTTATCATTCCGCGTCGAAGACTCGACAGAAACGGACGTGCAAAGTGATCGTTCCATTATAATTCGGTTTATGTGTACGAATAGCCAAACAAAAGATAAGATAATCCGCGTTTAAGGGATTATATACCTTTTTAGTTTTCAAAAAACCGAAAAAAGTTTTATTGCATTATCTTCAAATACAACATCTTGAGAACATTTTATAAATTTTCATAAAGATCTGAGCAATAGGAAGAAAGTTAGAGCGATTTGCAGCGCGCCTCGCCACGGCCGCTTAAGCTAAACTTGAAACCTTACACGCGATTTTCTCGGAATAGTATTTTCCGAAAAATGACTTTGCCGTGATCCTGATGGCGGGAAAACTACTGAACCGATTTCCTTCTTATTTTTTTTAAGTTTTCGTTATTAAATTCGCCGGTCCTTAGACGATCGCTTTTTGAAACATACAGTTACATTTTGCCGCAAAAAATTTTTAATGCAATTTTTAGCGCTCAAAACGTGCATTTTTTGGGAAAAACGTTCCCGTTTGCACTGAAAACAAAATACTCATAACAGCGATCGTTCAAGGACACGGCACACTTCTAAACTAATGAAATAATATGAGTTTTTTGATTCCGGTTGACCCGCTGAATCTCTATCAGGATCACCGCAAGCCTCTGCAAATAAATAGGACACATTCCAGCGTAACGCGACACCATGAGGAACCGACTTTGGTGAACATTTTAGGCTGGATATTAGAAATTAGCTTAAAGAGCATATGATTAAACAGGTCGTAAATAATGCCAACTAAATGTACTTTCTCATGACGGGTAGGTTTAGAAATTTAGATAGTTGTATCATGCACTGGAACACGATACATTTTGTAACGCGACACCATCGCTGAATTTAGCTTTTTCAACCTTTGATGGCATACGTTCATATATCTGCTTTGCTGTAAGTTCTTGAACCCTGGTTTCTTCTAGACATTTGTTCCGGAGCAAAAAAATCCAACAAAATGACATATTACAACATATAAAACACTGAATTTTTAGCGAAATGTTCCCAAAAACATTTCGGTGTGTCAATGGTGTCGCGTTACGCAAAACATTCTCCTGCAAATGGTGTCGCGTTACAAAAATGTGAGCTTTGTAAATGTGGGCATCAAGATTAGCTTTTAGTCATACTATCTACGGCAAAGTTGTTGTTTAGGTTAATCCCAATATGTTTATGCTATGACATTTCTAGATAAACATTTCAAAAGGTCCTATCTGCTTTCATCGTTTTTCCGGAGCGTCTTTTCAGTTTAGTAATGGCTCAGCTCTAGTAACTCTCCCAAGCGTGGTTTTTGTTTAGAAGGCTGGAATGATCCCTCCGTTATCATATTGTGCGAATAACGTGTCATAAAAGGAGTTTAATAAGTTGTGGTGATTGAATGAAAGTGATCGATCAAAACATCGATCAAAGCAGATAGGAACTTTTGAAATGTTTCTCTAGATTTACATTTAGTTCAAAGTTACGCCGATGGGGGCGTTCCAGATTTATATTACTTTACCACTAATCGTACTGAGAATGGTTTCCTTCATAAAAAAGCTATATCTCTTTCAGATTTTAACCTTTTTTGATACAGTTTTCCTTGAACTCAAGGGAAAACAAGTAGTTTATGCAAAGCTATCACTCCGCATTCTCCACTTTCTACTGGCACAAACAAAAATAGGTGTATCTTTATGAAACATTGGGCCATTTTACTGAAGCCTCAGCGAGCAACCCGTTTCATTTGTTTTTTTTTTTTGCTGCAATCTTACTCAAAATTGCAAATTTTTTGAGGTTTCCAAGAAAAAAATATCAAAATGTACTTGAAGTAAGAAAAGATATGTGAAAAACACGAATGAATCCGTTTTTTGGGGTTTGTTGTGGCTTGTATTGAGTGAGTTTGGTGGGTTGTGGCATCAGGTATTAAGTGAGTTAGGTAGGAATATTGTTAATTTATAATATACCTCGAGTTTGATGAGTTTGAATGAATGTTGAAAAGTTTTTTCCATTGCTTTATTAAGGTGGCTGTCAGCCACAGGCCAGTTCGCCACCGTGTGTTGAAAAGGTAATATCCAGCAACTCCCCAAGGTACGAAGTGTAGTGTAATTGGCCTGGTTGTTTTCGTGTTTCGGAGGTTTTAGCATTAAAGACGACTGAGTTTCCACCGTTTAATATTTAGGTATATCGTTTGGGTATAATACGTTTTCAATTTTTGACTAGAAGTAAAAACATTACCGGATATACATATACTGTAGTGTACGTGAGGTTTCTGTTTTATTCTCTGTCATGTGGCAATGATTATTGTTGATGTGTTTTTCGTAAATAACATAGTTGGTTAAAGCAGTATTTACGCCAAAAAGCAAATAAAAACTAGACACTAAACCTAGCAATTGAATCAATGGCTTAAGAAACAGCATAAGTTTATTTGAGGTTAAAATAGGCAAATACATTTTTTTACACTATCTTTGAAATTATAATATATTCGCGTTTCCATTATTTATTTTAATTTTCAAGCACAAAGATATTTTTACATTTTTAATGTTATCTGAAAACCATTCTAGTGATTTCCCATGGGTTTCTAATCGCATTGAATATGTAATGATCTAATTCCAGTGAAAAGCAAACTTCTCACTTCTAGGTGGATATAATTTGATGCAGATGACTCTTATTCATCATGATTCCATGTTGTATTATCAATATACACTGACAAAAGCTCAAAAACTCGTTTTCGGTAACTTTATAAAAACACATAAAATTTTTGTAAGGCGACACCATAACTTTGACCCTATTGTATCTTTGTGTAGAATGCACCAATTTCACATACCAGCATATGCTAAGAAAGGTCTCAACGAGTACTAAGAAAACCCTGAATACTAGTTTTTTACAGTTTGTAACATTTGCACAATACGAAAAAAACTACTATTTTTGTAACGCAACACCATAATAAAGGACCTATTTTTCAATGACCTACCAATTGAATCTACAAAATAGCAGCAACAACCGCGATTAGGTCATGAATACGGCCATAAAACCCTTTGCTTTCTGATGTATCACATGCCCATAGCTTCAAAATAGTATCATTTAAGCATATTTTTTAAAAATAGTGTCAAAACTATTATTTTATTAATTTTTTCTGAGTGTTTTAATTCAATCATTTATTCAAATTTTGCATGTAAATTCAAATGAAACAAACGTTTTCTATGAAGTTCAATTTAGCCTCTTTCACATACACAACAGTTCTGGGTCAAATATGCAGTTTGAAATTTTGATGTCTTGGCGTAGAAGAGCTAGGAATGTGTCATAGCGTTTCGGGGAAACGGCCATTACTCCAGTAATAATTGGTATATCTCAACATCAAACGTATTTTTTTATTGTTGATAAACTGTACTTCCAGAAAAATACCACTTTGATGCAATGAAAATGGTGCTATGCACTTAAAAATGAATTCAAACTTCCCTCATTTTTCCCTTACGGCAACTGGCTAGTGTGCTGTGTCCAGGGGGATGGCAACATGCTATCTCTTTCTATGTTGAATGAGTGAAGAGTCTTCCCGACTGAAGTGAAAAGTATATGAAACTTTTGCTGGGCGCCTGCCTCGGGGCTTTATTTTTATATAAAGCCCCGATATGTTGCCTACTGTCAAATGTGTAGAGTTTAGATAGGGCTGCCATCCCTTTGGCTGTGTCGCTACGTGAAGTGATTCCGTACCCGGCTCACTGCTGTGTGGCTGTATTGGCGCTGCTGTGTGGCTGTAACGGCTGCAGCTTCGAACGATCGGACAACCAACCCTGCTGGAAGGAAGAAGTAAATAGGTACGTGTTTTTTGTCGGCGCTAGTGCGCTAGTTTCAGCGCAATGAAAGTGTATTCCTCACTCCCCGATCTTTTGTCTTCTAAACCTTCTGACCCTGTCCCTTCTGTTGCTCGCTCCCCTGTCCATTCTTCATACCACCTCGCCCCAGACTTTATCTAGACGGAGCGGGACGCAGTTCTTTTTTAGTCTACTTTCGGCCAAGAGCAGGACCAAATTCGAAATCGCCAAACATCTTACAAATCGTGAAAGATCTGACGTCACACTACAAGAATGTGACTGAAATTGCGAATTGCAATTTGATGTAATTTCTATTCCACGGAAAATAGTGAAAAACTCGTGAAACTTACGTGGTTTAATTTGTTCACAATAGTAAAGTGATTAATTAGTCTTTCCTCGGTTTTCTAGTGAAAATCCAGCAGATTTTCGATGTTCCGATGAAGAGCTACGATCGTTTGAAAAATTTACAACCAGGTCGGGCAAGACGGACACACTAAGGTAGGGAAAGATGGACACACGGATTTTCCAAGAATTTTCACATGTAGCATCTGTTGTGTACTACAGATGTTCACAATGTACACCCGCGAGAGAAACCAGCAGATATTAATCACTTAGCAGTTAGAACAGGCCATATAGGCGGAGAATTTTCGCCTTCATCGAAACCCATCCTCTCAAACTGTTCACGTGATGTATAGAATGTATGGCCATCACTTAACACATAAATCAAAAGAATACTTAACGTACTACATCTTTTTTGTGAGCGTCCACCTTTACCTTCGTAGTGTCCATTTTACCCACCCCAAGTGTCCGTCTTTCCCAAACATGTCAAAAAACAGCAATTTGTAGTCTAATTTTTGAAGACCCAAAACACATAAAGCTTGGAGGAAGTTCACTAATACCAAAAATGATTATGAAAACAAATGACCTTAAGTTTCAATTTGTATGACTACTGCGATCTAAATAGCAATACCTAAGTAATTATTTAGATTAAACCTTAGGGTGTCCGTCTTTACCTACTTTCCCCTACACTGCGGAGAAAATCAGTTTGAGCTCTTCACATGCCCGGGGTACATGCAGCGCAGAGATGAAATCAAGCGGTCACTGAAGGATCGCTCAAAGCGTTCTTACGCTAAGATGCTGTAAAAGACCGTGACCACTTCTAGTATAACATCGAACCCCTTTGATCTGTTGTCTTCTGATGAAACCGATTCTGACGATTCACCAACGGGAGCGTCTTACGCCAATCCTGGGGAGTCTAGAAAGAGGAGAAATATTCCCTCTCCTAAACTTTCCAGAAAAGGTCCTATGATTTCCTAAAGTGAAATGAACCAAAACAAAAAGTGCCGTGGAAAAATCGAAGCAAACTCCTCCTGGACTTGGAAATTTTAAAGTCTCAGAAGAAGTTCCCGGCACTTCCAGCCTTGGGATGCTGCATTCCGATTCGAAATTAGACCTTCTGTTTATTTATACACAGACTTCACAGCCGACTGTTTAGTGTACAGAACAATCGCGGTGCTAGCGCTACGATCCTACTGACACTAACAGTCTCTCCCTAGCCGAGACTCGAGCCTACGACGACTGGCTTGTTAGGTCAGCATCGTACCTCGAAACCATCTGGGCACTTCTAGGAACATCTAAAAACCCAGGTGTTCCTCTTGCACATCCAGATAACCATTTGAACTCTAGATTGGTGTAATTTTCTGATATTGTGGACTGGATTTTTGAAACCTTCAATATACCTGATCCCATTAAAAAATTTCTCATAGCATTCCTCCCAACAGTTAGATCATTCTTGAAGCAGTTGACTGTCCAATTCATCTGCTAATACGAAGGATTCTATCTCTGTCTTACAGTGGAATTGTAGAAGTATTTTACCAAAAATCGATTCATTCAAAGTTTTGATAAATAAAAACAAATGCGATGCATTTTTTCTTTCACCTCACACGGCATATAGATTGGAAGTTATGCGAGGAAATGGTTTCAGAAGCTGTCGAGTCGATTTAACATCATCCACCACTTGAAAAATACAACCTCCTCGCGGGCTAGTTTCTCGACGCCGCGTTACAAGCTCAAACGAAGAAATATCCCGGCGTAACAATCAAAGAATGGCTTCCATCCCGTGGTGGGACGAAAAGTGCTCCGATGTCTACACGCAAAGATCCGATGCGTTTTTGGCCTTTTAGAGGAAAGGTATACCTGGCGACTATAAACGGTATTCGAATCTTGATACTAAGTTTAAAAACTTGTCTAAAGCAAAGAAACGCGGATATTGGCGTCGATTTGTAAACGAGACGTCGAGGCAGACATTGATGAGCACTCTTTAGAACACAGCCAGAAGAATATGTAATCGCGTAACGGTCAACGAAAGTGAAGAGTCTTCAAGTGGGTGGATATTTTATTTAACCAGGAAAGTATGTCCGGACTCTGTTTCTCAGCAAAACATTGTTCGCGATGCGTCTCCAGGCTACGACGCGATAGAATCACCTTTTACGATGGTAGAGTTTTCTGTTGCTCTCCTGTCCTGCAACAATAATGCACCTAAGTTAGATAGAATCAAATTCAACTTGATTCTTCAACCCGGCACTGCCAAGAGACGCTTATTGAACTTGTTCAATAAGTTCTTGGAGCAAAACATTGTAACGCAGGGTTGGAGGCAAGTGAAGGTGATCGCCATCCAAAAACCTGGAAAACCAACTTCTGATCACAACTCTTATAGGCCGATTGCAATGCTATCCTGTATCAGTAAATTGATGGGAAAAATGCTACTCCGTCGTTTAGAGCACTGGGTCGAATCAAATGGTCTGCTATCAGATACTCAATTTGGTTTCCGCCGTGCCAAAGGAACGAATGATTGTCTTGCTTGCAAAGAACAAATGGCGTCTGCGTTCTTGGAAATTAGGGGGGCTTTTGATTCCGTTTCTATTGACATTCTTTTGGGTAAACTTCCCGAATAAGTGTTTTAGTATTTTTAGTATTTTTTCAATTTTAAACTATTTTTTGCACAATTTGTTATCCGAAAAGCACATGCATTTTACGCGTAGCGACTTGGCAACTTTGCATATTAGCTACATGGGTCTTCCCCAGGGCTCATGCTTAAGCCCCCTTCTTTATAATTTTTATGTAAATGCCATCGACGAATGTCTGGCAAATTCATGCACGATAAGACAACTTGGCGATGACAGCGTGATCTCTGTTACAGGAGCCAAAGCTGCCGATTGGCAAGGACCATTGCAAGCTACCTTGGACAATTTGTCAGCTTGGGCTCTACAGCTAGGTATCGAATTCTTTCCGCAGAAGACCGAGATAGTAGTTTTTTTCCAGGAAGCGTAAACCTGCTCAGCTCCAATCACCATTAATGGGTCCGCTTCCGCTCCGCAGTGAACACATTTTAATAAACTGGAACGAATACAATATCGTTGTTTGCGTATCGCCTTAGGTTGCATGCAATCGACCCATACTATGAGTTTGAAAGTTTTGGCTGGGGTTCTTTCGTTAAAAGACCGCTTCTGCAGTCTATCTTCTCGTATTCTCATCAAATGTGAGGTTTCAAACCGTCCTTTGATTGACAATTTTTTAAGGCTAGTCAAACTTAATTCTCAAACCCGTTTTATGACATTGTATTTCAATCACATGTCCCAAAATATTAACCCTTCTTCGAATATTCCAAATCGTGTCAACTTATCAAATACTACTGATTCTACTGTGTTTTTCGATACATCCATGATAGAAAAAACTCGTGGAATCCCGGATCATTTGCGCGTGCAGCAGATCCTCAATATTTTTTTCCAATGAATATCGAAACATCAACTGCGACAATATGTTCTACACTGACGGATCACTGCTCGATGGGTCCACTGGCTTCGATATCTTCAATAACAATTTTACCGTCTCCAATAAGCTCGATAATCCTGCTTCTGTTTACGTCGCAGAATTAGCTACAATTCAGAACACGCTAGGGATTATCGAAAAATACCCACGGATCATTATATCATCTTTACGAACAATCTCAGTTCCATTGATTCTCTCCGATCGATGGAAGATGTTAGGCACTCTCCGTATTTCCTGGGGAAAATACAGGAACATTTGAATGATTTATCGGAAAAATCTTTTCAGATTACCTTAGTGTGGGTCCCTTCTCACTGCTCGATACGGGCAATAAGAAAGCGGACTCTTTGGCTAAGGTGGGCAGTGTTTATAGAGCAAAGGCCAAGTTCATTTTCTCCAGGTAGTTTATTCGACACGGACTTCACAGCCAACTGTAAGTAAATAGAACCTTTTGCACGATAATGATCTCTTCCAGTCGAGATTCCAACATACAATGACTGGCTTGTCAGATTGTACCTCAAGAATAAGTAGGAGGTTTGGCATCGCTAATTCACTAATTATATATCAACTCAATTTTTACGATCTTAACCTAAATCCATTAACGATTTAAGGTTTGGAAATGAATTGGCTTCAAGTTATAAGGAGGCACTATTTGAAACAGTCGCTTCTTAGTAAAAAGGCCTAGTTCGAAGTGTGCTGTGCTGATTACTAATGCTCATTTTACGGAAATCTTGTCGAAAAAAATATCAATAGCTACAAACCGAAAATTTAAATTACCTTAATCAAACGGAATTAGCTCAGATGTCTGGTTTATTGTTTTTTTTAGAACGACATGATAAACGCGTCAACATCGTAGTTGTGTTGTTTTTCTATTAACCGATAGGCAGTTTTCTACAAATCATTCGAAATAACAATGCATTTGAACGTCGGAGCACTGCGGGCAGTAATTCTCACCAAATATACGATGAAGGGCCCATTAATATCGTTCAGGAAGTTGCGACGGGCAAAAACGATCGCGTTTTTGTTTCGATTCACCCCTGAAGCCGATTTCATGAGAAGGTATTGCTTCGTGCTGCAATATAAATTAATAAAAACTCAAGCGGATTATGTATGTGGTTTTGCGGTTGTTGAATCGGTTGGCAACAGCCGATTGGCGGGTGCGATCAACGGCTGATCCGCATCTGTCGCCGCATTGCCGCGATTGTTATTGTTGTTGTTGTTGGTGAAGCAGTTATAAAAAGCAATTCTACACCGCGACGCTCCATTCAAGGTTGTTTTCTTTCGTACGATCGTACTCGTTGTGAAGTACGCTCAGCCCCCGAAGAAGACAAGTTGGTATTGTGTTTTGTTTTGGCCTAGCGTTTGTGAGGCTGTAATTCCGTCGATCCGCTGTTGCTGTAGACATCTGCTGTATACTGGAACATCCGAACATATCCGCTTACTTTATCACAGTAGCCAATCTACATAATTAGCACAAATAACAGTCATAAAAATTTTCCTAATTACTCAAACTATGAGAATAGTCCATGAAGTGGTTTAAACTGTTATGAGTTATTATTAAAACAATATAAAAGGTAGCTACGCAAGAAAATGACTACAAGAAAAGATTTTGATCTACATTGGAAATAAAAATAATATGTCGATCCTTCTTATTTAAGTTTCCAAGATGGACCAGTTGTCTTTTTATTAATTAGGCGAATAGCGAGTAACTAAAGTAAAAATCAATGTTCACATGAACGAAATAAAGTACTTTACAATCAATGCAATGCTACTGCATTCAACTTTATACAATCTATCAATTTATTACTGCATCCTACTTTGGGACGTCATCTAGAAGAAATAACGGCTGGCAAAAATATTATGAAGCACGTACGTGTATTTCGTTACGTAAATACGTCTTGATGAAAAAATGTCCAACTCTTCACGAGAACAACACACTTGGCTGCACTTGCAAGCTAAAGCAATCCGGTCAGAATATAATTGATCTCGTTCATGAAGGATCGCATTCGACCATCGAGAGTGATTTTTTTGGGGTCGGCCTTGTTACCAATTTGAAGTCATTAATTCAATTAAGAAACGAATGAGCGCAAGTGGGGTGGAAAGAAGCAAGCGATCATGCGCAAAAAATAAAGAAACAAGCAGCGGTAGGGGCAGATTCTTACAGATATTTCAATGCAAATCAATCATAATTCCTCATCAAATTAACCAAAGCTTCTTGCTTACTACTTGAGTGAATGATGCTCGACGGACCGCATGCATTGGGTGCATGGGTTGGTTCTTATTAATTTAGGCTTTTGTTCGTTCGATTCCGATGAAGCATCGAATCAGAGTGCCAGTCCCTGGTGAGTGGTGATTAAGAAACTAATTTGAAAATAAATTTTATTATCATAACGTTCAATGAAGTTCATCAACTTCCAGAAGCGATAATAACATCAGTTAAAATTCAAATTAGCTCAGCCCTCTGTCGATTCCACACTTAATAATTATAATTAATCATCACTTAGGATTTTGCAAATAATTGTTCCGTTAAGTTTATTAATGTGGTGTTGTGTTGAGCATATCAGAACAAAAAAAAATGAGATCGAGATGACCCAAAATCATCTCTTATCTTGATATTCTGACATATGTGTTAAATTCATGAAGTTTTGCCAATGCGGGCAATGCGAACATTCATTCCATTGAATGTTTGCCCCACACTACTCTATACACATGATCGATAGAATGTGGTGCAATAGGAAATAATAAAGTTTCCAAAACAGTATTCTCACTACACCTAGTAATCGATGTACTCAGCCGAGATACTCTTATTCTCATTCCATCACACGATCACAGTACCACATCTAATAAAAAGCGTCGCCAGACGGGCTGTTTGCTTTTCCGCAACTCACTTTGTGGGAGATGAATTCCGTGCTCGAGGAAACCGCATATAACAGACGGACTAACGCTAGTACCGGTAATACCTACGAATCAAATACTTTTAGCAAGTATAGTGTAAAACAATATTGTCAGTTACTACATTGGAGCGCACGTCCACATTAACTAGATGTTTCATGGATTCATGCATTCATTTACAAAAGCTTACATAACCTGCATCCCTATGTGAACTAGTTAAAAGCAAATCACACACCACACATGCCATCACTTTCTATGTGCGACGCGGTGACGATCAAATGAAAATAAGAGTGCAAATATACGAGCCAGCCGAGTGCCGGTACACTTTTGCTTTCGAAGAATCGTCTCACTGTTTCGCAAAAGAGACGTAACACAGACGGCTTCTTTAAAGGGAGGCGATAAAGAGAAAATTGCAATCATTATAGTTTATACATGAGTGTTAGGATGTTTTACAATTTAAATGTGAAAATCACATATTTTTTTCACTGGTATTGATCGCCTGGGTGTCTTCCAGCTGGTCTCGAGGTTCGATGCCGGCCAGTTGTCGTATGTTCGAGTCCCGGCTGGGGAGAGATTGTTAGTGACAGTAGGATCGTAGCGCTAGCCCCGCAATTTCCTGTACATTTAACCGTCGGCTGCGAAGTCTGTGTATAGTAAAACAGAAGGTCGAGTTTCGATACGGAATGTAGCACCAAGACTATGCTTTTTTCTGATCGCCTAGGTTTTTTTCAAGCTAACACACTTCTCCACCCGGATATTCAAGTTAGAGTTTTTATACTTTTCGAAACAAACTAAGAGAAACTAATCTTTTTCACACAACTCAAGCTTGCTAATCATCAACTACTTTTATTACAATCGATTTAGGCGTCGGTCGGCCTATTATATAGGAAATGTAAAAGTCCTAATTGAGTTCATTACCAACCCTATTTGATCCCGCAGGATTTTTTACGGTATTAAATCTCTGAGATAGTGCCTTCTATCGTATGGAAAGACGTAAAGTCGTTGGCGCGTGCCCATTAGTCAACGGACCTTCGAAGTACAAGTCACTGAAATTTCTCACAGTATGGTATTGTAGGACAACTTAATGATCAATAGTTGCATATCTATTAGGGTTGCAGCGAAATGCTCGTGTCACCGACCATGTACATTTTGTTTTATTACCCTAAAAAAATGATCTGTGTAAAATTTCGGCTCAATCGAACATGATTTAGGGGTGCCTCAAAGTGTTCAAAGTTTTGATGTTTTGACCCTCGAAAATGGACATCCCTAATAAAAAATCTAGTTCAAGATGCCTAATAAATATTAAAATGATTCACCAAACCACAGTTAAATCATTTCAATGTTCATTAGGCATCTTAAACATAATTTTCATTAGTGATGTTAATTTTCAAGGGTCGAAATACTGAAATTTCGAGCGCTTTGAGGCACCCCTAATTCATGTCTGATTAAGCTGAAATTTTGCACAGGATATTATTTTGGGCAAAAAAAAAACAAAATGTACATGGTCGGTTCTTTAAATTCGATGATGATGTTTTTTTCCATTACCACCCTAATATCCATATTCAATGTTATATACAAATATTTATTTTAACTTATTTTGTATGGTGTTAACTGTGTTGACAATTGTTATGTTAAAACTGTATAACAATAAAACTAAGGATAAGAATTTATTCAACTTGCTTACGAACACGATAGAAGTGAGCTCTTTGAATAAAAATAAATTAGAAAAGCGTCTTGCACAATTGCTGAAACACTCAATCTTTAATTATACAATCTATAAAGTAATGATAGGTACTCGAGAACTGAGGGTGCAATTTTGCCAACTGCGGAACAACATGCTGCTGGTGCCAGTTTCGAACTGTGAAGGTCCTTCAAAACCGAACAGTAATAATAGCTCGTATAGACTCAAGGTATATTATGTCCCAATCAACTCAGCTCAATATTTTCTCGGTAAAGATTTTTTCAGTGATACGAGCTTTTGTAATGGACTGGCAATTTGATTTCTTTAAAAGAACTTACAACCTTTCAAATCCCATCCGTTTTCTAAAAAGAAGGTGTTTTTTTATTTAAACATTGTTCGGGTATAGGGAATCTATAAGCGATAGATGTACTATACCTGAACAATGTTATAGACTCGACTTAAACTGTACGCAACATAATAAAATCAAAAAAGCATCATTTGTAACATATTGTTGGTGTTAAACATTTCTTAAAATTTTTAAAATATAAATGTAGGTTGTAAATGAAAATATTTTCTCGGATATTTAAAATCATCGGATTGCAAAAATCAATAACATCACTCATACAAAAATAAATATTGTGCATAAATCCTAGACGCACCTTTTAAAGCTAAAGAAATCTCACTTTCAGCTGTTCTTGACATTGAGGGAGCATTCATTGTCGAATCTATTCGCATCCCACGAATCTATTGAGAAAGCTATGTAACAACGCGGTTTCGAAATGTGCACCTCAAATTGGACAATTGTTATCACAGACATTGTGTTAGCAAACCGGTTAATCACAGCCAATTTGAGAGGATCAACTTCAACGACAAAACCAATGAGAGGTTGTCCGCAAAGAGGAGTTTGAGCTCCTTTACTGCGGTCTTAGCAAACCTAAGGTACGAAGTCATCCATCGGATTTGCTGACGGCATTACTTTTTTTTAATTAGAAGTAAATGCGAATCTACTATTACTAAGAGAGTGCCATCCGCCCTAAGCTACACACTCGTATGGTGTAACCTGGAAGATTCATAATAACTTTATAATGAACCAGACGATAACAACAAGAGGAATACTAGAACAATACGAAGAATAGTGAAAAATGCATGTCTGGTAGAGTTTAAAATAAACGACGAGTTTTACGTGAACATCGCACCAACCAAAAATCTGAATGATAAAATAAGGTCAAAGTGAATATTTTTTATAACTTGAGAAAAATTCGACAATTCACTGTTTTTGCCAAAAACCTATAATTTGTGAGTACAGATTTGGCGTCATCGAATTATTCTAACAATCGGGAAAACACAGATATTTCCATACATGCGGCTTTCTTGGCCACACCAGGGATGCCAGATCATTTTGTTAAATGTCCTCATACTCCGCGGCAAAAGTCTTCACATGTCTTCCAACTCGAGATGTGAGGTGCAAACCGGCCGAAGACTAGAATAAATACCGGCAAATCTAAATATGTCGAGCAAAAAAAAGTTCACCATCTCGGCAAATTACGGGTCTGATGTGGTCACATATTGTCCAATGTTTTCACTTTGTCTTCGCAGCTGGTTTAAAGTCTCCAAAAATTCGGATACTTCTAGATAAAATGTAAAGGATTGGTAATCCGTATGTATGCTGGTTTAGGTCATACCTGACTGGCCGTAAAGTTTGCGTGAAAGTAGGATCAGTCGTTTCGGGCTTTTCTCCAATATGTCTGGAGTTCCACAAGGCAGCAATTTGGGCCCGGTACTTTTCTCAATCTACATCAACGATGCTGCTCTACAGTTGCCTCCTAACTGTCGGCTTTTTTATGCTGATGATACCAAACTATTCGAAGAAATAAAATATTTGCGCGATTGCATGGAGTTTCAGAAACATTTGCGAATTAGTGCGAAACAAACTGCTAACGTTAAGTATAGAAAAGGGCAACACAATTTTAGTAGAGAACGTTCGCAAATCGAGTATGAATGTATTAGAGCAAGTTATCGTTGCTCCGTGCAGGATGTATAAAGGTGTCTATGTGTCATTTTGGATAGTGAATTGACCTTCAAAAACCATAACGACAGCATTATTGCTAAGACTAATCGACAACTGGGTTTTATATTCAAGATTGCTGATGAATGTCGTAATCTGATATGCCCAATTTACTGTTCCCTTGTGAGGTCAATCCTAGAGGCCAGTTCTGTATGTAGTCCTTTCCACGAAAATTGGTCACAGAGAATAGAAATGGTGCAGAAGAAATTCATTCGCTTTGCGCTTTGCTTTCTCCCATGGCGGGATCCACTGAATTTATTCGCTCCTGAAAGACCATCACAGTCACAAAAGTTTTATTTATTTGGCACCACGCAGCATGCTTGTCTTTTCTCCTCAGCAAACCTCTAGAGTGCAGGAGAACATCTTGCACTGCGAAAAAAACTGCCGTCACACTAAAGAGAAAATCAACGCTCATGCTAGAATAGAGCGACAAACGATTTTTATCTGCTGAGTTACCTGAACGCACTGTGGTGAAATCTGAAATCTCTCTCTTGCGAGACAATGAACTATGGTGTACTCTCACACGAGTGGACATCACGCACAATAATTACACTGCAGAGCTATCTGCGGTGCGTTTCACAGTTGGTTTCTTGAGCATGGCAGAAGAGAAAAAGAGATTGGGAGAAAAAAAAATAGACTGCGTTGCTCGTGCCACTCGTGCCGGTCGAATTTACTTTGGTGGAATTCGTTTTCGCAGTGTAGCTACACGAGGACTACATGTTTGCCCGGTGGGTTTTTTTTTTTCACCTTCCGGACTACTCGCCAGTGGACACTGTTGTGTACTTCTGCATTTTCTCTGTAGAGTGATTCACCCCTCTTGTTTCTATCAGATGTTGGGTGAGCTGAAATTGTGTGTTTGTCTCTCTGTAAGCTGGTTGAGACACTTTGGAGTGGAGAAAGAAGCAGTGTGGTGAAAGCATTTGCTACACGCAGGCACATACTGGAAGGCAAGTGCGCGGTGAATTTTTTCTCCTCTCCTTTTTGCTACCGCTTTAATGAATTCTACCAACTTTTCGACTCCAATTTGCCGATTAACTTGGAGACAACTGTCAGAATTAGAGATCGTTCGAACATACCGATTGCTGTCAAAAGTTGTGAACAAACTGAAATCAGTTGATCACAACTGTCTCGTGAATTGCCTTATGGGCCTTGACGACTCTGCTGATATTTGTCTGGTATTTGCATGCTTTTGATTTCACACATAAATTGACAATTGCATATGAGAATTCGCGTGGGTGTGAACAACCTTAAAAATCTCTTTTATTTATGTCATCGCCAATTGCTTGTCGAATTGGTTTTGGCCCTCGATGAAATGTTAAAAATAAAATCCTCATAATGCACGAAAATAAAATTACCCATACCCGACCAATTGAGAATGTTTCAAACCCGTACCCGACACGAACCCGAAACCTTTGTTTTTCAAAATACCCATACCGGACCAGAACTCGTACAATATTTTTTTGACGTTACACGAACTCGTCGGTTAGAAATACTTGTAGCCGACCATCTCTAGTGCCTAGGTGTTATGTTTGATGACAAGCTCAACTAGAATGACTATTTGACAAAAAAATGAAAACTCAAGCCGAATTTGATTCACTGGAGGGGATCTTAAGAAACATTTACGAATCCTCTAAGATTTACAACTGAACACTTTAGTGACCATGAATGAAGACTGAATAGACTCTAAGACTAACTTCAATCGTTTCTTGAAGTAATTGAATCCAATCGCAGCAAATGGGAAGAAGGATACCCTAAATTTCGTCCAGGATCAGTCATATTTTATACAGATGGCTCGGAAATAGGAAAATCTACAGACGCTAGGGTTACTGTGGTTGGAATCAATATATCATTTCCAATGGAACAGTGGCCAACAGTTTTTCAAGCTGAAATAAACGCTATTTTGACATGCACGAATATTTGCTTGGCTAGGAAATATAGGTATGCCAAGATATATGTTTCCTCAGATAGTCGAGCATTGAGGGCTGAATGCATTAAAAGCATGAACTGAACATGTCAATCGAAGTTGGTTTGGGATTTAATTTAGTCTCTACGATAATTAACTGTAACAAACGTTGGTGATCTATACTGGGTGCAGTGTAGTATAGACGGAATTGAAAAAGTCGATCTCTTAGCAAGAATTGGTTCTTCATAGGGTTTGCAATATACCCGAAAACAGATTTTCCGGGAAACAGGAATGAAATATCTCATTCCCCGAGAACTCCTGGGACCCGTGAAAGGAAAAAAAGTTAATGCGTATATGAAGCTAACGTTTTCATTTTGTTACCAATTCACATGAAAACGGGTTAAAAACATAACATATTGAAGTTTACATCTAAAATTTACGATCGGTTTTTGTTGCAAATATTCGCAGAAGAGAAAACATTATTCATATTATTCAAACATATTCACAAAAAAACCGCAAATAGTGATCGTATCTTAGTTGATGTTTCTGGTGCATATGATCTTGTTTAATCATCTATGAAGAGCTTATCCAAGGGTAGCCAAGGAATTGATTTTTGCATCGAACATGGGTGATGGATGCACTACAATAATCCAACTTAGCGCCGAAGTTTCATCGATATCAACGTGCAAGCAAAATATGCATCGGCATTCGTGCTTATGATGGGTTCAGCTTGGCGTTATCTATTATAAACTGCTCCAATAGGACGAAACTATCATTGCGCAATTTGAGGATCACCACCGCAAAGTCACTTAACTCCATGACAATGCCAAGCCTCATTGCTGCATCTAATTGTTACAGTCCTTGAAACATGGTTGAACAATACTTCTACAGCTTCGAAAATGCTAAAAATGGGATTTATTCATTCAACAATTCTAAAGACGAAACATTCTTGTTCAATGATTTCCATTTCTGGGAAAAAATGGCAAAAAGTAGCGAAAAACGATAAACGAAAATCCCAGTGTCATAACATATTTCTAAGGAAAAAATAATTTTGTTAGTTCAACTTCGATTTGAAAAATGATTAATTACTCTTTTTAAGTTTTAGGAGTGGATACAATTTTATTACTTCCATTGCGATAAGCACTGATAAAGCACTGATTAAAAAATCCCAACTGCGTTCCTCTAGTTCGCACAAATATTGCTCTGATTTCGTACAAATATACAGTACAAACATGTAAGACAATACTATGACTGATATAAAATTTAGTGATTGTTGTCGATCAAACCACGAGAACAGCATAAACATATGTTAAAAGGACCCTGAAGGAAGTGGAGGAAGAAAACAGACAGAAGGATTTCATCTGCTGACGTTATAGCACGATCGAGTTGCTACAGGTAATAAATAGGAAAATAATCAATCAAATGAATAATAATAATAAATACAGTTTTTATTTGCGAAATAAAATCATAAAGTTGAATAGTCTCTAAAATGTTGCGAAAATATGTCAAATAAAATTTTATTGCGTCAGGTGTAGCTTTAGTTCATTTTTCCGGGTTGGGTAATAACTTGACAGGACAGAGCACCCTGCCAGATGCATTGAACCGGGATGCCTCTTTTCTGCTATTATTAGCGCACGAGCCACCAGCCAACACAAAGCAATACAATGCGGAAGACATACAAAGAATGCACTAGTCACCCAGCCACTTGATAGACTAACGTATTGTTGTCCTACCGCTTATAAAACCGACCAAAAATCTCCTCCACTCCACCGGTTTTTGTCTGCCATGTGTATCTATTATAATGGTCTTGGCAGAAAATATCCGATATCTACCATGCCGGTACCAAGAGGTGCCGAAGTTCGGTTTTATTTTTCTTTGCCTAGCCAACATGTGGCACAGTGGATTTCGTAAACTCCCGCTCATTGAAATCTTTAGTGTAAAGTTTCTCTCGTTCTCTCGCGTACAGTAACTTATACTCGGAGAGTTGACTTTCTATCGCGATCACAAGCTACGAACTTCAATTTCCCCGTCATCATCAACTACTAGGTGTCTCGTCTTGCGGCTGATTGTTAGTAATAGCGATGAATCACACATTGGAGTGTAGTGGTTGTTTGGGTCCTCAAAACTTCAAAGTTGCACTACCACGAGCTTCGTGATGGTGCATATGGTTGATAGTATTGTTTCAACATCGCCCGCAGCGTACAGCCCACGATGATGAGTTGCGGCTCTTTGTGTGTTGGGTCTTCAGCATGATTAAGATTTTCTTTTTTTTCTGCTGATATGCAGTACGATCTGATCAGTACGGGCTGATTTTCATGTCAATCGAAATAAGTTAAACAAACATGTAGGGTCCACTTGACTTAGCATTGTTTTCCAAAATGTAGCTTTATTGTAGATTTACAGCAGCTGTCATACATCAATGATTTTGCATGACAATACTTCACCAAAGTGAATGTACATTGAGGAATATAACAAGTAAATACTTTGAATAGTCACTATACATTCAAGTGTCTATACTTGTCAATCAGTTGAGAATTAATTGGCGGGAACATTTATAATTAATGGATGTAAAAATTCTATGAATATACCAAAAAAGCATTCATTTTTGCATTAGGATTTTCGACTATATAATCCCTTTATTTAATTATTTTTTGGGAAAATGCAACTTATTACATTCACAAAATATACACGGAAATGACGCTGAATTACTTCTGATAACACTGAATCATTCAACAAAAATAGCGTGGCTGTTAATCTCGTTCATCTATTTGCTATAATAAGTAACAACAACTTTATTTTCTTTTCTCGCAATCCTACAACAAACGGTTGAATTGGTCAATTTTGGAGTGTTGATCGATTCAGTTTTTTTTTTTTTCAATTTTAACATCTGTATAGATTCTGTTGAATAATTACTTTCAATTATTCGGAATTAGATTCGAAATTCATAATATGGAACAAATTCACTGAAACTGTATTCACTTTTCCCGTTTTTTTCGTATATTCTCCGTTTAATCTAATGTACTGTGGAACGAATTCAACAAAGGGACATCAAAGTATAAGTATAGTAAGAAACTATTTTATCTATTGTTGTCAAAGGTTTTGAACATGTTTATGTTGCATTATCTAATTTATGATTACACGGGACGTAGAAGGAAAAGTGCAAAATCGATAGAAGGCGATAAGAACATAAGTCGAAGAAAAAAATCGTTCAATTGTAACAAGTTATTGGACTATTTAGCGAAATGTCACATTGTTAAAAATTTGAAAATTTAAATCTTTCATATGTTTCAAATCTGAAATCTGTTTTGATGCTGTGATGGAACAACTGCGACGAAACTACATTGGGTTGAATTCTGCATCGTAATATTGTAGAAACTAGTTTAAAGCTATGTATTTTCTCGCTCGAGCTATCATTTTGTTAATTTTCGAAGTAGAAAATATCGAGGTTCAATAACACTGGTAAACACAGGTTTTGCCCTAGAGCTTAAACCGAATAAAATTAAATATTATAGCTTTTTAACCATTCCTGTGAATTTTAGTGCCCCTAGCCACCAACATTTTTTCAGAGACTCATATTTTCTCGTAAACATAACGTGTAAGCGACGAACCCGGCGAGCATTTACTTCCGACACTTTGACGTAAGTTGACGTGTTTTGATAATGGCTTCGGTGCACCAAATGCACAGGTATGGTTAAAAATTATTATGGTGCCCAGTGCCGCCTTTAGGCGGTCTGCAGTTGAACCTCTAAAAAGCTTCAATCAATACTTAAAAAATGTTTAGAATCTTTTTCTAGTGATTTTTTCGAAGTCCGTCTAAAAATTAACTTGGGCACTACAGGGTTAATATCAAGTAGAAGTAAAATGAAAAGATGAAGTAAAAACCTGATTCTGAAATAAAACCCAGTTTCTATTAACCCTGACTTAGTGTAAGATAGGTTTTGTTGGTTATGAGAAAATTAGTTTAATTTTAGCTGACACCGAAAGGTTTTTCAGAGCGGAAAATCATTAGGGTCCACTTATTCCGTCTCGCAAGAAACTAAATGATAGTGAGTAAGAGCTCTGA
This sequence comes from Wyeomyia smithii, assembly GCF_029784165.1. NCBI lineage: Eukaryota > Metazoa > Arthropoda > Insecta > Diptera > Culicidae > Wyeomyia > Wyeomyia smithii. Next base: position 125,110,184 of record NC_073696.1, on the reverse strand, counting down.
GTGCATCGCTGTTTGGCACAAGCAAGTGTTGAAATCAGGCCAATAAAAAAACAAAATAATATCCCAAGATCTAACCGATTTAAAACGATGTCGCATCACCTAAATCATCTTTTTCCATCTTCTAAGATCAACAATCGACTATCTATGGCTCAACGAGGGAACTCTTGCAGTAATGTATAATTAAGGCACAAACACTTACATTGAACTTCAGCGCATTACATAAGCTGTTGCCAGTGCAGAAGAATAGGTCCACACCAGAAAGATCCGAAGATTTGCGAACACGCTTATTTGCACACTACCGTACTGTAGTGGCGTCGATGGCCTCCGAAAACCCTCTCGAGGGTAAATAGTTAGGGGTATGTTCATTAGGTACCTTCGGTACCGCTACTGGAGCTCCGAGACTCTCAGGAGTCCGGCTGCCGAGATGATGTGATGATTGGCTCGCTTGATGATGACTCTTGATTAATTTGATTACCGTCGGGTACTTGTACGGAATGGACTGTGCAAATCTGCCGCTCTAGACGCTACGTTGCACTGCTTGTAAACTTTAAAATTATGCTTGCGCGTTTCCATTAACTGATATTGTGGGTTAATGAGTGAGCAGGTGACCACGTCTTTAAAATCATTGCATCAGGCAAAAATAGCTTCGACTTTACGTGTCACACTGTATCAGCAAACCAGTTGCTGCTACCAATTACGAAATTGTCGAACGCGACTCTGCCGTATGCAATTGTGACTTTTTTTGTGCTTCGCTTCGTAAAACTGTTTCCTTTTTTCACACTTCAGATTGCCGAAAGTGTTTGAGTTCATTCATGAAATAAAATTCATCCTCGCACTTCAAAGATATCAATTGCACTAGTTTCATTCATTATTAGCTCAAAATCAAAAACATCACTAGATGCACACACACTCCCACTCATAAACTGATGGCACAATAGCGATTTCTTTTGACATAAAAGAGTCGCAAAAAACGCAATTCCAATCGGGGCCTCCAAAAATTTACTACACAATTCGCTTCTGTTGTAACGCAAGTTCGACGTTTATCGCGGGCTAAAGTGAGACAAAAACCAACGACGACACCTCTCACTACACTACTACACTTTCCCTTCGGTCGAAACGGCACTGGCCACTCGTGCACTACAGAAGAAAACACTCAGCCACAGAAGAAAACACGCGCAAACCTCGACAGTGTAATGGCAGCAAACCTGCAGAGACCACAACCGAACCTGAGAACACCTGGACGAAGACTAGTGCTCCGCAGTGGCTCGCCAGGTAAGATGTAGCAAACTGGAAGTTGCTCTCTCACGACCGAACAGATCCGGTACCGAGTCCGTGGGAGACACTCTCGCGAAAACAGCTGAGACCGAAGAAGAAGAATGCGTGACAGACACCACCAAGTCTTCACCGCGCTGATATCGCGTCTGCATTCATACCAAGCGAAAAAGAAACACCCAAACTACCCCGTGCATCATACTGCGGATGCGTGGATACTATGCACACTGTACGGACGAGCGAAATAGTCGCGTGGGGAACCAGGGCAAGTGAACTGTTTGGCAATTTACAGTTTTTCGTGTATTAAGAGAATCAGCTGTTTCTAATATTTTCAATTAAAATAGAAGTTCTTTTTTAAAGGTTTCACTGTAACTTAAGTATTCTGAATTATTTATCACAAATGGTGACTTCTCAACACAATTAGAAATGTGTAATTAGAACTTTTAAGATTTCCGCAATTAGTATTCATGGTGATTTAAATTTCAAACCAACAGTGCAGTGACTTTAAGCAGCTCGAAGGTAAATCAGAAAAATCTGAAGTGAATATGTTGTATAATAAGATTGTTGAGTTCCTACCCGAAAAAAAATTTACAATGTATTTTGCGGTAAGAACAGTAAATGGGCAATGTTTTTTATTGTAACCATAGAAATCAAGCTATTTTTACCGTAAGCTGGTAAACGTTTTTTGTCAATATCATGTTTTAACAACGTTTTTGTTGTTGAATCTACCACCGGCAAAAATTTTACTATGGAAAACATTGCCGGTGAACTCTAAATGTACGGGAAAAATACCTGAAAAAATGCTGTTAAGATACATAACAACCCCCTTTTTTCATGGTAGAAATGGCAAAAACAATGTATTTAATTGCTCTGGACAACGATATTTAATGTAAAATTGCTGTATTTACATTGAAAAACATAGTCAAATTGTGGTATAACTATGAACAATTACAGCAAATTTTAAGTTTTTTTATGTTATTTTTTTCGGGTTAAGAAGTAATGTCGCTAGTGTATCCATCGTGTTTGAGGCCAATCATGTTGCACAAAAGATCCCGAGTGCTAGACTCAATTTTTTGCGATCCGACTTGAAAACTGCTTTGAGAATCATAATCTAGTAGTAACAGAGGTAGTATGGTTTCAATACCTTATATGAGAAAAAAGTAACCAGAAAATTAAAAAAAAAAAAACAAAGCGATTGATGTTTGACCTTGAGTAATTCGAAAAATCACCAAAATCGTCAAGTTTTTCTTCAGATGATACCAGATCTCGACGTTTCGTACCATTTTAAGCCATCTGGCACAAAAAAAAAATTCGTTGTACTTTTGTATTTTTGAAGGCCAAAATTCAATCGCTTTGCGCCGATTATGACACCCCGTTAAGCATACAGACGCTAGGCATACGGACGCGAGGCATATGGACGCGAGGCCGAGTGAAAGTGAAGCGGAATACGGTGTTATCGTCATCATCGTCACAGCCATCTTTTAATAACATGTATTTCGCATCAGAGAGCCAATTGGGAGGCAATACACTCGCGCACAATGCTGTCTTTGCTCGCTACCGCTCGTTTGGACTGTTTGAGTAGACCTAGCAAACCAGTAGATCAGTCGTTTGTGTGCGAGAGGCCGTCGTTTCCAAAGGCGGGTCGGCGGCCGACTCGGACAGCGAAAACGTTGGCGGCGTTGGGCCGCCTTGGTTCCTGCCCTCATTTATGCGTCTTCGTCTCATGAGTTTTTTTTTGACGTGGGACTACGTCTTTGTTTACTATACTGGGATGCATTCTGTAAAATAGGAAACGAAACTGGCAAATGTTACGTCAGATTTCAATCGATAATAACAGTATAACCACATGATGGATAATAATAACCAATATATTGTTGGATAGATAAAACGTGTAACAATTTTAAAATACGCTAGTCATCATTATTATTTCACTGCTCAACGGTGAAAATTGATAAAAAGTTACAAGAAAGTTTACGCGAACAATGAACCAATCACACGCAAGCATTCCTAGCACAGACGATGTGAATGGACACCAACCATTCCCTGTGATATTCTCTGTTTCAATATTTAAAAAAAATGGACAGAGTCTCCCCGTCCCAACAGGTCAATTTAAGTTTGCTTTCATGAACTTAGACTGCTTTGAAGTCTCGAAGGTAAAGATCTTTCGAAAAGTTTTGAAACAAGTCTTTGACTTGAACAATTTCTAAACCTGCTGTCAGAGCATAATAAAAACTGATGTCTTGAAAGAAAACATGCTGGTAGAAGCAACAATACCGTACAGTATATAATACATATTATGTGGAGCAGAGCGCCGCTGGTCTCTCGTCGTCTATCATTGCAGTGGTACACGACTTCTATTTCCGTAAAATCAAGGAAAAAGTGCAATTTTTGCAACGGTCATTTTTTTGCATTTTATCTTCGATATTCATTGAATGATCGTGATCTAAAGAGTATATTTCTGAAAATACAAATTTATAGAAGATTAAGAGCCAGCGAATGCTTCTGAATATTTAGTCGATTCACTAGGATCTATTCAGAATATTTGTTCACATTTCAACATTGTTAGATGATATATTTTTGTTTTCAACTCAACAAATAATATTCTTACGTATATTAGCTGTCTTCGTAATACAGTGAATGTAATTGTTGGCAAATGAAAAAAAATTGTCAAACAAAAAACAGAAATTAATCATTTCAAACTTTAACTTTCTTGTAATTGTTGATTGTTATGATTTATCGCTGGAACTTGTTGATTATTTTGTTCAACATATCTTCTTATGCTGCCAGAGCCGTAGCTACTCCGTTTTGCGTGGGGGGGGGGGGGGGGCAGAGAATTTTTATTAAATAAATCGTTATTTTTTATGGATTAAGCAGTTTAAAACCGTTATGTGCTCGACAAAAAAGGATCTTTACGCGTCCAACGGAGTACCCGGGTAAACACAAATTAAAATTCTTATACCTTCTGCAGTTTTCGTCCCATTTCGATTGTTTTAGCACCTAAAGATTCAGAAGCTCATTTATTTTCAAATAAGCGTTAGGGGTGTCCCGTAAGAATTTTCTTATTCCCGAAAATCCGGTTTTCCGGGTTAATATTCCGAAAAAAAAAACGAAACTTCGAATGTGCGTATTAGACTGGGACACGGTTATATGGGAAAAAAGCGATGGTGTTATTTTTTCGCTCCCATGCACTTTTCGTGTTCCTTATGGATCCTATAACAACTGTGTAACTTTTCAGATCGATCGGTGAAACGTCCGATTTGCGCCCGATTTTTAAAGTTTTCATACGATTTTATATGGGAAAATTCACTTTTTCAAAACTGGTTCTCTATAAATTCCCAGTTGGGTCCTAAAAGTATATCGATGATATTTGTAGGAAATTTTCCTGGGAAAAACTAAGACCGTAAGGCGCTACGATGCTTGTATAAACAGCTATTCACCCCAAACTGATTGAATGTCTGACGGACGGCTCACCATTGAATTTTACTAGCAATACTGCTGCTGCTTTAAAATTTAATGGAAAATGCAAAAAAGTTTTCGAAAAATTGATTTTTATTGGCACCCTAATACACAGGTTACAGCTAGGTATTTGTATTCGAGCTCCAGGTGAAAACCGCTATTGATTAGTGTAACTGTGTATCTCTTGGTTCAAGGAGTAAATGTAGTCATAAAGGTAGAAACTTAAATTAACTGAAGATATGATTGTAGAAACTACGAAAAATATTGTTCAGCAGGTGGGACTCGAACTCACAACTTCCAAACTGTGTATCTTCCACTTAATTTTTTCAAATGTCTTGAGGGTGCGACCATGTGCAATCGAAGAACTGAGAACAGAAGAGAGTTTTTAAAAGTTCTACTCTGAAGCAACAAATGCATTGAAGTAATTACAGCGTTATAAATCCAGCTTCGAGAGTCGTCGATCGATGGCAACCAACGATACTGAGAAAATCTATTCGCGAAGAAATACTGAGAGAATGGAGCGATTCAACCGTCAGCCTAAATCCTAAATTTTACGATTGGCTTTGTTTGATCAGTGTTTATCATCAGACCAGGTAGAGTGTGGAATGCCTAGCCCGAAGTCCGGTCAGACTAAAATTTTTATAGTCTGATTTTATTTCGGACCGAACCGGAACAGAGTTGTCCGGGCCAGGTAACGGTCTGGGTTATGCTTCCGAGATGTGGAAAAATCCGGCCAAAATATATTGAACTGAACATGAAAACGAATCACAAGATCATATTGCAGGAAGGTAGGATACTGGTTCACCGAAAGATTGAATAATTTATCCTTTTTGGCATATTTGCTCGACCAAAAAATTGACTGATACCGTTAACATTAAAAAAACTGGAGTATTCAATAATGCTTATTGCTAATATTCCACATTTTTCTTTTGGATTTTTTCACCTAGTATCAATCACATACATGAGAAAATTGCGTGGTTGGGCAATACAAACGCGTGGGTGGCTAAGCCCCCCCTAGCCCCCCGGTACCTACGGGCCTGTATGTTGCCCTATGAGTGAACCTATGTAACGGCTTCGAAATCATTTCCATAATAAGATTTATGTAATAAATTTAATTTTATCAGAGTTAAATAAAACAAAATCATGTATTATGATAACGTAGGTATTGTTGGATTTGGTTTATGAGGAAATAGAGTTAATTCTGATTCAGACGCATTGCGAGAAATTCTTGGTGCTTCTACAATAACAACGACGCGCTTGTGCCTTGTTAAGTAAATGTTGTTGGCACAAAAAAAAAACACTACACAATATCGTTAAGTGTAATCGAAGTTCTTTCGAGTGTTGCTCAATATATTTTTTAAAAAGAAAATTTATGGGAAGGCTGCGTATAAAAAAAAATACTTAAACCACAGAACAAACGAGTTGTTGCTGACTGCAGATTCTGTAACCTTTGTAACTAAAAATCCTTCTAATTACAGTGTTTAGTCCCACGTCACCTTTCATACAACCCTAGGTCTGTATACCTTGTAGTATTTGACAAATTATGATGATACCTGTTATGTTTATTGTCCACAAACGCAGTCAAAAAGATTTATATACATGATAAGTAGCTCATTATGCATTCTGTTGAACATAAAGGAGAACCGTACAAGACGCACCAGTTGGGTAAGATGGCCCATGCTGTTAATTCCCCAAAATACTTACACATGTGGCTTTTTATGACGAAACTCTTCGCTTTTCTCATAAAAACACAGCTTCTCTACAGTTCTCATATAAAAAGGTGTACCATGATGATTATTTCAACTCAAAAAACTGTGCAATTGGCTGTGGCTCTGTCCAACATGTAATTATTTATGAATTTTGTTTAAGCTTTTACAATTAACTGACCAGTCAATAATACAAAAAAAATATGGTTCCCCTAATCTATACACCTTTAGAGTTCATAATACTATGAGTATTTCAAATTATTTCACTAATTTTCTTCAACTTTCACCTAAAAACAATCAAAATTAAAATTGGGGCAAAATGCACTATGAAGAGCTTGCAGGAGATTGCTTGACAACTTAGAGCATGTTCCATTATTTTTGATTTTACTTTCGAGACTTCAAGCACTTCTCACTTCGCGTGCTGATTTCTGCTAGTGGCATATTAGCCTACTGCTTTGGAGCATATTGACCTTTGTTGTGGTGCGTTTTGGTCACGGGCTTGTTTGGTGGCAATGGTAATTTTTACCAAAAAAGACAATGAAACCGAGTATTTTATAATAAACTTCGTCATAAACATACAATAAATAGATCCTACAATCATCCTACACGTTCAATGTCGCTTTGAAATGATTTGAAGCGCTGTGAATCGCGAAAATGCTTAACTGGTGCGTTTTGTACAGTCCTCCCCTAAATGCGCAACATACTCTAAAAAACGGATTCTGATGCAACATACATGTTGAAAATCCGAATTTGAGCACTATGATTTAAGAATAAAGGTTCCTCAATATATTTTAATAATTAAACATGTGCGGTTTGGTAATTTATTGTTCATTTTAGCATCACTTTACAATACATTTTTCTATAACAAAATAATATAAATGATTACTTGATTGTCTAATTATTCATTTCAAAGATTAACTGCTATTGCACGAATGTAGTCTGATAATGTATATTTATTGTAATTGTTCACAATTGAGTCATTCCATGCTACTTCGCACATCGGTCCTGATCGACCATTTCCGATTCCGCTGAAACTTTTCATAATTGTTCCTTTTTGTTAATAAGGACATTTTGTTGTATCCGCTGTTCATGTTGACACGCGACTGCTGCTTCAAAAGGGCCTATTCAAAATGGTGACTGATAGATAAAAAATTCTATATCAGAAAACTGCTTGTTTGATTGAAATGATGTCTTCAGCAATGTTGTAGGTAATAAAATTGTCTTCAGCAAAGTTGTAGGTAATGAAATTGCGGTTCTAGGAAAAATATATACACTGTGAAAAAAAAAAATTTCTGTGCCAAATTCTCCAAACTGTCACTAAAAATTATATATCTCAAAAAGTACCTTTTTTAAAAATCTTTTTTTTACACATTGAAGATGACAATATTGTGCTACTATCTATCAAAATTTGGTGATGGTAAAATGAAAAACAAAAAAGTTATGAACATTCTAGTATTTTGACTCTGAACTTTTTTCGTGTTTTTTTTTGGTACACATAACAATGTTGAAAATTCATCACTAAGAGCATGATACCAATCAGACGCGCTGTTTTTGTACCATAAGCGAACATTTTTATACTGGCCCCGTTGAAATTGAATATGCATAACTCACCTGCGAACTCTGTGATTAGAAGGTTGTAAAAATAAGACGAACACACAAGGTAACCTATTTACACAGTACGTGTTTATATCAAGTGAATCCAGGTTTAGAGAACCGGAAGCTGAGAGATTGCTCAGAGACAGGTTTCGCTATTAGTCTTGCGCCTGAGACAGTCCTCTCTACTATGAAAACTTATGCTGCATATATCTTCGGAATTTTATCAGCCGGTAAAAACGCCAGGGCCTGGAGCCTCTGGTATATTTTATGAACTGACAAGTTTTGTGTAAATTCTCTTAGCAAACTATTTGTGAATATCTATCTAAATTTTGACTTAAATGGAAAAAGCATCCGGGTTGCCGCTTTTCTGGAAATTCTGCCTTAATTGCATTGATCAATCCTTTCTCGAAGTCAGTTATTAAGACCGATGGATTAAGCCTCAAATTCTTTTCTTCTCCGTATTCTAATATTTCGGAAAAAGGTCTTATATAGTAACTCGTGCTACGATGTCAGTAATGCAAAAACAACAGTAAAAAACGAAAATGTTCCGTCTATGATCCAATATTTTGCTAGATTTAGTCGTAAAACACTCTCTCGCGTTCCATAGATAAATGCCCGTTGGCCATCGTCCTCCACATCTCCGATTAAAAAATTTTCACCATCTTCAAGGATTTTGCAAGAGTCTGTAATATCAAAACCATCCAGAGTTTGTGGCTCCCCGATTAATATAGCTTTGGATCTCATACGTTCTACAGTTTTACGTCTGGCTCCTTCGGTCATCCCCGACTGTATCTTTGATAAATGTGAGTTGAGCGTTACCTGTACGTCATAAAATACAGTAAAGTTTGGAAAAACGTCGTAAAAAAAACCGTGTTTTTTGGAAAAACGTCGTACAAAAACTTGTAAAACAAAAACCGTGTAAAAATGAAACTTTGTAAAAAACAGCCTATTATAGTTTGTTACCGTTACTGCTACTTACTGTCACAATTTTACGCGAAGACGAAAAATCGTGCAAAAAAAAACCGTGTAAAAAAAAATCGCGTTATTTGGGAAAATGACGTTAAAAAAAACGTGTTACTTGGAAAATCGTCGTAAAAAAGAATCGTGTAAAATGAAACCGTGTAAAAAAAACGTGTAAAAAAAGACTTTACTGTAGAACATTTTTTTCTAGATTAAATAAATTACTGAAACGCGATTACTTACGTGGATAATTTTGGCGACGCTGCCTGAACTCAGGCAGCGTTGAACTCTCTATAGATTTTTGTTTCAAATTGTCGCGGAATATTTTTGTCTCACTTTCTACGGGATCAGGTGCATATGTGTGCTTGGAACTCAAGAGAGAGTAGCTAGTGTGCACCGTCCGAAAAGCGGTAGTGGCTCTTGCTGTGCAACCATATCATCCTCCCACGTGCCGCCTTTTATTGCACTCCCAATAGAACGTTAATTCCCTTCACAAATTTAAATTGACATACCTGTTTCCGATTGAGATGAAAGGTTACTTTTACCTTTCACTGGCTTCCCTATGGATATAACGTTTACCTCACGTACCCCCCATTTTACTTATATTTCTAATGAAAGTATAGGAACGAATGACTGTGTCTTCTCTGATTTTTTTTTAAATTCTGTCAATGTTACCAGAACTGCGCGTCTTACCATAGCAACCAGCATAATAAAAGAATTAACAACTGCTTACAGATATTCATTTTAAATAAAACATCGTTGCTATGGCAATGTAACTGCAATTAATTTCAGTTAGTTCTGTGTGGGCCATAAATGAATGTTACGTGTTATCTTAATGGCTTACTCCGATACAGTAAAGTAAACATGCAAAAACAAAAAAACGTGCGAAGAAACCGATCGAATATTTATTTGTACATTATAACATGTAAATTTTCTTTTACTATCAACATAGATAAATTGATAGAGATAGTTTTATTCGAACAAATCATTATCTTTTCGAGTTTACGCGGTATAGTGCCTTACTTCAAATAGTTATTCTGATTGGTAATCACAAAATTTATAATATGCCTGTTTTTATTATAATTTATAGCATACATGTCAGTCATTCGATATTTACAAACAGATTTTTTTTTTTTGATTAGGAGGTGTATTTCTGCGATGTTACTGTTTTATTTCAGACTTTTCTGTATCCCAGCGACGTTGTAAAGATGAGAAGGGGGAGGGGGCTGTGAACCTTCAATGATCTAAAAACTGCTGAACCGACCATTATTAAATTCGATATGTAGGATCTATAGTAGCTATTATATTTCAACGACTTCGAATTCCATCTGTTTCATTAGCATGACAAGGGGGTAAAATTGTTATTTGTAAACTCCTTAACACTTCACCTGATCACCGTACCAATCTGTAATCGTGGGATCTTAAGTATATTTTAGATGCCAATAATGCATCTTTCGGTTCCTGTAAAACATCCTTGAACTACTAAATAGCATCCATTATGGGTATTTCTTGAACATGAACAGTACTCAGAGACCCGAAATCCAAGATGACGACTTCCGGTTTCTGGATCCCATATGAATACATATTTCTGGAACGAGAATGATGCACATAGTCCAGAAAAAAAAATCAATGCGCCATCTAGAAATCCATAACGACGACTTACGATTCCCGGAAAACAGCCTTAAATGACCAAATATCACCCAACGTAAGCATTTGCGTCACCACAATAGATCTAAGTACTGGTCGCAGTGGTATAATGTCCCCAACAAGGAAAAAAAAGCATTTGCGTAACAGAGATGATGCACCTGGGCCAAAATTGTACCCAGACGCCATTTTGAAATCTTAGATGGCGACATCCGGTTTCCGAATATGGTCGTCTTATTGCGGTGGTTTTTAGAACCAAAAAGACAGATAGCGACTGAAAATCGGCACCGATTTCCGAAAAACAACCCAAAATAACCGAACACAACCTAATAGGGGCGAATGACCAAATTTAAACACCGTTTTGTGTTTCAGAGGTTACTTCTGATGGAAATCTGACTGACGCCGGTACACTGGCAGTGTTGGCAGAAAAAATGATTTGCAACATAAATTTCGACATATTCAACTTTGAACAGCTCTAGTATTTTTTTGAAACACCCTATCTCTTTAGTGTCTTCGGCCAAGTTGTTGGGTATCAAAAAACCTACCATTTGAAGTCATGAAACCTATGGTTTGAGCCATTTTGAGCTCTTTAAAATGGAAAATGCAAAAAAGTTTTCGAAAAATTGATTTTTATTGGCACCCTAATACACAGGTTACGGCTAGGTATTTGTATTCGAGCTCCAGGTGAAAACCGCTATTGATTAGTGTAACTGTGTATCTCTTGGTTCAAGGAGTAAATGTAGTCATAAAGGTAGAAACTTAAATTAACTGAAGATATGAATGTAGAAACTACGAAAAATATTGTTCAGCAGGTGGGATCGAAGAACTGAGAACAGAAGAGAGTTTTTTAAAGTTCTACTCTGAAGCAACAAATGCATTGAAGTAATTACAGCGTTATAAATCCAGCTTCGAGAGTCGTCGATCGATGGCAACCAACGATACTGAGAAAATCTATTCGCGAAGAAATACTGAGAGAATGGAGCGATTCAACCGTCAGCCTAAATCCTAAATTTTACGATTGGCTTTGTTTGATCAGTGTTTATCATCAGACCAGGTAGAGTGTGGAATGCCTAGCCCGAAGTCCGGTCAGACTAAAATTTTTATAGTCTGATTTTATTTCGGACCGAACCGGAACAGAGTTGTCCGGGCCAGGTAACGGTCTGGGTTATGCTTCCGAGATGTGGAAAAATCCGGCCAAAATATATTGAACTGAACATGAAAACGAATCACAAGATCATATTGCAGGAAGTTAGGATACTGGTTCACCGAAAGGTTGAATAATTCATCCTTTTTGGCATATTTGCTCGACCAAAAAATTGACTGATACCGTTACCTTAAAAAAAAACTGGAGTATTCAATAATGCTTATTGCTAATATTCCTCATTTTTCTTTTGGATTTTTTCACCTAGTATCAATCACATACATGAGAAAATTGCGTGGTTGGCCAATACAAACGCGTGGGTGGCTAAGCCCCCCTTAGCCCCCCGATACCTACGGGCCTGTATGTTGCCCTATGAGTGAACCTATGTAACGGCTTCGAAATCATTTCCATAATAAGATTTATGTAATAAATTTAATTTGATCAGAGTTAAATAAAACAAAATCATGTATCATGAAAACGTAGGTATTGTTGGATCTGGTTTATGAGGAAATAGAGTTAATTCTGATTCAGACGCATTGCGAGAAATTCTTGGTGCTTCTACAATAACAACGACACGCTTGTGCCTTGTTAAGTAAATGTTGTTGGCACAAAAAAAAACACTACACAATATCGTTAAGTGTAATTGAAGTTCTTTCGAGTGTTGCTCAATATATTTCTAAAAAGAAAATTTATGGGAAGGCTGCGTATAAAAAAAAAATACTTAAACCACAGAACAAACGAGTTGTTGCTGACTGCAGATTCTGTAACCTTTGTAACTAAAAATCCTTCTAATTACAGTGTTTAGTCCCACGTCACCATTTCATACAACCCTAGGTCTGTATACCTTGTAGTATTTGACAAATTATGATGATACCTGTTATGTTTATTGTCCACAAACGCAGTCAAAAAGATTTATATACATGATAAGTAGCTCATTATGCATTCTGTTGAACATAGAGGAGAACCGTACAAGACGCACCAGTTGGGTAAGATGGCCCATGCTATTAATTCCCCAAAATACTTACACATGTGGCTTTTTATGACGAAACTCTTCGCTTTTCTCATAAAAACACAGCTTCTCTACAGTTCACATATAAAAAAGTGTACCATGATAAGTATTTTAACTCAAAAAACTGTGCAATTGGCTGTGGCTCTGTCCAACATGTAATAATTCATGAATTTTATTTAAGCTCTTATGATTGACTGACTACTAAATAAACCCAAAAACTATGGTTCCCCCAACCTATACACTTTTGGAGTTTATAATACTATGAGTATTTCAAATTATTTCACTAACTTTCGTCAACTTTTATCTAAAAACAATCAAAATAAAATTGGGGCAAAATGCACTATGAAGAGCTTGCAGGAGATTGCTTGACAACTTAGAGCATGTTCCATTATTTTTGATTTTACTTTCGAGACTTCAAGCGCTTCTCACTTCGCTTGCTGATTTCTGTTAGTGGCATAATAGCCTACTGCTTTGGAGCATACTGACCTTTGTTGTTGTGCGTTTTGGTCACGGGCTTGCTTGGCGGCAATGGTAACTTTTACCAAAAAAGACAATGAAATCGAGAATTTTATAATAAACTTCGTCATAAACATATAATCAATAGATCCTACAATCATCCTACACGTTCAATGTCACTTTGAAATGATTTGAAGCGCTGTAAATCACGAAAATGCTTAACTGGCGCGTTTTGTATAATCCTCCCCTAAATGCGCAACATACTTTAAAAAACGGATTCTGATACAACATACATGTTGAAAATCCGAATTTGAGCACTATGATTAAAGTATAAAGGTTCCTCAATATAGTTTAATAATTAAACATGTGCGGTTTGGTAATTTATTGTTTTTTTAACATCAACTTACAATACATTTATTTATAACAAAATAATATAAATGATTACTTGATTGTCTAATTATTCGTTTCAATGATTAACTGCTATTGCACAAATGTAGTCTGATAATGTATATTTATTGTAATTGTTCACAATTGAGTCATTCCATGCTACTTCGCACATCGGTCCTGATCGACCATTTCCGATTCCGCTGAAACTTTTCATAATTGTTCCTTTTTGTTAATAAGGACATTTTGTTGTATCCGCTGTTCATGTTGACACGCGACTGCTGCTTCAAAAGGGCCTATTCAAAATGGTGACTGATAGATAAAAAATTCTATATCAGAAAACTGCTTGTTTGATTGAAATGATGTCTTCAGCAATGTTGTAGGTAATAAAATTGTCTTCAGCAAAGTTGTAGGTAATAAAATTGCGGTTCTAGGAAAAATATATACACTGTGAAAAAAAAAAATTTCTGTGCCAAATTTTCCAAACTGTCACTAAAAATTATATATCTCAAAAAGTACCTTTTTTAAAAATCTTTTTTTTTTACACATTGAAGATGACAATATGTGCTACTATCTATCAAAATTTGGTGATGGTAAAATGAAAAACAAAAAAGTTATGAACATTCTAGTATTTTGACTCTGAACTTTTTTCGTGTTTTTTTTTGGTACACATAACAATGTTGAAAATTCATCACTAAGAGCATGATACCAATCAGACGCGCTGTTTTTGTACCATAAGCGAACATTTTTATACTGGCCCCGTTGAAATTGAATATGCATAACTCACCTGCGAACTCTGTGATTAGAAGGTTGTCAAAATAAGACGAACACACAAGGTAACCTATTTATACAGTACGTGTTTATATCAAGTGAATCCAGGTTTAGAGAACCGGAAGCTGAGAGATTGCTCAGAGACAGGTTTCGCTATTAGTCTTGCGCCTGAGACAGTCCTCTCTACTATGAAAACTTATGCTGCATATATCTTCGGAATTTTATCAGCCGGTAAAAACGCCAGGGCCTGGAGCCTCTGGTATATTTTATGAACTGACAAGTTTTGTGTAAATTCTCTTAGCAAACTATTTGTGAATATCTATCTAAATTTTGACTTAAATGGAAAAAGCATCCGGGTTGCCGCTTTTCTGGAAATTCTGCCTTAATTGCATTGATCAATCCTTTCTCGAAATCAGTTATTATGACCGATGGATTAAGCCTCAAATTCTTTTCTTCTCCGTATTCTAATATTTCGGAAAAAGGTCTTATATAGTAACTCGTGCTACGATGTCAGAAATGCAAAAACAACAGAAAAAAAACGTTCATGGGAAGGTCCAATGCTCACATGGATCGATAGTTGTTGCCGAAACAATCCGGGCACAGTAGAAAATGTTCCGTCTATGATCCAATATTTTGCTAGATTTAGTCGTAAAGCACTCTCTCGCGTTCCATAGATAAATGCCCGTTGGCCATCGTCCTCCACATCTCCGATTGAAAAATTTTCACCATCTTCAAGGATTTTGCAAGAGTCTGTAATATCAAAACCATCCAGAGTTTGTGGCTCCCCGATTAATATAGCTTTGAATCTCATACGTTCTACAGTTTTACGTCTGGCTCCTTCGGTCATCCGCGACTGTATCTCTGATAAATGTGAGTTTAGCGTTACCTGTACGTCATAAAATACAGTAAAGTTTGGAAAAACGTCGTAAAAAAACCGTGTTTTTTTGGAAAAACGTCGTAAAAAAAACTTATAAACAAAAACCGTGTAAAAATGAAACTTTGTAAAAAACAGCCTATTATAGTTTGTTACCGTTACTGCTACTTACTGTAACAATTTTACGCGAAGACGAAAAATCGTGCAAAATAAACCGTGTAGAAAAAAATCGCGTTATTTGGGAAAATGACGTAAAAAAAAATCGTGTTATTTGGAAAATCGTCGTAAAAAAGAATCGTGTAAAATGAAACCGTGTAAAAAACCGTGTAAAAAAAGACTTTACTGTAGAACATTTTTTTCTAGATTAAATAAATTACTGAAACGCGTTTACTTACGTGGATAATTTTGGCGACGCTGCCTGAACTCAGGCAGCGTTGAACTCTCTATAGATTTTTGTTTCAAATTGTCGCGGAATATTTTTGTCTCACTTTCTACGGGATCAGGTGCATATGTGTGCTTGGAACTCAAGAGAGAGTAGCTAGTGTGCACCGTCCGAAAAGCGGTAGTGGCTCTTGCTGTGCAACCATATCATCCTCCCACGTGCCGCCTTTTATTGCACTCCCAATAGAACGTTAATTCCCTTCACAAATTTAAATTGACATACCTGTTTCCGATTGAGATGAAAGGTTACTTTTACCTTTCACTGGCTTCACTATGGATATAACGTTTACCTCACGTACCTCTCCATTTTACTTATATTTCTAATGAAAGTATAGGAACGAATGACTGTGTCTTCTCTGATTTTTTTTTAAATTCTGTCAATGTTACCAGAACTGCGCGTCTTACCATAGCAACCAGCATAATAAAAGAATTAACAACTGCTTACAGATATTCATTTTAAATAAAACATCGTTACTATGGCATTGTAACTGCAATTAATTTCAGTTAGTTCTGTGTGGGCCATAAATGAATGTTACGTGTTATCTTAATGGCTTACTCCGATACAGTAAAGTAAACATGCAAAAAAAAAAACGTGCGAAGAAACCGATCGAATATTTATTTGTACATTATAACATGTAAATTTTCTTTTACTATCAACATAGATAAATTGATAGAGATAGTTTTATTCGAACAAATCATTATCTTTTCGAGTTTACGCGGTATAGTGCCTTACTTCAAATAGTTATTCTGATTGGTAATCACAAAATTTATAATATGCCTGTTTTTATTATAATTTATAGCATACATGTCATTCGTTGTTTTGCTTTCGTCTTGATTAGACGCAAATTGTTTATCTCCGTTTGATTCGCAAAATAACAATACACGAGTTATCGTACGGGTGTTTTTTTTTTTTCGATTAGTTCTTGTGTGCGATAACAATAGCCTGCAATATATCGGCAGAAACATCTTCTGCACACTGGTAGGGGCAGGCTACCCCGCCAGTGATCCGATACGCAGCTGATATATCAGCAAGAATAATTCTCCCGCACCGCTGTTACCCCGCTAGCAGCACGGACCACCATACGATCGAGCGAGTGGAAGTCAACTACAAGTGGCATCTACAAGGTCGCGTGTAGGATACGGCCACTGTGTCACAACACGAAGCTGGATCGTCATTGTTTGTTCTGCGGAGACGCTCGATTAATCCTACTATCAGCCGTGAGGTCGTGACTTAGACGTTCGGTGAAGTATTCACTTTAGAATTTTTATCATTATTATTAATAGTATTATTATTATTGTTATTATTATAATTATTATTACTATTATTATTATTATTATCATTATTATTATTATTATTATTATTATTATTATTATTATTATTATTATTATTATTATTATTATTATTATTATTACTATTGTTATTAGTATTAGTATTACTGCCTTTTTTTTATTTTGATCCATTGTAGTTTGAAAAATTGTTTTTAAAATTTAATAGCAACTACTTGACCCCCCCTCACATTCGAATATTTATCGTTTGTGTGCGGTAGAGCGTAACGCTCCCGCAAAATGGACGACATGCAGGTGCAACTATTCCTGGATGTGGAAACAACTGGGGAAGAGATTGAGATCTCCCCCATCAATTCCCCTCTACCTTCCCCGCTACCTAGCCCCGTACCAAGGGTACCGGCAACACGGGTGAAAGCTTACCCAGATGCTTCGAAAGGTCCGTTCGTAGTTTACTTCAGGCCCATAAAGAAGCCTCTAAATATAATTCAAATCGGCAAGGACCTGGCAAAACAGTTTTCGGACGTAACCGAAATTACAAAGGTTAGACCGAACAAACTGCGAGTTGTTGTGAGTAGCTTGAAGCAAGCAAACGCAATTGCTAGCTACGAGCTCTTCACGAGAGAGTACCGCGTGTACATCCCTGCCAAGGACGTGGAGATCGACGGTGTGGTTACCGAAGGAAGCCTCACGGTCGATGACATTTTGCGTCACGGGGTTGGCTGCTTCAAGAACCCCCTGATTCAAGATGTAAAGATACTGGATGTCAAGCAATTGCATTCAGTATCCATCGAAGAAGGGAAGAAGAAATTCTTCCCTTCGGATTCCTTCCGTGTAACATTCGCCGGATCCGCACTGCCGAACTACATCTCTTTGGACAGGGTTCGTCTGCCTGTACGCCTGTTCGTACCGCGGGTCATGCATTGCCAAAACTGCAAGCAGTTAGGTCATACAGCCACCTACTGCTGCAACAAGGCACGCTGCAGCAAGTGCGGAGGCAATCATGCTGAGACCGCTTGCAGTGAGGATACTGAAAAGTGTCTTTACTGCGAGGGAACTCGGCATGACCTTTCGGCGTGTCCCGCGTACAAACAGCGCGAGGAAAAAATAAAGCGTTCCCTCAAGGAACGATCAAAGCGCTCTTTCGCAGAAATGCTGAAGAGTGCTGAGCCACCCTCGACAGGAAACATCTTTTCCTTTTTGCCAACCGATGAGGGTACATCTGACGATCCCCTCGAAGGGTGTTCTTATGCCATGCCAGAAGGATCTAGGAAGAGGAGAATGATCAACTCTCCTAATCTTTCTCGCAAAGGTCGCAAGATAACCTCTAGCGGAATGACCAATAAGCCAACACAAAAAGGAAGCGGTGAAGAAAAACCGAAGCAAGTACCTCCCGGTTTTAATTTTAAATCAAACCAGGAGTACCCACCGCTTCCTGGGGCACCAAAAACCCCTCGTGCACCCATTTCTCGATCAGAAGATAAAAAAGAAACAGGGTTCATAAAATTTTCTGATATTGTGGACTGGATATTTAAAACATTCAACATACCAGATCCCCTACAAAATATTCTTCTTGCCCTTCTTCCTACAGTGAAAACCTTTTTGATGCAACTAGCAGCAACTTGGCCCCTCATTTCAGCTATCATATCTTTCGATGACTAATACGGCGAAAGAGGTTAGGAATTTTATCACTGTATTACAGTGGAATTGCAGAAGTATCATCCCCAAATTCGATCTATTTTCTCATTTAATAAATACATACAATTGTGACGCATTTGCGCTCTGTGAAACCTTTCTCAATTCAAACGATCAACTCAATTTCCACGATTTTAACATTATTCGTCGAGATCGAGACTCACACGGTGGAGGGGTACTTTTAGGGATTAAAAAGTGCTATTCCTTCTTCCGAATCGACCTCCCCTCGATCTCGAATATTGAAGTCGTTGCCATTCAAACGAATATGAATGGAAAAGACCTATGCCTTGTTTCGTTATATATGCCTCCATCCGCGCGGATTGAACAGAAGCATCTCACTGATATAGCAGAGTTGCTTCCCGCGCCTTTTTTGATATTGGGAGATTTTAATTCTCACTGTTCGCTATGGGGGTCGCTGTACGACGACAACCGATCTTCTTTAATCTGTAACTTGATCGACGACTTCAATATGACAGTTTTGAATACTGGGGAAGCGACACGTGTACCTAATCCTCCAGCACGTGAAAGCGTGCTTGACCTATCCCTTTGCTCGACATCACTAGCGTTAGATTGCCGGTGGAAAGTAATCAACGATCCCCACGGTAGTGATCATCTTCCAATCGTTATATCAATTGCTAATGGTTCAACTTCCCCGAACCCAATCAATATTTCCTACGACCTTACACGTAATATTGATTGGAAGTGTTATGAGTCTATTATAGCGCAATCTATCGAGACTCACGAGGAACTTCCTCCGGAGGAAGAATACGCGTTCTTAGCTGGCTTGATAATCGACGCCGCGACTCAAGCTCAGACGAAACCGATACCCGGGGTAACGATTAGACAGCGCCCTCCCAACAAATGGTGGGACAAAGAGTGCTCTGAGCTGTACGCGCGAAGGTCCGCGGCGTATAAGGACTACCGGGAGTACGGCACTGTCAACCTGCTTCGAAAGTACGAGGCACTGGGCAGGCAGATGAAGAGCTTAGTAAAGGCGAAAAAACGCGGGTACTGGCGGCGGTTCGTAAACGCGTTGTCCAGGGAAACAGCGATGAGCACTCTTTGGGATACCGCCAGGCGCATGCGGAACCGTGACGTTTCGAATGAAAGCGAGGAGTATTCAGATCGCTGGATACTCGATTTTGCCAAAAAGGTCTGTCCGGACTCTGTACCGGAACAGAAAACCTTTCGCGACGCGTTATTAGTAACTACGGAAGAGCCTCCATTTTCGATGTTGGAATTTTCAATGGCTCTCCTGTCGTGCAACAATAAGGCTCCAGGGTTAGATAGAATAAAATTCAACCTGTTGAAGAATCTACCCGACTCTGCAAAAAGACGCTTGTTGAATTTGTTCAACAAGTTTCTTGAGCTAAATATTGTTCCGCATGACTGGAGGGAGGTAAAAGTCATTGCTATTCGGAAACCCGGGAAACCTGCCTCTGATCACAATTCATATAGGCCGATTGCGATGCTCTCTTGCCTCCGGAAATTAATGGAGAAAATGATCCTCTTACGGTTAGACAAATGGGTCGAAACAAACGGGTTACTTTCAGATACTCAATTTGGCTTTCGCCGGGGCAAAGGGACGAACGATTGCCTAGCGTTGCTTTCTACTGAAATTCAACTTGCCTTTGCTCGAAAAGAGCAAATGGCTTCTGCGTTCATGGATATTAAGGGGGCTTTTGACTCTGTCTCTGTAGAAGTTTTAAGCGCGAAACTTCATTCGCAGGGACTTTCACCAAATTTGAATAACTTTTTGCTCAATTTGTTGTCAGAAAAGCATATGTATTTCTCACATGGCGATTCGACAACTTCCCGAATTAGTTACATGGGCCTCCCCCAGGGCTCATGTTTAAGTCCTCTCTTATATAATTTTTACGTCAATGACATCGATGAATGTCTTGCAAATTCATGCACGCTAAGGCAACTTGCAGACGATAGCGTTGTATCCATTACTGGTGGCAAGGCTAGCGATCTGCAAGGACCATTGCAAGATACCTTAGACAATTTGTCTGAATGGGCTCTTAAGCTGGGTATCGAATTCTCTCCGGAGAAAACTGAGCTGGTCGTTTTTTCTAGGAAGCATAACCCAGCTCAGCTGCAGCTCCTACTAACGGGTAAAACGATCTCTCAGGTTTTAGTCACTAAATATCTCGGGGTCTGGTTCGACTCTAAATGCACCTGGGCTTGTCATATTAGGTATCTGACACAAAAATGCCAACAGAGGATTAATTTTCTTCGTACGATTACCGGAACTTGGTGGGGTGCTCACCCAGGAGACCTTCTAAGGTTATACCAAACAACGATATTGTCAGTTCTTGAGTACGGCTGTTTCTGCTTTCGCTCCGCCGCGAACACGCACATTATAAAATTAGAGAGAATACAATATCGTTGTTTGCGTATTGCCTTGGGTTGCATGCAGTCGACCCATACGATGAGTCTTGAAGTGTTAGCGGGTATTCTTCCGTTGAAACATCGTTTTTGGAATCTCTCTTACCGGTTGCTAATTCGATGCACAGTTATGAACCCATTAGTAATTGAAAATTTCGAGAGGTTGGTCGACCTTCAATCTCAATCCAGATTTATGACTTTATATTTTGACTATATGGCTCAAGATATTAATCCTTCTTCATACGATTCCTCCAATGTCGCACTTTTAGCTACTTCTAATAATGCTATATTCTTCGACACCACCATGAAACAAGACATTTCTGGTATCCCGGATCAATTGCGACCCCAAGAGATCCCTAAGATTTTTTCCAATAAGTTTAAACATGTTAGTTATGATAAAAGGTTTTACACTGACGGATCTAATCTAGATGAGTCCACTGGCTTCGGTGTTTTCCACGAAAATTTTACCGCCTCCTACAAACTCGATGCTCCTGCTTCCGTGTACGTCGCAGAACTTGCTGCTATTCAGTACTCTCTTGGAATCATCGAAACCCTACCCATAGACCACTACTTCATCTTCACAGATAGTCTCAGTGCCATTGAGGCTCTGCGATCAATGAAGCCTGTGAAGCACACCCCGTATTACCTGGGGAAAATACGGCGGTTTTTAAGTGCTTTAACAGATAAAAATTACCGGGTTACCTTAGCGTGGGTCCCTTCTCATTGCTCGATTCCGGGTAACGAAAAGGCTGACTCTTTAGCTAAGGTGGGTGCTATTGACGGCGATATTTATGAAAGACCATTTGCTTATGATGAATTTTATAGCATTTTGCGTCAGAGAACACTCAACAGTTGGCAATCATCATGGAACTCAGATGAACTGGGACGGTGGCTACATTCCATTTTTCCTAAGGTATCGACGAAAGCATGGTTCAAGGGGTTGGATGTAGGTCGGGACTTCATTCGCGTGATGTCCAGACTTATGTCCAATCACTATACGTTAAACACGCATCTCTTTCGTATAGGGCTTGTAGACAGTAATCACTGCGTTTGTGGCGATGGCTACCATGACATCGAGCATGTTGTTTGGTCGTGTACCGAATACTGTGGTGTTAGGTCTGAGCTTATAGATTCCCTTCGGGCCCGAGGAAAACAACCGAACGTACCCGTTAGAGACATTCTGGGAAGCGGTGATCTCCAGTACATGACACAACTATACGGGTTTATAAAAAATGCTGGCATTAAAATTTGATTTCTTTTATCTATTTGCTAGAATACAATTTCTGTCACAAACTGAAAGAGAATGATACACCCGGCTGGAGACACTAAAATGAAGACTCGGCATCTCTATGTTTACGCAGACACCTCAGACCAAAACTGCTCAAACAGAACATCACTGGTTAGCCACGTACAAATGAATACATTCTGTAATATAAAATAATTAAAAACAAAATTGTAACACCCCTCCTCTCACCTTAAATCCCCACTAGCTCGTAGTCGGCCGCGAGAATAAAGAAAAGGCCTCCCTCTTTTCCCTGCTAATTTAGAATTTAAAAAAAAATGTACTTGGCTCAGTTAAACATAAATTGTATCGTGCCGTGTCAAATAAACTATTTAAAACTAAAAAATAGCATACATGTCAGTCATTCGATATTTACAAACAGATTTTTTTTTATTTTTGATTAGGAGGTGTATTTCTGCGATGTTACTGTTTTATTTCAGACTTTTCTGTATCCCAGCGACGTTGTAAAGATGAGAAGGGGGAGGGGGCTGTGAACCTTCGATGATCTAAAAACTGCTGAACCGACCATTATTAAATTCGATATGTAGGATCTATAGTAGCTATTATATTTCAACGACTTCGAATTCCATCTGTTTCATTAGCATGACAAGGGGGTAAAATTGTTATTTGTAAACTCCTTAACACTTCACCTGATCACCGTACCAATCTGTAATCGTGGGATCTTAAGTATATTTTAGATGCCAATAATGCATCTTTCGGTTCCTGTAAAACATCCTTGAACTACTAAATAGCATCCATTATGGGTATTTCTTGAACATGAACAGTACTCAGAGACCCGAAATCCAAGATGACGACTTCCGGTTTCTGGATCCCATATGAATACATATTTCTGTAACGAGAATGATGCACATAGTCCAGAAAAAAAAATCAATGCGCCATCTAGAAATCCATAACGACGACTTACGATTCCCGGAAAACAGCCTTAAATGACCAAATATCACCCAACGTAAGCATTTGCGTCACCACAATAGATCTAAGTACTGGTCGCAGTGGTATAATGTCCCCAACAAGGAAAAAAAGCATTTGCGTAACAGAGATGATGCACCTGGGCCAAAATTGTACCCAGACGCCATTTTGAAATCTTAGATGGCGACATCCGGTTTCCGAATATGGTCGTCTTATTGCGGTGGTTTTTAGAACCAAAAAGACAGATAGCGACTGAAAATCGGCACCGATTTCCGAAAAACAACCCAAAATAACCGAACACAACCTAATAGGGGCGAATGACCAAATTTAAACACCGTTTTGAAATCCAAGATGGTGACTTCCAGTTTCCGGAAATGACCAAATTCCGCCTAAAATTTGTATTTCTGTAATCAAGATGATTAACATAGATAAAAAATCGACCCCAGGTGCCATTTTAAATTCGAAGTGGCAACTTTTGACTATAGGAAACAACGAAAAATGTTCATTCTGTAATTTAGATGATACTCGGAGACCGGATATCGAATCGAGACGCCATTTCAAAATTCCAGATGGTGACATCCGGCTTTCAGAAATTATCAAATACCACCCAATGTGGGTATTTTCCTAATCGAGATGCTGCTCAAAAGCTAAAAATTGACCACAGACACCATTTGTAAATCTGAAGATGGCATCTTCCGGTTGCTGTAAAATAGCCAAAAGCAGTAGTTTCGGATTTAATATGATACCCACTAACCGGAAATCAAATCCAGACGCTATTTTAAAAAATTAATAACACTGAGTAGAAAAAAGAAATATCTTTTATGAAAATTTGTATGCAAGTTGCGATAATTGTAACTTGCATTCAAATGAATGTTTAACAATAACACTTTATCATTGTTTTCAATTATTTGGCTTGCCTTTTGACGACACTCTCACTGTCACTAGACTTATGTTGCTAAATTGAACATATACGCTGTCGAAAACCAATAATATTAAAAACAGGTCGAACTTTTTTCTTCCCCTTCCAATTTTCAACATTTTTGAAGGGGGGTAAGGGTGACATAAAATAAAAATTTGATTTGAATCGGCATTATTTTAAATTGGAATAACCGATTTCAATTTGTTTACATTTGGCATCTTGGTTTTTTCGCATATAAATCAAGATTGAGATAATGTTTAAGCTATTCCTGGTTAAAACACATGAACCCGACTTCCCGAATGTAGTGTTTTCTTAAAATTCGGAATTTTCTAGGTTTTGGTCAGAATACATACATCCTCATGAATATAACATGTTAATGTTAATTTTGACTACGAGGTGCAGCAACGTGGGTATCAGTTATTTTTCCATGCGATTGGCTCATTTCCCTAACACAGACATCA
Organism: Wyeomyia smithii; assembly: GCF_029784165.1. NCBI lineage: Eukaryota > Metazoa > Arthropoda > Insecta > Diptera > Culicidae > Wyeomyia > Wyeomyia smithii. Next base: position 125,085,515 of record NC_073696.1, on the reverse strand, counting down.
AATAAGTAGAAGAAATAGTTTCAAGCATACAGTCATTGGTTAGCAATACCAGTCAATTGGCATCGCGTTCGAGCGAAACCTTCGATAAAAGACTGGAGGTGCAGCGAAGATCTAATTTACCTTTTCAAAAGACCATTGAGTCAGTGTTGCCACATTTTTATCTGTACTTGGAGCTGCAAAAATCTTTTTCATATGTACTATTTCCGGGAAAAAACTGTACGAAAATCTGTACCACCGGCCCAAAGTTTTTATTTTTATATTTATACAGCTTCAACGCGAATTGTTTACAGAAAACTGTAACTGCGTTGACTCAGTTAATAATAATTCCAAACTACTAGCTCGATTGTCAATAAAACTTTTGCACACTTAAAAATGGAGCTTGGTAATGCATATTACGGAGCAATTGCGGTTCAATCACCTGAAAATTCAGCCAAAAAACAATGAAACCCATAATTCAGCAACACTACCGATATTTCGGATATTTTGTTCCAACATTTTAGTTTGGTTAAATCGAGATATACGAAAAATTGTAACAACTACTGTTTTTTACTGTTTTGGTTTTTACTGAGTGATGCCATTCTCGGCAGCAAATTACCGAGATTTGGCAGTAAATTCTAAGTGCGTGGATTGCAAGATCGCATTTATTGTATCGCTGCAGAGTCGGCCAAAAAGTTTTGTCTAATCCTTTCTAACCAGCTAAAAAATCTGTACTTATCTGTACTTTTTCTCTAAATCAGTAATCTGTACGGTACAGAATCTGTACCGAAAAAACCGAGAAAATCTGTACATTTCCAGATAAATCTGTACAGTTGGCAACAGAGCATTGGGTTCAGTTGCAGCGACTTGGCATTCATCTGGCGAAACCTGTTTTTGTGTAAGGGATAGCGACCACAAAATATGTTTATATATAAGAAATTTTTCAAACAATCCGTCGTAATCTAACAATTCGTAAATGCGAGTCTTGTGAAAAAATGCATGTCTTTGTAATCAGATAAACAACACTGAAGATCGATTGCGAGAAAATGGCATTCTAATTTATGGCCAAGTTTGAGATTTGCATGTATGTTATCTGCTGTTATCTTATTGACTTCTTCCTGCTATGAGTTATATCTATTACATTATGCAGTCCAATACCGACCTTTTTTCACAAAATTCAGTCAAGATTATTGCATCGTTTCCATGTTCAACTTTTCAAATGTTTTTAAAGGAGGACTACATAGTAATGTTTCTTGAAAGCTGCAATTATGCCCTGTTCTAATGGTTGTATACGGCTGCTTGCAATGCACAGTGGTTCAATAAGGCAAAAAGTGGAACCTAATTCCTTAGCGCCTTTCACCTTTATCTTAGCTTAAAAGTGTCTTCGGAACAATTGTTTGTATGAATCGCAAATTGTCAAAAAGTATAAAAAGTTTACTATACTAAAAATTTAAAAAAATAACTTTTTTGTGTTAAGAGATAGAAGAATAGAGCAAGATCGCGCCAAATGACCTATGGTCGAGTATCGACCATTTTTTATTTGAATGAAACTTTGCACACGTATTTGGCTTAGCAAACTGAGCATTTTTCACAGATGAAGAGATTTTTACACCCATGAGTTACATTCTAAAAGGGCGTATGCCTTTTGGTATAGGTTTTATTCGAAGCATTGTAGCTCAGAAACCATTGGTTGTATAGAAAAACTGTCTGAAAATGAGTTGTAGGGAATTAAAAATTCACCATAAAAAAATATACACTGTAGAAAAAAAAAATTTTGACCAAAAATAATTAAAAATAAACATTAAATTCCAATTTAAAAAAAAAGAGTTGAATTTTTTTTTATTTTTTTTTCTAAAGAAACTTGACGGTAATACGCAACTTTTTAAAAAAAGTCCAGGATGGAGAAATGAAAAATAATTTTTAATGGTAGAATAATCTTTTTATAAAAATTCTAATTCAAACATTTTTCAAAATATTTGCATTCTGATGATTTTAAAAGATGCAGAGAGTCATTTTGAATCGAAAAGCTCTTGATAGTAAACATTCTAAAGGCATCGGTTTTCGAGTTATTTTAAATTTAAGCTCGAAAAATTATTAATATTTCGGAAAATACACGTTTTTCTTAATTTGTCCATGGTTCTCCAGCAAAAACCATACATTCATTGGAATGCTTGATCAAAAATATACAATTCATTCTTTGACAACAAAACGATTGGATAAATAACTCAAGCGCTAAACCTTAGCCTACCTACACGTTCCCCCTTGCCGAATGTTTTATAAAAAAATACGTTTGTCGTGCAACTCTACCTACTCGTTTACTAATAATAACTGTTTGTAAAGTACGCAACCAATAACTACTGGGTTACCTATAATATCTGTTTTCGTATATAAATACGATTGCACTACTCCAGATGTGTTAGTAACAATTTGCATTTTGTGAAGCCCATATTCTGTAATCCCTTTCCTGATCATCGGTGCTCATCAAGCTTACGCAAATTAAACGAAAACGTTATTGCAAAATTAAAAATATTGAACAGTCAAGCTCATTTTTATACGTCTTTATCAATTTGTGATTCGTGTAGTTATTGGAATAATAGTCAAGCCACCATTCATCCCTTCGTTGTTTACTATTCAGAATCTGGAACACTTAAGAATATTAGCTTCATTATAATATCGGAAGTATTCCATCATGATACTGTTGCAGTTCAGGTGTTCATTGCCAAATTGATGAGTTTTTTGAAAACAACGATACAGTTGAAAAAAGCGATATTAATGTCTGATGGAGCTCACAATATAAAAATAGAATAAACTTTGCAAGTCTTTGCAAGTTCAAAACAAAATATAACGTCGATCCAGAGGGACAATTGGTGGCATATTAAAACGAATGGCAAGAAATGCAAGTTTAGCTAAAGAACATGAACATCCCATTACAAGCGCAAAAGAATTGTATAGACCAATCATAAAAAATTATAAATAAATAAAAATCGAAAATGTCATTTAGTTGGGTATCATATGAAGAATATGAACGAGGAGTAATAGAATGGAGCAATATTTTTAAAAAATCTATAATAATAGCTGCCACACAAAAGTATTACTCTTTTGTTCCGATTTCAGAAAATAAGATACAAACGAAGCTGTTTTCAAAAGATGACGAATCATTTACTTATGATGTATATAAAATATAAGGTGAAACTAGTTCTGTAAAGTATCTATGACATAAAAAAATATGTTCCTAAGATAATAAAACTTGAAAATAAATGTTTGATTCTTATATATATTTATATCACTTAGAACATTCAACTTTTTTCTTGAGAACCGTTCGCCCAATCGTTTTGTTGTCAAAGAATGAATTGTATATTTTTGATCAAGCATTCCAATGAACGTATGGTTTTTGCTGGAGAACCATGGACAAGTTAAGAAAAACGTGTATTTTCCTAAATAATTATAATTTTTCGAGCTTAAATTAGAAATAACTCGAAAACCAATGCCTTTAGAATGTTTACTACCAAGACCTTTTTGATTCAAAATGACTCTCTGCATCTTTTAAAATCATCAGAATACAAATATTTTGAAAAATGTTTGAATTGGAATTTTCATAAAAAAATTAATCTACCATAAGAAAATTATTTTTCATTTCTCCATCCTGGACTTTTTTTTAAAAGGTGCGTATTCACGTCAAGTTTCTTCAGAAAAAGAAAATAAAAAAAAAAATTCAACTCTTTTTTTTAAATTGAAATTTAATGTTTATTTTTAATTTTTTTTGGTAAAAAAATTTTTTTTTGTAGTGTATATTTTTTATGGTGCATTTTCGATTCGCTACAACTCATTCTCAGACAGTTTTTCTATACAACCAACGGTTTCTGGGCTACAATGCTTCGAATAAAACCTATGCCAAAAGGCTTACGCCCTTTTAGAATGTAACTCATGGGTGTAAAAAATCTCTCCACCTGTGAAAAATGCTCAGTTTGCTAAGCCAAATACGTGCGCAAAGTTTCCTTCAAATCAAAAATGGTCGATTAAATTTTCGCGTATTTCCAGGCGATTTGAAATGATATTGCTCAATAGTTTATTCAGCAAAGTTATAGAAGATTCAAAAATATGAAACTTTGTTGAACAAATGAAAACCCCATCTTTTTTTGGTACAAAGTTATAAAGTATATACCATGGAACTTACTTAAAAGTTAGTTTTTTGTACTTAACTTTTGTTAGTTGCGTTTTACAAGAAAACGTTGTTCTGAAGAAGCATTTAGGCATACAAAACACGTTTTTGTTGAAGACCACACATCTCTAGGACTTTTCCTTACAAAGTTATAGCATATTTTAGCTTATATTTTCGATAACTTCATGAACGTATAAAGAAAAAAAAAGCAAGTAGAATCATGATGTTAATACTTTTTCTCGAAGTTTAGCTCGAGTACTCAGAACTGTTATATGTTCCATCTGTCCCAATCCACCTTATCTTTATTCTATACGAGAATTGCGAGAATTGGATAAGCGATACAAAACTCGATTCTAGAACTACGTCTTTAACGTTCTGCGGTGGTGTAACGGGAACACATCTGACCGGAGATTGGAAGTTGTGGGTTCGAGTCCCACCTGCTGAATTATATTTTTCGTAGTTTCTACAATCATATTTTCAGTTAGTTTAATTTTCTATCTTCATTACTACATTTACTCCTTAAATTAAAATTAAAAATAGCATTACTTTGCTTAGAGTCGGAAAAAGAAAAGTTTATTCTATACGTTGTTAAAGTTATCGAAAAAATATGCTAAAATGTGCTATAACTTTGTAATGAAAAGTCCTGGAGATGTGTGGTCTTCAACAAAAACGTGTGTTTTGTATGCCCAAATGTTTTTTTAGAACAATGTTTTCTTGTAAAATGTAGCTAACAAAAGTTAAGTGCAGAAAATTAACTTTTAAGTAACTTTTAGAGAAAATACTCTGTAACTCTGTACCCAATAAAGATAGGAATTTTGTTTGTTCAGCAAAGATTCATATTTTCGCACGTTCTAAAACTTTGCCAAATTAACCATTCCTTTATCTCTTAACACAAAAAAGTTAGTATTTTGGATATATGAAAACCTACTGTAACATATGCTCGCCGTACTCTAATATGGGTGGATTGGGACAAATGGAACCTTAAGAAGTTTATAATACTTCAGCTCAACTTCAAGAAAAAGTATTGACATCATGATTCCACTTGCCCCTTTTTAACCTATACGTTTTTGAAATCATCGAAAAAATAAGCTAAAATATTATATAACTTTGTAAGGAAAAGTCCTGGAGATATATGGCCTTTGGCAAAAATGTGTGTTTTGTGTGCCCTAACAATTCCTCCGAACAATACTTTCGTGTAAAATGCAACTAACAAAAGTTAAGTACAAAAAACTAACTTTTAAGTAAGTTCCATGTTATATATTTTATAACTTTGTATCAAAAAGAAATAGGGTTTTTATTTGTTCAACAAAGTTTCATATTTTTGAATCTTCTACAACTTTACTTAATAAACTTAACACAAAAAAGTTAATTTTTTTATTTTTAGTATAGTAAACTTTTCATATTTTTTGATAATTTTTAGATTATGCGGGTCATTCATAAAAACAATTGTTCCGAAGACACTTTTAAGCTAGGATAAAGGTAAAAGACGCTATGGAATTAACTTTTTCCCTTATTGGACCACTGTGCAATGGGTGGTAGAAATATTACTTTTAAACTAGAGTATTCAATACAAGTTGAGCTACATTTTTGTCCTTCAGCGCACATGGATGCATCGATTTGTTTATCATTGGGGATTATAACAATATCGCTCCAAAAGCAGTACTACAAAATATTAACGTTGTTTTATCTTTAGCAGCTTTAAAACCGCTTGCAATTCTGTATTATTTTTAGACCTTCCCAGTTTCGTCTGCATTGAAAACTTCATCCAAGCAATAAACACCTCAATAACACTTCAGAATAATTTTTAGCGCTTAGAATAATTTTAGCGCATACAGCTTCGTCTGACATCTTTAAATTATGAAAAGCGTGTCGTTGTAAAAAAGCGGCAAACCAGCCATTACTTGCAACAAATTTCTGATTTTCAAGGTGAGAACAAGACGGCCCGAATTCCAAATAGCTTTTTCTTCAATATATACTCTGTCAACGGGAATTCTTTATTTAGATTCTTGAATCCACAATATGAGCACCTTTTTCGATTTCTATAACAAAATTGGGGGAGGGGGAGATTTTCGGCTATTCAGTCTAGTTAGAGCAGCTAAACGATGTTTCGCTTCAACTATCCGACGTTTCGATGATTTATTTCAACTTTCTCAAGGATTCTGGAATGTTTTACATATAATACTTGTTATCTCCTATACATAAATTACTTGTTGTGTTTGACATACAAACAACAAACGATATAGCCTCTGTAAGTCAACCACAACAAGCAATTTATGTATCGTATACATAATATATATACATAACAAATATTATATGTAAAACATTCCAGAATCCAGAATAATATTAAAAATAAAACAAATAAATCATCGAAACGTCGGATAGTTGAAGCGAAACATCGTTTAGCTGCTCTAAATAGACTGACTAGCCGGAAATCTTCCCCCCGAGTTGAACGTCACAGTTAAAGCATCCACACAATATAACAAAATGTTTCCTTCGCGCAGATAAAATTTGTACCAGAATAGCAAATATTTGCTACATCTAATGCCTGCTTTAGTTTGTAATGAAATAACTTTTTTTTTGTTTCATTTCTGCTCTCATTTATTTTCATGCGTAATGATAAAATAAAAAATCCTCTAAACATATATTGGAATAGAATGCTGAATATATTTATTTTCAATTTATGCTTTGAAACAAACTTTTGTTCCAATCCAGGAATGTGACAGCTTTTTGAAAAGCGTCAATATTTGATTTGTAAATTGAAACACACATCACATTCTTTTCAATTCGATTATATTATTTGGCGGGCCTATCACTTGCACTACTCAAAAAATTATGTAAAAATGCAACGTTCCTCAGTAAGCTTCTATTGACAAGGAAAAACAAATATTCGACTAATAATTGTCTGACGCAAAGCTTATGTATAAAAATCGCACATAAAAAAGCGCATCAAAACGCAGTGTGATTGTTTTCAGTTGTCGTTTGTTTGCTGAATGCGTAAGCGCTAGTTGAGTTGGTTGTTCTTTGTAAAGAATTAATTAGAGATGCTCTCACGGTAAAAAAGCAAATTTCACATCGGTCACCGTTATATAGCGCCTTCTTTGTGTGGAAACTTTGTCAGTTCGTGTCATGCTGCTGGCCTATACACAGTTGTTTGTACAAACTTCATGACAAGTTTCGTTCGATTTCCTTTGTGCTGAAGAGTTTTCTTTCCCTAACACAGACATCAGAACGATAGACTTAGTGATTTCCAGCTTTCTGCGCATTTTTTAACGACTCTGTACTAAAGTGACTCTGTGTTATGTTTGATAATCCTCCATGACGCGCATTCTTTCACACTCGGTACATATTGATCGGAAATTAACCCTATGACCTTCAAAGTCCGTTTTGAAACGGCATGTGTTCTTGATGGCACAGTGTATTAAAATGCTTGTTGCTTCCAACCATTTTTGGGCTACCGTTCAAGTTTTCGTTGTCCAAAATGTTGTATAACAGAATTTATATCTTCTCATGGATATCTGTGTTTCGATTTCAAATACCCTTTCCTCAGCGACAGGCTTTTTTAAGGACCTGTGAAAGATTTAAAAAGGTAGTATCAATCTGTCAGCATAAGTCGTATAAGAAAAGTAATACTTCCGTTTCATAATGAACGCTGATTACCTAATCAGCTATAATAGTTTTTTTCCGCAAACATTGTAGCCTTACCGTTTCGGGACTTCCATTTTGAAATAATCTGTTTCGTTTGAAAATTAAGTCGATTTGTTCGCAGTGAACTGTGTCACTTATTGCAGCACGCCGTTCGACAACTTTCAATTCGCGCCTATGTAATTTTTCCTTTTTCTAATAATTTGAAATTTTCACTGTGCAACACATGTGAGTTTTAGTTAATGAATAATCAACAGGGGCTGTTTATTCCAGTTTTGATGCAATCGATATTGCCATAGATATTTTCATCGATAACAAAGGGAAATGATTATCGATTTTGATTTACACCTTTGAAATATTCGATGCTTAATTAAATAATTAAATAAATTAAACGTAAAACATTTCAACAACAGAGCATTCGAGGGACTTATCACCACGAACCCCTTTTGACGGGGATCACGCTGAAAGATCATTTATTTTAAGTTATTCAAAACAATTTTTCATCTCAGGTAGAGAAATAAGCTTGTCGTTTAGAGGCAGAACGATCAATTAAAATCTTTTTTTTTTTTTTTTTTGTTGAGTAACTACGAAGTCGAAGTTCTGGACAATTAAGTCACAACCCCTGTAATTAAAACAAATATGTTGTACTTCGTTAGAGTAACAACTTCATTAATCTTCCATCACGAGTAGTGCGTCTTGTCTGGTGACGACAGTTGGCTTTTCGTCTGAGGCCAAGATACAGTAGTTTCTATTGCCCCCGCAAGCACCGGATTGAAGTGATCAAACTTAGTCCAAATACAATCAATTATGATCTCTGATACAGCTTTTAATACTTCATTAGGCTCATTGGCACTAATAGACGATAATTATTTAAAAGGAGTGGCAGCAATGTACGTGTATGCAGTACTTTTTTTTGAGATCAGTTTAAGTGTTGCAGAAGGGTGCGTCACCAACGATACTCACTGATGGGTTTATTTTGCCGTAGGATGGTGTGGTTTGGATTTAACAGACTAATGACATCGTTTAAGCTACTTAACACACATTTTAATAGTGATACTACTGAGCAACGATTATTCCTCTGGAGGTTTTGACACAGGTAAATTAGTTGCATCTGGTTCAATGTAAGCCTATCATTATTTCTGTCAATTGGTTACATCCACTTATTTTATTGACATCGGACGCAGGTGCTACCCTTGCGTGTAACTGATGATAATTGCTGTGTGATCAGATTAGCAGCTTTTTTGTTGTATTCAGGACATGCTTGACAAATTTATTATGAATGTGGTTCTCCCAGCAGGTGTCTAATTACCTATAATAACAGGTCAACTATAAAATATTTTGTGCACGAATTTGCATGATAAAATCGCTAATAAATTTGTGGGGGCTGGGGCTTTAAGGTTGTAAAGCAGTTTACCTGATTTTACAAGACATTTGACGATTAAAGTTAACGTTCAGCGTTTTAATCATGGAATGTAATTGAAGTTTCATGCTTGGGGGGTTAGGATTAGTATAATACACAAACTATAACGGGTCATCTTAGCATCCTAAGGGGCCATCCACATTCCACGTGGACAACTTTGGGGAGGGGGGGTTGTGTAATGTCCACGGTTCATACAAAATTTTTAGAATTTATATGGGCAGTTGTCCACGGAGGGGGATGGGGGGAGTCAAAATCATTAAAAATCTTTCCATGTGGTATGTGGATGGCCCCTAAGATATAGCATGGAATATGTAAAATCACCAAACTGGTTTTGAATAAGAAAGATTGTTTTACTATATCACTGCTATTAGATATGAAGCGATGAGCATTGTATTCTGTCTTACTATTTCCCAAAAAAAAACCTCGACTCCATTTGTTTAGATAATTTACAAAACTTTAGTTACCAAAACTAACTATTCGGATCCTTAACCTTGTGACTACAGTAAGTGGTACTCAAGTTATCGAGGTTGGTGTTAAAAAATAATACGAACAAGTTTCTATGTGAAAACAGTAAAGAGTGGAATATAGATCAATGACAGACATTCACACAAAATTCAAATTAATAAATAAATCGGTGAATGTAATAAAACATGATACATAATTTAAATAAAATTCTAACTTGAAGTACTCTGCACAGCTCTGTGTGAATATATGTAATACATTTATTTTCAAATTGATTCAAAGATATGCTGGCCTTTCAGTTAGTTCAATAAGGCGTCGTACACAAATTACGTAACGCTAAAATCTAGATTTCAGACCCCCTCCCTCCTATACGATAGGTAACGTTCGACATGACTCCCCCCCCCCTTTAAACTACGTAACGTTGATAAGCCTGACCCTCATCCGAAATTTTCAATTCTGAGCAAACATCACAGTTACGTAACTGTCTCTACTACCCCCCTCCCCCGTACATAACAATAAGTAACGCAGACTCAACCCCCCTCTCCCCTTCAAGCGTTACGTAATTCGTGTACGACGCCTAAATACTATTTCGCGAATCGGCTACTATAGGAACTCCAAGTGGCCAATTTAGGAATGCTATGGCCAAAGTAGGAGCCCAGAGAATTTGTATTTTTGGTTGGAAAATATGTAAACAACACATTTTGTTATTTAAGCTCAACATTAGGTCAGAAAAAAACGGCCGGGTAGTGTGCTCCAGCAGTACACCCGTGCTTGTTGGCATAAAATAGACCCCAGTCTGAAGCAGAATGCTCACCAACTCCTATCCCTACCTCCACGTGGTACCGACTGGGATACAAACAACCAAGGCAAGATCGCTGAATCGGGGGGAACTAGGTCGTATACTGACTGGAAAAGGGGAGTTCTTCTCCTTGGAGAGGTGCTTGCCTGAGCGTCTGTTCACCAGGTTAGAGGCGGCTCAAACAACGACTGATCCGGAGCGGACGGCTGAACTATGAAATACACCGAAGACGGCAGCCCCATCGCGAGACTAGGTATCGCATCCCTAGTAAGGTAGCATGCTGAATAAACATACTACGAACAATCCAGGAAATGGTACGAACAATCCAGGGAATGATGCCATGTGTAATGACAGAGAGGGGAACCTGATTACCGATAAATCGCAGCTGGCCAGGCGTTGGAAGCAACATTTTGAAGTGGTGGTGAACGGTGAGGAAGGTAGGAGAGTCGTCGAGGGGAACAGGATAGAAATTAGGGAGGGCGGACATGCTGTGGACCCATCAACATTGGACGAGATGAAGAATGCTTGCAAAATGCTAAAGAACCACAAAGCCGCTGGAAAGAACGGCTTACCGGCTGAATTTTTTAAAGTCGGGAACGAGCGGCTGTGTAGTGCAATTCACCAGATTATTCTAAGGGTACGGTCTGAGGAGCAACTGTTTGGAAAGACTCATATGCCCTATTTACAAGAAGGGACATAGACTCGACTGTAATAATTATCGAGACTTAGCCCTTCTCACTTCCGCTTCATCTGACTTTAAGGCAACTTACAGTGAAACGCATCGAGCTGTGGCAAATTATGCTTCTATATGGTTACTCAACAAAACTAACTAACTGTCACGTGCGACTTTTGACGGTTACACATCAAGCGTCACGACAGCGGGCGAATTTTCTGACGCGTTTGTGACGTTAGATGGTCTGAGGCAAGGTGACGAACCCTCCACCTTGCTGTTCAACAAAGCAATACGAAGGGCGGGAATGCAGGGGGGCGGCACCATCATCAAAAAGTTTCACATGCTTCTGGGATTCGCGAACGACATTGCTATAATTGATGTTAACCGTAGAGCTGTTGAGAAGGCCTTTACGGCTCTCAGAAGGGAAGCTGCGAGAATTGCACTCACCACAAACACTGCCGAAATGAAGTACCTACATGATGGCTGGCAGAGAGCGTGGTAGATCTGCGGGTGTTGGTGCTGCGGTGGAGATGGATGGGGATACTTTCGGAATGGTCGATGAATTTGTTTGCCTTAGTACTCTCGTGACATGTGAGGGGAGCCGCGAGGTGAAGAGACGGATGGCGGCAGCGAATAGGGCTTATTACAGATTGCGTAGCCAGCTTAGATACCGTAGCCTACAGATCCGTACGAAATTTACGCTCTACATGACTCTAATACTCTAGGTGGTGCTCTACGGACATTAATTGTGGACGTGGCCAATCGACGAGTGCTTGGAGTCTCCGAGCGTAGAATCCTGCGATCAATACTCGGAAGCAAACTAGAAAATGGGGTGTGGCACATGCACATGAATTACAATTACGAAGTAAACAAACACGCTGATATTGTCCAGCTGATGAAACACGGCAGGTTACAGTGGGCTGGCCACGTAGTACGGATGGCGGATGAGCAACAGGCAAAGATAATATTGAGCAGAGAACCGGAAAGAGGCCGACGACATCAAGGCAGACCTCGCACACACCGGATGTGTGCTGTAGACGAGGATGCCAGAACAGCGGGTGAAGAAGAGACTGGAGAGGAGCAGCCCAAGACCGAGTTTTGTGGAGGCGTATTCATGATTCGGTATAAGTAAAGTGTTAGTGCAGAATATAGACGAAATCGTTTGATTTCCCTGTTGAACTGATTTAATTTCATATTTTTCGCAGATAGAAGAACAGTTCACTCATACATAACATACTATGGCCAAAACCGGTGCGTTGAGCCTAGTTTGTGAGTATTTTGATTTCAGTGCAAACTAGAACGTTTTTCCCGAAAAAACATGTTTTGAACGCTGTAAATTACAAAAAAAAATTGTTTTTTCGGCAATGTTAAACTTTGTGTATCAAAAAACGATAGTTCAACGACCGAAAAATTTAATAACGAACATTTAAAAAAAAAGAAGAAAATCGGTTCAGTAGTTTCACCGCAATCGTAAACACGGCAAAGTCATTTTATGAGAAACACCATTCCGAGATAAACGCGTGAAAATTTTCAAGTTAAGCTTATGTGTGTGGGGTGGCGCTCTAACTTTATCCCTGTCGCTCAGATCTTCATCAAAATTTGTAAAAATGTTTTCAAGATGTTGTTCTTTAAGATATTGCAATAAAAAATAATCGATTTTTTGAAAACTAAAAAGGTATATAACCCCTTAACACTAAAAAACTACTCAGCTGATGCATCAATTCCTGTTTTTCGAACTAACGAAATATTGATAAGACAAAGTCTGCCGACACTTCCGCTTTTAGGAAACGTAGCACTAGGAATGATACTTATTACTAACATGAACTTTTTGTTGTCATCCCCGAAATAAACTTTTCTTACGATTCCAGACTTAATGAAATGCTACTTTATTTTGAGATTCGTTACACATGACTTTATAAGGAATGGATCGCTATCTGCGATTTTTACTGACAAAAAAGAAACTTTGGTATATCTGCTCCAATAGCAGTTTAGTAATATGGCGCGCATGAACTCTATTTTTCCTTATGACTACAAGTTCTGTTTCGCGAACTAAAGGTATCACTCACTGCAAATGCACAATTCTATCATCATCACAGATGATACGCACACGGTAGTAGTTTGGCTATTCGATCGCTACTACAACTCACTAGAAAAAATGCTACTACTCTAGCAGTGATTTCTTCGATTCTTGGTTATCTTTGGTATCCGTTAGTCGATTTTGCTGTTCATCAAGCTCTCCGATTAATTTTGACTTAGTACTGGTTGAGGGATGTTCGGTAGTTTTACTACGGTCATCCGATAGAACTACGTCAGCCAATGTCAGTTTTTTTGGCAAGGGTTGCGAGTGACCAACGATACCGTACGGCCGCAAATGGTAGACTAGATAGTCTAGTACGTACATCTGATTGGGAGAGACGTAATGAAATGATATTGCGTTGTCTGAACAACAGTCGAGACCCTATGTAGGCGAACAAGATATTAGTAGAAATTGTTCCACTTCAATAAACACACTTACCTCGTCAGTTTTATAGTAAATATATTTCCAATACCAGAAATCTTTATCCACATGGTTAGGAATGAGATGATGCTCTGGTACAAAAGGAAAAAATCTGCCCCTACCTAGAGAGTCCCGTGAGTCGCCAGCTAGTACTTTTACCACTTCCATACATTTACCTAAAGATTAAAACAAGAAATTTATGATTTTAAACGTTTTAAATACTAAAACATGTATGATATTAACCCATCTCCACATCCTCAGCACCATCATTATCCTGCCGACAGTTTTTATGAGGAATGGCTTCTTCGACAAAAAGTTTCACAGCAGATTTGCTGAGCACATATCCGGCGCCACCAGACATGTAACCCTGCTTTACGAATGGTTTGAACTTACAACCGAAATAGATCGGATAGCTTGGTGAGAACGGATACAACATAAACCGTAGATTTTCCACGACGACATACCTATTGTATGAGTAAATCGTTAGATTTTAACACAAATCACATTAGAATCAATCTCACGTGTCGTCGTCGGCTTTGATGAACCAATCTGCATCGTCCAAATGATGTTGGTATATGTACTTAAATGCTTCCTTTGTTTTAGCCCACAGATTATTTCGACCTTCTTTAACAGGTAATGCTATGGAGTTTAGCAGAGGATCTGGAAACGAACGATCATATATTAAAAAAAAAAGATGACTGTACATATGTTTTTAAAAATCCTGCACCTTCTTTCGAGCTCATAAATAATATCTTATTGCACCTCGATCCCCAGGTTCGCTTGACATGCAGGGCTTTCTTTTTATGGTTGTCCGGATTAGTCATTATCCAGCAAAGCACTCGAACCTCTCGCTGCAACTGTTGCGCAAGAGACGAGTTTTCATGCGCGTGAGCTTCGTCATGCTCCCCGTGAAATCCAACATCCTTCTCAGGTCCCGCGGCATCTCTTAGCTCATGTCCTGTGTGTGGATCCGCGACTACCGCTGGGGAATCTCTCGAATGATAGTACTCCGGAAGCCAAGGCGAGCGACTAGTGCTAGATGTGATGAAGGTGGCAAACATGAAGCCCAGTACGGTTCCGAAGATAAGGGTAACCAACATCCGTGGGTGAGCATGATTGCGGATACCTGGACGAAACATTTTAAATATTGAAAAAAACTATGAGAAAGGCAAAAACATACTTTGTTTTAGTTATGTATCTTTATGTTTGGGTGTTTCCGAAATTAAATGAAAATAAGCCCAATTTTAATCTAGTTTTTTTTTTTTGTGGTATAGAAAAGTCGGTATATTCTCGAGAGATTTTTTTTAAAGATCGCTTGCCTAGAACGCACTCTATTTTAAGTTGAGTAGCTCAGAAACCCTGAGATGTATAAAAAAAACAGTCTAAAAATAAACTACAGGAGACTAATAATTTCATGTGAAAGAAATAAACACTGGAAAAATAAACCAAGTTAAGAATTACTCAAAAGGCAGTTTGAACTTTTTCTTCACTTTTTTCTTTAAAATTTTGACGCTAACATAAAATATATATTTTAGGCCTTACATTTTAATGAATGTGCCTCATACGGGAGTCACTTCACGGTGAAATATATTTCACTCTCACGCTCACTCCATTTTTTAGATCTATTCCCGATTCCACCTCAAGTGAGGTGACAAAAATTACCTCCGTGCAGTGAAACTAATTAAGTGAAATTGAAAATAGGACAAGAGAAATGAGAATGTTTCCCAGCTTTCTAAGTCCCAGAAAGTAGATTTTTCCTTTTTTTTTTAAATAACACCAGATGTTGACGTTTTTTGCATTTCTAAGACATTTGGCATAAAAAAAAATTTTCGGTATCGAAAAATTATATGAAATGGACGCTAGCATTTTTTTCATCGATAAAAAATTGAAACTTTGACCGCTTTGAGGCAAGGATCGAATTCTAATTTATTTTGTTACTAGAAAATAAATCCAATATTTACCATTAGATCACAAATCAAACAATTTTCCTGACTTATCCCTTCTTCGTGGAACCATTTCACCGTTCAAAATGGCCGTGAAATAATGGTGCTTATTTTGGGAGTCACTTCACGGTGAAATCAGACTGAAGTGAATACAGTCCTATTACCGGACACACGTAAATGAGAAAAACGTCGCAAAGTGCCATCTGCCGTGAAATCTGGGGTAATATGAGGGTCATATCACTGACAGCGATGGAAAAAATTCACCTCTAGCGATTTTGAATACATATAAAGGAAGCCTAAGATGCGTTGACATCGTCGTCAGTATGCGAATAACAAAGTATCGGTGTTGGTTCACTCTCTTTGCTTTCCTTTTTACGATATATTTCTTGTCGTTAGCGTACACCACAACATATGGTTCTCAATGTGCACAACTCGGTATATGAAGTTATTCGTCTCTGTTACACAGAGCGATCTGATCTTGTTATGTTATTATTACCCATGAATAAGATTTTTTGTCAGAAAAAGAAAGAAAATGACAATGTATGCTCTCCTACTCTCGCTCAAATCAACCGCTGCCGAAGTAGTCCCTTCCCCCACACTTTCCTTCTCACCACACCTCTGCTGCTGCTCAGGTGACATGATATTCTTTTGCTGCTATTCTTTGTTCCCCTAACGACCGGCATATGGAGAGACATACGCAACGAGCGAATCGCTTCTCAGAGCAGATGTAGTCTAGTCATGTGTTTATTTTCTCCCAGAAACCTACGCACCATATCATCATTTCATTATGTGTTGAGAGAATTCAAGTTTAGTCGCGGTCTGTAACACTTCATGATGTGTACAAGTGGAGATTAAACGATGATTGCATCATATTCGTTTCGTTTCCATCAAGTGAGAACGGAGAAAGCGACGTTTCGCGTGCAATTATTTCACGAGCATTTTCAACGATGAATTTACGAAGATAGGGAAGTTTAAAAATCGATTGATTTGTGCTTTAGTAATAATATATATGAGATTTATTTTCCAGTAACAAGGCGAATCTTTTTTTTTTCTTGAAAAAAAATCGACTCTCTGGGACTTACAAATTTTTGGCATGCTGCCAATGCAAAGTAAGGGAAAAATTGACCTACGAATTTCGTTTAGCGGTAGGGCTCAAAGGTTTCCTCTTGTCGAAAAATGTCCTCATACGAAATTTCAGCTCAATAGACTTTCCTGGACTTAGAAATTATTGAGCTGGGAAACTCCCACATTTCACTTGTCCTATTCTCATTTTCACTTCACTGTCAATCTCACTTCACGTGAAGTGACTCCCATAATAAGCAGCAACTTTTTCTCAAAAAAAGAAGAGTGTCAGTTTTCGAGATATTTTAGGTTCAGGTTTAAAAAATGTCAATTATTTTCGACAGTATAGGGCAGAAAACCTATTTTAAGCAGCTTTACAGCATCCTGTGTACTCACATTTTCACTTTACACATTTCAAAAAGAAATACTCGAAATGTGTAAAGTTAAATACAAACATCATATATCAACTTGTTCACTATTTTTTCTATAAGCATAGTCTGAAAATTATAAAACCGATTAAGAAAATTTTACCAAAAATCAATTGATGTCCCCAATCGAGGAACACTATTTCAATCACTCCGAATCTATTTTCAGCAGTGTGCATTTGTTTTGCAAGGGATTTTCTTCAGCACCCAAATGGCGCCAATCAAGGTGATTTTTCTCGATTAATGTTTATCAAACGATGTCTTTGTGATGAACGATATTATATTTATTCGTACGACGACGGCTAGATAATCAGAGTTTTCGTTTCCATCATTAAAATTGTCGATATTGATCAAAATTCAAGAATTTGAGACCCGTTCTCTCCAACGGATTAAATTAGGTTTCACCTGCCACTGAAGACGCCGTTCCTTAACCTACCTTGTTCTTAAGCTATTCGTGATCCTCTGGTTCAACCACAGGTTCATAGAAATGTGTGATACGAATTTTGTATTTGGTAACATTTCTAAATATTTCGTTTAATTTGCATTCTGAGGGTTGTAATTGTCTGCATAGTATATTTTTGATGATAATTGCCATAGAAACGTTCCTTTACAAATGACTGCACATTAGGGTGTCCCAAAAAAAAACGATGTTAAAAAGTCAAGGTGTTCAGCCCTAAATTGAAAGATAATGTTATTTATAGCATTTTTGTAGAACATTTCGACTTTATAAAATGTCGTTTTCAGGTTGCCCAAACGTGATTTATGAAAAAAAGATTTTTTCAAGCTACAAAACCACCCTTTTGCACTTTTTTCAAATCTGTTCGATTCCTACATTTTTCCGTATATTTTTTTATTTTTGTGGGGTTGTTTTTGAATATTTTTCATGGTTCAGTTCACCAATGCATTCAATTATTTGACTCACAGAACCCATTGAACATCACAAAAAAAATTTTTTTTCACATATTTTTCAGATAAATCCCTTCAAAACACACATAAAAAAATTTTTTTGATCAAGAACTGAAATTTTTACTGCTAAGCGGGATTCAAGACGAAAATTTACATGAAAAAAGATCCTTGATATCTTATCGGGGGACTGAGATTTTGTCATTTTGTCAAAAATGCCACTAAAGCTCAATATCTCCATTGCACAGTGTTTTATTTTGCCGTTTGTGCGTATTTTTTCCTAAATTGTGACTCAAATGTTGCTTATAGCCATGAGGTATGTTCGGAGAAGTTTTAGGATATTCAAAAATGCATCTTTAAATGTAGAAAGATGGATGATCAATCCACCAATGAGTGAGATAAAAAAATTACTTTTTAATCAGAATGAGATAGACGCAAGGTGTCTTCAACAAAGTTTTAGGTTATCTTAGAACAAGAAACTTTACCGAAGACATCATGTTTCTATCTCTTACATATTACGAGCAACATTGAGTTTTCTATTAGAAGGCACTAGAAATCACAATTTTCGTTCTAACTTTTTTCGCAGATTTTTCCCAATTTTGAAACCCTCTACTAAGTTATCAGTCATCTAAAAACGTATTTGTTTTCTGAACATTGTTATTTTCTATCTCCCAAAATAAAACAGTTATTTAACATATTTGTTAAAATGCATAGTTTTCCATCATTTATAAAAATGCCAATATCTCAGCTCCCCGACAAGATATCAAGTATCTTTTTTCTTGTAAATTTTCGTCGTAAATCCCGCTTAACAATGAAAATTTCAGTTCTTGGTCAAAATTTTTTTTTTTTTGTTTTTTGAAGGGTTTTATATAAAAATTATTGGAAAAATTTTTGTTTTCTGTGATGTTTAATGGGCTCTGGGAGTCAAAAAACTAAATGCAATGCTGAACTGAACCATGCAAAATATTCAAAAACAACTCCACAAAAATTAAAAAATATATGGAAAAATGTAGAAATCGAACAGAATTGAAAAAAGTGCAAAAGAGTGGGTTTGTAGCTTGAAAAAGTCATTTTTTCATCAATCACGTTTGGGCAACCTGAAAACAATTTTTTAGAAAGTCGAAATGTTCTACAAAAATACTATAAATAACATTATCTCTCAATTTAGGGCTGAGCACCATGACTTTTTCAACATCGATTTTTTTGGGACACCCTACTGCACATACAATGTTAATCCAATCGAACTTTGTTAATCGAATTCAAATTCTAAAATTATTTGTATTGATATACTAATACTTGGACAATATAATGGTTGATTATGTATAATATGTTTCTAAAGTGAGCAGCTGAACTTTTTCCAGTTGTTTCAAAATGGGTGATAGAGAATGACAATATCTACCATTTCAGGTCAGGGGGTAGATGATGTCCTAGAGCGTTACTTTCTTGCATGAGGGTTCTTCATATTACATATAGCAAATTTCTTTATTCCACCAGCTCACCTCTTTTGACCTGTAAGCGCACTAACTGCTGTCAAAACCCTTCTTTATTCACTCGATTTTGACCCAGTTTTGATCTGGGGTGCTGCCCGAAGCGCACTGTAAAATTTGTCAGCTTCAACCCACCACCGCACGTGCTTAGTTCGTAAACAATTATCTGGCATCTCTTTTTTACTTGCATCGTAAATGGCGATGCCGTTTTTTTATTGCTCGGCAGATTTGCCCTGACGCAGTTGAATAAAGAAATTCGCTAATAGCATCTTCCAGCAAAAATTGTTACGCTGTGACTTCATTTACACCCTGAACGGTAATCGGACAAACTTGCCGATAGTGAAAGCCAATACTCTAGTTAATATGAATGTATAATGAAATTTTTCAATACGAAAATCGGCGAAATCGTTTTGGGAATGTTTTTGCTAAACAATATGCATTATTTCATTAGATTCTGTATGTTTCTTTACCCGTGAAGCAAAAAACATCGTCTCTTTCACATGCTTTGAAGCAAAAAAATGCGAATGCACACCCGCATAACCAGTAACCAAATAACGTGACTAACAACTAGTCTCGACTTTATGGGTTATCATTAAATTATATGAACTATCATATGTTTATGGTTATTGATTATGCGTGCAATGTAAAAAAAAAAAACCTTTCAATAATTCATATGACGATTACTAAACCTAGACTAGTGATGATCTGTGGATATGTCTGAGTTTAGATATTCATGCACATTTGTTCACACAGAAGTCTGTATAAGCAGTGTTTTTTTGCGAAAATATACATATTTTTGCGATTTGTATAGAAAACAACAGCTGAACGTTTTATGCAAATTTGCAAACTATACAGATGGAAAAGATTTTTTGAAGTTCAAAACACAAATGAAAATATGGCATCTTTGGAATCTTACAGCAACAATTGGTGCATAACAGCCGTGATAAAGTTTCCATATGCCGGACAGGCATATTTGAAAAGTCAGATTTTATCTCCAAAAATTGCAACGCATTCCTTGTAAACTACAAGCTGCGTTTTGAATGCAAGACTTATCCTACTTACTGACGGTTATCATTAGAAATACGATTGCTTCTTGTAAATTTGATCGAAGTTGAGATGTCAGGCGATAGAGAAAATAAAAATCAATGAATTCAAGTCGGGCTACTTCCATTTTCATCTAATAGCTTTCCATTTCTACGGTTGTTTGTTGACGAGCTGATCAGACAGCAGTCACAATAATCAAAAATGCATTTGTGGACACAACTGCTCAGGTAGAACTCAAACATAGCAAGTCGTCACTAACGCGCGAATAATCTTGTTTACGAATCAATTTAAATTATTCTGAAAACATCACTGAAATCGTATTTTTCATTCAAATTATTTCTAGAAGTCATCTCCGGTTGATAAAAATACGATTAGGATCAATGTTTATGCATGCAACTTACCTAATTCAGTTAGCTTCATGACTAATTATTAGTTCTTCTAGTAGTGATGCTTTTACTCAAATTAATCCAATAATTATACTATTTACATAGATCCACCCACAACACTCCTTCGTTTATTCACTACACTAATCTCGAACTGATGTAATATCACTTAGTGAACCTCATTTGAAGCAATAATTCATTGTAACGCAATTGTCCTATACTTAATCTACGCCTTGTTTCACGACTAATTTACAGCGCGCAAACCTAAACAATAACTAAAAGTGGCAATTCGTTCTAGCTTAAATTGAATCTCGTTTGGCCGCTGCGTTGGCAGAACACAGAGCTGTACTATTTTTTTCCGGTTGTAAGCCTATTTCTGTCCGTTTGGCAACAAACACTATAGGTGACACTGATTAGACTGTGAAAGATTTTTTTTTCTCATACTCATCAAAATTCACTTTTCGCGGTTTATGTTCCACTTTTGTTTGGAAAACCGTTCATTGTCAGAGCCGATGCCGTTCTACCGTCGGTGATAGAATAGCAGGCGTGTGTGATGATACGTTACGGTTCGTTGGACACTGGCATTCTTTAGCGCCACTGTGGTTTGTCGTCCGCCCCGTATCTTTCTCCAGATATTTGTTTGGGTTCGCCGGTGAGAAGAGGATGTGCTAGAGAGAGCTAAATATGGCGCGTTACCGGTAACTGTGCGTTCTGGTGCTTATCGGCTAATGAGTATTTTAGTGATAGCGAGTTTGCATCTGCAAGATAAAAGGAACATGAAACAAATTACCTTTGGAAATGGCACATTGTGAGTAATTTACATTTGAAAGTCGTTATTTTACTATTATCAAAAAATGAATAGCATGATGCGCGATAGCTCACCGCGAAAAAAGCCTAATAGCTGTCTAGAAAACCTATAATCCAAAATGTTGGAAGCTTTTAATAATTGTACTGCTCTTAATTAAGTACGATAAATGATAACAGTCATGTTATTTGGTTCAATGTTTTGGTTCGGTTGATTAAAATGTTTGGAAATTTTTGTAACATTCAGAGGCGAATCACGTGAATTCATTAGAAAATATAAACACGACATCACGCGGTCAAGTTTATTCATTATGTTTGTATATTGTGTCCATTCATTCTTCCTATAACTATAGTAGCTACGACTCATGAGATTTTCATCTTTATCACGAATATTGTCAACCATATCAATTTATACAAAGCATTCCCACAAAAACAGCCTCATTTCAATCAAACATTACTACTCTAGTGCTCAAATTAGTTTTAGACGGACTTCGAAAAAATCACTTTGAAGCTTTATAAACATTTTTAAGCTCTTATTGAAGCTTTTTAGAGGTTCAACTGAAGACTGAAGATTATTACAAACAATTACGGTTTATGTCTTTTATATGATAGAAACATTTTAAATTTGATTAACAAAAGTGATTGTTGAACAGATTACATAGTAATGTAGTAATTTCACGTGTAAATTTTTTTTATTTGATGGTTGTTCGAACGTTTGCATCACAGAATCTGAAATACGAGTTGGCTTATACATAATGTCTTCATTTTTTGTCACCTTGTTACAGTTAAAATTAAAGACTATAAATAAATGTTGTAAATCATTCATTATATTGGCCTTCGCCAGGCCTTCGATTTAATTCGATACTTCCGAACTTTATTACATACATTTCAACAGAACACTCGACATTTTAATCAACTTTGGGATTGTTTCTAAACTACATGGTCATTAAGGAGGGACGAAGGTTTATCAAAAGAGTACGAAAGGTGTCCGAGAAGAGACTGTAATGGAAAGAACGAACTGTGTCTTTTACTCCGCTCACTTTCATTTTTGACGTAGAACTACGTTTTTCTTTAGCCTACCACATAGGGATGTAAATAAGAAAACTATTAACAAAAAGGGGACGAAATATGTCCCTTTTTAAATGCTTATAAATCGGTTTGTTTTCAACCGATTTCCTTCATTTTTGCAGCAATTGTTTGGAAAATTATACACGCATCCACCCAAATGTAGAAAATTGTTGATTGATTATGCAAACTATTGTACTATTGATAATTGTCAAGCCTTGTTTAAACGAAAATTACGTCCTCTGATTGGTCGTTATATGATTGCTTGCCGAGCACGGTCGACAGAATCATATACCTTGCTATTGAAAACATGCTATTTGGCCTATATAAGAGCCTGTTTCAGCCGAAGCCGCTCATAATAGTTCTGGACAGCGACAAGTTGTCAACAGCAGTCGTCCTTCCTTAGAAGCAGCACTAGCCCTGTGGTTGGTCACCACGTCTCAGGAGCAGCGCGATTCTTCTCAGCGTGCCTCGCCAGACTGCCATTATTCCCCCGTGTTAGGGCAGCATGAAGATCGTCATCACCAAATCCAATTTTGAACAGCAAAATGCCTTTTTTCAAGGCAAATAAACAAGTCATTGAAAGTTAATAATTTTTGACAACGTAAGCAAACATTCTGTGCGGATTCTAGCAGTTACATCTGTCGCGGCCGTCTAATTTACAGAAGGTGAAATAGCTTCCACAGTGCATGTTGTCCGTGTATCTTCGCGGGATCCTAGCAATCAAATTCTGTTGTAGTTTATTTAGTTAATACCCCCACTGTTGGGACAGCACAAAGGCTGCGATCAACATAACCGATTTTGAATAACAAACTGCCCTGTTAGAACGCATTCACAAAGGCAGTTAATTCGAATATGCAGTACTGATATAAAGTCGATTCAATCAATCAGCATTAACAGAATTTCGTCGTCTCCCAGCTTCCAAGTTGCAACATGATGCAACACGCAACAACGAGCAAACGAAATCGCTTGCTTGATATTACAAGCCGTAATACGATAGGGTTAATATCGTTGCGTGTGTGAGAGCACCATGGGTGTTTACTAGCTAGATACAAAAATCAAACGCGAATTGTGGAATAATTCGTCTAAAGAACATTAGAGAATGTGACAACTGAACTGAAAGGCGTGGCCTATTACGTAGCACTCTTCGGCTAAAAAAGAGTGTTTCTGGGAAAACTAGCTACATTCATTAGTCGGAAGGCGAGGTGGATGGACCGTCCACAACGTTGACAGCAATAGAAGCAGATACAGCACTCAGAAGTAACAGCGGGTTGCGCCTGTGGCTGCCTTCAAATTAAATAAATCACTTGCGCTGTGCTGCGCCATGAGGGTCCCAATTGCATTTTTATCAATTTTCACTTTATTGGTGAAATCGTCACCTTTTTACATCTACTTTCTATAGAACACATAATTTTGAATACTTTTTTCTGAGGAACTATGAAAAAATAGTCGGTTTGTCCCATAGCAAAAATGATCGCAAGTCGGTTCCATAGAACAAATCATCACAATCATCAGTCCCACAGTCAAAAATTTATTTTGAAACATGTTATGTTTAACATAGTTCATGGTCTTCAGGTTTAGAATTCGATGTACCAGTTGACCAAGTAAAATTCAATAGGCGGTTCGATCGAATTTTAAAACTTGAAAAATAGAACATTTCGTTTTTTATAAAAGAAACCTGGTTTCTAGAATCTGCTGGAATCGTTAGTTGTTGTGCCGATATCTTGTTATAGGTAATCACGAGAGAACAAAGCTAATTACATATGTATGTATTTGAGGATAGGATAAAAATCAAAACCTTATTGTTTGACAGTTTATTGGTAATGTCTTTGTATAATTTTTAAAGTAAAACTACAAAAATTTATCAATGCTAAGTTTCTTTCATCTATTTTTTTTTTTTTGACGTAGAACTACGTTTTACTTTGGCATACCACACAGGGATGCAAACTGAAAAACTGGGAAGAAATTTGTCCCTTTTCAAATGCTTATAGGTCAGTTGGTTTTCAACCGATTTTCTTCATTCTTGCAGCAATCGATTGGAAAATTATACACGCATCTGCCCAAATGCAGAAAAATGTTGTTTGAATCTACGAACTATTGCACTATTGAAAATTGTCAAGCCTCGTTGAAATAAAAATAACGTCGCCTGATTGGTCGCTTGCTTGCTGTGAGTGTATGATATGGTATGATGTGTGTATGATATGGTGTGATGTGTGTATGATATGGTATGATGTGTGTATGTGTGTATGATATGGTATGATGTGTGTTTGTCTGTATGATATGGTATGATGTGTACTGCTTTTCCAAGCATAGTTGTCCCAGCGTGCATAGGGTTTGTGTAGAACATGGGACTACTATGATTGGAACAGCAGTGTATGTGTCTGTATGATATGGTATGATGTGCGTGTGTCTATGATATGGTATGATTTGTGTGTGTGTGTGTGTGTGTGTGTGTGTGTGTGTGTGTGTGCTGTGTATGGTTTTTAACTCGGCACGTTCTGCTAACTGCTGAAACCGGTTCACGAAATTCACAACCCTTCATTAGTAGACATTATAACTCATTACCCAAGTAAAAATATTGGTTTTATCAAAGTTTTATAGCGCTCAATACAGCCAAAAAAGCGCTATAAAACATTGATAAAACCAGTTATGTTACTAGGGTAATGCAACACTCAATGCATTCGTTAATAGTGTACGTAGTTCTACGTCATTTATGTGGTCGTGTCTTGGATACAACCTTCTACTTTTTAATGAACAGCATTTCTGCCATCGCCGTTAGGTGTGTCACTGTACTGTTTTTTTTTTTTTTTTTTTTTTTTTTTAATAGGGGGAATGTTAGTAATGATTTATTTATGTACTAATATCTATTCAGAATTAGTATTGTGTGTTCTACCACAAATGGTGACATTTCAACACTATTATATATATATATATATATATATATATATATATATATATATATATATATATATATATATATATATATATATATATATATATATATATATATATATATATATATATATATATATATATATATATATATATATATATATATATATATATATATATATATATATATATACATATATATATATATATATATATATATATATATATATATATATATATATATATATGTATTTGTACGCTTTTTTATATTATTGAATGTTATTAGCTTTCGCAGTTAAGTTAATGTAATTGTAGGAAAATTATTAAACCTACTTGTCAAGGAAAAAAAAGGAGTAAAACAAAACTAAAAATAAACTTAAAACTATCTTACTGACTATAAAGTGAGCTAATCGTTGCAATTGAGGATTGCAACGATTTTTGTCGGAATTTGTTGATAATTTGGCTTGACATATTTTCTAATGTTTCTACATTAGTGAGCCTATGTAGCTCGTTCGTGCCAAACCAGGGGGGACGCTTCAAAATCATTTTCAAAAGTTTATTCTGAATCCTTTGAAGTGTCTTCTTCCTGGTTGTACAACAACTTGTCCAGATGGGAACTGCATATAACATTGCTGGCCTAGAAATTTGTTTGTAAATTAACAGTTTATTCTTGAGACAAAGTCTAGAATTCCTGTTGATAAGAGGATATAAACATTTGATATACTTATTGCACTTTGACTGGATATTTTCAATGTGCTCCTTAAAAGTAAGATTCTTATCATAAATTAGCCCTAAGTATTTAATTTGATCATACCAATTTAAGACCACACCGTTCATCTTAATAACGTGGTTATGGGTGGTTTGAGAAATGAAACTCTTGGCTTGTGAGGAAAAATAATTAACTGTGTTTTAGAAGCATTAGGGGAAATCTTCCATTTCTGCAAGTATGAAGAAAATATATCTAAACTTTTTTGTAGCCGACTGCATATAACACGAAGGCTTCTTCCTTTTGCGGAAATGCTTGTATCGTCACAAAACAGAGATTTCTCACAACCTGGTGGTAAATTAGGAAGATCAGAAGTAAAAATGTTATATAAGATTGGGCCCAAGATACTCCCCTGAGGTACACCAGCTCTAACAGGCAATCTATTAGATTTACCATTTAGATAGTTAACCTGAAGAGTGCGGTCAGTTAAATAACTTTGTATCATTTTTGTAAGGTAAAGCGGAAAACTGAAATTCGACATTTTAGCTATTATACCTTTATGCCAAACACTGTCGAATGCCTTTTCTATATCTAGAAGCGCAGCTCCAGTCGAATAGCCTTCATATTTTTTAGTTCGAATCATATTTGTTACTCTAAGTAACTGATGAGTAGTGGAATGCCCATGGCGAAAACCAAACTGCTCATTTGCAAAAATTGAGTTCTCGTTAATATGTGTTATCATTCTATTGAGAATTATTCTTTCAAAAAGTTTGCTAATAGAGGAAAGTAAACTAATTGGTCGATAACTTGATGCCTCAGCTGGATTCTTTTCGGGTTTTAAAATTGGAGTGACTTTGGCATTTTTCCATTTCGTAGGAAAATGTGCTAGTGCAAAGCATCTGTTAAAAATTTTTACCAAGAAATTTAAAGAGTTTTCGGGAAGTCTTTTAATAAGGATATAGAAAATCCCATTATCTCCTGGTGCTTTCATGTTTTTGAGAATAGTTCGCACCTCAGTTTGTTTCCAATACCTCTCCAGAAAGAAATTCTTGGGTGGTGATCTGATCATACTTTTGGTTTACTTCATTTTCAATAGGACTTACTACGTTCAAATTGGAGTTATGAACGCTCTCAAACTGCTGAGCAAGTTTTTGAGATTTTTGTTCATTCGTTAGAAAAATGCAACCACCATCTTTAAGGACTGGAATGGGCTTCGAAGGTTTCTTAAGAACTTTCGAAAGTTTCCAGAAAGGTTTTGAATAAGGTTTTAGTTGTTCAACTTCTCTCATGAAATTCTCATTTCGCAAGAGAGTGAATCTATGTTTAATTTCCTTTTGTAATTCTTGAAAAATAATTTTCAAAGCAGGATCACGAGATCTTTGGTATTGACATCTCCGTATGTTCTTCAAACGTATAAGAAGTTGAAGTTCACTGTCAATAATTGGTGCATTAAATTTCACTCGAGCCTTAGGAACTGATAAATTCCGGGCATTGAGTATTAAGCTGCTAAAATTATCTAATGCTCTGTCAATGTCAGCACTATTTTGTAAAATAATATCATCATTCAAATTTTCTTCGATCGTAGAACGATATCTATCCCAATTAGTCTTGTGATAATTTAACACAAATCTAGTGGGATTTAAAATAGTTTCATGGGAAATAGAAAATGTTATGGGAAGATGATCAGAATCAAAGTCAGCATGAGTTAATAAATCACTGCATGAATGACTTTGATTTGTTAGTACCAAATCAATTGTAGATGGATTCCTAATAGAAGAATAACATGTAGGACCATTTGGAAATAAAACTGAATAAAATCCAGCCGAGCAATCATTAAACAATATTTTTCCATTGGAATTGCTTTGAGCATTATTCCAAAATCGATGTTTCGCATTAAAATCACCGATGATTAAAAATTTAGATTTATTTCTTGTGAGTTTTTGCAAATCTCCCTTGAAATAATTTTTTCGCTCACCAGTGCATTGAAAAGGCAAATACACTGCGGCTATAAATAAAATGCCAATACTTGTTTTAATTTCAATTCCCAAACTCTCAATAACTTTGGTTTCAAGATGGGGTAAAACACGATGTTTTATTCGACGGTGGATAACTATTGCAACTCCACCACCGGCAACATCAATTCTATCAAACCTATGAACCATGTAATTTGGGTTCTTTTTTAGTTTAAGATTTGGCTTTAAAAGCGTTTCAGTCACAACTGCAATATGCACATCGTGGACTGTTAAAAAATTGAAAAATTCATCCTCTTTCGCTTTTAAAGAGCGAGCATTCCAATTTAGAAAATTTACAGCATTATTTAAATCATTGCTGAATTTCAATTTCATAACAATATTAGTTGTAAATTTTATACCTTCTTGAACAGCCTCGTACATCGAGTTACAGTTCAACAAAACGGACATAAGCTGCAGCATGGATTGTTGTAGGTATTCAATCTTTTCTGGAGTTGGAATACCTAAATCAATACTGGCTGACTTTTCAGCACCAAACACGAATGGTTTGTTACTGTTTGAATTTGAAATATTACCTGTAAGGACACTGGCATATGAACAGCCTGGTGTTGCCTCAACAGGATTTTTTGTCTGAAATTTGTTATCTGAATTTAAATTATTACCTACAGACACACCTGCTAATGAAAGTGCTGGTGATGCCTGAACAGTATTGAAAGTCTTTTGTATACCCACATTGACAACAGGTTGCTTAGAATTCCTACGTTGTCTGGAAGCAATAATTTTTGACCTTACAGGACAATTAAAGAAATTAGATTTGTGATTTCCCCCACAATTTACACATTTGAAACTATTAGTGGTCTCTTTCACGGGGCACATATCTTTCGTGTGACCAGTGTCACCACAAATCATACATTTTGCTGCCATATGGCAGTTTCGAATTCCATGACCATAGGCTTGACAATTCCGACATTGAGTAAGATTGTGGATTTCTCCATGTCTCTTGAAATTTTCCCACTTTATTCGCACGTTAAATAAAACACGTGCTTTTTCCAAACATTTCAAATTATTTACTTTGGTACGATCAAAATGTACTAAGTAGTTTTCCTGGTGTATTCCAGTTTGATTAATTTTGGCGTTCGCCTTTCGTTTCATCAAAATTACTTGGTTGGGAGCAAAACCAAGTGATTCTGACAAACATTCTTTAATTTCCTCAATAGTTTGGTCATTTGAAAGACCTTTCAAAACAGCTTTAAACGGTCTCTCGTTTTTGGCATCAAAAGAATAAAATTTATACATCTTTTCAGTCAAATACTGTAAGAGATGTTTATGGCCATCAAGAGATTCGGCCAAAATACGAATTTCGCCTTGGCGGCCAATTTGAAAATTAACTTTCACATTGGAGAGAAACGATGAAAGCTCTGATCGAAATTCTTTAAAATTTGCTACATATACCACAATAGGTGGAACTTTAACCTTCTTCATAACGGCTTCATGCTCAGTATGAGAAGTTTGAATTTCTTGATCCTCAACGGAAGAAAGAATATCATACCTGTTAGTCGAAATTTCAGTGTCACTTGGAGGAGATGCCTCGCGTTTCCTTGAAGCCGCTTTTTTATTTTTTCCAGGCATAACTGGAAAACTTCACTACACTTTCACTTTACTATAGAATTTAATTAGAAATATCTCAAACCAAATTTGCTCACTAAACACTCGTTAACGTTAAAAACAAATTTATTACTTTGCGTTTCAACAGGTAGTCTTTCAAGAAGATTGCCTGTTGAAAGCGAAAAACAATATTTCAATATCTCTCGGTAGTCTAAGACTTAGCCTCGAGCTGTTGGTAAAATGCGACCGTACTGTAGGACAGTTCAAGTCGATCTGTGTCACTGTACTGTTAATAAGAGCATCCAATCAATATAAAATAATACTACCCGCGAATTTAATCCATGTTGGGCCGTGGGTAACAATTGAGAAACGGTGGTTTATTTTTTGAACAACGTGTCAACAGTTATACCAAATACTTCAGCACGCTTCTTAGCTTTTTCACAACGTAGTAAAAATCTAAATGAGTGATAGAAGGGTCTTTGTTATATTGGTTTCCCTGCCTAATGCGTAGAAGCTGTCCGCCGCCGTTACACATTGACCGCTTTCGAAAATTTTTAGAACAAGTTCCTCCACCTGAACTGATTGAGAATTTAATCATAGTATTAGATGAAGAAACAAGCGGACAACTTATACAACCATATTGTAATACATTTCTCACTACAAAATCGTTTACTGATTCTGTGGAAGCACGCGAGAAGGTGATCGTCCAGCAGCTGATTTGTTTCAAATGCAAGCTATCACCGGAATCGCTATGCAGTAGTTTGCTTTTCAACACCAGTCGTAGGTGGCTATGGGACTGGTTCACTATCATTCTGGCTAGGTATCGAGAAAGTAATCGCATATTGGTCGCAGTTTATGGTTTGCAACATAATTTAATCGAATTTTGGTGTTTATGAACGGGTTATAATGCTAAAGTATTTAATTGACATTGTAGTAACAATTTCTGTCGATGGTCTTGTTTAAAACAGCATAAGAGTGCAATATTTCTCTCAAAGCGTTACGATTTTTAATTGCTGTTTTCTCATCAGCACGAAAACGCAAATGGGACGGACTTGCTATGAGCGGCAGTGTGGTTGGTCACCATGTCTCAGTAGCAGCGCGGTTCTTCCTAGCGTGTCTCGCCAGACTGCCATTATTCCCCCACTGTTGGAGCAGCATAAAGATTGCCATCAGCTAATCCAATTTTTAACAGCAAAATGCCTTTTTCAAGGCAAATAAACAAGTCATTGAAAGTTAATAATTTTTGACAACTCAAGCGAGCAATCTGTGCTGGATAGTAGCAATTTAAATCTGTAGCAGCCGTCTAATTTACAGAATGTGAAACAGCTTTTACAGCTCGTGTTTTCAGTGTCTTTATTACCCCACTATTGAGGCAGCACAAAGCAATCATTAATAGACTTTATGACTCATTAATAAAACACCTACAACAATGCATTTGTTAATAGTGTGCGTAGTTCTACGTCAGTTATGCGGTCGTGTCTTGGATACAACCTCCTACTTTTTGCTATCACTATTATTTTTCTTATGCAATCAAATCAAATATTAATTTTTGTGACGCATTAACTATTATTATTATTGAAATTCGAAGCATTCTCTACACAGAAAAAAAACTACCCAAATACGCGTATTTTTGACACAAATCAGCCCTTCTGTGCGGGAAGGTAGAACCGCAGACAGACGTCCAAGCTGAGTCCCAAACTTATGTAAAGATTTTTGTAGTAGCAATTCGTAAGCAGGTAGCGCTACCAGTGACGCCAGCCTCATACACCAGCGAAAAAAAATGTATTGTAGCGATAAGGTCACCACGCGGCGCTAGTATACAAGTGATTTATAACGCAATTCTCTTTGAAAATTTACACGGAATTTTCGATCAATTTTGTTCTTGCTTGGACGTCTGTCTGTGGTAAAACTAATTTGCCTACTTTTGAGTACCGGCACGGAAGTCATCATTTAGGTAAAATTGAATACCTTGAATCATCAATATCAATATCAAAAACTCCATACAGATTCACATTTTATTAAGCTGTTGCGTTGTTTTCGCCTATTTTTATGCGTATTATTTACCTAAATCAGTGAAAACATCCATGTTTACGTAACAAAACGTTGTTTTTTTCGTATTCGCTTGGTAACATTTTCTTTGTGTGTAAGATGGGTCGCACTAAAGAGCAATACAGAGCTTTCAATCAATACGGATCACAGAAATCCTTGCCTATTTTGGTTATAAACCCCAACTGACGATTAGCCTAAAAAATGACGGCGGATCGATAACTGGCAGAGAAGAGTTTTTTATCCATTATCACACACAAGTCATTCATCTCTTCAACCCTGTTGAGCACGACGCACTGTGGGGCAGAACCCAGAAAAGTTTTGTTTTCTACTTGTAGTAGACATGTTATCGACTGAAAATCATGATAATTTACTTTGAAAAATAATTTAGAAAATGTGCTTAAATACTGTGAAAGTGAGGATTTACAAGGCTTGTAAAATGGAAGAAAAAATGTTCACAGATATTTTTCAGTAGGGCATGCAAATACTTAGAAATTAATTAGCTAACTCATATGATCCTCATAAAATAGAGTATAAACTAATAGGTGATGTAATATTACGACAGTTTTGTTGAAAATAGGTTCGTATGAGGCATATTATGTAAAATAAGTTTTTTTGTAATTTTTCCTCATTTTCGGCAATACGAAAAACATAAAGTTCTACGTTGTTCTGCTATGACACTATTATTGTACTAAAATACAAGGTATTGGCTAGTACTAAACCAAAAATCAACTGCTACTAGTTGCGACTTACCGAGTAATTCGAGTTTCCCAACGATTGTTTTCATGCCAATTCATGTAAAAAATAGTTAATCAGCAGTGCCCGTAACGATGTTTTTCCTACAATAGGCTTTGCTGAATGCCGGTGTATGCAACACGACCATAATTGTGTTCGGGGGTCTTTCAAAACTGACGTCCAGTAGTATGAAGACCCCTCAGAAATAATTATTAGTACTAGGAAACAGTTTGTTATTGGGTGAACAGTGTTTAAAAACAAAAGTAAGCGTTTAGTATCCATGCCAAATTGAATAAAATATAACAAGAGAAGCTCTTAGAAAGGAAACATGACCAACTAATCTTTAATTGAACAATGTTCCTATTTGAAATGTTTTATCACAAACAATAACATTAAAATTTTATTTTATATTCTTTCTCAAAAATGATGACACATCATAGGTTGGCAAAAAACTATACAAAGGCAACTACAAACTTCCAATAATTCATTTCATGATGACTCGAAAGTTCGAATATATCTGAAATTGAAGCATATGTGTTTAAGTCTCAGCTATAATTCATTACTGAAATTTTGGGTTTATGAAAAATGAAAATATTTTTATCTCGTTAACGGACAGTCCTACAGTTGTAATATGTTCGACAACTTTATGTCAATTGATGATATAAACAACATTTCCGGAGAAACAAAATGGCTAACACCATTTATTCAGAAGATAGATGTCAGCGCCATCTGTAGAAAAAAAAATTAAAGCTGCCTGAATACATTTTTCAAAAAGATGGTTTAATGGTGAACAACATTGCCGAAGACATGAACACTGTGGAAACAACTGTTGAGGAGTTATGAAGTTTTGTCGCGCCAATGGACCGATTTGCCCCACTGTGCGACGCCATCGATGTGGTAGTTAAACATTACAGGCCGATGAAATCTTGCCAAACATGTGCCATATGGAAACAAGCCAAATTTTCTCGTTTTTTGATTAATACAAGCGAAATCTGCCTTTACCAACAAGATTTATTGGTAAAAAAAAGTAGGAGGTTGTATCCAAGACACGACCGCATAAATGACGTAGAACTACGTACACTATTAACAAATGCATTGAGTATTTCATTACCCTAGTAACACAACTGTTTTTATCAAAGTTTTATAGCGCTTTTTTGGCTGCATTGAGCGCTATAAAACTTTGATAAAACCAATATTTCTACTTGGGTAATGAGTTATAATGTCTACTAATGAAGGGTTGGGAATTTCGTGAGCCGGGTTCAGCAGTTAGCAGATCGTGCCGAGTTAAAAACCATACACAGCACACACACAAATCATACCATATCATAGACACACACACACACATCATACCATATCATTATACCATACACACATCATACCATATCATACACACATACACACATGATACCATATCATACACACACAGCAAGCAAGCGACCAATCAGAGGACGTTATTTTTATTTCAACAAGGCTTGACAATTTTCAATAGTGCAATAGTTCGTAGATTCAAACAACATTTTTCTGCATTTGGGCAGATGCGTGTATAATTTTCCAATCGATTGCTGCAAGAATGAAGAAAATCGGTTGGAAACCAACCGGCCTATAAGCATTTGAAAAGGGACAAATTTCGTCCCAGTTTTTCAGTTTGCATCCCTGTGTGGTATGCTAAAGTAAAACGTAGTTCTACGTCAAAAAATGGTATAGACCGTGGACATTAACCAACCAACTGTGGCAAAAACTGAGTCCTCTTATAAAAATCTCATAGAAAGTAATATATGGAAAATGTGTTTTTTCCAAACACCTGATTCATATTTTTTAATTTTAAAAATTTAAAATCATGATCGATTGGTGCGGCTCAAAACAGCGTTTGATATCCTTGATCAGCGTCCTGGTGCCAGCGCTGGACTCAAAACAGAGTTGACACGATGGTCCTCCGGCGAGATAGGGGGTTGGGGAAGGCCTAGCAAGTCGCCGCATCGAAATAAAAAGTTACGAACGATTAAAGTGATCTGAAACAAATGGCAAAGACCATGGCGACGAAAACGGACTTCGAATTGGAAAATCAGAACATGGAACTGTAAGTCGTTATGCTTCTCGGGCTGCGATAGGATTATCTACGACAAATTAAATACACGCGGTTTCGAAGTTGTAGCACTGCAGGAACTTTGCAGGACAGAACAGACGGTGTGGAAAAACGGGCATCGGGCGGCTAGCTTTTACTAGAGCTGTGGCACTACCAACGAACTGGGAACCAGTTGTAAAGTACAAGGATGCGTCAACGCGTGATCGGGTGGTACCCGATTAATGCTAGAATGTGTAAACTGAGGATAAAGGTCGTTTCTTTAACTACAGCATCAGCCCTTCTGTGTGGGAAAGTAAAAGTGATTTACCTACTTTCATCAACGTGCACTGCTCACAAGAAGCGAGACCTGACAGGTTCCCGGCCCTAAAACTCCAGGAGATTGAAGAGAATGTCGGTAGGTTAAAAAACGGAGAAATCAATGCAAGAAATCGAGTGTCCATCTACAAAAAAACGACAAGCTTGATTGAAGCAACTATCGTGCTAAGCGCGGCCTACAAGGTACTCTCCCAGCGTCTATGCCACCGAATATCACCTATCACAATTCGTGGGGCAATACCAGGCGGTACTTATTGGGGGCCGCGCCATAACGGACCAGATCTTTCCACTGCGGCTGCAGTACTGCCGCGAGTACAAGGTAACCACGCACCACCTATTCATCGACTTCAGAGCGGCGTATGACACAAGCGAACGCGACCATCTACGGCAAATTATGTACGAACACGGTTTCATGGACATGTCTGCTTTTCAGCATTGCCGTGGACCGGTAGTCCTCTACGACCAAGAAACATAAACCTTGCTCGTGGAGAACCAACATGTCCTTGAGGTTTTCAAACCAAAGGTGATGCGTTTGCGTATGATCTACGAATGAACAACGAGATATATCAGTTGCTGGGGGAAACAACTATAGTTCATACGGCTAAAATCGGAAGGCTACAGTGGGCTAACCATGTCGTTACTACTGGGAAAGGTAAAACTCACCCTAACACCAAAGTCGTTAATTGGCATAATACACCTTGCCGAAGACAACGGAGATTGCGGGATCGAGTCCCGTCTGGACGAGGGAATTTTTGACGTTGGACTAACGTCTATATCGAAGTTAGGCACCTGAATTTGAAAATCTAGTAATTCAACCGGGGAAAACCAGGGAAATGTGGTCAGGTTTTGAGCGCTTATACATCAGTCATTTCTTTTCAGAATTTCGAGGTTTTGGCATCAACCGATCAGAAATTCTTTTACGGTTGAATTTATGTAACAAAAATAACCTATTGTTCGAGATACACTATTGAAAAATTGATAAATCACATCGATTGTCCAAATCATACCGAGCAACCAATCACCACCTCTCTTCACAAGCACAGTCGACACAAACGGATACAACCGATCTGACTTTGTAAACAGTCTCACAGCTTTCAACCAATAACGAGCTCGCTTTCGGTAGCTGCAACAGGTGTTTCAACACCGTTTTAAAATGCTTCTTTTATCATTACCACTGAACAGATTCTAAACCCAAATGGCTTGATTGATAGGGGAAATATTGCGCAAGATTGACATATAATAATTTAAATATGTTTTCGATACTAAACTAGTTAAAAGTTGTGTTAAAAGTCGTGCACATTCAACCAATCACAAGCTCGCTTCTTGTTTGCTCGCGGATGGATTTTTGCTTTGGGCTATATAATAGCCTGTGTCGTCTCATAGCAGTCGTCAGTTAACAAGTGAAAGGCCATCAGGCCGGTCTTGTATAATCAGCAGCGGTGGCTGATTCCAGCGGCCAAACTGAGCTGCAGCAGAACCAGAGCGGTGGTATCAGGCAGCAGCGGCGGAGGTAGTGGGAAGCTGCATTTCTTCATTCAGTTCGGTTCTCCTTCGATCTGAGTTGGACCCCACCAGCGGTAATCCAATTCAGATATCGTTGGTGAAAACAGCCAGAAACTGCACGAGCCAGCACCGCCACTAGGAAAGCTACCGCCATTTAGTGTGTGTGCAGTGTGCACATATAGCGTATGTGCATCTGTATTGCTATGACATTTGCGATGATAGGGATGGCGCTGTTGCGTGTGTATGGCTAGCTATAGCGTGTGTAAGACACAGCATGTGTAGCATATTATGGCTATTGCGTGTATATCTTCAGCGTGTGTACGGATAGTTATAGATTGTGTGGATAGCTGCTGCGTGTGTAATGATTAGTTATAGCGTATGTATGAATAGTAATAGCACATGGTTGGATAGCTTATGCGTGTGTATAGATAGTTGTATCGAATGTATGGAAAGGAATAGCGTGTGTATGGATAGCTATAGCTACAGCGTGTGTATGAATAGTTTTAACGTGTGTTTAGATAGTTATAGCATGTGTGTGAATAACTATAGCGGGAGTTTATCGAAGATTATTATTATCATTGAAAATATTAAAACGTCTTAACGAACACAGTTGTGAATTTGATTTTACAGCAGCGATTTTAACTTCTTCAGCCAGTCTTTATTCATCGAGGAAAAATTACTACCTATGAATGATCAACACTTATTTACTAGAAATTTGATTTAGATCAAAACGGGTTCTTTTGAGTATCATAAATTATTGGTAAAAAGAGTTGCAAGTTTTCTCAATGAGCATTCATTAAATTTTCGTTTTTGTTTCTCGGTGCGCGGTTTTGATTTTGTTTCTCGCACACAGAGAAAGAAACAAACTTGTCGCTATCGTGAAAAATAACAAAACAATTAGAAATGCTCTAAATCACAACTGAAGAAGTTAAGATATTTTCCTGTCACTCGCCCAAACCTTGATAACAACTACCGAAAAACGTGTGATTGAGCTCTTGCTATATTGAGTTATTGAACCAAACGTTTTTTTTTTCAAATACATGAAGTTATATGCTGGGCTGGAACTAACCTAGCATAAGTTTTATCGATTAAATGTCAAACAATTTTCAAATTTAAAATTTTCGGTTGAATCGTTCTGGGCTCCAATTTCAGATAGTTTCGTAAAGTTTGCTTTTTGCTTAGATAGGAAAATTTTACCAATTCGCTCAATTAAATGATTGTCTTGGTAGTGCAGCAAACAAAGGGTTGATTCGAATATGTATGAAATGACAGCGATTAAATAAAAGATATCCATTCTTTTAGTATATATTATTATTTATAACGTTTTAACGTCTCAGCATCCAGAAATGCACTGTTAGATAAAATTGCAGCAAATACTAGAGTTGCAATTCTCTCTATTATTTGTTTTAATGGAATATAAGAATACCGTAGTCCAACGTCATGCGGTCGTGTCTTGAATACCACCCTCCTACTTTTTTCTATGTCTAAAGTAACACCTTCTATTCCCGTTCATTTTCGCACTCTCGCAAACTACATACATTGCCCGCTTTACTGAACTTATCATTACGTGTTGTTTAGAAGATTGGCATGGACACAATTGTAAACAGTTATAATCCGACTAAAAATCAATAGTTCTTTTCATGATAATGAAATTTCCTTCTTGTCAACATCACAGAATCACAGAATGAAATGATAATAAATGAATGAAATGATAATGAATGATAATGAAATCATAACCAGATTTGAACCAGTTTCAACTAAAAAGATTATATTTAAATATCAACAAGCTAACTATTGGTTATTTCATCCTAAATGGGTCCACTGTCCAATTGATTGGCGTGCAGCCAAACTATATCAAGTGCAAAGAACATTATTTCGAGTAATCAGCGGTTGACCATGTATGTGTTATGGAAGCTGTTACAGATAAATTTTGTTGTAATATCATTATGAACTGTTAAATTTTTTTATGGAAGACAGATAATTGATTTTGACATCCACTGGTGTAATAAAAATGGTGCTTGGTCAGGTTGGTTACACTCCGACCAATTGATCTTTCCTAAGTATGTTTTCGTGTGAGCAAAAATGGCGCCAAACTGTTTCTTCGATAAGCAATTCTCTGAATCAAATTCACTATAGACCTGGCAACTAAAATTCCAAAATAAATTCAATGCCTACCTAAATCGTTATATCCATGCCCTACACTAAGCTTTACACATAAAAAGACTGCAGAGAAAAAAATAAATACTTAAAATGCTATTTGGCTTAGATATAGTCACCAAAACAGGTAAAACTATTAATTCAATTATCCGAAATGAATTTTAAGTAGTAAACCAATTGACATTTTTATGATATAATAAATGATTTGTAGACATAACTTCAAGAGTATTTCAATTCATAAAAGTTACAATATACTCTAGTTCGGCTTATACTAAAACGGACTTTTAAATGTGTTTTGAGACCGCTTCACGGTATAAACAACATAATGCACAATGATGCACAGTGACCCAGTTGCTAATATAGAAAAGATATATGCAAACTATCACCAATACACAAAGTTGATAAGAACAAAGTACAATATAAACAAAAGTTTAACCCTTTTACTTTGAATATATGGAACAACAAATCAACTAGAGAGAATTCAATAATATGCGAGCTACGGTTAAAATCCATTTGAAAGAAAAACGACTATGATAAATTAGATTAAATTGATGTCTAACAAAAACAAATCTGCAATTGATCGGACGGTTTTGTACAAACGTGAAATTAGCTCAGAAAGCTCACAATAAATGAAAACCTTATTAAGTAGTATTGCAATTCCATGTACTGTTTTTGACCGATATACGGAATAAGTGCCTGATTTGTGGATTAGGTTGAGCTTATTGAAACTGCCATAACAAAACAAAGCTTAGATACATTTACAAGAGAAAAAAAACAACAAAGCTAATACCTATTTAAACAAAATTCTAAGACGGCAGGTTCTCTATTTCAATTAATGTATACTCACATAATTGTTCTAGACGCAATTCCATCAAAAATATCTTTTACCGACTTCTCAGCCGTTCATGACCGGAAGTCATTAGGGCCCACGCAAACTATACGCATTTACGTTCAAGCTTCATTTTACTAATAGTAATCTTTCCACTGATTTCCAATTGCAAACACAGCCAAATTCAGTTAATTGAGAGAATAATGCACAAAAGATCTTTTGATGCTGGCAAATCAAGCTCGAATTGCAATCAACTTCACTTATTGATATCAATAACACAGCGACGAATTATCATCGATTGACAACCATCATCATTCAAAATCAGTGAAACCAGTAAAGTCGTTAGCATTTGACATCGACTGTCAAATATATAAACTAGGAACAGTGTTACCAAACATTCCGCAAATAACAAAACAAATGAATTATTATAGACAGGTAGATATAAAAGAAACCTCAAAAATTTGAAACGCTATAGATGCTATATATATATATATATATATATATATATATATATATATATATATATATATATATATATATATATATATATATATATATATATATATATATATATATATATATATATATATATATATATATATATATATATATATATATATATATATATATATACATATATATATATATATATATATATATATATATATATAAATTCTGAAGAGAAATAAATTAAATACATTTTGAAAATAAAAAAATATCTGACATCCTTTCTTCACAGTAGGGTTACCATTTTGTACTCGAATTGTTAAACAGATCAGTGCAGAACAGGAAAAAAAGAAGCATCGTAGCCAGTTTAACAAGATGTATCAGGGAAGATTCTCAATTGGGTTGTTTAGCTATTCATGGATTTCTGATTTTTATATATTAGCTAAAAAAAGTGTAATTTTCTGAGCAAAACGAGGTTTCTAAATTTATTTTATCATTGTCCTTCGATTTTTAAATGAAGATTATAATATCACTCTAAATCGCTACAATGACAGTTCGTTATACCAACTATCATTGTAGCGATTTCGAGCAGTTTTAATTCGTTATTTCAAAATCGAAGAACAATGATAGAAAATTGTAGAAAATCACGTTTTGCTTAGAAAATGCAGCTCTTTCACATGATATAAAAAACTGATATAGCTAAACAACCCAATTGAGTCCTCCCAAAAAAAAAATTTACGATGTATTTTGCGGTGAGAACAATAAACGGACAATGTACTTTATTGTGAAGCATTAAAACACGGTATTTTTACCGTAAGCTGGCAAACGATTGTTGTCATTACCATGTTTTCACAACGTTTTTTGTTGTTGAATCTACTACCGACAATAATTTTACCATGAAAAACATTGTCATTGACTTCTGTATGGGAAAAATGCCTGAAAAAATACTGTTAAGATACATAACGACCCCCCTTTTTCATGGTAAAAATGACAAAAACGATGTTTTTTGTTGTTCTGGACAATGATATTTGATGTGAAATTGATGTATTTACAATAAAAAACATAGTTAAATTATGGCATAACTATGTACAGTTACAGCAACTTTTAAAGTTTTTTTAATGTTATTTTTTTGGGCTAAAATGTACCAGTTTTTATATATCATTTGAAAAAGCCGTGTTTATTGAGCAAAACGTGATTTAAAAAAAAATGTGTTTCGTTTTCTTTCGATTTTTGAATGATGAAGAATAAAAAAAATGCTCGAAAGGTCTTAAATGACATTTCGCCCATGTACGGTATATGGTAGAACCACATACATAAGACATACGTAACACTCAGGAAGAAATCTTTAAAAAAAATTTGGTACAAAATGAACTACTCGAATGGTACCACCCTCTGAATAAAATCACTGTTTGAGTTGTTTTTGAAGGCAGTGTACCTGCACAGCCCTGCTTTTGTCTCGTTCCTACTCGAAAAATACTGCATTGATTTTGTAAATAACTTTTTGACTGTTCCTTATGGGAATTTCTCTAGGGCTCGATAAAGCCGAGAAAAAGAAAACTCATTTTGTTCATTATTTGTCGAGCAGTTAGACATGACGAGGTACGGAGTACTATGGGGCAGCGTGTACCAGAAAAAAACACCAGTGTTACGTATGTCTTATGTATGTAGTATAACTGTCATTTAAGCATTTTAGGCATTTCGAGCAGTATTTTATTCTTCATTTAAAAATTGAAGGAAAACGATAAACTGTCATTCAAGCGATTTAGGGCGATTTTTATTTTTTATTTCAAAATCGAAAAACAATGATATAAAATTTTATAAATCCACGTTTTGCTCAGGAAATTTCGCACTTTTAGCTAACAGAAGATGCTAAATAGCTAAACAACCCAATCTATTAGGATGAAAATTTCGATTCTGAAAAATGAAAATAATAATATTAAATATTGTTAGAGTATCATCACATCACACACGTAACACTGGCGATTTTTTTAAGTACTCTTTGCCCCACATCACCCGGTACCAACACCAGTATGAACTGCTCGACGAAAATGAACGGAATGAATTTTCTTCATAGCGGCTCTACTCGAGCCCTCAACAAAATCCCTTACGAAACTGTCAAAAAGTTGTTTTCAAAATCAATGCTGCATTTTTCAAGTGGGAACGAGACAAATGCAGGGCTGCGCAGGTACACAACCTCCGTAAACTACTCAAACAGAGGTTTTTTTACAGAGTTTGGTACTTTCGAGTAGATCATTTTGTACCAACTTTTTTGGAAGATTTCTTCCTGAGTGTTACGTATGTCTTATGTATGTGGTATCATGCAAACCAATCACAAAATAATGAACTTTATTGTTGAGGAAACTGAAATTTTTTGTTGTCATTAAAATATTCATATATTGACTAGGGGCAAGACACTGCCAATATATATCGCAAAATATTGCTAAGCTGTGTATCTTTCCTTTTCTGTTAACGGAGCATAATTACAGTTGTGTATTTTTTATACGATGAGCTCTACATGAAAAATCATCAAAAATAAGACGATATTGCACTGAGTTTGTATGTGACAAAAATTTTGGTCCCGTTTTTAATTCGACCCACCATTGTCCCATAATGACCCGGGGGCCAAGTATATGTCATTCAAAAAAAGCTGAATATTCTAATCAAAACGTGATTTCCAAAAATTTTCTATTGTTGTCCTTCAATTTTCAAATCACGAATTAAAACTGCTCGTAATCGCTACAATGATAGTTCGCCCACATACATAAGACATTTAAAAATCAAAGGACAATTTTTAGCTGATATATAAAAATCGAAAATCCGTAAATAGTTAAACAACCCAATGTCTGTTATTTTAAAGTATCGCGATTTTTTTTTTTTTATTTTTGTTGATCATGAGCAATGTTAAGTGACCTTTGCGGGGGGCCCCGAAAGTGGAGCGGATGGCTTTAAGTGTAATTTGTAGTGAAATACATACCTGTTTCTCCAAATATAGGCATCCAGCGAGAAAATTATTTCTGAAAGTACCAAAACGTATTTCTTATCCCAGAGAGTACTAAAACATGCATTAAAAAATCACTATCTATCCTATATGGCACTGCTTTTCCAGCTTTCGACAAAAATCGAATATGATTCTCCCCGTGCGTTTATTTTATTAAAACCGTTATTTCCTTTATTTTACCCATTGTCATATTAATGCTAGCTGGCAGCCCTGGATCTGTCATTATATTCGTTTCATTTCTCTTTTAATGTATCTTTCTTTTATGCTTTGCCTTTCGCTTCGACATTGCGATGGGGTTAGCAAAGTAACATTTCACTCGCGCGAGACTTCCTTGGCTGGTTCCATGTTGCAGAATAGATTTAAGTTTTCTAACTTCATCGGCTAATACAAGGTTTTAAAATATCATCAGCGAACAAATTACCGTCCTGGAAGTTTGCGGAAGTATTTTTTGTTGAGAGATTTAAACGGTTTGAGTGTAAAATAGTGTTAGGAATTTGTGTCAAATATTGAAGCGTTCTCCGACGCCGTCGTGTTCGTGTTTTTCTTGAAACTAAAAATTGCATGGAAAAGTGTTCACTGTAACCGAGACATCTGCCTGTTGTTTTATTTTTAATTTTTAATAGGCAGTTTAGTTCTTTTCGCATAAAATGTCTCTTCGTCAGTACCGAAAACCGACACACAGCGGATTAAACGGAACTGCAGCCGAAGGTAAGATAGCTCTTTGATTGAGCTCTGCCATTGCTTTGTAGATTATGTGCGGTCGTTTACAGCTTCTTTTCGCCTCATTCCACTTGTGGAAATGTTCGTTTGGTTTGTTTGTATTTGTTAACAAGCAGCTGTTCCCTGCTCGGCATATCTGTTGTGTTTATGTTTTGGTTTGGCAATTCGTATTCTTTTTGAGGTTAGGT
This sequence comes from Wyeomyia smithii, assembly GCF_029784165.1. Classification (NCBI taxonomy): domain Eukaryota; kingdom Metazoa; phylum Arthropoda; class Insecta; order Diptera; family Culicidae; genus Wyeomyia; species Wyeomyia smithii. The sequence goes on along the minus strand of NC_073696.1, from coordinate 125,041,577 downwards.
TAGGGCATCTTCAGCGGTGGTCCAAATCATTGTTTTGCTCTATTTTTTTGGAACAAATTAAAATTCACTGCTGTGGTGGTGTAAATTTTGTTTGATACCAGATCTAAATCGAAAAAATTTGAAACTGGTATACGTTTTGGTCTATTTTTGTCACTTTTTGGATCAAGAAATAGATCGTTCTAAAACCCTTTGTACCCACCAACAGGTGGGTAAAATGTCATATTTTAATTGAATATCTCATTTTTAGCTATTTCCATATAAACGTTTTGCGAGTGTTGGGAAATAAACAAAACAAAGATTTTTCATGACAATTCACAATATGTTTTTGTGGTTTTTCTGAAGAAGAAAAAGAACAGGTTTGTCGTTTTTGGCTTCAAAGAAACCGACCAGCAAAAGGGGGAATTCTGGAAGACCATAACCGCAGGTTCAACTAGTTGGTTTGCAACCATCAACTACCAGAATGACAAACATGTTGGCTATTTGTTAATCGCCTTAATTGTAGTGGGACTAGAGGAGACCTTGAGAGGCCAGAAAAATGTTCCTCGAAGACACTGAACTGAAAACGTTCAAAATGCTGGGGTGACATTGCGCATTTCATTTTGAGCAACTCGAGCAAAACTAAATGATCGCTGAGGGCGTTATGTTTCGTTTTCGTATTTTTTCAACTTTGCGGGTTAGATGAGCCGCAGGACAAATGACAATGACAGCTCCTTTTGAGCTTGAAGCATAACTGGCAGTATGTGACCTACTCGAAAATAGCGAAAATTGTTCGAATCGAGCTGCGCAATGCCACCCCAAGCTTGTTTCAATATCCTCAAAACCCAACCAACGTTTGTAGAACTGCAAGATTTTGAAAGATTGATGGGACGAGAACGGAAGATGAGCATCTACGCGATCAAATATTTTTCGCTATCCTCCGAAGCCCTACTTGTAGCAGAAATTTTTCGATCCTACCAATCCATCCTGAGAAATGTCTCAAACGCTCGGGTCAAACCGTCAAATCCATAAAGTCTTGTTGTTGCCAAAGTAATCGTTTAATGTGCGTAAAAATTATCGAATTTCCGTTTGTTAAATATTGAGTGCTTTTCAATTCAAGTCTCATAAACTGATAACATGGATATACAACCCCGGTGCGGAGAACGAAAAGTTGGTCTATATTAGCTGGTTCTATTCAGGTTTCGCTGGTGTAAATCTAGTATAAATTTGTTTCAAAAATAGACCAGCGCTGAAGATGCCCTTAGAACCTTCATTGTACGCGAATAAACATGGAATATTGGCTGCGTTTAGTAACTTCACTTTGTTACGATATAATTTTTTCAGGTTCTGTGAAACTGGAGCTAGTACCAGGTAAACTCCGTATTCAAACTATAGCAGACAGTGAAAGCGAAGGTGAAAGTACATCTACGAAGTCTCCAACGGGTTCATTATTGGTGTCCCCAGTTCCTATTCCTAAAGTTGGAATCGTATCTGTTTCGACTACCAGTAGCGAGGCAACCTCTTTGCCTCAGAATAGCGTTGCACCACCTTCAACATTAAGTACGAATTCCGCGCCTATTCTTACAATAAGAGATAAAGAACTTTGCCTTCAAAAAGTACGGGGTGAGCGGCCAGACGTTGACACGATGGTGGTTCAGGATACTCTTGTGCGAAACAAATGGAACGTTGAACAAACTTTAGAGGAACTGAAGAATTACACTTCTACAAAAAGACGCATCCCTGATACTTCTCCCGCTGCGATGGTTCATCGGGCTGTTATGTTGAATACCAACAAACCGAGTACTCAACCTGCCAAAAAACGTCGCGTCAATCCGGTAAATAATGGCAGTGACAGTGATGATAATTCAGATCGACCTCAAGAGCGTGTGTTCGACAGTGATGATGAAAGCGACGCAGACAACTATACGATGTCTCGGGACCGAAAAGGTGTTTTTGAATTTCTCAATAAAGCGACAGTAACTGAACTCTCGTTTGTGAAAACATTGTCCACGAAGAAAGTCGATTTGCTTACTGAAATGCGACCATTCAATACTTGGGACGAATTGGTTAACGCTCTAAAATCGCACAAATCGTTGAAAACTGATATTCTCAATCACACGCAAGAATATCTCACGCGTAGGAATAATCTTGTAACGATTCTGAACAAATGTCGTAAAATGGTCCAAAAGTTGGAGGCGGCGATAACAGTTGGCGGTGGCCTAACAGAACAACCATCGAACATTCCAGAAGGGTTTAAGCTAGCTGAATACCAGATGGTTGGTCTAAACTGGTTAACAATGATGCATCGAAGCAATATGAACGGAATTTTAGCCGATGAAATGGGTTTAGGAAAAACCATTCAGGTGATAGCGTTTTTAGCCTATCTTAAAGAAAACGATCTCAATGATCAACCACAGTTGATCGTTGTTCCTTCCTCAACCTTGGACAATTGGGATAACGAGTTACGCAAATGGTGCCCGGAGCTTATCGTCATGAAATACTATGGTAGTCAAGAGGAGAGACGCTGCATACGAATCGATTGGGCCAAGAACGGAATATCCGATGTGGATGTAGTGTTAACCACGTACCACATGATGGGTGCTTCCGGTGAAGAGAAGAAAATGTGGCGTGTAACTCCTTTTCAGTATGTGATATTTGACGAAGCGCATATGCTGAAGAATATGACTACTCAGCGCTACGAAAATCTGTTACGTATTCGAGCCGAACGCCGTATTTTGCTTACTGGAACGCCATTGCAAAATAATTTGTTGGAATTGATGTCTTTGTTGTGCTTTGTTATGCCGAAACTTTTCGGTGGAAAAGTAGAAGATATAAAAGCATTGTTTCAGGGTAAAATTGTAAGTAATACAGAATTTAAACAAGTGCTCTTTTCATTTAAAATGTGTTATGTTTTCAGAAAAGTGGCGAAGATAAAACTACGTTTGAAAAAAATCAAATCGAACGCGCAAAACAAATTATGAAACCGTTCATTCTGCGACGGTTAAAAAAAGATGTGTTGAGTTTTTTGCCTGCCAAAACGGAGAAAATTGTAAGTAATTCATACAAAGGGACAGAACAAAATATCTCTATTTTTCTTGATTGTTTATGTTATAGATAAAGGCAACTATGTTGGATTCACAGAGGGAAAAGTATAATACGCTTGTCAGTGAATACCAGGAAGCCACCGGCTTGTACAAGGCATATTCCGAAATAAGTGGTATGTCTATTATGATGGACATGCGAAAGCTGGCCAATCATCCTCTACTGTTAAGGTGAGCTGAGTGTCTGTTGGAGTAATCAATTGCTATTACGATTCGCGAAGCATCATATCTTATGTTTTGAAAATATTAATTTCAAATGAATCAATTTCATTTTGATTTTAGGTATTATTTTTCTGATGCCGATGTGCGAAAAATAGCCCGCAAGCTTGCAGGCGATTCCGACTGGAAGGGAAATAATATCGACGAAACGTTCCAAGACATAGCGTACCTTTCCGATTTTAAACTATACCAGCTGAAACAAAAATATACTGTGAGTGTTTTTTTCCTGTGAAAAAGTTTACCTTTGTTTAACGATACTGATTATTTCAGAGTTTGTATGATTTGCAAATACCCGACAAGCTTATTTTGGCTTCGGGCAAATTTAATCAATTGGACGAATTGCTACCGAAACTGAAGAGCGACGGCCATCGAGTGCTGATTTTCAGCCAATTTGTTATGATGCTGGACATCATAGAGAAGTACCTGGACATCCGCAAACATGGATATTTGAGGCTGGATGGGCAAACGGCTGTCACGGAACGACAGGAACTGATCGATCAGTACACGCAGGACCCGAACATCTTCGTGTTTCTTCTGTCCACTAGAGCCGGTGGTCTTGGTATTAATCTAACTGCCGCTGATACTGTGAGTTTCTTATAACAGACTTAGAGCTTGAATTAGTAATTGTTAATGCGAATCTCATCCATGCTAACAGGTAATTATCCATGACATTGACTTCAATCCATATAACGATAAGCAAGCAGAAGACCGAAGCCACCGAATGGGTCAATCGAAGCCAGTAACGATTTATAAATTGATCTCGGAAGGTACGATAGAAGAAGGTATGCTGATGATTGCTCAGGAGAAACTGCAACTTGAAAAGGATGTGACAGAAGAAGAAGGTAATTGAATTGAAAAAAAAAACGCAATTCTAAACTTACATGTCAATTTTACCAGGAGCTGACAAGAAAGAAGAACATAAATGCATGGTTCGGCTATTGACTATGGCACTTGGTATGGACGAGAATAAAGCAGAGACTATTCTAATGAATAAGTCCCCCAAAAAGAAACACGAGGAAGAGGAATTTTAAGTGCTGTTTATATGCGGTCCCATAGCCATCAGTTATAAAGTGATGTAATTTACTTAAGTATTCTCAATCATGTTTATTTTTAATTGTATTTCTATCAAACAACAACAATTGTATCAAAGTTACAGCGAAATGAACTGTCACTGTCAGCAATGATAAACATGGCAATAATACCAATGTTCTCTCAGTTTATCCGATGAAGGTTTCAACCAGGCATTCAGATAAGCTTATTTTAGTTTTTTCCCTTAATTATGTATACAGTTTCCATGAGGCACATTCTCGTTAGATTTATGAATGAAATATTTAATTGCATTATAAGATATGGATACGTTACGACGAATTAAGTGATAAATAGCTATATAATTTTAAATCACCTCTTTTCCTTTTTGATGATGAAACATAAAACACACACGTGAATAAACAACAGAAACAAGAATATGGAGTGGAAGTGGCCAAAAGGGTGCAACGTCTACTGACAACTGAAGTTTTGTTAAACAAATTTTGTTTTTGCTAACTAGTTTGAGATTGATTGCTGGTCTGAAATTAAGAAAAATCCGAAAACCTAAAATAACAATAAAACACCTGAAAAAACATTGAGCACATTCCCATCACAGTACAGAATGGATGAGTAGAGATATGACAATTGTAAGCTGAAAGTTCTATCACAGGCGTAGCCAATGGGGGAGGTGGTCACACGATGCCTTTCTCTGGTTCTTAACATCAGTGGAAAGTTTCGATTTGAATCGATGACTTATTGTGGTTAAATTTTAAATATCAATTTTAATTTTTCTTCTACAGTTTTGAAAAGGTTTCCCCTCCATATTTACGCCTATGAGTTCCACGAAATTACGCTGAACAGAACTCTCATTTTGGTATCAGCTTGATGTTGGGCTAGGAATTAAATCCGACAGAAAAAAAGTTAGCAAAACAAAATTTTTTGGTCTAGTTAGGATTTCAGTTTAAATGCTTAACTTAGTTTGCGATTTGGTAATTGGGGCCCTATATTCATGACAATATTTGAAATTCGATTTAATTCACCTAGCGGGGTGTTCCGGCCTTTCTCATTCGAAATCTTTTATGAGCACAATAATTTCAATTCCAAGAAGTAAAAAAAGCATTCGCATGCTCGAATGCCGGCTGGGAGGGACAGTTAGTGTAGGATCGTATTGTTGTGTACACTAACGGTTGGCTGTGAAGCCTGTGTCGTATAAACAGGAGATCGAATTCCAGAAAGAATGTAGTAGCTGGGCTTCACTTTCCTTTTGATTTTTGAAAAAAAAAAAATGGCTGAAATCACCCAATATTGGTATTTCTGAAACCAGGATAATGCCTAGAGGCCAGAATTGACTCCACAAGTCATTTTCAATTAAAATACCGGGAGGTAAGAGCTGCCGAAAAGAGATTTCACCGCCGTAAGAAACGATCGCATCTTCGCATATTCTCTTACACGCGGGGAATGGCTTCACTAGGCACGACACGAGGAGCTTATACAGAACGATTAACGCAATCAGGAACTGGATTGTGCCAGACCCTGCCATGACAAGGAGGGGAACCTGATTACCGATAAATCGAAGGTGGCAAGGCGTTGCCTGCAACATTTTAAAATAGTGTTGAACGGTGAGGAAGGTAGGAGAGTCGTCGAGGGGAACAGGATAGAAGTTGGGGAGGACACACAAGCTGTGGACCCACCAACATTGGACGAGGTGAAGAATGCTTGCAAAGAGCTGAAGAACCACAAAGCCGCTGGGAAGGACGGCTTACCGGCCGGACTTTTCAAAGTTGGGAGCGAGCGGCTGTGTAGTGCAATTCACCAGATCATTCTAAGGGTATGTTCTGAGGAACAACTACCTACGGACTGCTTGGAAGCACTCATATGCCCATCTACAAAAAGGAACATAGACTCGACTGTAGTAACTATCGAGTCATAACCCTCCTCAGTTCCGCCTATAAAATTCTCTCCCGTATCCTGTTCCAGCAACTAAGGCCGTTGCAGGAAGCCTTTGTTGGGGAATACCAATGCGGCTTTCGGGCGGCACAATCTACAACGGACCAGATGTTCACTTTGAGACAGATCCTCGACAAGTTTTGAGAACGCAACATGCAGACATACCATCTGTTCATAGACATTAAGGCGGCGTATGATACAGTGAAATGCAACGAGCTGTGGCAAATAATGCTTGAACATGGTTTTCCATCAAAACTATTTAAACAGTTACGTGCGACGCTTGACGGTTTCACATCATGCGTCAGGACAGCGAGCGAATTTTTGGACGTGTTTGAGACGTTAGATGTTATGAAGCAAGGTGACAGGCTGTCAAACTTGCTGTTCAACATAGCCTTAGAAGGTGCAATACAAAGGCCAGGCATGCAGAGGAGCGGTACCATCATCTAGAGGTGGGAAAAATGGTTCACTATAGTGAGCGGATCAGAGCGGTTCCGCTCACTAAAATGAACTAGTTCTTTTTAACAGCTCACTCGCTCTTTTCTTTCCTACATAATTTTTGGTTTTTATCAGTGTAGCTAATTATCAGACACCGCAAGCGAGAGCCAGGTGAAAGCTTTACACCCGATTTTCCAAGCGCAAGGTCGCGCGCAAAATTACAATAGAACTCCCAGAAACAAGCTGCCACCAAACGTCTGCCCTGATATGCATGACCTGCATTTCTCATCACCCAGCCACCAGCCAGCCGCAAGAGCATGCAAAAAAAAACAACTTGCAACAACTTGGTTGGCTAACGCCGAGTACGCACACGAATGGATGTGGAAGGAAAAGAACGAAAGAACTGATTCACTAATCTGGCAATCCGCTCGCAGGCTGATCAAAAGATTCAGTTCTTTGAAAGAGCGAAATCTTTCGCTCTCAGAAGAACTGGTTCTTCCGATGGCTCTTTTGTTCAGCTCGCAGGCAATCCGCTCGCGATCAGAAGATTTCGATCTTTTAAAGAACTGATTTTCTGATCAGCTCGCGAGCGGATTGTCTGCATAGATTCAAAAGATCAGTGAACCAGCTTTTCGCTCTTTTCGTTCCACTTTTCGTGTGCGTCCCGGCGTTAGCCAGCCCGTGTGCTATGTGTGAACTGTGGCAAGTATTTTATTTTTTATTCCCGCGGCTGGGGGATGGTCATGCATAGGAGAGCAGGCAGCCGGCGGCAGCTATTTCCTGGGAGTTCTATTGCAGTGTCGCACGCCGGCTTGCGCATGGGGTGTAAAACATTCATATGGCTCTCGCTTACGGTGTCTGATCAACAAAATCAGCTTCAGCTTTTTGCTTGAAGTAAGGGGTGAGTTACCGCTCTTTAAAAAAGAGCGATAGATCACTCACTCACTTTGAAGAACCAGCTCTTCAGATCAGTTCGTGAGCGGATTGCCCACCTCTACCATCATCACAAAGTCTCCATGCTCCTGGGCTTAGCGGACGACATTGATACTAAGCGTAGAGCCTTTACGGCTCTCAGAAGGGAAGCTGCGAGAATTGGACTCACCATAAACACTGCCAAAACGAAGTACATGGTGGCTGGCAGAGAGCGCGGTGGTTCTGCGGGCTTTGGTGCTGCGGTGGAGATGGATGGGGATACTGTCGAAGTGGTTGATGATTTATTTTATGTCAGGTACTCTCGTGACATGTGACAACGAGGTGCGAGTTGATGAGAGGGATTGCGGCAGCGATAGGGCTTAATACGGATTGCATAGTCTGCTTAGGTCCCGTAGCCTACAGATTCGTAAGAAATTTGCGATCTATAGGACTATGATCCTCCCGATGACGCTCTACGGACATGAATCGTGGACGCGGAAGGAGGCCGATCGACTTGGGGTCTTCGAACGCAAAATCTTGCGATCAAAAATCGGAAGCAAACTAGAAAATAGGCTATTGCTTGCTATGGCGAATCACGAGTTGTACGAAGTACACAAACACGCTGATATTGTAAAACTGATGAAACACGGCAGGTTACAGTGGGCTGGTCACGTCGTACGGATGGTGGATGAGCGACCGGCAAAGGTACTATTTAGCAGAGAACCGGATAGAGGCCGATGACTTCAAGGCAGACCTCGAACGCATTGGATGTGTGCTGTCGACGAGGATGCCAGAGCAGCGGGTGTAAGGAGAGAGTAGAGAGGAGCAGCCCAAGACCGAGTTTTCTGGAGGTGTATTCTGGATTCGTAATTTTTAATTATGTGTTGAGACAAAATTAAACGTAAAGCATTTAAAAACCAATGTTTCATAAGCAACGATACTTTTAGATAAACTCTAGGACGTGAACGATTTGCCTTTTGAGTTGGAACGTATCTAATATCCGAGACATCATGCATTTGCAAAATATTATCAAATTACAAGATTAATCTGGTGGAATCAATTTAGACTATTTAAAATAGTTAAGAACAATCGAGCCACAAGTAAGGACGGATTACTGGCAAAGCTCTATATACACGACAAAGTGACACTAGCAACGGCATTTTACTGTGTAATTTCCAGGTTCCAGGAAGACTAGAAGAGTTGGACTAGAAATAAATGCGTCGGAAACCAAGTGCCAACAATAACACAAGTAAGGAGCTCCAACGACGTATTCAAGCCGGAAATCGGGTCTATATTGGCCTGCGCAGGACACTTCGAACCAGGAGCATACGGTGCCGCACAAGACTGACTATGTACAAAACCCTAATTAGGCCAGTAGTTCTCAATGGACATGAAACCGTGACGCCGCTCCCAAAGGATATACGCGCATTGGCCGTATTTGAACGAAAAGTGTTGCGGGCAATATTTGGTGGAAATCATACCGAAAGCGGAGAATGGCGCAGGCGTATGAATCACGAGCTACGGGTACTACTTGCAGAGATTTCTATTATGCACCTAACGAAGGTCGGGAAGCTGCGTCCAGCCGCACATGTTGCGAAGATGTCGAACGAGTGCGATAAAATTGGTTCTCTTCAAGGACCCACCGGCATCAGAAACAGGGTGGCCCAACGTGCTAGGAGGCTTGATCAGGTTGAAGCGGATCTGTGAGTGTCGAGACGGTTAGGAAATTGACGAAGAGTAGCCCAAGACCGGAAAGAGTGAAGGAAAATTCTTGAAGTGAGTAAGCAGTAAAATCAATTATCCCTCTAGTGCCCAGTGCCGCCTTTAGACACGCTTCAGTTGAACCCCTAAAAAGCTTTAATAAATACTCATGAAATTTTAAAACAGGTCCGAGGTCCGTCTGAAAAATAACTTAAGCACTAAAGGGTTAAACAAAGAAAAACAAGGTGACGAAAATTGCCGGGTTAGCAACACCAATATAAAAAAGCTGAATTTCGTGAATAAAGAACTGGCCTAGAATATTACTTTTAATCCGCAGTTTATTTATACTTATTTTACATTGTTCTGATATAATCGAACAGTTTCTAACACACATATAAAACTTTATGATTGATTTTATCACTGAAATATCATTCTCGAAAAAACGTTCCTAGTTGTTTTCTATGTGTTTGAACCAGTTCTCTGTGAAAAAATTACTGAAACTTTACTTTATTTTAGTTTCATATTTCAGCATAAAAAACATTCAATATTTAGCAAGAAATGCATGAATATTAGTAATGCAAATATATTCGAACATAATCGGTGGAGGTTAAGATAAATCCCTCGTACCACAAGAGCTCTTTCTCACAGAGAAATAAATGTAAACAATGTTGACTTTCTTTCTAACAAAATTGCAAAATATTTGACTTTCACTTAAAAACATGTGTCACATGAGCTAAAACTATGAACTTTCATATAAATGCAAATAAAGGAACCGGCAGTGTAAGTTGCTAGTGATTTTTGTGTAAAGCTGTACCCGGATGGCTCCATTCCGAAAAAACGGACTTCGAAGGTTCCGGTCCGATGTGGAACACTTGAAGTCCTTTTTGAAATCCAAAATGGCTACATACGGTTTCTAGAAAACAGCCTGATACCATCCAATATATGTATTTCCGGAACCACGATGATGCCCAGAGACCGGAACTCAACTTTAGATACCATTTTTAATTTCAAGATGTCAACTTCCGGTTTCCAAAAATCAACTCGAAATTAACAACTACTATTCGATACATAAATCTTTTAAAAATCTATTCGGTAATCTCAGATTTTTGGAAAACGGTCTAAAAAGGCCAAACACCTCTCAATATGGATACTTCTACACCGTGTGTTCTAATAGTATTTATTGTTACATGGTTTGTTGTGAGACTTTGATTATTTAAAATGATAATTATGTTATAAGATGTTGTGCCGACGAATTATTTAACTTACAGTTCGGTTTCTAAGCACCGGGCACGTTTTTTCTCCTCTGGTACTTTTCTGGCTGGCACTAGAGTCCGTAAATTGATATCAACTGGCGCCCTATAGTTTTCTACTAGTGAACTGTATCACTATAGTCTGTAGATTTGACTTATTCAGTCAACACTTAAAAACGAAATGAACACTTAGGAATGAACTGAATCGAACTGAACTGAAGATTACATCTTTCATTAAGAATGCCGAAATAAATACTTATCATCATCAATATTCAAAACAAGAAAGCAATCCTTGTACATAACGCTATGTACTTGCCAACACATACATTATTCAAATGCATCTCCTGATAACCAAAGCTGAAAAACATGCGCGAACAAAACATGCGTACGCGTGGTCGTACGCTTACGAATGTGATGCAAACGCAGGAGTGTCAAAGTTATTTGCGAAGCTTCACATAGAGTATGGCACGGCTCAGGCAGGTTTTTGCTTAAGACTGCTGCAAAAAACTTGCCTGAGAGGACCACTGCCGAAGACGTTCGATACCCTATCTATTATCGCAACTTTTCGTTTCCTATTCTCCGCTTCAAACGTATATAGGTCGATGTCACAACTGATGATGATGATGATGAAGATGGTTCTACCTCATACACCTACATCGGTTTGAGCTGGACGATATATCCATATAAAATATTTTTGAAAACATACAATGTAACAGAGCGTTTCTAACCCGAAAATTATTTTGATTTAATTAGGAGTTGAACCTAATATTTAAGAGCGTTCACTAATCAGCAATGGTTCTAGATAATGATCTAGAACTACGAGAGAGCTCCTACAATATTTCTTGATAACGATCTCGGCAACTCACAGGCAAACTCAAGCCTTTTCAGTTATCGCTCCAACTCTTATTTTGAACCGAAAAGACTATTAAAATTTTAAAAACCTAATATGATTTCGAATATAATATTCTCTTTTTCCCTTTTTTTATTTTACTTGTATGATGCAGTGACGTAAACAACAATTTTTTCTGAGGCGAAAAGGGGTAAAATTTTGAAAAGCAAAAAGACAAATAAATTGAACATTGATAATTTTTACTTAATTCGAACCTGGCCCAAACATGCCAGAAGTGACATTAATGGTAACATAATTTCAGAAGGGATGGTAAAGGTAAGATTTCTAAATAAAAATTAAAAACAAACACCAAAACAATAAAATTCCGGATAATCGAGTCCGACCTGTACTTAGCTGCGAAAGACAAAATTTACTTATGAAAACTTGCAAAAATCGTTGTAAAGTTATCATGTCAATAATTTATTGAATCTGCTATTTTTTGCTCTCACGTAGTTGACGAGGAGTCAGGATTTTTGAAATGAATGATCTCCTGATCATTAGAACTTCATGATGCTCAGCGTTGATCAACTGAACTGGAAACTCCTTCGTCAAGTTTCTTTGTGTCAACTGAATATGTTCTTAATTCAACTATTTCATATTAATTTCATTATTTTTTAACTGCTCAACTGATTTAGCGAGTAGCGAGCGTTTGAAGATTTTTAATATAAGTTTTACACAATAGCACTTGGGGAAATTGTCAACAGGCCATGCTAAGTTCTAGCGATGTTCAAAATTGATTACAGTTAATATCATGTTGGTATGAGCTAGTCGGCGTTCTAGGAAATTCCCAAATTTTTAGACTGTCGGGGTTTGTCATTATTAGATTTCTGTCTGACGCTTGGTTTTTCAAACAAACATTACATATGTTATCTTTCCAATAAATTTTCTTAAATAAAAACATAATTTACGCTTTTATAAATTATTAGGATATTAGGATAAATTATATAAATTAAAGAACAAAAGATATATTTAATAAAGTTTAATTGAATAGCTCTCTAAAGTATAGCGAAGCTTTAAAATGTGAAAAATTTGGAAAAATAAAAATAACTTTCTAGCAAGCTGTACTCCGATTGGTTACATTTTTATTTTGGTTTGCTACAAACCACTCTAATGAAAAACAAGTTTAAGATTTATATTAAAATAATGTACATCTGGATTGAAACGAGTTTTGCAAATGATTAGTAGCCAGTTTTAGAATATTCCATATCAAGCCCTCGAAATACGCACATTCATAGAAATACGAATGAAGAAACCTGTAAGTCTGCTGCTTGTGATTTAAATCAAAATTGATTTTTAACCGGACTTTTTCGGATTTCGAAAACATTATCCGGTCCAGATAGCTCCGTTCTGGTCCGGTCCGAGATTAAATCGGACATTGAAGCCGGAAAAACTTCGGACCGGACTCTCTGGAATCCAGATCCGACGTCGAACATAACTATTAATATACAGTCAGGTTTTTACGCGTTTTTTCAACGCGGGAACCAAAAACTTCTGAGTATTTATTGAGTAAAAGACTTGGTCAAAAAAAACCCTCAGCCCTCCGAAAGATCCGAAATCAGAAAGGACGATTTTGAATACTGGTCGTAGAGCGTCTCGGGTTTGTTCTAAAACTTTTTTTGGTGGTTAACTTTACGCGGATTTTTTAATTAACGCATTTTTTTACGCGGATTCGTTACTGACTTTTACTCTACTGTCTGTATACCGGAAAAGCCTAGTAGCAAGAGACCCTGTGACTATGGTCCCAGGATCGGCTAACTGTGCGGACAACTTTCACCTTGTTATTCGGGCTATTGTAGTATAGAATTTGTATTTAATTTCAAGTGGAAAAGCAAACAATTATGACGTTAATTAGTTAATTAAAAAGATTATTTTAAGCGGGAATAGTTCTATTTTTATTAATTAATTCTATTGTGAGTGTGTATGTGTGTGGGTGGGGGGGATGGCTGATGATCGGTACGTACCGCTGCTTAAGTTGACGCTACCGCTGCTGTGGCGTGATGCTCCGCTTCGATGCTGCTGTTGTTAACGACGGAGGGGTGAGGAAAAAAACGCTGGCTATGCTTTCTCTTCTGGTCTTCCCTCGTTGACGAATATCAGCAGGCCCAGGACGATACCAGAGTGGCCGTGCCGAGAGGGGTAGGTCCTCCTTTGAGCTTATGGCTCAATGCCAGAGGACGATCGCTGGTCCTTTACGGGTTAGGCGTAGCGGGCATCAAGGGTAGGGATGTAACGGTTATCCGCATCCGCATCCGCAAATGCGGAACATCCGCATGAAAATTGACATCCGCATCAACATCTGCATCCGTAATCACATATCCGCATCCGCATCCGCATCATACCATCCCAATATTGAAAAAAAAAATATCGCTTCATAAAATATTGCAGAAAATTTGCCTTGGTATATTACTGCTCGCCCAAATAGCTTTTGCACTGGGGAGGGGCATGGTTATGTGTAAAAAGCAAAATATAACACAAGGGATGTTACGGATATCCGCATCCGCATGAAAATTTACATCCGCATCAACATCTGCATCCGTAATCACATATCCGCATCCGCATCCGCATCTGCAGATGTCTGAAAAATCACATCCGTAACATCCCTGGTGCTATGCAACAATAGCCATAGCCTACTATGCAAAAAATAAAATTTCCAACTTTTTTGTTTCTGCATGAAATTAAAAGTTGTTTTTGGCAAAGTTGTAGATAATTTTATTACAAACAACTTTGCTAACAAGACTTTTGCTCTATATAATGTAGATTTTGAAAGAACTTAAGTTTCGTGTGACTATGTCCGTAAAATCTGTTTTTTGCTTCTAATTTTTTGGTTTGATTTTTTTTATAAACACACTGTTCTAGAGAATTCTAGACCTTATCATGTTTTAAAAATTCCATGAAGACATTATGCTAAAATTCCTTTTGGTTCGAAATATAAAAGCAATATTAACAATAATTTTCCCTATTTTCAACTGTGGATTAGAGAAAAAGGGGGACACCCGGAAGTACACACTCACCGCCATTTCGAAGCTTCAGGTTAGTACAGGTCGGACTCGATTATATACAGACTCGATTATATATTGACTCGATTATATATGATTCGATTATATACAAAATTGTATATAATCGAATCATAAAATAATTTTTTTTTTCAATTTTAAATATAACTTACCTAAAGCAGCAATGTCGTAGAGGGATCGTCCAAAAATACGTAACGCTTGGGGGAGGTAGAGATCTGACGAAACGTCGCAATCAATACTAAAAATTTTGAAGATCTATACAAAGAGCGTTACCTAGAGGAAAGAGGGGGTCGAAAATAGTTTTTACTCACGGTACGTAATTAATGGACGTTCCCTTCAGTCCAATATGACGTAACGCAACATTTTTGACCCAAAACGTTGGTTTTTGAGCCATAATGTTTCAAGTGAAGTGAAGCTGATCTAAAACAGAAATATCGCGAGGGAACGTTTACAAATTATGTAACGCTTAGGAAACGGGAAAGAGTGTTGGGTTTACGGAAAATTTAAACAAAAAGCACGGCAAAGGGGGAAAGGAGATCAACAATAATTATTCTTGCGTTACGTTATAAATAAGCGCTTCCTTATTGATTCATAAAAGTCCGTTCAAATGTTACATAACGCAAGCAGGGCTGAGGAAATTTTTTATGCCTGGTGTGCTGAGTATTGGAAACATGCTAGACAAAGTGGTGAGGGTTTTCCGGAAGTCCAATATTTAAATGCCATTAAAATTTGAATGGACCCTAATATTATTATTTCAATGTTAAGGTTCAGGTGATAGAGATTGACTCTTTTCAAATACTTATTTTTATGAATTTAAAACACTACGCGGCGTGTATTGCAACTTGCACTGCGTGATGTGTAAGAACGACCGTACACGCCGTGTAGTGTTTCTATGCAAATGTGGCACCCGTGCAGCACGGTGTAGTGTTCTTGCCATGGCTGACTGCAATAACATAAAGAGTAACTACGAAATCCATACATACATCAATTTTTGTAAGAAAGGTTTTTTGCGATTTTAAGGGGGTTAGTCAAAAAAATTCTACTTATTTATTTAAAAAAAAAAAACAACAAAAGATGTATGCAATATAAGCAAAATTTATTTTTTTCCTATCCGATTATATATACAACTAGCTGACCCGGCAAACTTCGTCCCGCCTATTTTTGTGTTTAATTTAATAATTTTCAACACTCCAAATTCATTGATTTCTTGCGATTTGTTTATATCGTTTGAAATTATTGGTTTTATCTGAATGACAACATCCTCGTCTTTTGCCTTTAGTACATCACCTCTATTCCGGAAATACTCATATTGGGTGGTATTCAGTTATTTTCGTTGTTTTTCAGAAACTGAAAGTGGTCATCTTCGAATTCAAGATGGTGTCCAGGGTCAATGCTTGGCTTCTATATAATATTTCGATTACGGAAATATTCATATATAGTAGTATTCGGCTGTTTCCCAGAAGTTGCCATATTACAATTTAAAATGGTGTCTGAGGTCAATTTTTAGCTTCATGCATCATTCTGGTTGAAGAAACACTCATATTGGGTGGTATTTGGTCACTTTAGGCTTATTTCAGAAACCGGAAGTCGTCATCCTGGATTTTAAAATGGCATTTGGAGACAATTTCTGGCCCCTGAGCGTCATTCTGGTTTAAGAAACACCCATAATAGGTGTTATTTAGTCATTTTCGGCTGTTTTCCAGGAACCGGAAGTCACCATCTAAGAATTCAAAATGGTGTCTGTGGTCGATTCTAGCTCCTGTGTATCATTCTGGCATCGAAGCATCTCATATTGGATGTAAATCGGCCATTTTGGCAGTTTTTCAGATCATAACAATCCCGGAAATACCCATATTTGGTCATTTGCCGCTGTTTTTCAGAAACCGGAAGTCGCAATCTTGGATTTCAAAATGGCATTTGGAGACAATTTCTGGCCTCTGAGCGTCATTCCGGTTAAAAAAACACCCATATTAGGTGGTATTTGGTCATATCCGGAAGTTTTCCAGTCACCGGAAGTCGCCATTTTACAACTCAAAATCTTGTCGGAGGTCGATTGGTGGTTTCAGTGCATCATCACGATTTCATAATTACCCATATTGGGTGATATTTGGTCATATCCCGCTGTTTTTCAGAAACCGGAAGTCGCCATCTTGGATTTTAAAATGATATTTGGAGACATTTTCCGGATAGAAACCGGACGTTTCCATCTTAAATTTAACAATGGCGTCTGGAGTCGAAAATTTTTCTTGCTTTCAGCAAACTCAACATATCAAATTTGGTTCCATTTGCTTGATCATTTCTCGAGATGTGCAGAAATTTGTGTGGAACCCCTCTTTTCAGAAGAAGGATGGGTGTCGAAACATTATAGACATCTTTGTTACCCCTAAAAATGTTCACCTGGCGAATTTGGTTCCATTTATTTGGTTAGTTCTCGAGATGTGCAGAAATTTGTGTTTCATTTGTTTGGAACCCCTCCCTCACATAAGAGAGAGGGGTGTCGAACCATTATGGACATATTTGTTACCTCTAAAACATTTACAAATTTGGTTCTATTTGGTGGATTGGTTCTCGAGCTGTGCAAAATTTATGTTTCTTTTGTATGGGACCCCTCCCTTTTAAAAGAGGGAGGGGCGTCAAACTGTTATGGATATATTTGATACCGCTAAAAACATCCACTTGCCCGATTTGGTTCCATTTACTTGGTTAGCTTTTAGAGATGTGCATGAATTTGTGTTTCATTTGTATGGAACCCCTCCCTTTTAGTAGAGGGAGGGGTGTCAAATTATTATGGATATATTCGATACCCCTAAAAACATCCACCTGCCAAATTTGGTTCCATTTGCTTAGTTAGTTTTCGAGATGTGCATGAATTTGTGTTTCATTTGTATGGAACCCCTCCCTTACAGAAGAGGGAGGGGTGTTAAACCATTATGGATGATTTTGTTACCCCTAAAAACATCCACCTGCCAAATTTGGTTCCATTTTCTTAGTTAGTTTTCGAGATGTGCATGAATTTGTGTTTCATTTGTATGGGACCCCTCCCTCCCAGAAGAGGGAGGGGTCTCGAACTATCTAAGTCACCTTTATCGGCCCCTAAAACCCCTATATACAAAATTTCACGCCAATCGGTTCAGTAGTTTCCAAGCCTATATGGAACAGACAGACAGACAGACAGACAGACAGAGCTGCATTTTTATATGTATAGATAGTTTGTAGGAAAGATTTTTTACGACTTTGAGGGGGTTAGTCAAAAAAATTCTACTTATTTATTTCAAAAAAAGAACAAAAGATGTATGCAATATAACCAAAAAAAAATTTTTTTTTCTGATTCGATTATATATACATATATTTTTGTAAGAAAGGTTTTTTGCGACTTTAAGGGGGCTAGTCAAAAAAAATCCTACTCAATTATTTAAAAACAACAAAAGATGTATGCAAAATAAACAAAAAAAAAATTTTCGATGCGATTCTATACACATATATTTTTGTAAGAAAGGTTTTTCGCGACTTTAAGGGGGTTAGTCGAAAAAATCCTACTTATTCATTCAAAAACAACAAAATATTTATGCAAAATAAACAAAAAAAAATTTTTTTTCCTGATTCGATTATATACAGGATTCGATTATATATAGTGAAAATTTTTCGGACACTGTATATAATCGAGTCCGACCTGTACTACAAAATGGTGGAAGAGTTACTTGTCCGACTCGTCACAATTTTTAGAAAGAGCGTTAAATATTTTCGTAGTTTTGCGTACTTTTCCTTCAGCGGAACGAAATATCTTCATAGTAATACGGTTTTGGACAGTGTGTGTATGTATATATGATTGCGTATGTAAGTGTGTGTCTCTAAAATCGTATATATGTGAAAAATGAGTGTATGTGTGATTCGTATTCAGATTCTAATTTCTAAATACTGCTAGGATTATCTGGGTGATTGTGTGTGATATCGCAAAAAGCCAAGCAGTGTGTGTATCGTCAGCAAGCGGTTGAGAAAACCAATAAGCAGGAGATATGATATCAGAGAATATGATTATACCTATCAATGAAAATTGCAGCAGGTTATCGGACTAGTTCGTTAGTGAAGTTTTCGGCAGGTTTTCTACAGCATTCTGAATAATGCAAAAAATATAACGATATTCTTACTTATAGATATCTATACTCACATACACAGATATGCCCACACATACGTCCACATATGCAATCATATATACATATACAAAATATCCAAAACCGTGTTACTATGAAGATACCTCGTTCCGCTGAAGGAAGAGTACGCAAAACTACGAAAATGTTTAACGCTCTTTCTCAAAATTGTGACAAGTCGGACGAGTAACTCTTGCACCATTTTGTAGTACTAACCTGAAGCTTCAAAATGGCGGTGAGTGTGTACTTCCGGGCGTCCCCCTTTTTCTCTGTTCCACAGTTGAAAATAGGGTAAATTATTGTTAATATTGCTTTTATCTTTTAAACCAAAAGGAATTTTAACATAGTGTCTTCATGGAATTTTAAAAACATGATAAGGCCTAGAATTCTCTAGAACAGTGTGTTTATAGAAAAAAATCAAACCAAAAAGTTAGAAGCAAAAAACAGATTTTACGGACATAGTCACACGAAACTTAAGTTCTTTCAAAATCTACAGTATATAAAGCAAAAGTCTTGTTAGCAAAGTTGTTTGTAATGAAATTATCTACAACTTTGCCGAAGACAACTTTTAGTTTCATGCAGAAACAAAAAAGTTGGAAATTTTATTTTTTGCATAGTAGGCTATGGCTCTTGTTGCATAGCACCATCATGTGGGCAGTTTGAATACAAACAATTGCTTCGAAGACACTATAGTCCTAAAGTAAAGCACTAAGGCACTACACACGCAAAAGTTGGATGGTGCGTAACCAGTACAAAATTGTGCGTTTTTAGCGCAATTGTTGATGTAATTTGGAATCAGTACAATCATTGCGTGTTGGGCATAACGCAATTAATGCTCTAGCGTTTCTCCAATGTATTTGGCAGCTCCAAATTACTACACTTAAACAGTTTCAACTGGTATCAAGCAGCATTGCAAAGCGAGCAAGAAGCAAAACCTTTCTCCTCCTTTCTGCTTGAGGACGAGACATATGCTACGGTTTTCAAGTCTTTTGCACACACGTTTTCAAGATACTTTTTCTTCTTCATGCATTCCTCTGAGTAGTAGCAAGCACGCACCGACAGTATGAGTGAGACTTACAACACTGGTATGTAGGTACAGCACGGGTGTCTCGCTCATTTCTCGTATATGATACATATTCTGATTTCATTCTATGTCAATGTATTCGCAGTACAACTGTTGCGTTATGCGTTTCACACATTTATTGTGCGATTTCTGTGCAACATTTGTGCGAATCGGGAAAACACAATGATTGTATAAGACTTCAACTTTTGCGTGCAGAATTAAGTTCGCGACATTGCTATTTTAAACCACTGTGCAACGGTTTGATCGTTCGTGAGACCTTTCAAGACAATTTTGAGGTAAAAAAAATTACAACTTGTCAGTTAAATACTGAACAAGACGATTACGTCCCTTAATTGGGTTGTTTAGCTATTCATGAATTTCTGATTTTAATGTATCATCTGAAAGAGGGGAATTTTCTGAGCAAAACCTGTTTTTTTAAAACTTTATATCATTATTCTTCGATTTTTAAATGAAGAATAAAAATTCGCTATAAATCGCTACAATGAAAGTTCGTATATGGGCGAACTGTCATTGTAGCGATTTCCAGCAGTTTTTAATTGTGCTTTAAAAAGTGAAGGACAACGATTGAAAATTTTTGTAAATCACGTCTTGCTTATAAAATGCAGTTCTTTCAGATGAAATAAAAACTGATATAGCTAAACAACCCAATTGAATCGGCTGATAAGCGCCACTCGCATCTACGGCCAATTCGATAGATAACTTCAACGTCAGAAACAATCGTTGAAAGTTCCTTTTCAAATAGTTTAAATTCCGAAGAAATAGTAACCACAATAGGCGGAACTTTTTTCTTTTTCAAAGAATTTACGTTCTGGTATATAGGCTCCCTATACTAAAATTGTCCGAGAGAGAATGCTCTTTTTTTCTCCTCGTAGTGATGCGCGGTTTCTTTTTTCGCCCTGTCATTTCAGGTGAAACTAAAAAAGTTAAAAACAAAATTCAAAAGTAGGTAGTCTTGATAAAGATTGATGTGAAATAACGTTCAGGTAGTTTTTAAAAGACGCACTCTCTCATCATAGGATTTCGTCACAAAGTCAGACCTCCCTCTAGATAATTACGTAGCTTTAAAACGACCCCCCCATGATTTTTTTTAATTTTTGCAAATTGTATTTTTAAAAACATATCTTGACATATAAATAAACAAGAAAAGGCAAGAAAGTAATAAAAATGACCGCAAACAGACAAATCAGTGATAAAAAAGAACAATTAGAAAAAATCCAATTTTTTTTATTTGTTCCCTATTTGTTACGTAGTTTGGCTTGACCCCCTACCCTCCCCTTGTCCCCACGAATTCTACGTCATTTATGGATGTTCCCTTAAATATCCTAGAGTCCGGAAGCAATAGACGGGTGAACTGATTGCAGTGGCGTAGCTATGGTTTGGTGGGCCTGGTGCGGTAACAAAAATGTGGGCCCCCAATGAAAATGGCTGGGCAGTTTTTTCTTCCATAAAAGGAATTGAGAGAATCAAAAAACTTAGATTTTTTACTTATTTATTCCGTTGTCCGCAAAATCAATAATTAGGTATTTAGATACTCACTTTCCGAGCCGTTTGGTTGACAAAATCAGAAATAACAGATTCAAAATCAATGGAATAAGTGATTTCACGTTCGATTTATAAAATGGCAAGGTTTGTTAATCTCAAGTTATTCATCGTTGACCTCAAATAGTTCTTGATCAACTTTAACTTAGAGCCAACTGTTTTTGAGTGCATATAGTCTCGCGTGAACGCAGATTATTTCCCTCGCTCTGGTTCATGTTTTCGTTAGCCACACAGCAATACAGATAGACAGCGTTTTCCAGACTTGGTAAAAGCACCGCTCCGAGCCGCTCGGTGACATCGCCAAATTATAGACACCAAGCACCTCGAGCGTATTATCGTCTTATGTGACATTCGTAGCGAGCACCAGCTCGGCGCAAGAGCTAAAAAAGCTACGAATGCAGTGCGATAATCTTATGTTCGTCACCTGTAGGCACGTTGAGGGTTTTTTCTTTTTCGTTTTGTTTTGATCCGTGAAGAGATATTTGCTGTGTAATGCTTTTCTTAATTTGTTGCGCACCAAGCTGAAGACCAAAGCACCTAGCCTGAGTGCGTGTGGGTTATAGAGCTAGAGCTGCAATCAAGCTCTGCTTGAGATGCTGTGCGTACTTTACCAAGTTTGATTAGGAATTTTGTAATATTTTTTAAATTATAAACTCGTTCTTTTTAATTAAGATTGACGATAATGCTTCTTGAAACGACCGTAAGTATCAAAATAGTGTCTTGATTGTACTTCACTGTATTTTCTGACTGAAGGCTCAAAAATATAAAGCAATTTAAACCTCATATTACAGGAAATATTTACCGAAACGTATGCTTTTTTAAACGAAGCAAACAAATCCAAGTAATTGCAACTGCTGCAGGTAAAAAATTTTCACGGCATGCTCTTTTGAAACTATTGAACAGAACATTATTTTGCTGCTTTATTACATTAAATCTCATTTCATTGAATGCACGACATTTAATTTCAAAAACAACACAAACATATAGTCACCCACTCACCCGCATACGTCGTCAGCGCTCACCCTCTGCACTAGCTATAATGTGTAATATACATAGCAAAGAGAAGCAAAGTACAAGTAGATGGAGATGCCACGAAGCAAAAAAGTAAGCAAAATGATTTGGGGCTACACCATGCGCTCTATGTAACTTTAGAAAAGCACCAACGAAGATATATCCGCTCTGTGGTGCTGGTGGTATTCTTCATTCTTCGCGTGCCGAATCATCGACCGAAGCACCCAACTCAAGTGCGTGATACCTAGCAAGCAAGAGCTCAATTTTTGTTCCGCTTCTAGTGCGGTGCGTGCTTTACTAAGTCTGGTTTTCAGGATTGCAAAAAATCGCTCCTTCGTTGCGTGTTTCCATGTTGCAACGAATGTTTTCCGCGATCGTAAAACATTCAACTTCGGCGTCAGTCGAATCACGAATCATGGTAAAAATGAACATCGGTATCACGTATACTTTGTCCGTGTGGATCACGAGAGCAGAGTGGCGAGTACAAATACATGAGGTTAAGTTCAGATGGGCAGTTAGACCGGTTCGGTGTTCGCAAGATTTTGGGGCCCCCTTGAGTGGCGGGCCTGGTGCGGACCGCACCAACCGCACCCCCCTAGCTACGCTACTGACTGATTGGTAGCACTGCTTGAACCGGTAATCTAAAATGTTTTTTCTAGCAGTCGGGGTTGTAATTGGTGACTGATGAAGGTTGACGTCTGATGGTTTCGTAATGCATGAACAGGGGAGTTGCATGATCTAGCCAGTTATAATTTGTCGGATTAAGCGAAAAGTGTATAAAGCATCACGAAGCGGTGGTATAAAATAAGGAACTCGTGTAACCAAACGAACAATAACATTCAGAAAACATCATATGATTAGGAAAATACAAACTTTCTTCAACATTTTTGTAACGTGAGAACGGCGTGCAGCCAAATCGAACCTAACGCCAAAAACATTATTTCGTATAATCGGCGTTCAAAGTTCAACTGCCACGTATGTTTCATGCTAGCTGCTACAGAGCGTATTACAAAATTGTCAAATATTTTATCAACAACATATTGATTATGGATAACATCCATTATGTGGTTACAATTTGAAATCTGACGGAACATTTACCAGTTTCATTTACAAAATGCATCCCAGTATAGATAATAAAGACGTAGTCCTACGTCAAAATAAAAACAAACAGAAAAAAAATATTCCGGATAATCAAGTCCCGGATAATCGACTCCCTGGATAACCGAGTCTACGGATAATCGAGCCCGACTTGTACTAGTAACATGTTTTGTTTGTACATACATCATGTAGAAAACCTCATGTAGTTTTCGACGAGTTTTCTACGTAGAATACCTCTGGAAGAATACCTAACCAAAAACGAGTATTCTACGAAAACCTGCGAAGAGATTTTTGTGGTGAATTCCATGAAGAATAAACGAAATTTGAGTTTGAAAATATTATTTATTTTTAATTGTGATGATTATTTTGTGTGAATTGAGAGCTAATTTGACATTTAAAATTGTTGCTTTTAATCTCCATCGATTGAATTTGTTTTTATTGTGTTTCATAAGTTTTCGAATTAGAAATACCTCCCGTTTGCAAAATATTCTAGGGGTTTCTAGCCAGTACAAACAACAAACCCAGGTATGTTTAGTTTTACACATTTAATTTTACCTTTGAAACTTTATATAAATTTGTGAATTAAATTAAGTAGCAACCCATAAAATGAGTAAATTCTTACTTCAAACCTGACCCAAAAAGTGAGTAACAATCACTCAGTTTTTAAAACGCCTTGTTTCTTAATTATGCGTATTTACGGAGTTACTCAGTTTATGAGTTGTTCCACTTATACGAAAACGCGTCAAACTCATTTACTCATTTTAGAGTTTTTTTCCCCGAGGGTATGAGGAATTCTTCCTGCAACCGTTTCTATGCGTTTCAGCAGCGTTTCTATGGAAAACTTGTACGCGAGTGGAAATATTTGAACGATAGCTGATGAATTAAAGAACACATTCGCATGGAATATTGCTAGTGAGTGAAAATTTCCATGCTTGATCCTAGCCACTAATTTTTTTCAGGGACTCCAATGAGTTGTCGAACAATTGCGTGTAGTGAGGAGTTCTGAATTCGAATTTTCTCTTGTAGTTAATTATAATGAACCTGGAAAGTTATAAAAAAAAACCAGCCGAGAAAAACCGAGTGTTTTATTTCTTCCATTGTGAACAGAAAAAATACGTACACTAACACGGTAAGCTTCCGAAAAGACGATTGTATAGCAAATACTTCAAAAGTTTTATTGTAGTTAAAAAGAGCAAAAAGCCAAGGAGTGTAATCTCCCGGCCAATTTTAAAATTTAACAGTTACGAATTCCACATAAGAATAGTCATTTTCCTATATTATGTACTATACTAACTCTGAATCTATTATTTCGTTATAGCTATGAGAATCATCAATGTTAAAATTTTACAGTTACGAGTTCTACATACGAATATTCATTTTCCTATATTATGTAGTATACTAACCCTGTGTATGTTATTTCGCTATAGCTATGAGAATCATCAGTGTCTAAATTTTACAGTTACGAATTCCATGTACCAATAGTCATTTTCCTATTTTTTTGTCTATGCTAACACTGTATCTATTATTTCGTTAAAGCTATGAGAAACATCCCCACTAAAATATAACGCTTCAATCTGGGTTAACATGTATTCCTTCCATCCATACAAACTTTCTTCATTCCTATATCTCCAGGTTCATTGACTCTGGAGGTTCAAGATTAGAATCTGTCCCGAGAAAAGAAAGGCAAATTTTGACCGCTATGCATAAAGAAATGATCTGACCGAAAGTATCCGGTTTTTTTAATTTTTTTTTTCTTGAAATCGTTGCTTGCAATTTTATGCAAATTTAAACCGATCGTCTTCACGAGCTGTAGATCCTATTAACTGCTTCCAAGCGCTTTCAGCGGTATTCAAACATCGCAACGGACACCGGAGCGGTCCTTCTCGACAGTTATTCTAAAGCAAAAATTTATTGATTCAAATTTTACCCAAAGTTCCAGTGTTATCTTGTTCGTTCGAGAGGTGTAGTGATCACTAAAATTCGGCTAGTTGGTTTTGGTCAAAGGCCATGAAGCAACGAATGTTTTTTTAGTTTCTATAACAAAAGTAAACTACAAAAAATATTTCCTTGCCTTTTAATATCTACCTAAATTGTACAAAAAGGTGTAAAATATATTGCATAGCTTCAAAGTGCTACGAGAAACGCCGTGTCCCGCCAATAGGTGATCAAGAACAGGTTTTACTGATTCCGCATACGTTATTTTTCACCGGTAAAATCCTGCCAGTTGATTTGTGTCGTTCCCCGTTAATCTGGAATATCGTGGACTCCCTAATTGGAAATATCTATTATCAAAAATTTACAAATCCTCCTAGAAGTTCAGTATATTCTTCTTTCCCTTTAGAGTACAGTATTCAGTTGGAAAGTTGTTTGATATTTTCATGTTTGAAATAGTAATTTTTAACGAACTGTGGTGAAATATCAAACAGAGCTGTTATTGTCATCAAAATTTGTTGTATTTCGGTAAGTGATTTTGAATCTTTTCTTAAATAACCGCAAGCGAAAGAGCGATCGCACAAAAAAGTGCTATAAATTTTATTGGTAGATAGTTTGTGCCGCACGATATTAATTCCGTTGCTGGCTTTCCTCGATGTTTCATTTATAATTGTCATCATTAGAATAGAGGTTAAAATTATTCCATCCTGCGCTCATTAGCTATTAGCAAATTTATCAATATTCCGATATTTTTGCGATTTTTAATGGTTTTCAACAGTCGCAATAATTTTGCTGATAAGGTTTTTTTATGTTATACCTTATATCCAAAATGCAAAAAAAGTGCTAAATAATTGTATCAATACTCAACGATGTTAAATTATGTTTAAGTTAAATTTTTCAGATACTTGATTTGGTTCATGAAATTTGCGAGCAACTTGCAGTACCAAGTAAACAAAGGTAAATAAATCACCAGAATAATTCAGATTCACTCCCAGCAGGTTTCGTGACATCTCGCATCCGTTCGGTGGGCAGATTGCATAGCATAGTGACTGTACCACACAGTGGTCTCCTAAGAGTTCCAGCCCGCTTTGTCACAGCAGGTCGCAACCACCGCATACAAACAGCGCAGCTCGCACGGGCTCTCGCGAAGTGGCCGTGCAGCATCGCGATCGCCGTGGGTATCTATATAAGTGAGCCCGACACAACTCAAATGTTTAGTTGAACGAAACATATTGTGCAGTTCGGAGGTGTGCCCAGCTTTGACCAAAAAATCGCAGACTGCAGAGTGCATTTGCGGTGATAGAGGATAGTCGGTATCATTTTTGTGTTTGTAACGTTTGTTAACGTTGTGTGTCCGAAGAAGTGACCAAGTGAACAGTTCGAGGGTACCCAAATCGAATAAACTTGATCTTAAGGAAGCCGATCGGAAGAAGGAAAACTGGTCCTGTTGGTAGCGTCTTCGCTGCGGTTCATTTACAAGCGTTGAAACGGTGATCTCGCTTCGGTAAGGACATTTGCATTTATTCGTTTTTGAAATCTAGTTCTTTTGGAATTTAAAACTTGTTTGGTTAGCGCAATCAAAATTTAAATTGAAACCGTGCTGCAGCGTTTTTCTTCTATTGGTGATAGCGTTATAGTTATTATAAATTCAATCATTTTTAGCAAGAAATAGTTGGGCTATAAATACTCAAACGGAAACATACGATACTGAAACAATTAGTAATAACTGCATGTATGGTTGATGTCACTAAAGCTAGATATAACTTTTAAAAACCTGTTTTATTTCACCCTGAAACGTATTTGAGCGTTTGAATTATTAATTCTTAAATAATATAGGCTACGAATTGACATAGCAACTTAAAAGCAATATGTGGAAAGCACACATTTACCGCTTGTTGGAAAGGATTTTTTGCAATTGGAATGTTATAATCAAAACTAGTATCACAATGTGTATGAACTCAGCTTAGCAAAGTTGGATGGCATTATATTCTAGAAAGAGTTCGTCCTCAAGTCACTGTTTAAAATACAGGTGAAAGGCAATGTTTGCAATCTGCACGTAAAAGTATTCTTTTCTCCACCGGTGAAATCTACCACTCGAAAGTATGTCACAATCTACTTCCACACAAGTTTCGTCAATCAAAACGATTGACTCGAACGAAGCATTATGATACTTTTTCTAAAGTCTGAAACCCCGTTCTCTTTTTTAGCTATCTTGGTTATTTCAATATCTGTAAAATGTAGAGAAAACATCAACCAATCATTCAGAGTTTGTGTCTATCTATCAGGACACGTTTCTTTAACCTATAAATAAGATTATTTTCGGTTTGTGTCTTTATTTGTAGAAGATTTTTTGACTAATAAATAGTGATAGCAATATAATATGCCTCTTAAATCGTTTTATCCATAAAGAAACTGTAAAGCAATTTTCTGTTAAAATATATTAAAACATTTAGATAAAGACTTTCGTTATTTGGCTTCCATAGATAATAATGAGTAGTAGACATCATTCTGTGAAATCACTAATTCGCTGATTAGTGATGCTACTTTTCAGTTATTGAATTTGCCATCTCTCTAGTTTTAAAACGCAAATTTTCAACAATTTAGTTTTTGGTTTCATTTGGTTTTCTCTCTTTGCTAGGCGAGTAAACCTGCATACCTTATACCTTTTTTATCGAAATGTGTTATTGAAAATGAACGTCTTCGATGCTTAATCACTGTTTCACTTAAAGAATTCAATGATTCTATTCCGTTAAGTTTGTTCACACAAATATCGCTTTTTGACGCTATACACACTCGACTGATTTGATGCAATTCTGTTTATGACTAAGTATCAAGGCTGAATCGAAATACAATTTTAGCCCGGAAAAGCAAACTGCATTTTTTGGCACAAAAATGCTATACGCTGTACAAAGCTAAACGGATTCCGTGGGAAATTAATGCACGTGAAATCCCTGAATATTGACAGGAAATCGCAATAGCTATTTATTCCTTTTGTAATACAAAGAAGCATTTTTTTATTTAGGTTAAATTATGCTAATATCTCAAAAAACTTATATATTGTAGAGTCTGCAGTAGGATCATGTGTCGTAGCGTGACCGGGTAACACCCGGGGCGGAAATATTGGATGTCACCCCTTTCCCTCTGAATGTCACCCTCACCAGATTGCAGTGATATCATTTTGTAATCAAAAAGAGTGAGAGTTTTCAATTGCAGTAAATCAACCTATTTTTGAAAAACTGGTTGAGATTCTACTCTTAGGAGCAAGTTTACATAATTTTCGAAAGTTCCATCGCGACCTCCTCGTAATTGATAATTATTCTCACGGATGTCACCACCCCCTAGAGGGTGACACCCGGGGCGGTCCGCCCCCTCCGTGCCCCACGCTACGCCAGTGGTAGGATCTTTTAAAAATAGTTGTTAAATCAGTGAGCTTTGATGGAAAAACCAATGAATGAATGATGGTTGTTGGATTCCTGTTTCCTTGTTAAAATCAAAGCTGTTCTAAATAAGCAATCCATTTTTATTCATCCTCTTCAGGGAAAACAATGCCTCGTTCCACATGATTTTCATTCAAACTTTCTAACTTGTAGTTACTGTGAACTGTCGACAACAGATTTAAACAACGCACAGTATATGAGTTTCAGAAAGTAGAGTGAAACCACAGACAAAGACACACCACGAGATTTGTCGCACAAGTTAGTCGGAACCACAATTTTCTTAGAATTTTGTATGCAGTGGTACGTCTGTTTGTCTGTGGTAAAACTACTTTGGACCACCTGTCAGATTATCTTAATTTATATGAAAACTCGATGGCTTTCTAGGAAACTTCCAGCGCTTCCAGCGTTAATTTGCTTCGAAATCACGAGTCACAATTAATTCCAATTTATTGCAGGGATCATTCAAATAATACATAACGCGCTCAGGGGTGGGGGGTATACAGCAAAGAGTTACTTTTTTTGTGGCAAACATGTAGAATTGCGTTACGTGGGGGTGGATGGGTATTGAAAATTTCCAAATTTTGCGTTATGTAATATTTGAATGGTTCCTAAAGAGAATAAACAGTTTTTCGTCAGGGTGCTCCACCGAAGAAAGTGGTCCATTCAAGTAAGTTCTACCCTACTATATAAACAAAATAAATTTACACTTAGCGATTAGTAAATATTTCACTTTAGCGGGCAAGCACCAGCAACAGAAAAGAAAGCAATATCTTTAATAATAATTTGCATGCAAGTTAAAACGTTTTGTAGCTTACATGCAAACGAGTGCTGAAAAATAACATATTATAACTATAGTTAATCGTTTGGCTTGCATTTCGACGATCTGCCTGACGTGAAAATTTTGGCATCGCTGTATTTTGAATGAATGTGGAACTGACGCATGCTAGTGTGTATCCTGGCGTTTCGAATGTAACTCGAACGCACAGGCAGGATCATTATGTCTTCGTAGCGATGTAATCACCACCACTTTCATAACAAGCTTCCACTTTTGATAGATGGACTGCGCTGTTTGATTTGATGCTCGTCATTCGTATGGGATTGATCCAGAGATGCCAGTCTTCTTGACATGATGTTTCTGGCTAAACGTAGCTTTGTTTGCCTGCTCGTTTTTCGGCTAAATAATCGGTGATAGCACCGTCGCAAAAACGAACACGACTAGTTTGTCTGAAGGAAGTCATCTAGGTATTGGTTTTCAGGTGTTTCACAGTTCAACAGTTTACAAAAACATATATCACAAACTAGCTCCAGCTCATTAAAGGAGCTTTCACACAGATACACTGGAAATTGTTATATAGTTAAGTCAACACTCAAAAGTCCTTGTTACTATCAAAGTTCTGCAGGAGTGGATTAGCTGACTGACCGCTTGAAAGGTTTAGGTTTGCCCGAAGACGTTAGGTTTCATTATCAAGAACTATAGTTATCTACAGAAAATTTTAATGGGCCAGAAAAAGGAGCCCCATAACCAGATTTATTTGTGTGTCACTGATTTAACGTAACGTACAGAGTATGTATACTCATTTGTAAGTTTAAAGCGTATTTTAATCAAACTGATGATATATTTCTAATTTTCTGTAGGTTCCAGCTCAAAAACGGCTATTAAGAATCGAATAGATTACGAAAAGAACCAAATTAAAGAGTCCCCTATCTGTCAATTTTGATTATGAATCCGACTCATCAAATTAACACCGTGGCATCAAATTAACACCGTAAGCTTTGATAAAGCTTTGCAGCATTATTTTCACTTTTGTGCACATAACATATTTTTACAATACCACAAGTGTGCAGATTCGTTTCCAAAAACCGGTTCATATATGGCAACCCTGGTTCCTTATCTGGCCCAGGGGCCTATAAACGTCAACATTTTGCCTACCAATCATAAATTCATCACGGTGGTAATAGGTATTTCATTTCAAATGCTTACAAAACTTATCTTATTCATTGAAAGTGCACATTGTACTGAAAATAAATGTTGAGCTCTTGTTTGTTCGCATCTAAAACGACATTTACTCGAAATAAGTCTACCGACAAAATGGGACGTTCACTCTATATCACTTGTTTTACCCAAGCAGCACTTGCAACATGTTTTCAAATGAGTCTACTCAATATTTGTTGTTTTAAAACGTTTTTAACGGTGCAAGAAACTTTTCCGGTTACTCTAAAGAAATTTAAAAGAATTGAGCAACATTTTGTTATTTACGTGTATCATTCTCGTAACTGAACACTAGAAATTGCTCAATAGTTTTCTGCAATCTATTTCCAACTGCATATTTCATGATGCTTTTAAATAACGATAATATCACATGATGTTGCATATTATTGTTTTACAAATGTTTCCTTCTTACGAAAGCAAACTAGTGATGAAAATGTATAGCAACATCTTTTTAAAGCATATATTTGCTAAAATTACCACACAGTAAACAGTCATCTTCAATATAAATAAACGATGAATGATTATTATTGGAAATATGGTTTTGTTATTTCATATTTCGCACCATTAACACTTTATATCCACTGAGCAAGGTTTTCTGAAATATCGTTTCCCAAAACATTGTTTATAATTTGGCGAGTTTGAATCATAATATTTCTTTTACAACACTTTATAAAAGGCGCGTGAATAATTACGAAGTAAAAACATTTTTTGCACGGTAAATTTTGAATCGCAGGTACAATACCTATCAAGAGCGTAAGTGGATAAAAAATTCGATATATTTGAGGTTTTTATAATGTATGTAGTTATATGAAACGTCGCGACACCATTACCGAAAAGTAATGAGAGTAAAGGTAAACAAACTAAATTTTATTTCTCCTCTCTTTTCTTCCTATACTGCAGCGGCAATCGATGCAGATGATGATTTCACACAGCACTGTTAGTTGCATATAGGCTCCACCTCTTGCGCTTTTTCGGTTATTTACAAGTTGAATAAAAGTAACGGATGCGAATTGTTACAATCTTTGAATGCTGCATTGAGAGTTGCATTTGCTTCATTGCAACAATGTGTGCTGCTTGGGTAGGGCAAACCAACCAAAAAGTGGGTACCAGAAACGCTGGTACCAGAATCAATGAGTGGTAGATGGAAAAAGTATGGAGTTTGACAGCCACAAGAGCCCCCTGATCTGGCCTGATGGAAAATTGACATTATTGAAAAATCATATTTAGACTGATACAAATTTTGAATAGTCCATAAAGTCCATGGTTATCAAAGTTAGCTAAGGGGAGGGCAAAAAATAAATAACACTGAGAAGAAAAAAAAGAATAGCTTTCATAAAACATTGTATGCAAGTTACGACGTTTGTAACATGCATGCAAAAGTGTGTTAAAAAATATCACATTATTATGATTATTATTCATTTGGCTTGCCTTTTGATGACACTTTCACTGTCACTGGACTTGTTTTTTGCTAAATCAAGCATATACGCTGTCGAAAAGTCAATAATATAACCAACGGCTTGAAGTTTTTTTCTTGCCCTTCCAGTTTTCAACATTTTTGAAGGGGGGGGGGGGGGTGACATAAAATGAAAATGAAATTTGTATCGGCCTTAATACTGTTGTGCGCACCTTCCTGTTACGTTCGTAGTCTGCGCACTTGTATATGTGGGGATGAAATGGCATGTTACACTGCAGCTGTACTTCACGCTGCTACGAAAAGCGATATCGACTGATTTGGCAACACTGAACAGGAGCGAAGAGCATGTCAGCTGGCTTCTCTTCGCGGCCATTGTTGTTTGGGTCTCAGCACCTTGGGATTCGTCAAAATGGGGGTTCTGTCAAACTATAGGTAATAGGATTACGGTGTCAGGGGGGTGGCTGTGCGGGTTTACTTTTGATATGCGGGGGTCTACTTTGGACACTTCAGGTTTGTCATGTTTAAAGGGTTGTATACCTTTTTACCTTTTTTATTGTATAAAAGTAGTAAGTTTTAAAAGTTCAGTTATTCAACAACAACAAACAAGTTTGTTCATAAAAAAAAAAACAATTATTTGGGGAGTAATGGCCGTTTGCCCGAAACGCTTATTTTTGACAAAGGTTTGCGGTGTTTACGATAGTGACACAGCAGACAACTGAAATCGAAAAACTCATATCATTTCATTAGTTTAGACGTGTGCCGGGTATCTGAACGATCGTTTTATTTTCAGTGCAAACTTTTCCCGAAAAAACATGTTTTGAGTGCTGAAAATTGCATTATTTCTTTTTCGGTAAAGTTAAACTTCGTATATCAATAATCAATCGTTCAACGACCGGAGAATTTAATCAGGAACTTAAAAATAAGGATGAAGAGAATAGGTTCAGTAGTTTCACCGCAATCGTAAACACGGCAGTCATTTTTTGAGTAATACCATTCCGCGATAAACGCGCATAAAGTTTCAAGTTTAGCTTACACGACCGTGGCGAGGCGCGCTGCAAATCTTTCTAACTTTCTCCCTCTTGCTCAAATCTTCATGAAAATTTGTAAAAATGTTATCAAGATAAAAAAAATCAAAAAAATTGTAAAAATATTGAAGGCGGTCAATTTTTTGTCAGCCATATTGCGAGGTTATGTTTGTGTTTGGCACGAACCTATCGAAAGACCAATGAATTTCGGAAATATACTGTAGTTTCAGACGTACATTCGAGGACCACGTTTTGAACAGAAATTTATTTTAGTTCAGTAATTGAGTAAAAATGCATTTTTGTACAGAATTATATCGACTTTTTTATTCATGAATGTTGCAAACATATTTGCGTTATATATAAGTAAAAATCATGTAATTCCATTCACTGTAATATAAGTTAAAATTACATTAGCTTAAAAACTTGGTGAGTGTCAAAAAAAGCCCCTCACAATGGTGTCTTCTTAATTTTAGACATACTTTCGAAAATTAATTATGCGTCTATTAACAACCAAAAGTAGGGTAACGAACGACTTAATCAGTGGCGCCTATTTTAATCAGTCGGAGAAAACGGGCCTCAAACTCCAGAATTTTGTTCAATATCGACAATTGCAATGACGAGAACGAAAACTCCGATTAATTAACTGTCGTACGAATACATAAACGTACGAATATATAAACATCAATCAAAAAATTAACCAAAATTGCAGCCATTCAGGCGCCGGGTGCTGAAGAAAATACCCTGCAAAACAGTTGCAAACTGCCTAAAATAGGATCGGAGTGATTGGATTAGTTTCCCTCGATTGGGAACTTCCATAACAAAATTATTTATTGTTAAAGTTTGCTAAATCATTTTTACAATCTGAAAACGAGTGCTGACAGAGGGAGTGAACAAATTGGTATAGGTACTTATGTTTGTATTTCACCTTACACATTTCGAGTATTTCGTCTCAATACACCGGCCGCTCAATAGGCTGCTTAAAATAGGTTCCCTATCTTACAATATAATGATATTTTTTATTTCGATATTTTTTATTTCGAGAGATGTTTTCGGAATGACAGTTTTGTATAACCTTATTCAAGTGTTGTGATATTGACCTCTATTCCACTGCTGGCAAAAGAGGGCCATTTTGAGTTACATACATAGTTTGTGATTCATCCTCAATTATCAACTCACAGTTCATAACAAAAGTTTCATTGTTCAGTTTAAAGTTTAATGTACTTTCACAATGTTTCTTAGCTTCGTATTTTGGTTTTTCGATAAAATTAACACACGTTCAAAAATTTCTCAATATTCCTTACTGAATCCTAAGATCTCAACGTGGGTTACAAGAAGATACGAATAAAATAAATAGTACCAGCCAAGTTTAGACTTCGAATTGAAACTTGTTTCATCCCCACTGCGCGTATTTTTATTTACGAAAATTCAAAACATACAAATTACAAAATTTTCTCCAGAAAATATTAACCGAGAAATCAAAACAACAGACCAGTGATTGTGTTTGATAATATATAATTGTTTTGACACATTTATTGATATACTTTCTCCTCACCTTTAAGTTGACTCTAAACTAATTATAAAGCATTTAGCGCTGCTAAATCAAATGGAGCATGCTAAATATTGCAAGATTGTGATAATTGAAGCTAACCCAGCTTTAAGCGAATTGCCCTAAATTTCTATTTATATACCAGATAACGGAATCAAAGCTTAATTTTTGTTTTCGAAAAATACGCTGTTAGAAACTCAATCAAAATACTTGAGATGTGTCATGGAAGTATTTTTTTTTTCGATGCACAAAACAGCTCTTCTTATTCTTCTTATTCAGAAATAAAGCCGAGGTAGTTCGTGCTGCTTTGTTTATTTGACACAGAGTTCGCAGCACTGTTAAGTATACATGACAATTGCGGGTTTTGAATACACGACGACTTGCTTTTCAGACCAGCATCGTACCTCGAGACTAGATTGGAGGAGGGACAAAAATGATATGGCCAATGAACTGATTTAACTCAATTAAATTTATCCCCAGTTTTATTCTGGCCTTGCAATTAAAATCTACTGGTCCATACCGTTAAGTTAGAATCAGAATCAAACGATATTCTAGCACAATTATTGTAAAATCACCGACAGTCTACCATTTTTAATTCTATTCGAATGTAGAAATCACCGAACCGATTCTAACATTCAAAGAATTTATCCCCAGTAGATACCAATGAATGGTGTTTTGAACAGCTTTAATTTGCATAGAGTAGTCAAACTGGTTTAACACAGATCACAGTAACCTGCTCATTACTACGTATTGGAAAACTGAGTTCACAATACTCACTAAAAAAACGGAGTAACTTGTTTACTACTGAGCAGCAGCTTAAGATCAAGCAGCAGTTCAAAACAAAATCTTATGAATGAAAGCAAACACAAACGTCTGTTATTTTCCATACAGCATACGAGCCACTCAAAGTCAATCGAGTTCACAATACTCACTAAAAAAACGGAGTAACTTGTTTACTACTGAGCAGCAGCTTAAGATCAAGCAGCAGTTCAAAACAAAATCTTATGAATGAAAGCAAACACAAACGTCTCTTATTTTCCATACAGCATACGAGCCACTCAAAGTCAATCGCATGGCGTTCCCAAATAAACAACATCGTGAATGCAATTTGCAACTGCAACTGAAGTTGCCGCTCTCAGCTGATCAGAAAATTGAATGTTCATAGCACAGGTCTCCGTAATTCGACTGTTTAGGTGGTCATTATTGGGTGAAGTTGTAGGGGCTTGGCTTTACTCTTCACGACTCGGCTTAACAGGCGATCGAGTAAAAAAACAACGTTCATACAGAGACGAAATGTATGTTACGAGTTCTCCGTGCAATACGGCAACAATATGCAATTTGATCCATCGAGTGGAGACCGTTGTTGGAAGTTTCTGTGGCTGTCGTTTAATCGAGCCATCAAGTGAAGGTTTCAGTGAAAATGGGAGCCAATAGATTCTCTACTAACAATTCAGGTTGAAATAAGTAAGTTCGTCATTCACTGACAACTTATTGTTAATGTGATAAATTCGATTAATCCACAAACACTTTGTGATCACTAAAATACGATACGTGCAGTCGGGTAAGGCGTCTAACAAGTCAAGGTCGAACCAAAAGTTTTGAACTCCTGATCGTTTATTTCGAAGCGATCATATGATTAATCGTACCTGCAAGCTGCCGTCGTGGAATCGAATGCAACTGAAAAGTTATTCTTTTCATAAAGGTCACACGTTTTACAAGTCAGTGGTAAGTTATACGTTCCATTAGGTAACAGCAAAACATCTGCTCGGGTGCTTCGAAATTACATCAATTAACGAAGATAAATTGTTCGAACTACTTCAACTACTTTGAACCTAGCAGCAAACATTGGGAATCTTTCGTATGCGAGGAAATTCGCATAAAATTGACTAGTGGTTGGCAACACCCTTTTCAAATCCAGTGAAATTTTGTGGGTGTGAAGATTGTGACTAACTTTGCATACAGTGCTGAGCAGAATAAAGTGGGCACCCAAGGTTTTTTTCTCATGTTTTTTTTCGTGGAAAGTGAAACGTAAATTCATCGCAATCATTTTTAAAATTTCATTCATTATGTTCTTTTTAAGATTAGGATTCAAATTGCACAGGGAAAATAAAGTGTTTTGCTTAGTAAAAATCAAGTGCAATTTCAAAGAAACATTGACAGAATAAAGTATCCACTTCATAAAAGCTTCAAACTAACTTACTTAAACGCAAACTTCTCGATAATTAATAAAGCCTTTTTTAGTCTTCAAAACCTCTTGCAATCGCTTCAGAATGCTCTCTTGGTTTTTAAGTTGTTATACATCGAGTTCTGTAACACATAATGATCTTCAAGGGTCAACTTGAGGAGTAAAACTTTTATACTTCCACGCAGGATGTTGTAGAGTACGAGTCTTCCGTCATGATCCCGTCGATTTCGACCCCACGACACTCCACCCCACGAAAAATACCCCCACACCGAAACGTTGTCTCTTTCGTACTTCACCATACTATGAATGTGGGAAGCTCTGCACCCGATGTACTTTTTCATCTTTTTCGAATAAAAATTTGAAATTTCGACCCATTTATCCACAGCATCGTTTACCAGTACTCTAGCGGCTGATCAGTGTGCTCCTCGACAAATTTAGGCCGTCTGGCTTTATTTGCCTTGCTGATGCTGGGTCGCTTCCGTGCAATCTTGCTCTTGAACTCGAAGGTTTTTTCTTGAAAGATGAAGATTTTTTCTTGGATTTGCCGGATAGTTACCTTTGAGTTTTTCTTCACACCTCTTACAATCTTTTTAGCAGTTCTGGCCTCAATTTTAGGGTTCCTTCCTCTGCCTTCCTTGCAACCGGCCGGTGCGGTTCTCCGTTCTAGATACCTCAAAACACTAATTTTTAGATGTACACGGGAATCGGTTTTGCGTGTCCTCCAGTTTTTTCCGACTTGCGAACCAGGCGCGAACACGTGTACAAATGCTGCAGAGTAGGCAGTTGATCCTCTAAGCGTCAAAATTTTCAAAACGTAAACAGTCGAGGGTCTCTCAATGGAAACGTATCGAAAACATATGATCGATTTATGGAGTTTTTTTTTTTCGGAGCGCCAAATATTTTTTTTGTTAGAAAAACTTTTTAACTATCCAGTGCAATTTGAATAAAACCTTTAAGAAGCAGAATGATAGAAAAGATTTTGAAAATGATAGCAAAGTGTTTTTTTTTTACTTTCCTTAACCATAAAAGATTTTACAAAAATGCTGTTGTATGCACGGGAATGGCATCGCTGTCAGCTACCATACATTTGACGCGTTACCAACATCACTGGCACTGGCACCCGAAAAATGGGCAGTCTACCCTTATCTTATGTTGATTCGGGCAAACCGGCTGAATTATGACTGCAATTATTAATAGCATATCAGACAGTTTTGAGCAATTTCTTAAGGTTTTCACATGGTATGTGGTATTCTAAGTGATATTTAGTACATTAATTGTGTCCCAAAGCAAAGTGAAGCAAACTGTGACAGCAGTAAAAGTACAAACGGTACAGAAATAGATGTTCGTAACGCATGAAGGCTACCATACCATTCCCTTGGTTGTATGCGAATTTGTTTAAAAAATAAGAAATGTGTTCATAATTATCATTTCCAATTCTAATTAAACTTTGCTTAAACTCATAATGTTAGATATCATGTGTCGAAATTTTGTGATAGTGGGATATAAACAAAAAAGTATTTACAAGTTGTACGATTCTATTCAAAAATATGTTACAGAATAATTTAACAAACCGCTTTTAAAATATAATACATTTTGAATTTTTTAATGCTTTTTCCAATAAATCCTATACAAAATTTTTTCTAGAATCGACTCGTTAGCTTAGTATAGTATCTTTACAAAAGTTATACAATATTACAAAAATAGCAGCCTTCCGGACGTTGAAGCTTGGGCTTGTTTTGAAATTGACATTTGAATTTTGTCACCAAGTTTCACAAGGAAGAAAAAATATTCGAAACTTATATGCTTCAGGAGTTTATTTCCGTGTGCGTTCCGAACTTGACACAGCTCCAGTAACTGAAATGTATAAATATTGCAGCAGAATTCAACCATAATTAGATTTCGTTTGACAGCTTCAATTGCTAATTCTTGTAATTCGTGTACCTTTGTTCCGATCACGCCAATGGCGCTATACCAGCTACAATAGAGGCTATCTATTTATCAATCACTTCATAACATGCCGCGTAAATATGATTTTCTTTTGTGTTTAGCGTGATGAGAGGCATTGGTGCCGGCATGACATAACATTGATGATGCTTATGCACGGACAAAAAATTGGGCTTTCGTCGCGTCACATTCAATGGCTCATAATCATAAGCCAGCAGTATGCAATGCAGAAGGTAGTAGAAACGCTGCTTATCTTGCATCGCTTTCGAACCATTTAAAGAAACATTCGCACAGTTGCATCAGCTTGATAAATAAAGGAGGTACCATCGAAACCGAAAGCCACTGCGCATTAAAACGTCATCCGAAATGACCTTCAAGGCCGTTCGGCCTACGGGCGTGTGTATCGCTGCGGTTCATGGATATTTATACGAGTCAATGTGGGAATCTTCTTTTGGTCAAGCCTTTCAAATAGACAAAGGAACTGACAAACGTTTGCCTCGCAGCCAGTCAGAGCCAGACTTTGAACTTCAAAAGGTTGCCCCTAAGTGTGCCTCACTCAGGTAGTTCAGATTCATTCAGTTTCGACCCGTTGATGTAGCGATTAATTTTAATGAATTCGTCTAAGAAAAACTTTTGCCAGGGCGAGATTCTGATGGGAAGTATTAAAATGAGTTAAAACAAAATGATTTATAGCATCCGGATGGGTGGATGTGAACCGTTCCTATTAGTTTGTATTTCAGAACAAACGGTTGAGGGGATTGAAATCAACTGTAGCAAATGTACCAATTTGCACATTATCTCATAAAAATAATGAAACCAGTTATAGGACTACTATAAATCTTACACTTAATTGTAGTGCCTAATTTTCAGACGTAACCGGTTCCATTCTGCTATTAAATTAAAGTTTTTGCTATTTTGTTTTAAAGCTAAATGAAAAATGACGTTTCTTTGAGTAAAGAAATTCATCCAATGTTCATCAAATGATTCCAAAGACAACATCCATCATGGGAATCAGAATTCTATAACCATTTGCATGTTTGTTTTGATTTTTCAAGAAACAAATGAATGGAGAATAATAATCTGTGAAGCTCATGTTTTAGAATATTTATCATGAAGTAAAAATCAACGTCGTTAGAACTCCATTGCAGTTGATTTTTGAGAAAAGTTCAAAGTGTTTGTAAACAGCTTATCAATTCTTCTTTAACGACATGACATAGTGTATTTAATAACTTTTGAGAAATTTAAAACATGGATGACGAGTCTGTCTAAGCTATAACGCTACTTCTGTCAAGCGTAAAATATCGTTATGTGCGTTTGTAGATGAACAAGGAGCAAGATCGTCATACGGGGCAGAATGTTCATATGTTGTTTCTAGGTTTCTGGCAGCAATTTTGGAATTGTTTTAAATTTGAATCATTGGTATTAATTTGAATGTAATTTTATTCAAAATAACTGGAGAAAACAAATTCGCTTTTACACAATGAACAATTGTATCATTCATGCACGCCTCGCGTATAATATTATACCTCACAAGCGCGAAAAATGAGGGTTTTGGCATGCGTATTAAAAAAAGCGATGTTGTTATTTTTTTGCTCCCATGCACTTTCCGTGTTCCTCATGGGCCCTACAACAACTGTGTAAATTTTCAGATCGATCGGTGAAACTATATTTTTGCGCCCAATTTTTAAAGTTTCCATACGATTCCATATGGGAAAATCCACTTATTCAAAACTTATTTTCTAAAGATGTATTAGCTCCTAAAAATGTATCAATACATGATATTTGTAGCATATTTACCTGGGAAAAACTATTCTGAAGACTGTAAGGCGCTAAGATGCTCGTAGATTAAATTATTTCCCTCAAGCTGATTGAATGTCTGACAAACGGCCCACCATTAAGTTTTTCTAGCAATACTGCTGCAGCAGAAATCATATCCTAGAAATGTGGCGACCATTAATGAAGTAAATCACTTGTTCAGAAAGGCTTTCATTCGTTCAACCAGTTCTTCAAATGCTATTAATGGGTTTAGAAAATCCGGTATTGTGCCGTAAACCGTTTGATTATTTTCCAAGAGGATGATTTTGTGACCGATATTTTCAATTATGGACCTTATGCTTCGGATGGCGATGAACCAGATTTTTTTTGGATTCGACGATTAAGGACGGGAGAGCTTATTGCGAGATAACGAAAACGTCGTAGCTGAGGCGTCAAAACCCGCTAACGTGATAAGCGAAAATATCTACAATGATGGATATCCAATGATGGATGGAAGTGCTTTCATAATTTCAACCACGTCAATCCAACCACTACCCAAAGTCGTCACAAATTTTACCCGTCAAGAAGCTACAAAGTTAACAGCGAGTTCGTATATTGCGGCTTTGAAAGTATCACAAGCTAAAAGAGACATTTCGCAGGTAAAGCGGATGAATAAACGATTGACCAGAACAAATACCGAAATAAAACCGGAAACGAATTAAAAAAGGATTCACTATGCGAAGTTTGCGGTTGTTGCTTCAGTTCCTCTCATGACGTCGAATGTTCAATTATGTTCAAATATGTTCAATCTGTAATGTGTGGTTCCATTTATGCAAAAGAGATGTGTGCCCAGGATGCATGCAATGATGTAATATTTGTTGACAAACATTAAAAAAGGTTTCCTAAAGTTAAATTTCGTCAAGTTGTATTATTTCTTCAACCGCACAGTAGTGTAGGGTTGATATTTGTTGACACTTTTGAGTGAAATAGAAAAAAAGCATCCATAAACGTTATTTTTTTACAATCCTTTCAGAGTTCTCCCTTCCCGCTTTTTGCATGGAAGTAAACTGTCAGAACACCTCATTATATTTCATGCGATATAAGCCAGACAACAAAATCAGTTTATCAGCTAACGAAGATTGTCAAGGCATCGGTCAGTGTCAGTGAAAAAGTATTTCGGTGAGGTTCATTTTGGTTGAGTGGACTGTTTGTTTTTCTTTTTCGCTTTGAAGTGAAGATCATTTGGTTGGATTTGTCGTCAAATTTTATACCGTAACCGCGAACGATACGCGCGATCAATTTTATCTGAGTATAACAGCACGTTACTAGGACGAAAATCTAGTGTATCTGAAAGAGTGCTGCGCTCATTGGAAGTGAAAATTGAAAATGATTGGCTGTAATTTTCGAAGGATTTTGCTGGGGAAAATGACTTTAATCAGCACTGGTTTTATGGACCAAAACTTTATTTTTATATGCGGACAAATTCATAGATAATTTTCAAATTGAAAAAGGCTGAAAAATTATGCTGTTTTGGAGTATACATAGTGAAACAGGAAAGGGAAACTTTGTTTCGGTACCTACGATTGTATGATACATTGATACATTGTTTAATGTTTGCTTGAAATCGAAAAATATTAACATGCCCATTATGCCCCATAGTTATGCCCAATTTACCACGTACCGCGACCAGCATCATATTTTTAGTGGCTTAGGAAATTATTTATAAATATGCAAATAACCTTCTTCTATAGTTTCTAATGTAGCAACTCTTGAGTATTATTCTTACTCTATGTAGTAAAGAT
This sequence comes from Wyeomyia smithii, assembly GCF_029784165.1. Lineage (NCBI taxonomy): Eukaryota > Metazoa > Arthropoda > Insecta > Diptera > Culicidae > Wyeomyia > Wyeomyia smithii. The sequence goes on along the minus strand of NC_073696.1, from coordinate 124,999,200 downwards.
GTATTCAGTAGCTTTTTGTTCACTTTGCCCTAACAATTTGCTGAGAAGTTTAAGGTACTCATCTTGCCCCTTGTTCCCCTACTTGTTTCGGAGGAAGAATTAAAAAACTGTCAAATCTGCTTCAAGCTGGGTTAATGTATTCACTGAATAATCATTACATTATACATTACACATAGTTTTTTGTGCAAATTCAAATTTTATTTTAGAAAAGCGCAATACTTGATTAAGACGCTTGTTGTTACTTCATATTTAACGTAAATCAACAATATGGATAATGTTCTTTATGGTAGAGCAGGAACCGCCTGTGTATTGTATTGAGACGAAATACTCGAAATATGTTGGGTGAAATTCAAACAGAAGTATATCAATCTGTTCTCTATCTTTTTCTCTGTCAGAACTTGTAATTCAAATTGTAAAACAAAGTAAGTAAACTCTAACAATAATCAAAGTTACCAATCGAGGGACACTATTCCAATCATCCCGAACCTATTTTAAGCAGTTTCCATATGTTTTGTAGGCGTTTTTTTTCAGCACCCGAAGTGGCTCCTGAATGGCTGCAATATAGGTCGATTTGTTTAGAATGATGTTTGTTCACAAATTTCTGTGTGATTAACGATATTTCTTATATTCGGAAGATAGCTAGACAATCAAAGTTTTCGTTTCCATCATTGGAATTGTCGATATTGATCAAAATTCCGGAGTTTAAGGCTTGTTTTCATCGACTGATTAAAATAGGTTCTACTGCCTAAGTCGTTCCTTATCCTACTAGTATATTAAAATAATATCTATTTTTCAAAAAAAAAAAAAACATTTTTTACAGTTACAAGTGAAGCCATAAAACTGTGGTTGTTATCTATAGTACAATTATACCATCTATAATTTTCAATATGAACTGCTTTAAATTACATATAATTCCAACATAGTTTTTTTTTTTTTTTTCATTTCAGCAATGAAACTTCTTCGGACCGCCATTATAGCTACGGTACTGGTTACGACATTAGCGTTCCCAACCCCTCAAGAAAACTCGGAACTTGACAGCAGTAGTGGATCGCTAGAGGCAGTAAAACCGGCCATCAAGCGAGTAACCAAAGTGGAAGCAGAACCGGTTAAGCAAATCGAAGAAAACAATGAGTCGACTAAAAAGATCGCCGTCGATGTCGCAGTTCCGCTAGTTGAAAAACCGACTCTATTGAAGGTTAAGGAAACCGCAGAGACACCTTCCAAAGTTGTCAAAACGGACGAACTGGAAAAAGCGGATGAAATACCTAAAGAGACAGTGCAAGCTGATGAAAAGAAAATAGAGACCATTCCTGAAGTTCAGGTTGCTGCCGAGAAGGATGATGTTGTGGCGGTTGTGAAAGCGACAATTGAGAATCTACCAGAAACAGACAGCAGTGTAAAACAACCGGAGAAGATTAAAACCAAGGTAGAAGTGGAGCCAACACAAAATAAATTCGAACCTGAAATAACCATTGCTAAGGAGGAAGCTGATGCTCCCACGTCTGTAGATACTAGTTCAAGTGACGTACCAGCCGATGACGAAATCTTAAAACCGGTACCAATAATTTCTTTTACCGAGGCTCTGAAGGAATACGAAACCGCCCTTGCCAAAAAAAAGATTTTAGAGAAGACAGAAGAGCTTAAACCGGTTGCTACAAGTGATCTCAAGGAGGTAAAAGAAACTGAACCAGAAAAAACTGAAGCAGATCTCGAGTCTCTACCCAAAGACAAAGTAGAGATCGAATCGGAACAAGCCATGAAAAAAATTCCAGTAGCCGTTGTTCAAGACGCTGCAAAACCAGAAGATGCTAAGATCGAGACCCCGGTATCATCGATTAAAATCTCAGAAGAAACCAAGTCGGAAGATATCGTAAAAGAGTTACCATCCGTACTGCAAAGCACAAAGCCTTCAAAAGCTCAAGCAGCTGAGGCATCACCAGTCAAATTAACAGGACCGACACAAGCTTTGAAGACAGAACCAGAAGTATTAGAACCCGCTGTGAAACCAGTGGTCCCTGTAAAAGCTCAAGTATCTGAGGCATCACCAGTCAAATTAACAGGACCGACACAAGCTTCGAAAAAGGAACCAGAAGTATTAGAACCCGCTGTAAAACCAGTTGTTCCAATGAAAGCTCCAGCAGCAACACCAGTCAAGTTAACAGGACCGACACATGCCTTGAAGACAGAACCTGAAGTATTAAAACCTGCTGTGAAACCAGTTGCTGTGGTTGTTCCATCAGTTGTTGAGTCTCAGGATTCCGCTAAACCCGCTAATGATGAAACCAAATTGTTTATCGTAGAAGCTACACAAGCCGAAACCGTTGAAGACCTACCCAAACCAGCTGAGCCGGCAACAATTCTTGAAAGTGAACCGCAGACTAAACCAAAAGTCGAAGCTGTAGCTGATGAGAAACCCGATTTGGCAACTGCGGAGGTTACTGCTGAAAAGGTAGAACCCGAGGCACCAGCTTCCGTCAAAGTTGTAAAAGAAACCGAGGTGAAACTTACCGAAGTGGTGAAAGATGAACCGGTTGTTGAAGAACAGGGGAGTTCAACTAAAACAACAACGAATGGTAAAGTTGTTAAGAAGGGCACTGAAGATAAAGTTGACGGTGACAGTTCAGCCGCTAAGTCTTCCGAAGAACTGAAAGATGAAAAAGAAAAAGTATCCGATCCGAGCGCCGACGAATCGGCTCCTGCTCCCGCTAAACTTGAAAGCAAAAACAAGGGAAAGAAGAAGTTGCCAGGTTCGAACAAAAAACAAAATACAATGTAAATGAGAAGAATTGATGTAATTATATTTAGAATTGAAAGTTAGCATGCAGTATGTATGACAATTCTACGTTTCCTAATTGCAGTAGATTTGCTCAATTTAGACTAGTATTCTGTTGCATTACTAATGACGCAATGCTTAGGCATCAGTCACAAAAGACGTTCGGATTTTCTAAGTGTTCAACCCGCAGCCTTTTGTATAATAATTCTCAACCTTTTGTTGTTGCTTAATTGAATTTACCAAAAATTTGTTAAATATTTGTGTTTCATCGCCTCTTTTGTGATTGACGCTATAGTTGAAAACTATCGCTCTTACTAGACGACAGGTGTGACACCAGTTATAATTTGTTCTATCTTTTCAGTTAATATTCGAGGATATCGGAAGCGACTACAGGTGCAGCAGAAGGAGTAAAACTCATCCGAAGGATATTCTGCAGCAGACTTCGAATACCACCAATGAAGCGTGCGGTTAATTCACTCATCGACAGAACTAGTGTTAAATATTCTGCAGTCGTTATCGAGACTCATTGTTTAAAACGTATGAGATTAAGCCCCATAAATGCATTTGGATTAGTTCTTCACAAACTCTCTGATTACTTCCGGTTAATTATCAGCCCGTTTGTTTTAAACTAATTCGATCCACAGTAAAGTATTACGCTTAAGCTACAACAAACGTATCGAATAAAATATTTAAAACCTAGAATGTCTCTGTACAACTCGATATCCAAAATTATTTGCCCAACTGTTTCATTTCCTGCCGACTTCCTAAATTGTCCAAAGTGGGGATTTTTTGACCCAAAGTTTCGCATCACACAAAAAAGTAAAATCGGTGCTAGATACGTCAAAGCGGCAAAAAATTGTGAAATGGAACATCTCTGATAAAATGTTGGAAGTCAATACAGAACAATTTCATTGTGCAAGATATCGTGTCTTTTTGCAGAATTTTTGGTCATAAAATGTCTTAATTCTATATTATGTAGCACTTAATATCAACCGCATATATTTCAGTCATTTATTTTTTGTTCAACAATACAACAATTTTTAGAGATACTAGAAAACATGTATGAATTGGTTAATTTAAAATATCATTTTATGTATATTCACTGTATTCCAAATATCTTCGGTTTAGGTGAACCGATTTTCAAGTTTGCTATGCCAACCGGTTGTTATTAAATTAGGGTACTGGGGGTAAGCCCGGCCCCCTAAGGAAAATGATTTTTCAGTAGGACTTGATGGCAAATATGGTTTAAATTCTTTCACAGAATTATTGCCCAGATTGTTTTCAGTTTTTTCATACTGTTATTTTACAAGGAATAGTAAAGTTTTAAAACTAAGATAAAAACGACGTTTAGCAACCAGTGCGGGTGAAACCGGAACCCCTTGAATTCACTTAAATTAACTAAGCCAATTTGAATTCAGAAACCGCCAAATGAGAGATCTCACATTTCTGTACGTTACTGTTGAATTTGGTTGTGGTGGGTTAGCTGGTACTCGGCAAGCCTATTATGTGACATTTTGAATCATATTAATAACTAGTTCTTCGGAGCCAGGATCACATTGACCACATCAGAGCATATTTCAAATACCATCGGGAAAGCGGTCAGTTTTGTGACTTGATTCAGTACATTCGACACCTCTAATAACCCTTGGAACCATTCATAAATTACAGAAGAGCTTGAGTGCATGGTTCTAAGCCGATTTATTAATTCATTCAGCAGCGAGGCACCGGTAATAGATGAAAAATATGTGTCAGTAACATCCAAATAGCCTCAAACCATGTCGGACTTACCCCATTCGCTGGGTGACGGTCTAACGTCGACAGCACACATATTTTTAAAAAGAGTATTTCTTCTAATTTATCGCTTCAATTTACCTCAGATCGTGATTGCTAACAATGCAGGCAATAAATTGTAGAGCAACGTAATTTATCGTTAGTCTTTTCAAATGAATAAAAGCTTATCAGCTGCAGTAGCGTATGTTTTGTTTATTATTTGACGGTTGACGTTTCACAGTGGCTTTGATGTGCCTTAAAATGTCTAAATTATAAAATACCAACACTTCACATATTCCAAGACACAGTTAATTAGTGTTTTCTAGTAAAACCCTAGGGGTGACGGTTCTACCCTCAGTGCCGGGCTTGCCCCCAGTACCCTACTTTATTTTGGGTCCCTGGATGAACTGACATGGTTGGTCAAGTCGACAATGGATCGAGTAATGTGCGTTGCCCGAGTTTCGGGGACGCTCTCAAGCCCCTTCGAATCTCGAAAAAGGTTACAGCAAAGTGATGGATGTCTTGGTGTAAGCGTGGGACTCTAGGGAGGGTGTGGGAAGGCCCAATAAGTCGCCCCGGAAAATCAATATCTTGTGTGTTCATAAACCTTGGCAACGAAATATGGAAATTTGGTACATGAAACTGCAAATCGCTCTGCTTTCCTGGATGCGACAAGATAATCTTCAAAGTCTTAGTTGCCGCAGGAACTTTGTTGGATTTAACAGAAGGTATGGAAAAACGGGTACCAAAGTCGTGGTATCACCAGCGAGCTGAGAACCGACTTCATAGTACTGGGCAAGATGTGCCAACGCCTGATGGGGTGGCAGCCGATCAACGCAAGGATGTGCAAGTTGAGGCTCTTCGACTACACAATCATCAACGTGCACTGCCCACATGCAGGAAGACCCGATGATGAGAAGGAAGCGTTCTATGCGCAGCTGGAACAGGTCTACGATAATGGCCCGCGACGGGACGTGAAAGTCGTCATTGGGGAAGTACCTTCCTCCCTCACAAAGAAATCCACAAATCTACCTGTCGATCACCCGACCAACGAACAGAGAATCAAATCGACTACGTTATAACCGACGGCAGGTTCTTCTCCGACATCATCAACGTCTGCACCCACCGCAGTGCGAGTATAGATGTGAATATGTGTTCAAAACTCTCGACGGTGTATCATACCCGCCAAAGTCGAAAGTGTAAGAAGAACGAGTACCGAAGGAGTGGATGGAAGGTATTGTGTGTCCCATCTACAAAATGGGCGACAAACTGAAGTGCTGCAACTACCGGGCAATCACTCTTCAAGGCACTCTCCCAAATACTCTGCCGTCGACTATCAACATTAGCGAAGCAGTTCGTGGGGCCAGACGGGACCCATGGGCACCACCACAGATCCGATTTTCGCGGTCCGGCAGGTGTTCGAGACTCGCTACGTCAAATTACGATGGATGGACGATGGATCGACGATGTGTGTAGTTCAGGTGTCGGGTGCATTCTCGAGCCGCTTCGAAACTCGTATAGGTTTAAGACAAGGAGATGGTGTCTCATGCCTACTTTTTAATATTGCCCTGGAAGTTGTCTTCAGAAGAGCGGGGACCAACACGAGTGGCATGATGTTCCTAAAGTCGGTGCTGTTTGGTTTTTCCGACGATATCGTCATTGTGGCTTGGACCTTTATGCAGATGACGGACACCTACATAGCACTAAAGGCCGAGGCCGAAAGAATAGGATCGATGTATCGAAGACGAAGTACATGAATGGAAGGGGTTTACGAGAAGACATATTTTGGACTTCAGTGGACGCTCCGCTCGAACAAAATTCGCCACCGCACTAAGTTGACCATCTACGAAACATTGATCAGGCTGGTAGTCCTCTACGGTCACGAAACTTGAACCATGTTTGTGGTCCAACGCGCCTTTTTAGAGCTTTCGGTGGAGTACAGTTGGTAGATAAATCGTGGCGGAGGCGGATGAACCACGAGTTGCATCAGCTGCTGAGAGAACCTCTCATCGTTCAAACGGCGGACGACAGCCCTGTGAAAATAGTTCTCGATGACGGCCCGACTGGAATAAAGCGACGAGGCATGCAAGGTGGCTTGATCAAGTGGACGACATAGCTGGCAACGACACACGTATATGTAGAATCTACTGCTCTTTTTTTCCGAGCCTTGTCAATCGGCAATTATGACTGCCTGAAGAGGTATTCATTCAACTGTATGTGGTTTTGTTTAGAATTTAGCGTGAGGGAAGGATCAAGTAGGGGGATGAAAGGGAGTCTGAAAACAAACCCCTGCGTAAGTTTCCCTCCGACACCGAACGGTCCGATTCTACTAAGATTTGAAGTCATGACCAATCGCTTGTCAAAGCAGACTCTGCAGCCTTAAAGCTACGGGCTCCTCGTACAACAAAGAGTAGGAAAATTTTTCTGTGTAATTATCTAAACAAAAACCATGTTTTCAGTACTTTTGGGAAAAAAAGAGAGACTCGCACATGTCGTCTCCCACACAGAGCATTAACGAAAAATAAACTTCACTTGCAAAAAGGTTTTAATATTTTTTCATCTGTGAACCAAGGCAAAAATCAAGAAAAATGAAAAGAGCAGGGGAACTTAGTAAAAATTCAGTAATTGGATTCTGGAAGCTCAACCGAAACTCTGAGTAAGTAATTTACAGCAGTCATAAAAGAAAAAACGTTCCTGTCGCAGTGCCATTTCTGCCCAATGCCCTTCAGACATAAAAAAGTAGTTTAGAAATGAAAAAAACCTTTAAAGCAAAATGCGTAAATTCCGAAATCCGTACAAAAAAGTAAACAGCGACTTCAGTGTTTATCAAATTTCAATTCGTTTCGATTTCCATTTTCGAAATCTTTGTACAGTCAAGTCTCATTGCATTTCGTGTTTTAGGGCAGAAGCAACAGTGTCGTTCGTATACATAATCATTTTGTTTTTCTCATGGCTAATAGTATAATTTATTTTTATCATATCGTATAATTATATTATGCATGTTTATACCAACATTATACCCCGAATAAAATTTAATTTAATGAAAAATGTGAAAATATAGCCTACCATTATTTGTCAAAATTAATAAACCTTTGAACTGCGTCTTGGAACGTTTTGTTGTACACTAAAGTCGCTTTTTACGCGTGGGATACATGCCGCGTAAAAAAAAACGCGTAAATTCCGGAATCCGCGTAAAAAACCGCGTAAATTCTGGAATCCGCTTAGAAACAACCGCGTAAATTCCGGACTCCGCGTAAAAAAAACCTGCGTTTATTCTGCAATCCGAGTGAAGAGGAACCGAAATCCACGCAAAAAAAATACCGCGTAAATTCCGGAATCCGCGTAAAAACCCGCCTAAATTCCGGAATCCGCGTAAAAAAAAACGCGTAAATTCCGGAATCCGCGTAAAAAGCGACCTTAGTGTATATAAAATTGATCATTTAGCATTGACTCTATAGGTTAATATTGCTATTACACTTAAATAGTATTTTGTTTAATGAAATGTCGCTATAGAGTAAAAAATCGAACAATTAATATTACTAACAGATATAAACATTAACTTAGTAGTTATACTGATGTGCGTAAATAATCTGTCAGCTAGTTTTCTCCGCTAATGATGTAAAGTTTTGAAGTAGAATACTTCTCTCAGGAAGTTCGGCTACATAGGGATGTGAAATGAAAATCTAAAACCGAAAAAAGTGAAAAATATGTCCAATTTCAAATGCTAATAAATCGGTTAGTATTCGATGGATTTCCTTCGTTCTTGCAGCAATAGATTGGAAAATCTTCTAAGATTCTTCCCAAAATAAGATAATTGTAATTTTATTATTCACACTATTGTACTATTGAAAATAGTCAAGCCTTGTCAAAACGAAAAATTCGACCTCTGATTGGTCGTTATATGCTTGCTTCCCAAGCACGGTCGACAGAATCATATACCTTGCAATTGAAAACATGCTATTTGGCCTATATAAGAGCCTGTTTCAGCCGGAGCCGCTCATAATAGTTCTAGACAGCGACAACAGCAGTCGTCCTTCCTTAGCAGCAGCACTAGCCCTGTGGTTGGTCACCACGTCTCAGGAGCAGCGCGGTTTTTCTCAGCGTGTGTCGCCAGACAGCCATTATTCCCCCCGTGTTGGGGCAGCATGAAGATTGCCATCAGGAAATCCAATTTTGGAAATCAAAATGCCTTTTTGAAGGCAAATAAACAAGTCATTGAAAGTTAATAATTTTTGTCAACGCAAGCAAGTATTCTGTGTTGCATCCTAGCAATTTAAATTTTTCGCACCCGTCTAATTTACTGAATGTGAAATAGCTTCCACAGTGCATGTTGTCCGTGTATCTTAATTCCCCCAATGTTAGGGCAGCTCAAAGGTTGTAATTTGCAACCGATTTTGAACAGCAAAATGCTTTTTTTAAGGCAAATAAAAAAATAATTGAAGGTTAATAGTTTTCTGGCATCAACACAAGCAGACATTCTGTGCGGGATTCAATCAAATTCTGTTGTAGTTGTCTAATTTTTACTTTATTTAGTAAACTCCCCACTGTAGGGGCAGCGCAAACGCTGCGATCAGCATAACCGGCATTGAATAATAAACTGCCCTGTTAGAACGCATTCACAAAAGCAGTTAGTTCGACTATGCAGAGCTAATATGAAGACGATTCAATCAATCAGCGTAAACAGAATTTCGTCGTCTCCCAGCTGCCAAGTTGTCACATGATGCAACACGCAACAGCGAGCAAACGAAATCGCTTGATGTTACAAACCGCAATAAAATACGGGTTAAAACCGTTGCGTGTGTGAGTGCACCATCGGTGTTTATTCGCTGGATGCACTATCTACTGTCTACTGAACGCAATAATCTGCTTACATGCGACACGGGGACGAGAACATTTTCTTCAACGAAGCTGCGCAACACGACACAAAACATGTTATTTTGTTGCTTCAATGAGAGTGCTATCGGTCCGGTTCGACAATAAATCATTTTTGTGCTGAGGAAAAACTTTAGAAACTGAAAAAAGAGGTGGAGCTTATCAAATGATCGCTCTGAACCAGAATGAAGTCACACATATTTTTCAAGTTATATCATTCCACCACGTACGTAAAATAATTCATTCCTATTTTCATCCCTATATAAGAGCCTGTTTTAGTCGAAGCCGCTCATAGTAGTTCTGAACAGCGACGACAGCAGTCCTCCCTTAGATAGCGGATAGCGGCCACAACTGTGGCATGGCTGTGGATAAGCGTAGCAGTTTCAGCGGATCTCACCATCGATAGCAGCAGGGCCAGCAGATTCAGGTACAGCGGATACCAATGGCGGCCACAACTGTGGCATGGCTACGGATAGCGTTGCAGTTGCTCAGCAATTAGGCCAGCGTAAAGCGGCCACAACTGTGGCATGGCTATGCATAGCGTAGCTGTTGCAGCGGGTATATCAGCATCGATAGTAGCAGGGTCAGCTGATGCAACGACACTCCCTTCACTAAAATGCTGTTTCAGTGTGGTAGCGGGAAGCATCAGCAGCAGGCTTGCATGAAGTGAATACAGCAACTTTCTCGAAGGCCTCTGCCATAGTAGACGCGAAAAGCGGCGCGAACCGATTCGCTCGGCCGTAGGTTGATGTACAGCTCTACTGATGGCTGTACATTACCTACAGCTGAGCAAATCGGTTCGCGTCACTTTTCGCATCTATTATGGCAGAGGCCTAATGGGAAAGTTGTATCAGTTTGTTCAGAAGAATATTATTGTCGGTAATATTACAGAGATGCGATTGCGTAAATCCGATTTTGAATTGAACAATTGTTCTTTTGAGAACAAATTACACACTTATTTTAAGAGTTAGTAGCTTTTAGTAGCAATAGCAGTATAGTGACAGCCTCAGCGGTGGATGCAGATGCAGCCGGTACTTCCCTGAGGCCGATGTAAAGGTAAATGGGAGTAGCACGGCGAAACAGTTCGGGTTATGCTTAGACGCGCGTCATTTTTCGTTGTTGATATTCCCCACATGAAACGACGCGCTTTCGTATGATAGCGGTGGTATTAGCGGTAGATGCATTTGCCAACACTTCCTCCAGTAAAGCCGTGTTTAGTTTTCAATGTGAAAACACCTTTCTCATTGTGTTGACCGTGCGCCTTAGTCCTCACTATCAATGATAAATTGAACAATTGTCCTTATAAGGACAACAAATGAATAAATGAAGATTTAATTTTGAATTAGAATACTTCTCTCAGGAAGTTCGGCTACATAGGGATGTAAAATGAAAATCTAAAACTGAAAAAATCGAGAAAAATTTCAAATGCCAATAAATCGGTTAGTTTTCGATGGATTTCCTTCGTTTTTGCAGCAATCGATTAGAAAATCTTCTAAGATTCCTACCAAATGCATGAAATTGCAATTTTATCATTCGAACTATTGTACTATTGAAAACTCTTAAGCCTTGTCAAAACACAAAATTCGACCTCTGATTAGTCGTTATACCGCGCTTTCCCAAGCACGGTCGGCAGAGTTATGGACCTAGTAAATTGGGAATGCATCATTTGGCCTATAAAAGAGCTTCATCAGATAATAAACAAACATTTCATCGGATATTAAATTGAACATCTGAAATTTGAAGAACACAAATGATTATTTGAAGAGTTAGTATTTTCTCGTTTTGCGCTATAGTCCAAAGTTAATTATCTTCATCTACATGCATACTCTGACTATTATTACGTGTTTGCGTCGCTTAGTGTTTGGCTACGTTCATGCAGAACGCAAAAAACGGCGCGATGCGATTCGGCAAGACGAATTCTGTTGAAATGTATAGCTCTACTTCGCCTTAAAAAGAGCTGTACATTTCACCACGGTAAGGCGAATCGCATCGCGCCGGCATTCGCGTTCTGCATAACCGTAGCCTTTGTTCCGTTCCCGTTTAATGATGTCGTATTAAATGTGCATATTACAATTCGGCAGCACTTCAACTTCTCATTTGCACAAAATTTAATAATATCCAATGAATTTCATTCAAAATATCAGACAAAAAGAAATTACAATACTGCCAATGAACGGTCAACGTTTATTTACTAGAAAAAATGACTGACACGCAAGCAGCCAGGTTATCTTTCTTGTAAAAGTATTCTACTTCAACCTTGCGGTCGTGGCTTTGCATACAACCTTCTTGTGATTTTTCCAAATAAAACGAAAATATATGTCGAAATCATTAACCTCGTGACGATGATTTTAACGCCACATTATGCTGTATTGTGCATAAAAAAGACCAATTTCCGATCATCTGAACAAACGTTCAATTTCACACGTATTAAGAAGCGCATTAGTCAGCTAAGAATTATCGTCCTCTCTAGCTAAGCTAGACTTTTTTGCATTTTCCGTTACCGGTTGATGACTACCTATTTGAACAGGATCAACACAAAAACACATCTACATATAGTGTGTGATTCTTGGTTGGTGCTGCATCAAAGCATGACACGTGCGTGCTAGTATATAACAGTGTGGGCTTTTCAAAAGTTTTCAGTTGAGTAGTAAAACGCGGTTGCGCAAGTCGGAAAGTGAGCTCTAGTGCGTATGAAAAACAAGAGATTAGTTCTGTGTCAAAAAAAATGAAGCTTTCGATAGTTCTGTACCTTGGAACGGTACTGTTGGTGACTGCAGCAGCCGCTCCGCAGAAAAGGAATCCAATCGATTTTTTACTAGATTATAATCAGGACGTTTTGATCAACGATACGGAGGTTCCGGCTTCTGTGAAACCGCTCACGTTGGCACAAGTTTCTTCGGGAACAGAAGACTCTTGGAGAAACCAACAGCAGCAATCACTACAAGAAGAAATAGCGGATGTTCAAGAGACACAAGATGATTCTAGATCAAATGAGAAACAGTCACCTGAAGATCAAGAAGATTCCGAGGAAGCTAATAATAGTGATGACCAAAATCAAGCCAGTAATGATAGCCAGAAAAATCAGGATCAAGAGGAAAATAAAAGTGATACAAATGAGCAGCAATCGAAGGAAGACACTACCATTCGAGTGTATGATGACGATGAGGAAGATACTCAGCTGAAAGAAGAGACGCAAGATGTAAATGCACCTAATAATTCAAACCAAAATAACCAAACCCAAACACAACGCGTTTTATCCCATGAGGACCGTGCAGCAGTGAATAACGCAAAGGACTTGGAATCTCAATCTATTTCTAGTGAAGAAAGTGTGCCACTATCAAATGACTTCTATCCTGAGCGCGCAATTGCGCACAATACTCAGGATGTTCAAATTCAACCAGATCAACTTTTCAATCATGGATCGTTGGTCTTTGAAAAGGGTTCCTTTGTGAGTCAGAAACCAGAATTTATAGCTACCACGCCATTCAACGTGAAAAGTTGGGAAGGACAGCATAGAACCGGTAGGTCGCTTTCGTTCTAGGTCGAACCACGTTGTTAATTATTGCTATTGCAGATCCGGAAAGCTGGCATCCAAAATATGATTTTCTAGATAACGAACAGGGAGATCGTTTTACGGGACCACCGCCAACGTGGACTCACTGGAATCACAATCATCAACAAAATAAGCACGACCATCCTGGTTTTAGGCACAATCATGATCATGATCACGATGAGGCCGAATTTCACAATCACGGGTTTCACCGAGGTGGGCCATGGAAATGGCACTAGCATAATCTTTTTCGAGCTACACAAAACCCACTGATCAAGAATCGTACAGATCAAGAATGGAATACTCTGCTACAACTAACACTAGATTTTAGTTTAATATTTTGCCAAAATTGTCATTCCCAGGTATAGTCGCGTCAGCTGTTAAAAAATATTTATTGCATTTCATTGGATAGGTAATACATACAAACAACCGGTTTAATTGCAAGCCGGAAGGCTCAATAAAACGCCGCACACTGTTTATTTGTTATACTCGTGGATAGAATTGAGTCATGAGAATGCCTTGTTGCCCGGCGCTCGATAGAAGCGGTCAATAAATTGAACGAGTTAAAGAATTAATTACACGCTAACCGTGACAAATTGTAGTTTGTGTCTATTTTTGCGGCTACCCTTTGGTGGTAACCTTTCTTCTCCGTTGGTTCGCTATGTTTACGTTGCGGTTCAAAGATTTTTCAAGGCCTTTCCTGTACTTTTGAAAGGTTACTCGGCTGCTTCAAATTTCGACTTTTTATTTCCTACTAGCTTATATACGAGCCGGCTCTACTGGCCAATATTCGATTTGATCTACTGATTGTCAGATACTGATGTTAGATAAAACGACGAAGACAAATGCAAATTTAGCATGCAAAATGTCAGACGACACCTGGATACCATCATTAATTTAACAACGACGTAAACCTAAAGTTATATAAAGTTTGAGCCTGGGGGTCCTTAGAGCTTTGATTGCATTGTAAATTTTTCATTGTTTGTTCTCATGGTAAACTATTGCTACCATTGAAACAGGTGATGGTGTACTGCGATCCTGTTGACACTAAAAACATCTCCCACAGATCATTTTTATCATTCGGTATTTCTACAGCAAACGAAAATTTCCAATCGACTCAATAACGATATCATCAGGAATTTTTTGGAAAGTGAAGTAATGTAAAATCTTCGTTCATTTTCAATTGAGTGCTCTCTGGTTGGGTGTCATCCGTGCAAAATCCAGAAAAACTACTAAATATCATTCACCTGAATTTACAATAAATCACTGCGCTATTACGAAAATCTGTCAACAAGCAATTTGATATTTCAAAATGACAACTTTGCATATTTTGAAAATCTATACCGAGCGTCTTAGCAGAGTGATTAAAGAAATCAAAAGAAATTATTATCGGTTTCCGTTAGACTCTACTAGAAATTTGGGAAATAAATATTGAAATTCAGTCCGCGCAAATATATATTTCGACTGTGACATACAGTCATCCTCGGTGCTTATGTGGTATGGTACCAGGCTGGGAGGGAGAAACGAATACGAAGCTGTGTGAGTGTCATAATGAACCAGAATGAGCTGTCATTGACTGTCAATTTGAACCAAGAAAAAAAAACATTTTTTTGCGATGAGTATTGTTATAACTGAAAGGTATCGCGTTGCTCGTAAAAATATTCATCGCAAACAGTTTTTGTATTCATTGTCGTTTTACAAAAAAATTTGGTTGTTTTTACGTAAAATAATAAATTTCATAAGCTTTAAGTAATAATCATGCTAGCGTACTTCGATTATCGAACTTGCGCTTCTCATGATTTAAGGCGTTGGTTACAACTTCGAACACACTTCATCACGGTCAAACTCGAAACTTTGAAAAAACTTTTATGCAATGGCAAATTGAAGGAAACACAGACTCGAAAAATTAGTCTGTAATATTTGCACATTCAGTATTCCTTCGTTTGAGTCATGCATGCGTTACAGCAAGAAGATAGTTACACGCTATCAGAAAACGACGCCTGTGAGTGTTCTCTGTTTTGAGTGTAGTATTCGTTTCTCCCTCCCAGGTACCAGGTATTTTTGCTGAGAACGGCACCACTGAGTGCTCGGTTAAAAAATTAATGACAGCTGTCACATTTTTTTCGTAAGTCTCGGTTCACCTAACTGAAATTTCGGCACAAAATATCCGTAATCTTGGTAGTTATAGCTCGGTAATAGGCCGAATTCTGGCCGGATTTCGCTTCGTCCCATCACGCCAAGTCTGTAATGAATTTTTAACCCACCAAATTCACTGGAACGTCCGATCAAGAAGTTTTGGGCGATAACGAAGAAGAAGCTGAAAAAAAGCTTTGAAGAAAAACGGGACAGAAATTGTGTAAGAAAGATGGGCTCATGAGCAGTGTCAACAGAAATGTAACAGCATTCAGCTTGGGAGAGGAAATTCGATAAATGTGGAAGCTATACTGCCCATAATCGCATATTTGTAACATTTGCAAAATTGGTTGTTCGAGCAATTCGCACTTTTATATTTTGACCTTAAATGCATTGTTACTAATATATTCTCGCAAATAGACACTTTAACTAAACTTAGTATCATGAAGAAAGCACTACTTTACACTATGTATACATTGAATATTACTTTTGAAGTCAAATTGGTTGAAATTTTTGCAATGATACATTTATGCCGTCACTTTCAAGCTACTTTTGGAATATATCACATGGAAAAAGAAGATTTTCATGTATTCAACAAGCATGAGCTGAACATCAGAAACGGATCACCGGTGGTTGGTTACCGGACCAGAATAACTTCCGAGTTCCAAAGGATGCAGATGTGGATTTGGATGGAAACTTTTTTGACAAAAAAGTTGAAAGAGTTAAGTAGTGTGACAATTATGCGGTTATTTACGCTATGTGACGAAACAACTTGGTATTTTTTACGACTTTTTTCACACAAATATAAGCATATTTTTCCAGATGTAAAAAGTACATTCTATTCTAAGCATTTCCCAATAAAAAGCACGAAATCCATAAAATGTCGAATGTTACAATTATGCGATCACAGGCAGTATAGTGAACGATGAATTTGATCGACTTCGAATTTTATGTATTTAACTAAAGTGGCAAGGGAGGGGGGAACAAATTCATTATATGTAAACTCCTTGTAACTTGACTTAATAACCGTGCCAATTTGTAGACGTGAGTTCTCAAGCATGTTTCTGATGTACCTCAGTGACGTTGTCAGACAGGCGGAAAGGGAACTTCATTGTTAGTATACTAGTGACAAGGTCATCATGAAAATTTATACACACGTGTTCTCGAGTGTTGGACATGTTTCGAAAATATCAGTGTCGCTTCATTTCGTTAGCGTTGCCAATGGCGGGGGGGGGGGGGTGAGTTGTTTCAAATGCGAAACTTTAAATTTTCAATTCCGAATACGATGTAGATTATTCTACGACAGTTTTTGATACACGGGGCGTCCAATAAGTTCGAATACACTTCAAAAATGTGTTAAAAAATGAAAATACACGATATTCTTCTCTGAGTCAATTATTGTAGAGGACCTTTAAGAAATATTAGCTGGAGGGGTAGGGTAGTTGAAACAGCGACGTAACCGTGACTTTCCTTCGAAATCGAAAAAGTTTGGGTGTTTAGCGCTACGTAATTGCATATTCAGATATTCAAAACACAGACAAACAGACGTACCACTGCATACAAAATTCTAAGAAAATTGTGGTTCCGATCTACTTGTGCGACACCTACTAGACTTATTCTGCAAAAGATAAACTTTCAGTTTTTCTGCTGATTTTGGCAGCACGGTGCTCGAATACTGTCAACTTAGTTCAAAGGAAAAGGCACATCAGCGCCACCACCGCTGCGACGGGAATATTCCGCATAGCTGAAACTTATTTGAAATGACCGTTATTTTGATCCACGGAAATAAACCTCGTGGTACGTCTGTTTGTCTGTGTTTAAAAGTCATGCGTCATGCCTTGACGTACATAGAAAAAAATATTATTTTTCCAGGGTTAGGATCATTCAAAACCGCATAATGCCTAGTACACGCAAAAATTAGATGATGAGAAGCCACATCAATATTGTGACGAATTAGCGTGAGATAATATAAATTCACAAAATAGTTTGTAAATTTTCACACATTCGCAGTAATAATCTTTAAGTTGCAGCAGTATAAGAGGCAAATGTCTCAAGTTACATGAATTTCGAATTTTTAAATAAATAATGAATAATAATTTAAATCCAAAGGATTAGTTCGCTTTTGTCACAATCAAAAATCATCCAGTTAACTTTAATACCAACCAAGGGAAATAGAATACAGGTTGGACTCGATTATCCGGAGACTCGATTATCCGGAAACTCGATTATCCGGAATTCGATTATCCGGAATTTTAGACTCGATTATCCGGAATTTAATTTTTTTTGGTGTCCGTTTTCAATTTTTATTCCGAAATTTTGCCTTTATCATCCCTTCTGGCATATTTGTTACCATTCAAGTCACTTTCGGCATGTTTGGGACAAGTTCGAATTGAGTGAAAATAATCAATGTCCAATTTATTTTTTTTTTTTGCTTCTTAAGATTTTACCCCCTTTCGCCTCAGAAGTAACTTCTGGTTACGCCACTGCATCATACAAGTAGAATAAAGAAAAGAAATATTTATTTTATGTTTGTTAATCGCAAAATTTCAGTATTTTTGTGTGATTCGATTTTCCGGAAAACTCGATTATCCGGAATGAAAAAATTTCTGATGTTCCGGAAAATCGAGTCCGACCTGTACCACGTTAAACTTGTATAACTGTTATACTGAGTTATTCCGCTGTCGGCCCCTATCAGTATGTAAAGGCTTGCGTACAACAATATGTTTACGACGCCTGACGTTATACTATACTATTAGTGCGTGTTGTATTCGCATATTAAATCATGAACGAACTAAACATAGGTGTGTACCTACAACGAGAAATTACTAGCATCCAACTAACCTGTTTAAACCAAATCATTAAAATCGCTGTATTGTCTCATGTAATTCGATTGGAAACACATTGTTCACAGAGAAGAATTCCTTGGAAGAACAAGCCGTCTTTTCAACGAGAAATTATGCTATATAAAGATTATTCTATGTTTTAATTTTGGTTTCAACATAGATCACTGAACAGGATTTTATATTTATTATGCCTATAATTAGGATTCAGTTTAACATTCAGTTTACATTGGATAGATGGCGTTTAACGTTGGGACTCTTTATCTGTAAGTCTATCCAATAAAATCTGTTACCTCTCCTGTGTTAAAATCGAAGAAACATGAATAACGCTGGCAATGAAAATAATCCGGAACAAGAGCAAATTAGAGATGAAAATGATTAACAACCAGTTAAAAAAGAAACTGTTCACAACGTAAGAACAAGATCATGGCGAAGGCTAATTCATTTATCGATAGTTCTCAATCGTCAAAACCTCGATTCACATTGACGTGACAACGGCTGATTCAGTTAATGCACGCACTATTGCATACAAGTCGATTTTGATTCAATACATATTGTGGCTTTGCTTTTGGATTTTTCTTTACATCACAGAAATTTTTAAAACGAATTAGAATCAAAGTACTGCATATTATCAAAGAAATATTACCATTGAAATTAGCAGAGAAAACTCAGTTACATATTTACCAATTCTCTGGTAAACGATTTAATTGAATTTTATGAAACAAAAATCTGTTTCTTTTTAATGTTTTTATGAGAAAGATTCACTCTAAGTTCTGTCTGCTTTTGAGGAGATAAAAATTATATTGTGTTAATTTACATTTTGTTGCGAACAACTTACTTTTGCCCTTCCAGTTGGTCTCGAATGAGAGTTAGGGAGAGACTGTTAGCGTCAGTGGGATCGAAGCGCTAGCCCAGCAATTGTCCTGTACATTGAACAGTTGCCTGCGATGTCTGTGTATGATAAATAGAAGCTAAAGTTCCGAATCGGACTGTAGCACCAAGACTTTACTCTGCATTACTTTTACACTAGGCGCAGTAAAATAATTATTGAAAAAAAAAAACTGCTTCTTTCAAAACGACAAACCAATAATATATTTTGAGAGCATATAAATATATGAATTGTGTTTATACATTTTCAGACAAGTTGTGTGCTGGTTGATAACTTTTCTAAGTTGAACTCAACAGAGATGCATACTAACTATTATTACCAGTTCACGTGTCAAAATCTTAAACACGATATCTAACTTTCGTCGCGACGTACAAAGTCTATAAAAGCATGTCATCTTTTCAGTTACTCTTTCAATTCAATTTCACTTTCATGGGTGTAAATATCAACATGCCCAAAAGTATTGTGGTGTTACTAGGGACGTGTCTAACCTACTGTGTACGGCCAGCTGAATCGCATTCAATCAATCGAAGATCCATCCAGGAGGCCGAAACTGATGATTATAGCCGGACGGAAGTTGGCCACAGTATAGGCCATATAAAATTTGAAAGTTTGCTGCATACTTGTGCGTGGATGTTCTAAGTGATATCAGCAATATATTGAACATGTGTTTTAAAGTTTTAGAACTCTTACATCATCACTTTCTCGGACATCACCACCACCACGGGCATCATCATCACCATGGGCATTATGAACACCACTATCCATATCATCATCATCACCACCATCCCGAACATCATTTGGAAGAACTAATTCTTCATCATCTGCCTCATCATTTTGAACACGCAGAAGGACATATCGATGTTCACGAGCTGCATCATCATTATTCTTTACACTAGCTGCACTCTTATGTAAGGCTGGAAGTCATGTGATGCAGCCTCCTCTATAGATACCCACACAATAAAACGGAGACAAACAATAGAGGTCTTCCTACTGAAAACGGCATAGGATTTAATTCATTATTGTGTGTATCCTGTGAACCAGGAGGACCCGACGTAATCAAATCCCGATCCGAAGCAAATTCGTCCCGCACCTGATGATCCAAAAAATACGAATCCTTTATTTTATTTCTTCGCTTTGTTACGTTGAGGTAATAATCTTAAGTAAGAAATAAAAGTGACGAAGAATAACACAACGTAACGTATTTTCTTTTCTATACCACTGGCATCGACATCGCTTTACAGCCCATATAGCCGTTAGCCTGGTTGCTTTTCTCCATCAATCAACATGACATGAGAACTTCGCGCAGGTGTTACTTTCCGATTCCTACGTGGGAGGTGCAAGAGAACCTAAACCTGGGAAAGGGATTTTTCCATCCTAGACTTGAGGTAACAGTAGAAGTGAACTGAAACGCACGAATTACAGTTGCATCATAAGTCAATGGTAGAAGCTGACTGAATTATGGGTGATCATGGAACTAGGATATCTGATCAAATAAATAAATAAAAAAAAAAACAGAGTTTGCAGCATAACATAAATGGTAATATGGCAGTATCGAATCCACTCCTGCTTAGGCACACACGGATGTAAGTTTCATCCCGGTTCGAACAATTTCTTCTTTTACTTTATTACAGTCACTTTCTTTTGTGTGTTGCCTTTATGATTTCGATCCAATCCGTATCTGATCCGATTCCTTCCTTGTTACGCATTATTTATTTCATCCTGTTTGTTGCATCGTTCTCTTTCACGCCACCCTTGTCCCAATTTTAATCTCAATCAGTTTTCAACGAATCTTTTCCCTCTACGTAGGGTATCAACCAAAAAAAACGCTGTCGTTTGATTACGATTGTTATTAGCCAACCTCTGCACCAGAATGTACAGGTTTGACGTGGGTAGAATCATAGACTAAAGAGACATAGATATCCAAGTTGGGCTTCGCTGCATATAATCTCAAGGCAACACTAGCAATGGGCAAGATCGATCCGATTTTTGCAAAATCGATCTTTTCGGGTCGATTCATCGATTTTTTGAATCGATTTCTTTGCGCGCGATCTTCTACTGAATCGATCCTTTGGATGGCAAGATCGTTTTTTTTCGCCTGAAAAATAAATGTGTGCAAAACGGATTGAAGACAATAGTGATTGCATTTATTGTTGCTAACGTAATCTGCGGCCGAATTCCGAGAACACTTTTTTTTTGAAGAGAAGAAAATTTCTTTATTGATAGTATACAATTTTTTTTTCTTCTCTCCGAAGAGGTGTGTGCTCGGAACTCGGACACTGATCTGAAAAATGTGTCAATTTTTCTACCGGGATGACCATAGTTGAAGAATGGACTAAAGTTCAGTAGACATGAAACCGAGAAAAACGCATTTCAAATGTTTTTGTTGGTTCAAACAATTGTCTACGTCCATGACAACTTTTTTCATGAGTATGTCACCACCCCCACAAGGTTCCAGAATATCCAGCTTTCCACGAACGGGAATGGCACGCTGCCCATTTTGACGTTTTCTGTAGGTCAGGGAAGCTGGATAACCTTGTCGTCGAGTTGAAAAAGAACAATCCGCAGCCAAATTAAGTCCCTCCAGTATTTTTAACGCAGTAACCATTTTTTGCCTTTGTAAACGCGACATCAATAGACAAACCCGTATGAAATTTGGCTAATACGCATGCGTTGTGAAATATATCAAGGATTAGGGGTGGGTGAAACGGCTCTTTTGCAAGAGCGGCTCTGAACTGACTCATGGTTCACAATGATTCACGAGCGTTGACAGTTCGTGTTGTCTCGGTAAACTTCGGGCTCGCGCGAACCAAACAGTTCTGCTGCGCCCAAAGAACCGTGGTTCTTTTTCGTGAGCCGTTCGTTCTTTCGCTCTTTTCTAAGAACCGGTTTATATGAACGGCTCGTGAGCCGTTCGCCCATCCCTAGCGAGGATGAAAAGAACGACGAGACAAATTTGCACCTCGAACTGAATATAAAAAAAAAGAAAGTTTGACATATATGTATTGTATACAATCATTACTAACTAATTGGTGTATATTGGGGTGGCAATGGACTTTGACAGTTTTATTTAGAAGTAGTGTTCAATGTTTAGCCCTCACGAACAGTTAGCAAAATTTCGATTTTTTGGATAACACCCGATCTCGACGTTTTATACATTTATTACCCGTTCACATGATGTAATATTGCTCATCTTGATTTCAAATCCCATACTCCAAACTTTTCGTGAAAACTAGATGTATGTATGTTTCAAGATACGCGATATCACGTGATATCTGCTATAGTGTGAAAAAGGCATAAGACATTTGGCTCAAAAAAAAAACTATTACAAACTGTGCTTTCCTTCAGAAGTCGAGAAAGTGAAATTTAGACCAAATACTCCTGAATTCCGATTGAGCTGAAATTTTGCATTGCATATTTATTGCATTGCATTGGATATTGAATTTACCATTTTGGATTTTAGCCAACATTGTTTCACATTTGCTACCTCAACCTATTTTTCAACTCGTTAACTCAAATATTGCAAAAGTTGAATTAAATGTTCGTGTATATGCCGTGCTGCATTCTGTTCAGCATGGTGTCGCGCTCGCCATTTTTGTTTATTTGAGTTTGTGCTGCGGAAACAACCCAATTATACAGGTTTGGATTGCTCTTAGTGCATCCTAAACAATAGACCATTTCACGAACTGACGAACTTCACGGATTGTGCTGATGTTGATGATGCTTTCACGTGCATTATGTCAGCGGTTCCAAACTTTCTGTCAAAATTTTGTTCATGAATCAAGTTCACAAACGTCTCGTGAAATGGTCTATGGGATGAGCGACAGGGAAAACTCTTAGTAGAAAAAAACCGCCAAAGAGTACACGCGGTAAAAGAAGATGGCAATAAACTAAAAAAGCCGTATCTTTAGTAGATGTTGTGAACGAAAACTCGTTGAACATGATTGATAAACCAGAAAACGCAAACAAAACAAAATCTCCATAAATATAGCCAAAAAAGGTCGTAAAAAGCTTATACCAAACAAAAATCGATTTTTTGTTAAATCGATTTTTCAGGCTCGATTTTTTTTATGAGTCGATTTTATTAATTTTGATTGATCGATGCAGGAGAATCGATTTTTTTTTCGAAGATCGCCCATTGCTAGGCAACACTATGAACTTGCCATCTGTAGGCCGTTGGGTGAACTAAAGCATATCCACTCGGAAAAATATCATGGTATTCCTTATCATTTCAGTAGTGAGCTTGACCAGATTTTCACACCCAGAAAAATATCATGTTACTTTCAATTAAATTTGTACGGCGGTTTTCAATCGACTTTACAACACAGAGAACAGACGTTCATCTCGTTTTCAAAAGATGTGTAAAAACTTGCAACGTCATTTACCAGCAAGTGGTAATGCTCCCGCTTCGTGGCGCTCTCGTCACTTACAAACTAAGAACTGATATCGATAAAATATCGCGGCAATATTTATGAAGTGCAACTGGGGCGCCACAAGACAGATGTCGTTAGTGTGTTAACATATTTTGATTCAAATTTTTACACACGCTTTTCAAATTTCTTTATATGAACATGAATGTCTGTTCTCTGTGTTTACAATATAATCTAGATGATTTGCGATTTCAATTTATTACAACAACACTGCAAAGAAACCTCGTGTAATTTTACAAATTAGCATGAGTCACAAAATGTAAACATCTCATAGATACTCTCATCGAATTGTCGAAGGTGACGAGAGCTTCACATTCACTTAATTTTTTTTAACATTGTTTGTGTTGTACTTGGCGTTCGTGAATTTTGACGAAATAAGTTATGCTATGCTTTGCTACTCGTTGTAAGTGAATTTTGAGGATATAAGGAGACGTATATATAACGATTTTCAACGCAGTAATGTAAAACCTTAGTTAAAAATAGCGTTTAGCGGTATTCACCAAAATAAATATTGTATCGTTTTTAAATAGAACTTAAAAGGATGCGTGAAAATTTTCAAATTTGATTTTCTCAGTTCTTTGCAAATATTAATAAATCGATTTAAACATTCAAGCAAAGAATAGTGAAATTGATAATGAATGAGATCACAAACAATAATCTGCCACGGAAGCTACAAACCGAATGGGAGAACATTCTACAGTATTATTTGACGGCTGAGGCAGAATTATTAACCCAATCAGTTCCGCAAAGGGATTGAAACTGTATAGTGGTTCTCAATCGACTATTAAAATTGGTACAAACAACAAATGAGTTATGCTAATGATGACTAGAGCAAGATACCTGACTTTATACATTTTGCTCGTAACACCTTTATAAGGGTGCCATCTGATGACCTTAAAACTGTGGTTATTAGCAAAATCGATTTATCATGCACAATCCGCTTGATGAAAACGAAAACAATATGCCAATACCGTATAAGGATATTGAAAATTAGATGATAGGACCATACAATGATATTGAAAAACATGCTTCACCTTTCACCACCTTGTCGTCATCACCAAATTAACAGTATACAAATTAGTTCAATTTTCGTTCACGCGTGGCGAAACTCGTGTCCGCTGCATACTGCAAGAGTAACGTATTGTATACTAGTCATCTTTGGTTATGCTTAAAAACATATTGTTGGAACGACTATGAACGTTTAGTCATACTATCATCAAAATAAATAATTCATATCATGGTCATCTCACACATTGACATTTATTTTAGTCCTGTTGCAATAAATTATTGTTATTATCTAGACCATATAGATTAGTCTGTTAAAAACACCGCACAAATCTGACCAAGCCTAAAAAGATATCAATTACATACCTTAATACTTTTCTGTGTGTGCTCATTAAATGTAGTTCACCCAACCGCCATCATACTCGGAGGGGCGCCACATTTTTGTTGCCGTATTGTTGGTTGAGTTGGATATCTATGTTTCAATAATCTAAGGTAGAATGCAATTGCGGCTGTTGATATAATCAAACAGATGGCCAAACTCATCTTGTCATGGAATCAATCTCTTAATTCATAGAAATGGTTTGTTGTTCTTTAGTTATGTGTAGGTATGCGAATTTTGGATGATTAAACTTTAATTTGCGAAGACTTAGTACTATTGAAAGGTAGTAACATATAGCATTTAAGGAATAATCATTAATGGTAAGTTCCATGTAGTCAAAGATTCCTCAAATCTCTGTACATTGGTGACAGATGTAGAAAAGAAACCTGCATTTTTAATTTTAATTATTGTACACCGCGCATTTTAGAATGGATCCGAATTATACTTATTTATCTACTTTACTTCACTTTTATGACACAGTTTTTAAAAATGTCTGCAACTGCTCGAAAAACCGGTAAAATATGCTTGAAATCGAAAAAAAATCACAGGAGGGTTGTGTGCAAAGCCACGACCGCAAGGTTGAAGTAGAATACTTTTACAAGAAAGATAACCCGGTGTCAGTCATTTTTCCTAGCAAATAAATGTTGACCGCTCATTGGCATAATTGAAAATTTTGTGCAAATGTAGTTGAAGAACTACTAAATTTCAGTTTGCACATATAAATACGACCTCACTGAACAGGAAAAGAACAAACTCTTTGCGGCGCAAAGAAGTTTCAACAGTCAGAGTATATGTACATGTGAATTCAAATTAAGATAATTAACTTTTGGTTAAAGCTCAGAACGAGAAAACATTAAATCTTCAATTCATTTGTTTGGTTGTCCTAAAAAAGACAGTTTGTTTAAATTCAACAGAATTTAAAATATGATATGGATATGACGCTGATTGCATCTCTGTGTTACGCCGATAGCGGGAGTTATGGTGAACTTGCGTATGACGAAGGCATCGTATTACCTGTTTTATTGAATAGGAGAAAGAGGAATGTTGTAAAATTTTGTGAACATTTAACTCAAACATTATTACCAAATCGTAGTCAGGCACTCTGACAACAAAGTTGAAGGCTGTTTTCACACTGAAAATCAGATAGCCAGCAGAAGTTTCGATTGCCAAAATCCAGAATGCCGGACAGCCGTGAAGAGAGCTGTTTATTTACCTACGGCAAGTTTCTCGCCCGTTCGCGTTCACCATGGCAGAGGCCTAACTGTCTTTGTGAATGCGTTCTAACAGGGCAGTTTGTTATTCAAAGTCGGTTATGCTGATCGCAACCTTTGAGCTGCCCTTACAGTGGGGGGTTTACTAAATAAAGCAAGAATCAGGCAACTACAACATAATTTTGTTGTATCCCGCACAGAATGTCTGCTTGTGTTGATGCCAGGAAATTATTAACTTATTATAAATTACTCGTTTATTTGCTTTGAAAAAGGCATTTTGCGGTTCAAAATCGGCTGCTGATCGCAACCTTTGAGCTGCCCTAACAGTACACATACACGGACAACATGCACATACACGGACAACATGCACTGTGGAAGCTATTTCACATTCAGTAAATTAGACGGGTGCGACAGATTTAAATTGCTAGGATCCAACACAGAATGCTTGCTTGCGTTGTCAAAAATTATTAACTTTCAATGACTTGTTTATTTGCCTTGAAAAAGGCATTTTGATTTTCAAAATTGGATTTCCTGATGGCAATCTTCATGCTGCCCCAACACGGGGGGAATAATGGCAGCCTGGCGACACACGCTGAGAAGAACCGCGCTGCTCCTGAGACGTGGTGACCAACCAGAGGGCTAGTGCTGCTGCTGCGGGAGGACGACTGCTGTTGTCGCTGTCTAGAACAATTATGAGCGGCTTCGGCTGAAACAGGCTCTTATATAGGCCAAATAGCATGTTTTCAACTGCAAGGTATATGATTCTGTCGACCGTGCTT
Organism: Wyeomyia smithii; assembly: GCF_029784165.1. NCBI lineage: Eukaryota > Metazoa > Arthropoda > Insecta > Diptera > Culicidae > Wyeomyia > Wyeomyia smithii. The sequence goes on along the minus strand of NC_073696.1, from coordinate 124,972,572 downwards.
GGGAAGCAATCATATAACGACCAATCAGAGGTCGAATTTTTCGTTTTGACAAGGCTTGACTATTTTCAATAGTACAATAGTGTGAATAATAAAATTACAATTATCTTCTTTTGGGAAGAATCTTAGAAGATTTTCCAATCTATTGCTGCAAGAACGAAGGAAATCCATCAATAACTAACCGATTTATTAGCATTTGAAATTGGACATATTTTTCACTTTTTTCGGTTTTAGATTTTCATTTCACATCCCTATGTAGCCGAACTTCCTGAGAGAAGTATTCTACTTAAAAAAATATATACGTGATTCGAATAAATTTTGCTCACATAGGCAAAAGTCTGCGAAAATCTGCACACATTTTGAGAAAGTCTGCGTAAATATTAGAAGACTCTGACAAAAATCTGCCAAAACATTCAAAAATCTGCAAATATCTGCAAATTAATAAAAATCTGCACACGGACTCTAAAAATCTGCGTTTTGCAGACAAATCTCGAGTATTGTGTAGGCGGCTCTTATTGCATGTTAAATGTCCACCAGCCAATTGCAACCTGATGCGTTTTATCGCCTTAACTATGTCAGCTTATTTATAGACTTGGTACAAAGCCGTGATTCATACGTTTGCGCCACACCCCGTCTTCTAACTTGCCACCAAGTATTGAATGCTGCGCGTTACGCTAAAAAACACCGAGTACTGTCAATCGATTTTCTTTGTGTTTATAATTCTAGACCGTTAGGGGCCGTTTAATAATTACGTAAGCAAATAGGGGAGGAGGGGGGTTGTGCAATTTTCTTACGCTGTCTTACAGGGGAGGGAGGGGGTGAATTGATCATCTTACGTAAGATAAACATTGTTAATGCAGCTGTTCAAATAACCATGTTCATGAAGGTGTGAACGATAAAATTCAAGAAAATAATGGAAGGACGATTAACTCGAATTAAGGACAGAATAGGATACGAAGTATTGTGCTTGCTTCAGGATGATAAAACTATAATAAAAATCTATATATAGTAAATATAGTAAGATCTTACTAGGGACTATTTTCACGCATAGTGTTGTTCCCTCCAGTGTCATTTGAATTGGCTCAATAAGTTTCGCTGGAAAAACGATTTTTAACATTATGTGTCACAGTTCATTTCACTTGACTGAATCGTACACCGTCTTGAAGTGCACTCTAGAACGCCGCCGTAAGTTACGGCAGGCGGTATTTGTCGCCATGATTTAGAATGCTGAACTGGATCACCCGAAGCTGCTGTCCATGATGAATTTTCGTACATCTCTACGCATGCTGAGGCCCTCTTCTACGCTTGTAAACCAATACCATCGTACAAACTTTGGTTATTATGAACCTGCTGCGTTTTGTGTAAGAACTTCACGAGTGTCGAGCATTTATTTGAGTATGGTGAGCCTAGTCGTATTTTCAAACATAGAATAATTATTTGTAGAAACTTTTAATGACTCTTTTAACATTCATTAAGACTGATATAAATAAATAAATAAATGAATAAATAAACTCCACAAACAGATGACAAGTCTGCAGGTTGCATTGCCGGAGCATATCTAGCATCTGTTGTGGAGTGAAAATTCGATTCGCCGTGGAGCGTCCCTCTTGAAAATGTGACTGGCATTCACCGACAAAAAGCTCCTCCAACAGTATACGGGAAAGCACTATGTACGCAGAATTTAGCAATGTGATGCCCTCTATGATTTCTGAAGTCAAGGGGATGGCCCTGCTTGTAGATCAGACCTAAGAGGAGACAACTGGGTATAGATTTGCATCCACTTTGGGAACCACTCGCTGATTGGTTGAAATTAAAAACCCCGAGTGCGTTAAAATTTATCATCAGGTTTGCCTGCAGTGTTGCTTAACAACATGTTTTGTTGTCTTGATTTATATTTTTTATGATGTCACCTGTTATATTCTAAAATAATTTCAAGTGAACATTCAAAATAAAGTACAGAGCGTACAAATACGGGTGTAGTAAGAGATCCGACTTTGATCATCACTTATATCAATTACCAAAAGATTCAAAAGTGCGCAAGGAGTTATTACGGTTTTGCGTGAAGCATAAGAACAGCATACCGCTGCTCAATGTCGTGTGTAGTGTGAGCTTATTTCTACTTTTGAATCCGTTCTGGATTAAGTTTGAAATATACCTGTTGAAGCATATTGCTTGTGCGGAGAGTACATACAGTTGGGTTAATGAATGAATCATAACACTGTGCTACAGCGATTTAGAACTTCTGAAGTGACCTAGTGTAGGTTGTAGGTCTTGTTGAGTGTAACATTCGCTCATACTAGAAATTTTCCAAACACCCCCAAAATCTGAAGTTATGGTCAAAATACGATTTTTTAGAAATAGCATGTAAAAGTCTAAAAAATTTTACTATCTTCTTTCCAAAACTGCCTAAATATTGAAAATCGGTTGAGAGATGACTGAGTTAAAAAAAATGTATGCCCTGAGGTCCAAAAAACTGTATTTTGATCATAACTTCAGATTTTGGGGGTGTTTGTAAAATTTCTATTATGAGCGAATGTTACACTCAACAAGACCTACAACCTACACTAGGTCACTTCAGAAGTTCTTGTGTTTATTCACCATATGTAGCACCGCGAAATAATTGTGGGATAGAAGCAAAAAATTCAGGTTTTTTTATAAAATATATATAACTCAGCCAAATATTCACCGATTTTCACAAAACCACTTTTGTTTGTTTCGTCATTGAATATATTTTCAAAAGATTAGTGTATTTGTAGTATCTTTCTCACAAAAACAGGTGGCAAATTTCAAATTAAATTGAAAAATTGCGTGAAAAAATCTAAAAAATTATATTTAAACTCAAATAACTCAACATGTTTTAGTGATATTAGTACAAAACAGTAAATCTTTTGAAAGCTCTATTCATTTTCTTTCCAAAACTGCCTAAATATTGAAAATCGGTTGAGAAATGACTGAGTTAAAAAAAAATTGTACGCACTGAGGTCCAAAAAACCGTATTTTGACCATAACTTCAGATTTTGGGGGTGTTTGGAAAATTTCTAGTATGAGCGAATGTTACACTCAACAAGACCTACAACCTACACTAGGTCACTTCAGAAGTTCTTGTGTTTATTCACCATATGTAGCACCGCGAAATAATTGTGGGATAGAAGCAAAAAGTTCAGGTTTTTTTTATAAAATATATATAACTCAGCCAAATATTCACCGATTTGCACAAAACCACTTTTGTTTGTTTCGTCATTGAATATATTTTCAAAAGTTTAGTGTATTTGTAGTATCTTTCTCACAAAAACAGGTGGCAAATTTCAAATTAAATTGAAAAATTGCGTGAAAAAATCTAAAAAATTATATTTAAACTCAAATAACTCAACATGTTTTAGTGATATTAGTACAAAACAGTAAATCTTTTGAAAGCTCTATTCATTTTCTTTCCAAAACTGCCTAAATATTGAAAATCGGTTGAGAAATGACTGAGTTAAAAAAAAATTGTATGCACTGAGGTCCAAAAAACCGTATTTTGACCATAACTTCAGATTTTGGGGGTGTTTGGAAAATTTCTAGTATGAGCGAATGTTACACTCAACAAGACCTACAACCTACACTAGGTGACTTCAGAAGTTCTTGCATTTTTTTTTTTTCATTTGTAGCACAGTGTAATCATTGATGGATAACACCTTCGATTTTAAGTATATTAAAGATGCAGATTCTCCGGTAACCCTCGGACGGTGAAACTGTCGCCTGCAGGAGGAATCGCGCATAATGGTGATAAAAAGCATTAAAACATTCAAGTATTTTCCGAGTGAATGGCATCACTTACGAAAAATACAACAGGGATCATCGAGGTGGATGAGGAAGAAGAGTAAGAAGCCAGATGTCGCCCTTTAGGATCAGACCCATGTCAAGGAGACTGTTTCCTGAAGCCACCGTCGATGATGTTGGCGCTAGCGTTGAAAACATGGTTGTAAGATTTGCCAATAAAATTTTTTATTTAAACTGGGAGAACGCTATAGAAAAAAACTGGATATAACAAAATTGAATGAATAGCAAAAAAATGCAATAGAGCTTCTCTGTGATGCTGCATCCAATGTTAGTTTTAAATACAGCAAAAATATGTGTTATTGCACGGATTGTTTGCGTTCCTCTAGCTATACTGAATGTAGGGTAATCCGGAGCGTGTTGATTTATGTCCTGCACAAAATCCATAAAATGTTCAAAACAAAACAAACATTTTTCGCCTTTTTTGCCTTTCTCCTAGAAAGGTATAGCAATCACTGGCAAAACCGAAAGTATAAAAGTGCTCCAAAGGGCCGAATGGCATATATCACTCGACTCAGCTCGACGAGCTAAGCATTTTCTGTATGTGTGTGTGCAACTTTTTATTCTCACTCACTTTTCTCAGAGATGGCTGGACCGATTTTCATGAAATTAATTGCAAATGAAAGGTTTTGTTGCCCCATAAGACCCTATTCAATTTTATTGTAATCGGATTTTTAGTTTATGTACCAAAATGTAAAAATCATGAAACATCATTATCTCAGAAACTACACAACCGTTTTGAACAAAATTGGTTTCAAATGAACGGGCTACCCGCAATACCCTTAACTTTTGAATTTTATTAGGATTGAACATGATGTTCAAAAGTTATGGAAAGAAACGTGTTCTGTGTTGATAAAGTCAGTCATTTTGATAAAGTCAGTGTTAAATGGATGGTCCAGTTGCCCCATAAGATCCTATTGATTTGTTTCGCAATCGGACTCTTACTTTGTCTGTTATGTTTAAAAATGTGAAATCCAGCTATGAAAAGGAACATATTCCGAACACTACTTGGACTCACTTTTCTCAGAGATGGCTGACCCGATTTCCACAAAATTAGTGTCAAATGAAAGGTCTAGCTGCCTCATAACACCCTATTGAACTTTACTATAATCGGACTCTAACTTCGTCTGTAATGTACCGAAATGTGAAAATCACGAAACTTCAGTATGCAATTGTCGAAAACACACTGTTTAGTATGTGCAAACTAGAGATCCTCAGAGGGAGAGATAAGCGATGAAAAAAACCGCTGATTTGGCAACTAGGTTTCACATATCAGAGGTGCCAGATTGCTTCTCAAAGCGCAATGTTGACTAACTTTTTAATTCGGCTCGTATAACTGATGGTGACGGTGGAAGTCCTGGGGAATAATAAAGTGCACCACAAAAACCGTGAAGGTGTTAAATTTTATGTTTATGTTTAATTTCATATACTTTCATCATTATTCTGTACACCAAACAAAGGGTTTGTGAACAACTAGTTAAAAATTTCTGTGATGAAGCAACTTTGGAGCATTCTCAATTCATGTTTTAGCAATAGAACATGAAAAACGTGTCAAAATAAATATATTCTTTATTGAACCTTATTGCAATACCTTTCAATGTTTTACCTTTCTTGTTCGTTTGGCTCGAATTTTGACATGGTAGTTTGGCTCACAACACTCTCTCCGCATATCTCTCCCTCTGAGTATTGCTAGTGCAAACAATTTTCCGACAAAAAATAGTGTTTTACACTTTTTTTACTTCTTTCCGGACTACCATTCTTGCCCGCTAGTTGTCCTATTGGGAGCTCATAGCTTTTTAAGGAATAATGGTCTTCAATATCAAGATTTCCTTTGAATTAACTTCTTCACACAAAAAAGCGCATGCGCAAGCACCCACACATGCATACACACATGTACAAACCGACATACATGCATCCGCATAAGCGCTGATCAAATTGATTAAACAAATTAGAATTAGTAAATTCAATACCATAAAGTATTGTTCGAATTATCCACCTTAACTAAAAACAGCGAAAACTCGGTTTACAACTGATGATGAACTGACTTGGCAAAGCGGCATTCTGTTGGAGCAACCAAACAGATTGTCGTTGCGTTAAGTTGTCTGAGGGTGCTCGACTCTCAAATTGAATAGCGATAAATCGGTTAATAAACGCGGCTGTGACCAAAAAAACTGCTGACTTTTTGACGAAAGCGCCTCAAAAGTTACGAGACGAGCAGGAATGATTGACGATCATCACGATCTGCTGAGTGGACTCCGTCCGCAAACTGATTCAAAGCTGCCACCAAAATCATAATAATAGGGAGTCACACGAGGCTGGAGCCGCGCCAAAAAGGAAGAAAAAACAAGAAGCTGCCGCATATAAATAGCCATAAATATAAAAATTCATAACGAGCTTCGTCATAAAGCAACGAAAGCTCACATAAAAAGCAGTACCGCCAAATGGTACCATGCTTGCAGTTGGTGAAACAGAAACAGCGTCTCTGTTTAACTTCGTTGCAGGACTTACTGGTACGGTTCACAGGTTTCAGATGCTCTCGGTAAAGGCGACATTGTAGAACAAAGGGACAACAATCAAACAAGGAAAAAGGAGAAAAAATATGTTAAGCAACATAAAACATAACAAATAACCGCCATGCCAACACAGCATCAGGTGGCTAAGAGAAGTGGAGAGCGAGATTGCCGAGGGAACGGTAAAAGGACCCTTCCGAAGACGTATCTCCGCGTTACGATCGGTGCCGGCCAAACAACGTCGATTACAAATGTTTTGGACCCATCCAGCGGATTCGTTCGCTCTGTGTATCTGTCCAAACTATCATTTCATCTGTTGTGCAGTCAATCACGAAACCAGTGATAAACTCTTGGCGGTTGACGTGGAACCATTTATGTTATGGCCGGTGTTGGGATGTAGTTGAGGACGATGAGTTTCCGGTGAGTGTCCTTGTGCCATCTATAGCACACAACGTACGATTCGATATCAGGATGGCTTCGACAGAAGATAAGCTAGTTCCTAAAACACTGGTTATTAAGGATTTTTCAGCTGGCAATGTTTCGAACCTAACGAGTTCTTTAAAAAGTAACATAAATTAATACAGAGCAAAAAAAAAATTCGCGTGTAACTGATTTCGCAGAACAACTGAAGGAAAAAAAAGTAATAACTAAACTTTTATTTCAGTTATGAGTTATGAAGTTATGATACATAAATTTTTTGCCTTCAAAATAGCATTAGAAGATTTTTTCTAGTTTTATTTGCAGCCTGAGAAGTACAAATTTAACGAAAAATGGTCAAATGCGAACTGTTACCCCACAAGCATTTTATTCGGTTGCAAAGTACGAGCCTAGGCTTCATGGTTTTTGCAAGCTTTTACCCTAATATGAACTTCCCATTAATTTGATTTCTACGAAAACCGTCAAAAGTTTCCGAGTTTCTGTATTTTTCGAACAGGTAATCTGTATTCGTACCACTTAACAAATAATAAAGGAACTTTTTTTTAATTATAGGTTATAAAGTTATAGCACAAAAACTTCTGTACTACAATTGTAGTTTAGCTGGCAAGATGTAATTTTAAATTTTATCGTATGTGTAATCTATTTCCACAACTTTTTAAAATTATTTTTAACACAAGTTCATAAAATGTAGCCCTGTAGATTTCTTTCTTTTTTTGAGTATTCTTATTTTATTCCGTCAGAAGTACAAATACTTATTTATAACAATTGAACGAAACATTTGCCTTAGTAGTGAACTGACGTAGCATTCAAAAGGTAGTGAGCCGTACCAAATATGCGATAACTTCAAGCAGCCCATCTTCAACGCTGGAACGAATAAGTGAGAAATGGAATACGCATTTTACGACAATACGATGGATTGCCACCGCAGGTCCCAGGTGGACCGACTTGGTAAGTTTTCCAGAACGCCGATTTCCAGCGCAGTCGGTATCTCGGCGATGAAAGGAGAGGAAACTATGACAGCTTCGGTGCATCAAGTTCGCTCCGGGCGCTACAAAAAAGGAAGTTCGTTAGTTCGCGCACAAGGACAAGTAAGGTTTTTGGGCGGTTTGATAGCATAAAATAAAAGTAAAAGCAAATAACATAATAAAGCAGCATCGGAGGCTGTACTTCTTTGCCCTTCCTTTCTTCTGGCGGAATAAAGCTACGAGACGCATGAAACGAATGCGGATAAAATTAATGGTTTCATTCTTCTCGGTTCCGAGCGTGGTCAAATGAGCTGGAATTTAGAATTTATTAGTGCGATGCATTGTTTAAAGTTGTATTGAAGGGGTTCGAAAAGGTATCTACCTATCTGGAATACCACGTACATTCATTTTGCTATTTTAAGAATTAAATCTACGATAACAATTTTTCACAAGTATTTCACATCCTATGAATGAATTTTTATTTCCACCTTTGCTAATTGAGTTGTTTCTTCAAATATAGAGGATATATCAACATGTTCATCTGTATATGTATGACACACCTTTCGTACAAAACGCGTGTTCCGATGTTGATAGTTCAAGACGCAAAGGCAAGTTATTAAGCTTCTACATAATTTTACCTATCCAGATCTTGAGTGGCTACTCGATCAGTCAAAAATATCAGGATTGTAACAAATCTTTATTATTTGTTACGAACTTTTTGTATCAGCTTGTGTTTTAAACTGGGTCTCGTTAATAGTAAAAATATCAAAACTACTTACTGATTATTATGAACTATAACAAGTTTTGTAAGGTTTTTGGTAGAAAAAGATCATAATTAGTAAAAATGTTGCAAATTTTGTTATAGATATGCTTAAAAAATATACTTTTAAACGTTCAAGTGTATGATAACAAAATTTGATATAATTCTGTACTTCAAATACATTCATTTTATCATTCTGGCATATCAAGAATATTAAGGATATGTTATTTCTATCAGGTTCAGATATATTAGTGTTACCCGTTTATTTTAATTGTTTGATCGGGTACCTGGACGTTAATGTCAAGCGTTGCACGTAACAGTTAATTAGTTTTACTGGAAAACCATGTTCTAACATAATTTGCCACAGCTCGTTGGGTTTCACTGTATCGTACGCTGCCTTAAAGTCAATAAACAGATGATGTGTCTGCAAGTTGTGTTCTCGAAACTTGTCGGGAATCTGTTACAAGGTAAACATCTGGTCCACATTGGTATTCTCCAACAAAGTCTTCCCGCAATGGCCTCAGTCGCTGGAACAGGATACGGAAGAAAATTTTATCCGTCCACATTCCACGTGGACAAAAAATCGTCATTTTCAAAAGAATCTCATTCAAATTCAATCTAAAAGGGCTGAGAAATACACAATAGAGGAACACACAAAAACAGCGAAAGACAAAGACCCAGGATGTGTCGATCAGAACAACCCACACCATCATGACAAAGGCCGAAGATATGCAAGGTTGTTTGAGTAACGGAGGCTGCAATGAAGAAGAAGGCTGAACAGACCCAAACTGATACATTTGCAGAAGGCATTAAGGAGTTCGTGTTTCCTGATCAGACACTCTTTGAACATCGTTCAAGGTTGGTATCGGGAGAATTTCACTGATTTTTTCGGTAAGACTTTGTGGCCTCCCAGCTCCCCGGACATAATTTTCCAAGACTTTTATATATGACGTACATGCTGGCCAAGCAGAGCGACCATAAAGTGAGCACTATGGACCAATTTAGGAAGCTCGTTTCCAAGATCTGAGACGAGATGCTGATGGACCAGATGCGTGCCGGGTGCGATTCCTTTGAGAAACGTCTAAGCCCGTTACACAGCAAAAAGAGGGGGATGCTCTCAGTTAATATAGACTATTCCAGAAAAAAGGACACACTTTTCTGTCTGTCTGCTCCATTTTAATATTTACACTCAAACGTCAAACCGAACACAATTAACAGTAAAGTTTTAATGCACGTATCGAAAGAAGGGACAGATTTCCGTTGAAAAACGATGTGCCATCGTGCATAGTTGGTGCACTGTTCCAGTATTACCACTCAGGAAGTTGGCGAAGCTGTAGAACGTTGGTGTTAATGCGATGAGTATTGTGATTCGGAAGTTCGGGAAGGAAAACTGAATGAAAAAGCTAGCGATGAACCCCAAATTGGATAACAAAATCGACAAGATAGTTCTCTCTGACAAATTTGGAATATAGGTGATGGTGTGGTAGGCATTTTTCTCTTGCAGTAAATTTACAAAGCCTTTCATCATGAATGGATCAATGAATGAAGATATTTAAGTCAATCAATGCCTGAAAAACTATGTGTTCCTCTGGTTTTATTATAAAAAAGACTCGTTTTGTTATGTAGAAGTCAAGGTATTATAGAAAATTCAGCCTGAGGGAAGGGTAAAGTACAATAAGGAGGCTGTGAACAAATTTATGCTTAAATACTTACGTACTTAGTTTCTTGATCATCAAATTTTGAAAAAATGGCAGCAAGAGTTTTCAACTTAGATGTACTTCGATGGACACCTAAATGGCGATACAGTAAACAGAAGCGGAGCAGGAACCGACCTAGAAGCACGAGCGGCAGATGACCGAGTACCAGCCTCGATGTCCATGAAGTTCTTTGTGAGATCGGGATGCTAAAAACAACAAAGCCGCAGACACAGTCGGACTGCCGAGCGAGCTCTTTAAACATGGGAGAGAGGCGCTGGCTAGAGCGCTGCAATGGGCCATTTCCAGGATTAGAGAGGAGAAAAGGCTGCCAGACGAGTGGAAGGAAGAAGTCGTCTGCCCCATCTACAGGACGACAAGCTGAAGTGCCGCAACTACCGCGGTATCTCGCTTATCAATGCCGCCTAAAAAATAATCTCATAGATCCTGTTTCGTCGTCTAACACCTTTAATCAGGAGGATCGTGGACCAGTACCAAGCGAGTTTCAAATCTTCTCAATACGACAGGTCCTACAGAAATCGCGAGCCCCTTTGAATGGCGCAGAGAGTTAAGACAAGATGATGAACTTTTCTATTTGCTGTTTAACCGGAGGGTGGGCATCGACACGAGAGGCACGATTTTCACAAGGTCTGTTCAGCTCCTGGGCTTCGTAGATAATTTTGACAACTTAACACGTAACTTTGCGACGGCGCACAGTGGGACGAAATCATAAATAGTAAGACATTGGTGTTTGTGACGAAACGATGGTTTTAGCGTTCCGATGTCTTATAGAAAATTTCTCAGTTTCATGAGTACTTTATTTGGATGGTTTTTTTTTTTTTGTTTAAGGGGGGTGTACACCAAAATAAAAAGATTACCGTTTTTATTTCTTGATGAACTTGGTAACTTTCTTCTGACACATTGCAAAATTAGCAATTTCGAGCAAGTTTGTAGAGGATTGGGAAATTCTATCTCCTAAGCTGAAAAAATTTATAAGTTATAAAAGTAAAGCACCCCCTTGAAATGTGTTTTTGCGCGATAACGCTCTTATATTAATTTTGCCATTGTTCAAGTGTTCTACAAACTCCAAACTAAGATTAATTGTTGCATTTTTTAGAATATTTGTTATCTCTTAATTTGGAGGAGTTATGTTTTTACAATTTTTTGACACAATTTTCAAGAGAACATATCTTGCGGAAAGGCAGATGTTGGCAGTTACTTTCAGTTTCATTTTATTCGGATACTTCTCCTTTCCAATTGTGGGTATATATCGTACTGGAATCGAAAGGGATTCATAGTCATTTTTTGGAAATTAGGTTAGGTTTCGGAATTTGATAATTTTTTAATCAACTTTTTTTTAAAAAGGACAATCAGTGCCCGTGAATTAATAAGCCATATACCATGGTGATTTGTCAGGTGCTCGGAAATTCAAACGAAGTGTTGAAATGTGTAACTTTAAAAAATCCGAGTTGCTTGACGTCTGGTCAGATTCGTGAGTGCGAAATGGAAATGTTATGAAATATGTACAGAATAAAATAAGTGGAGAAAAAATGGTTTCGAAGCAAAGCCAGGCTATCGTGAAGTTATGTTACAACCTGCAACAAAATGGCTAAAAATAACTACCTAGAGATCCAGAGACGCATCTAGAACTGGAAACCGTGCCTACTTTCCACTCCGGAAGACACTTCGATCGAGTCGAGTGCACGAAGTTAACGCTGTACAAAACGGAATCGAGACAATAACGCTTCTCGCGGAGGACCCTAACGCTCTTAGAGTTCTTGAAGAACGGAAGATACAGTTCAGACTATCTATGATGGAATACAGACGGACGACGGAGAATGGCGCCGGTGCATGAACCATGAGCTGCTCGCGCTGCTTTGAGACTTGCTCACCTGGCAAACATCAAATGGTTGCTGTGGATCGGTCACGTCATAAGGATGCCGGACGACAACCCTGTAAAAACAATTCTATTCAGCAATCCTGTTGTCACCTGAAATACAGGGGCGTAGCGTACACCATGGCTCGATTAGATCGAAGAAGTGTGACGGCACCCCGCGTCTCTTAACAGCTTCATACAGGGTTCCGTCACAGTTTGTGATCTTCATGGAACTAGCGAAACACAGCCCAGAACCGAACAACATGGCGACAACTACAGCACGAGCCACCACAGTTGTCGTCTGATTGGTAAGGTAAGGTAAGTTTTCAGCTTATTATATAATAGATTTATTCAATCCAAATGAGCTGTGAGAAAAACAAAAAAACTCACGATAAAAATGATATACGCCAGATTGTCGAAAAAATAATTATGGAACGTTCCATTGATTTTAATTTTTTTTTATAATTTGAGAGATTTGTCAGTTACAAATTTTATATTTTTAAAATTCTGCGCATCTAATCTAATATTTTGTTATATATTTTCCTCTGGTTGACAAATGGTTGGGCACGTGAAACTTAAGACCCTGATGTGGTCCTGCACCTCTGTCCAGCAACTCCTATCCCAACCTCCACGAGGTGCCGACCGGGATAAGAGTAACCTTAGCGGAGATCGGGTAACCAAGCCCCGGTGGAAACTATGGTCGTATGCTGCCTGGGAAGAGGCTCGTACGCGGCTTTGTCCCCATATTAGGGGCAGCGTACAACAGCGTGTGACCCGGAGCGTGCGGCTGAGTTATGGAATGCTGAATCCCGCTACACCTAAGATGGCAGCCCTCATTTTGCTACATGTTTAAGCTTTCGTTTCTTAAAAGGAAGTGAATCGCAACGACCCTGACTCGTATCGTTGCACAATTATTAATGTATTTTTGTTTCTTCTTGCCGAATCAACGGAAATTGCCTATTTTTTGATAATAACAGCAAATATATTAAAAATATGCATTATTTAGATTAATTAAACAGAATATCTTATTGTCATGAACCATATGATTGTTTTTTACTTTATTGGATTTACTTATACTAAACTTATTTAATACCGCATAAAAATAATCTATCAAATCGTGTAAAAATAATCCGCGTTATTTAAAAAAAAATCACAGGAGGGTTGTGTGCAAAGCCACGACCGCAAGATTGAAGTAGAATACTTTTACAAGAGAGTTAACCCGGCTGCTTGCGTGTCAGTCATTTTTCCTAGTAAATAAATGTTGACCGCAGTATTGAAAATTCTGTGCAAATGAAGTTGAAGTACTACTCAATTTCAGTTTGCACATATAAATACGACCTCACCGAACAGGAAAAGTACAAACTCTTTGCGGCGCAAACAAGTTTCAACAGTCAGAGTATATGTACATGTGAATTCAAATTGAGATAATTAACTTTTTAAATAGCTTTATTAAATAGTTCAGAACGAGAAAATATTAAATCTTCATTTGTTTGGTTGTCCTAAAAAGGACAGTTTGTTGTTGAAAAAAAACAATAAAAAATAAAAAAATTGGATATGACGAAGGCATCGTATTACCTGTTTTATTGAATGGGAGAAAGAGGAATATTGTAAAATTTTGTAAACATTTAATTCTAACAATATTACCAAATCGTGGTCAGGCAAACTGATAACAAAGTTGAAGGCAGTTTTCACACTGAAAATCAGACAGCCAGCAGAAGTTTTGATTGCCAAAATCCAGAATGCTTGTATACAACAGAATTTGATTGCATCCCGCACAGAATATCTGCTTGTGTTGATGCCAGAAAATTATTAACCTTCAATTACTTGTTTATTTACCTTGAAAAAGGCATTTTGCGGTTCAAAATCGGTTGCTGATCGCAACCTTTGAGCTGCCCTAACATTGGGGGAATTAAGATACACGGACAACATGCACTGTTGAAGCTATTTCTCATTCAGTAAATTAGACGGGCGCGACAGATTTAAATTGCTAGGATCCAACACAGAATGCTCGCTTGCGTTGTCAAAAATTATTAACTTTCAATGAATTGTTTATTTGCCTTGAAAAAGGCATTTTGATTTTCAAAATTGGATTTCCTGATGGCAATCTTCATGCTGCCCCAGCACGGGGGGAATAATAGCAGTCTGGCGACACACGCTGAGGAGAACCGCGCTGCTCCTGAGACGTGATGACCAACCACAGGGCTACTGCTGCTGCTAAGGAAGGACGACTGCTGTTGTCGCTGTATAGAACTATTATGAGCGGCTTCGGCTAAAACATTCTCTTATATAGGCCAAATAGCATGTTTTCAATTGCAAGGTATATGATTCTGTCGACCGTGCTTGGGAAGCAATCATATAACGACCAATCAGAGGCCGAATTTTTCGTTTTGACAATGCTTGACTATTTTCAATAGTACAATAGTGTGAATAATAAAATTACAATTATCTCATTCTGGGAAGAATCTTAGAAGAGAACGAAGGAAATCCATCGAATACTAACCGATTTATTAGCATTTGAAATTGGACATATTTTTCACTTTTTTCGGTTTTAGATTTTCATTTCACATCCCTATGTAGCCGAACTTCCTGAGAGAAGTATTCTACTTCAAAACGCGTAAAAATAATCCGCGTTATTGTAAAAAATCGCGTAAAAAAAGTCGTGTATAAAAAACCATGTATAAAAAACCGTGTATAAAAAACATGGTAGCTGGCAGGGAGCGTGGGAGTTCCCGTGGTGTTGGTACTGAGGTAGACTGCGAATGTGGAAGTGTCTAAAAAATTTAGATCCTCCCAAAGAACCTGGACCTGACGGAACTCCTCCAGCACTCATGAAGAACCTTGCGAAGGAACTTCCATCTCCTTTGTTCTGGCTGTTCAATATGTCGTTAAAAACTGGAGTCTTACCAAATATATATATGGAAAAGCTCTCAGATGCCCATTTTCAAATCTCGGAGGAAATCTACCGTACGTAATTATCAACCAGCGCTTTGAGGCAAATTTCAATGAAAAAATGTTTGCTCAAGTCAAAAATCGAATAACAGACAAACAACACGGCTTTTTCAAAGGCCGCTCTACATCCACGAATTTACTTGAATTCGTAGATTACTCATTGAATGCAATGGATAATGGGAACCATCTATACAGATTTTAGCAAAGCATTTGATCGTATTGTCATACCAAAGCTACTTTTTATAGACCGTTCCGATAATTATAAATACACTTACGATCAACCGTCATTTCAAATAACGTGCAGTATTCAACCAAACGTTGGCTGCGTCCTGTTGTTTACATCCAAAAGAAACAGATGCTGTCATTTTTTCTAACATTTAGTGCGAAATTTTGAAAATGCGTGGCCTTTCTCCCGAGCAAAGAAAGCGAATTGTGCACAAATGGAGCACCGTGAGTGGTCTTTCTATAAGAAAATTAGCCAGGGAAGAAGGTATAAGTGTCGGAGCAGTTCAAACCGCATTGCGGAAGTATTGTGAAGAGTGCACATTTACTGATGCCCCAAGACGTGATAGAAAACCCGGGCCTATTGATCCCACAATGGACAAAAAGGTTAGGGAATACTACAAGCGGCATCCTTCAGTATCAGTACGAGATGTGGCGAGAAAGCTTGGAACCTCGGCGAGTAACGTTATGCGTGCTAAGGGAAGAATGGGCCTGCAGACCCGTCGGAAGCAGAAGCAGCCAAAACGAAATCCAAAACAAGCTGAATCTGTTAAACCGAGAGCTCGGAAGCTTTATGACAAACTTCTGACCAAAAAAATGAGGTGTGTTATCATGGATGACGAAACCTACATAAAACTAGACTATAAGACTCTGCCAGCACTGCAATTTTATACATCACCGAAGGGAAAGGATGTCCCTGGACCAGTGAAAGCCATTTACACCGAAAAATTCGGCAAGAAGGTAATGGTTTGGCAGGCCATTTGTGAATGTGGGAAAATATCTCGTCCATTTATTACGAATGACACAATGAATGGGAAAATTTACGTGAAAGAATGTTTGCAGAAAAGGTTGTTACCCATGGTTAAGCAGCATAACAATCCTCCAATCTTTTGGCCCGATCTTGCTTCCTGTCATTACTCTAAGGATGCACTAGGGTGGTATAAAACAAATAATGTCACATGTGTCCCAAAGGAGATGAATCCTCCAAACTGCCCTGAAATTCGCCCTATTGAAACTTTTTGGGCTTTGAACAAGGCAGAGCTGAGGAAATATGTCAAACCAGCGGACAATGTTGAAAAATTTAAAAAAGATTGGCTTCAAGTGGTAAAAATGGTCGGAGAACACACTGTGCAAAAACTTATGAGTAGTGTTAAGAGAAAAGTTAGAGAACTCGCGTATCCTACGAAAAATAATCCCAACTTGAATTGAAACTGGAAAGAAAACATTTATTATCTATATTTCTGAATAAAAAGACCCGAAAAATCCTGTATTTTTTGTTTTATTCAAGAAATAAGATGTATTTATAATTTTCGGAACAGTCTATAAACTGCAAAAAAATGGAATTGTCTGGTCTCCTGAAGTGGCTTGAATCATATTTAACAAACAGGCAACAAATAATAAAATTTAATGGAAAGAAGTCAAATCCCATTCAAGTCGTTCAGGTGTTCCCCAAGGCACCCACTTAAGACCACTTCTTTTTGTTTTGTACGTAAACGACATTTCCTTCATCTTCAAACATATTTAAGTCCCAATATATGCCGACGACATGAAACTGTTTTGGAAAATAAAAAATCAAGAAGACATCAATGTATTTCAGAATGAAATCCACACATTTTACATCTGGTGTAAGAAAAGCCTACTTGAATTAAATGTGAAAAATGCAATGTAATATACTTTACCAGAAAATTAACAACACTCCAAATTGTAATTGCATTAGGAAATCAGAATGTAGAAATATGTGAAAAGGTTAGGGATTTAAGAATAATCTTAAATTCTTAACTTAATTTCATCGACCACTATAACGCTACCATACACAAGGCAAACAACATGTGAGGGTTTATCAAACGCTTTTGCTACAATTTTCAAGACCCGTACGTTATCAAAACTTTGTATATTGCCTATGTGAGATCAATACTGGAATATTGTAACATCTCATGCTCTTCAATCAACTCAATGATAGTTTTAATTTTTAGTAATTTATTGTACATTATGAATTTTACAAATTGTTTGTTTCTATGTTATTTTACGCTTGTACTATGCTATGTATTGTTCTCAAATGATGCTGGGTTTTTATGCCAGCTTGAAAGTTGCCTTCAAGGTGGCTTTTCCCAGCCGTTACTTTTATTTTTAAATTAATTCATTAAGACTTTTGTCGGATGAATTATGAAATAAATAATAATAATAATAATAATAATAATTGTGTGGTCTCCTCGTCCTGGCGTACACGGAGAAAGAACAGAATCAGTACAAAATCAATTTCTACTATATGCTCTACGTAAGCTAGGTTGGACCTCACATCGTCTTCCGTCATATGAAGCACGCTTCATGTTGATTGACATTCAAACATTAAAAGAACGGCGAGAGTACGCGATGGCTTCATTTGTGAACGAAATCGTTTCGCAGCACGTTGACTAAGCAGTACTACTTTCTAAATTGAACTTTTATGCACCCATTCGACAACTTCGACACCGTAGCTTATTTGCTCTTAACCATCATCGTACAGAATACGCAAAAAATGGACCTATAAATAATATGATGAATTCTTATAATCAACACTGCGACTTTACGTTGTCCCGATATACACTGAAACAGTATTTCAAGTCCTTGAGACTGAGGACAAAAAATTAATTTGTTTTCTATTTATGTATAGTTAAGAAATTAATGTAACCAGTCTACATATATGATTGACGATATAAATATTTTTTTTAAAGGTACGCTTACAGCTGCGAATAGGGCCTTCTACGGGTTACGTAACAAGCTAAGGTCCCGTAGTTTGCAAACTCGCACAAAACTAGCGCTGTATAGGATGCTGATACTCCCGGTGGCCCTTTACGGACATAAAGCATGGACGCTGAAGGAAGCTGATCGACGAGTGCTCGGAATTTTTGAGCGTAAAATTCTGCGGTCGATACTTGGCGGTAAACTGGAAGATGGAGTGTGGCGCAGACGCATGAATCACGAGTTGTACCAGGTATACAAACATGCTGATATAGTGAAGGTAATACAGCGGGGCAGGCTTTAGTGGGCTGGACATGTAGCCAGGATGCCTAATGAGAGAGTCGCCAAAACTATCTTCCGTAGAGAACCAGTAAGAGGCCGTCGACTCTGTGGTAGGCCTCGCACGCGGTGGTTGTGCGCGGTGGATGAAGATGCTCGATCTGTTGGTGTACGAGGAGACTGGAAAACGGCTGCCCAAGACAGACGAAGCTGGACATCTCTAATTCGTTCGGCCTTAGACCGTTGAACGGACCTTTAGCCAAAAAGGTAAAGTAAAGTATGTTTTCCTCTCAGTTGTGATGGTGAATTGTGATAAGTGAAACGTTACAGACATGTAATCATTTAATTATACAATCTGTCAACTTTCTGGTCTTTAAATGACACTGTTACGATGCAGGTAGAAATAATGTGACCTGGTCATCCACACTGCTACTGTTAACTGTAAACTGATTAAGTGATTTGAAGGAGTGAAATTCTGAGCGTGGGAAAAGTGAACAAACAATAGTGAAAAATGCAGTTACATAACAGAAGTCCTTTTGAAGATCCAGTTGAAAAATATGTGCCAAACGTCTCTATTAGTTTCGACAGCGGAATGTCAATCATTCGATTCCTTACCGGGGACGGTTACACATCGAGATGCGAAATCATCGGCACCATATGTTCAAGCCGACGGAAGCGGTTATTGCACATGCTATGTTGAACGACAACGATGGCCACAAATAGAACGGCGCCGACCCGGTCTGCGGGGTGTGTTCGTTGGCACATTGCTTCGCCGAGGGAACCGCGGGAAAAGTGGAAACGGACGCCGGAGGATAGTTTTACAAGACACGCACTGCACTGCAGCAGTCCGAACATATTTGGACGAATAGATGAGAAAGCCCGGAATCGCAGCAAAATGCATGCATGTTCACACTTTACATCATTCTGCCGCTTTTCGCCGTCGTCGTCGTCGTCGTCGTCGTGAGTGAGATTTTACCTCCCACCGAACTCGCCGTCGGGCGCCTGAGCTCCTATTTAGACTATACGCAATGCAGCTGTAGAAATTGGATTGCAACGATAGAGAGAGATGCTGATGCACAGACGATGGTCAAACCGGCTCTACAAACATCGTTCCCGACCAGTAAGCAAATCATTTTAGCATATCCAAATTAAGCGTTTAAGGTACCCGCTGCTGGCTTCCGGCATGAATGGCATCGGCAGACTGGTGAATCTCGATAATTACAAACATCGTAATATTCAGTTGCACATCGGAACATGTTCGCGGGAACTATCTTATCAAATCGGTGTCGATTATACTACTATTGAGGCATAAACAACATAAACATGATAGAGTTAAAGAGTTCACCGCATCGACAATCTGGTGCTCGGTTTAACATTAACTGAGTACAATCATACGTATTAATAAAATTATAACATCATAGTTGAGAATAGTCAAATTGGTCGGCGTGCGACCAGACCGAACCAAGCGCCATTTTTTTGAAAATTGAGTTTTAACACTAGTGGATGTTAAAACTGATAATCTATCTTTTATGAAAAAACGAAATAATTTGAACAGTTTATAATGGTATTATAAAAAAATTTCTCTGCAGCAACTTGCAGGAAGCATACGGGATGGTTAAACTTTGATCGCCGATTACTCGAAATAATGTTTTTGGTGCTTGGTTCGGTCTGGTCGCACGCCAACCAATTGTACATATCACTATTTGTATTTTTTTCCAATTAGTGTCATCAAGAAACAAAAAAATAGTTTTAAGATAATTATCATGTAAATCTCATAACTAACCCATTAATAGTGTAATATGCATTAATTTGTTTTAAGATCCAAATCTAGACACTATTATATTCAGCTTTTCATTCTGATACCCTTCGATGCAATCTACTGTAAACTCTTTACTAGAATGGTGCTCTGTTTACATGATGCAATAACTTGCACCTGTTGCATGACTGATAGCGACTGATTTGTACCATCTGCGTGATTGTAAATCTGCTAACTATTTGCTAAATGTTCCATGAAAACGGTTAAATTTAAATAAACTGATATAGAGCAGTACTAATGATTCCGAAACGTTTAATCGCAATGTTTAACAAATATTGCATTGAACAAGAGTATGTCAAAAATTAAAAGTGGTAGACAGAGCATCACGGCAGATTGTGATAGTGAACTGTTTCGAGTAACTTACTCATCACTTTACAAAATTTCTTATGATGTAATTTAAAATATACGTTGCGTCGCCGTTGCGACTGACAGAAAATAAACAAATTGCGTTGAAATCGAAGTAAATATCGATCTAGTTTCCCCCGTCAAGTTTCAACATTACGTCGTGGCAAAATCCCGGTTGATGACATCTCGCCAATGAATTCCTGAATTATATTATATCAACGTCGTTCCAGTTAGAACGGGACTATAGAGTAAAATATTTCCTTTACAACCAGACACAATGTTGTACTATAGTCATATGCAAATGTACGGGCCTTTCCTATACCGCCTACGGAAGAATAATAGTGGTCAGCATGATTGACTGTGTTTTGCAAATATAAATATTAACAGTCACTATCTGATACCAGATTGAAACAGCCCGTAAACTTGATTTCTAGGAACGCAAACGTTCAATTTATCCTAATCATTTGCACTCTTAGCACAATGAAGTCAGCCTGTGTTAATTCTTGTGCCCAAGCATGCAGCACTGGAATCGATTTATCGGCGAGGGTTACCATAAAACGATTTGTCACTTGAAAGATTTTTTTAGGCTTCACTAGTGAGGTTTAGTTTAACTTGGTTGGGCCTAATTTTGGAAAACTTAACTTCAGTTATGTTTGGTTTCATAATACATTTAATTGTTTTTAGATGCTTATATTCCCTGACAAACGTTAACACTTTAGCCGAATATCATTGACAAAATCGTCATCATGTTTCCTCTCCAACCACAAGAACTTCACACATTTTTAGTCGCATCCTGAACCAATGGTCATCATTTAGCAGTCACGTTTCGTCACCAAATTGAGTAGACAAACATATTACGTTTTGCATTCAAAAGAACACACACAATAATATACCACGCAATAACACTGCAGACGCTTAATCGGAATTATGTTTTTGAAGTTTAAATGATAAAAAACAACAATTTTGAATAAATACCAATATTTTTTAATTTATTGTTTCACATCATTTATCTAGTAATTATAGGTTTGTCATTGAATAAATATCCTTGAATCCATTTTATTTTGTCGCTTTTATTAAATTTTGTAAAGCTATTTCTTCAGACAAATGTTCGCTTATCATACTTTTTCCATTACTTGCAATTCCAGACAAGCGCACTCGAAGTCGGACATAGTCTAATGTCCAATGCAAATTAATAACTTGATGAGTAAACTGAGACTGGCCGCTTTCCAGTAAACCACCGCAATCCGGAATCAATGTGTATCAATCCAATATATTTGCGTTGTAGTAAAAATCATCCTCGCCGTCATCATCGTCATCAACACCATCATCACCATCATCGGTTTGCAATCATCGTGACCAACCGGTGGCGCAAAGTGCTGTCACATGAACGCGAAAACGTCTGCCAAGAGTTGTCCACACTAACGAGTGCCGCTGCTGTCCGAAAATAAAGCTAACCGTGAGTTGAAAATTAACACCTGCAGTGCTATTGCTGGATGCCACTCTGCTCCAGGATTGCACGAGCACTGTTTGCACAGCTTCTCTCTTCACTCAAGCGGGGGACAAAAATTTGATGTCGTTTGATTGACTTTTCCGTAGACGAATACCTCCTATGCTTTGCTCTACATCATGTGTCGAAAGTAAGATTCTTTGGCAATGATACACTTTTAAATAGATCGGCTGTGATGAGCAGAAAGAAATGCCTATTTTTAACGAAAATACCAAATGTCTGAAATTTTCATGGTTCATAATTAAGAATAAACATTAAGAATTGTGTAAAAAAGAAAGAAAGAAAGAGTTTTGAGGGTTCAAAAAAAGTGAATTTTTTTATTGACATTCTTGACGAAAGTTCTATACTCTATGGTTTCGGCATTGATGATTCTATGTGAGTAAAATAAAAAATAAATAGCTTACTAAGTTTTATCGGGGTCTCTTCGCTACGAAAAACTTTAAACGCGTTTTTCTCAAATCGATGTTTTTTGAGTCGGTGCACTCTGTATCTCAAAATCTATTCATCCGATCGTTCTCAAATTTTTTACAGTATTTCCTTACATAATTTATGAGGTAACCCTGTTGAGATTTTTTCGTTTTTGATTTTATTTTTTTTATTATTAACAACAATAGTCATAAATTTAGGCCAAAAATCGGTATTTTCACTTTCAAGTCTTGTAAAAAGTTCAAAAATTTAAAAAAAATGGAAAAACTCGACAGAGATACCTAGAGGGACATAAAAATTGAAGGAAAAACTTTGGTTATTTCATTTCAGATGATCCAGTGCTGAGGTATGACGTGCACCGCAAAAAGTATTTTTTCTGAGGCGCCTGCGAAGAATTGCTACCATTCGGTCAATATTCAATATTTTTCAACCAGTATTTTACAGAATATAGTTCAATTACTACTCTTTAATGTACAATAATCAGAAATAAATTTACTTTCACCGTACGCCCAAAAAAAAATCTGTAAGAACCTGTTTTTTTCTGCCTTCAAAACCCTACCCCCCCCCCCCCCTTAAGACAAAATGGCGTCGAAAAAATATCGATAATTTCCGATTTCTCAAAAATTCAAAATGGCGCCATTGTTGCCCCTTAAGTTGAAATATGTTCAAACTCGGCGAAATTTGGTTTTGCATAAAAATGCACAAAAAATTATATATAGAATGCAAGGCAGAAAAAAAATCAATTTTTGTTGAACTGTGTAATCCACCAATTATACTTATGACGTGTGCAACTGCACTTTGTGCTCCCTTAACATCAATTTACATTTAATCAATGGCTGAAGCATCTTTTCCCGATGAATGGAAGAAATCCATATTATTTCCTGTTTTGAAAAAAGGTGATCGTGGGAATGTATCCAATTACCACGGAATAACATCCCTATGTGTAGGTTCTAAGTTGCTTGAAACTCTTGTCAACAAAGTTTTATTTTATGAAATTAAAAATTACATTACGTGCGACCAACATGGATTTTTTACTGGAAGACCAACAGTAACTAATCTAACGGAATTTACGTCATTCTGCTTAAGAAATATGGAAAATGGAGCCCAAATAGATATCATATACACAGATTTGAAAGCTGCATTCGATCGCGTTGATCATAATTCACTTCTTGTAAAGATTGAACGGATAGGAGCTGAACCTATTTTTGTTAACTGGGTTAAATCATACTTGATAGATCGCCGATTGTCTGTGAAGATTGGAGTCGCTCAGTCTAACTATTTTACAAATCTCTCTGGTGTTACACAGGGCAGCAACTTTGGCCCACTGTTTTTCTCTTTATTTTTCAACGACGTGTGCACGATACTTCCGCGAGGGTATCGACTTCTGTACGCAGATGATTTGAAAATCTATCTCATCGTTAAATCGATCGAGGACTGTAGAGAGCTTCAAAAACTTGTTGACATTTTCACTGAATGGAGTAGAATTAACTAGCTGGTCATCAGTATGAACAAATGTTCTGTAATCTCATTTACTCGTAGAAAAAATATGATTAGCTGGAACTACAGCATTGGAGGCGAACAGGTAGAAAGAGTGTCTGTGATCAAAGACCTTGGAGTGTATCTTGATACGACGCTTTCCTTTAGAGAGCCCTATTACGCTGTGATACCAAAGGCTACTTGAAATCTAGGGTTTATAATCAGGATCTCCAAAGAATTTACAGACTCTTATTGTCTTTGTGCGCTTTACTACTCGCAGGTCAGATCTGTGTTGGAGTATGCTGCTGTGGTATGCAGGCTTCTCCCGTTGTCTTGATTTTTGCTCAAATTTTCTTCTATACCTGCCAAACCCCTTGGAAAACTAGACTAGACTTTCCACAGAGTTAGTTGTTATCCACTTTGAGGCGTAGAGTATTTCAGCCGCAGAGTTCCTTTTCACTCTTAATCATCGCGTGTTAGGGGTAAACATTTGTTTGCTCTCTCAGTTTAAGAGGGAGTAGTTTTCGTTAGTTTCTCCTTTACTAGAAAAGAAGTTGGCCAAATATCAAAACATTTGGGTTCACATTGAAGCCACATCCTAACCGTTTACGAATTTAATATAATAGGAAGATTCACAACTCACCATGGGTACGTATTCTGAAGAAAGTTCGATTTTATACTCTTTTAGAGTATAAAATCGAGCTTTCTGAGAGCGATGAGAACGCTAACGCAATGCTCAGTTAATCGCCGAGCAATTTAATTCACTTTCCTTGCATGCGCGGATGAGCAATTTATAAGAGTTTCACTAGGTTTTTGCTCTCTCAAATTAGCGTTTTTTCGTCAGAGAAACTATTACTCTGCACTCTCTCTACAGCAGATGGTGTGATGCACATTGAATGTAAGCTAACAGTTGTTAAGCGAGAAGAAACCTGTTTTCTCTTTAAGATGAAGATGAGCAAAACAAAGCCTGGTGGTATGGAGTCCGTATACTGATGTCTGGACATCAGAGATTGAAGCAATTCAATCACGTTATGCACTTAGGTTTCTTCCATCCCAATGAACTATCTCCCTATAAAAATCGTTGCCGTCTTCTGGGAATGGACACGTTGGAAAGGAGGCGTAAACTGGAAAGAGTATTATTCATACAAAAACTAATAACTAGATGTATATATTCAGCTCGTCGAGCGCATGTTAATGTTAATGTTCCACCGCTCAATCTAAGAAGTTTTGATTTTATTAGATTAGATTTAAGACGCATCGAATATGGGCAGAATGAACCTTAACGTGTAATGTGTTCTTTGTTTATAATGTGTACACCTTATTTGACTTCTCTCTGAGTACAAATAGTTTTAGACAACGATTGTTGCGCACGAACGTCTTTGTTTAGTTTGAGTTCTATTCATGTAGACCCTGATGTCAGATGAATGCAAATAATGAAAAATAAATAAATAAATAAATGAATGAATAAATAAATAAATATACAAATATATTCTGAACATTGTTGCCTTCTAGATGCAACCATGGCCGGCGGTTGATGTGGGTAGTATGGGTAGTAGTACCCACTCGTAAAATACCCCTCTGGGTACCTACTTAAATTTTGGATGGAGACTTTTTTCGAGCTTTAACATTTGCATTGCGATTTTTCATGAGTTTACCTTCACACGCACTAACGAAACAACCAAAATTAACGTGGTTTTTAAAGCAATTTCTTTTACGATGTATGTATTTCCCGCGTAAAAAACCTGACTGTAGCGCATTCAAAGAACGGTACCCCGCCGCGTCAAAAACGGATATCGTGCGACACTTTGTGGACGCTGAATACGCCCGTTTCGGCATCTATAATATCTTGGCACTATTGAACAAGAATCAAAGCATCGAAAGAAAACCCGGTTCCGAACGGTCGACCCTTAGTGATATGAAGATCCACAGGATGCTGAAGAGAAAGACCGAGGGGAAAATGGCTACATTGCTGCGTGGGCTTGGTCGGAACTTCGTATTTTACTTCCTCCACGAAGAAAGTGAGCTCTGAGATAAAGTTCATTCGACACATCAAGTTCGCCAAAAAGGTGCTGTTGTGGCTGACAATCAGCAAAATAAGGGATGTCAAAGTCGCTCTTCTTCCGCTCCGAACCAGTCGTGAACGCGGAAACTTATAGTGAAAAGTGTCTGCCCGAAGTGGCAGAAAAATACCATAACGAAACGCGGTGTACTGGCTGGATTTGCCGTCGTCCTACACGCAAAAGTTGAATGGTGCGAAACCAGTACAAAATTGTGCGTTTTCTGCGCAAAAGTTGATGTAATTTGGAACCAGTACAATGATTGCGTGTTGGGCATAACGCTATTACTGCTCTAGCGTTTTTTCAATGTATTTGGCAGCTCCTAACTACTACACTTAAACAGTTTCAACTGGTATCAAGCAGCATTGCAAAGCGAGCGAGAAGCAAAACCTTTCTCCTCCTTTCTGCTTGAGAACTAGACATATGCTACGCTTCTCAAGTCTTTTGCACACACGCTTTCGAGATACTCTTTCTTCTTCATGCATTCCCCGCAGCAAGCACGCACCCCCAGTATGAGTGACATTAACAACACTAGTATCAAGTATGTACAGCACGGGTATCTTGCTCATTTTGTAAAGCGACGAAACACGAGACCTTGCGCGTCGTAATACAACCGAAAGAGAAGCGAAAGAGCAACCAGCAAATTGTATATGACGTTTCTAGTCTTGTCGCACCAGCACGTACATGGGAATTCTACGAGCGAGAGAGAAATTTCTCTCGTCGCTTGAGAAAAAAGCTGCACAGGATGAGAAATAATAATTATTCACAATTTACAAGTGTTGCCATAAAAAATCAGCAACGCTTTTGTGGCTTTGTGGAATGGAGGGTTTTCGGTGAAGCTACCGTTGATTACAAAATGTTGTGAACAGAATTTTGTTTCGTTATTTTTTGCAAATCATTCAATGGTACTTTCAAATGACCAAATCCATCGAGATAAATGGATCGAGCATTATAGCTATATAAATCTAGTGAGTTCACAAGTTGTTGTTCGCTGCTTGCACTGCTCCATGAGTAGCAGTCACTAATACACTCGACGTGAGAAATAAAGTGTCGGTATATGATACATATTCTGATTTCAATCTGTGTCAATGTATTCGCAGTACAACTGTTGCGTTATCCTTTTCACACATTTATCGAGCGATTTTAGTGCAAAATTTGTGCGAATCGGGAAGACACAATGCTTGTACAAGACTTGAACTTTTGCGTGTACTACTCGAAGCAATCGTTGGAGGTGATGGAGCGTCCCCTAGCTGCGCTCCATCGACAGTTTCTGGGCAAAACTGAAGCGTAAGATCTACTCTAACAATGTTGTCTCGAAAATTTATAAATAAAATAAAGAAAAAAATCTAAAACTTGCCTACACGCATGTTTCCGTCCGCCATAGCGATTGTTCCGGTTAACTGCCGGAAAACCACCGATGAACCTTCTCTATTCCTTGCTACCTTCTCGGGGAATTAGTGAGACGCCGGCCCTGTATGCAACAAATTGAGTTTTAGGGACTAGTCTAATATGGAGCGGTATATCTGTAAAATAAGAAAAGTTAGAAAAGAATTGTCCTCAGAAAAAATTTTTGTGATAATATAATCTACAACTTTGCTGGAGACACCATTTATTTAAACTGTAAAACTGAAAAATATAAAACTGTAAAACTGAAATAAATATTACAGCGACACAAACGGCGAAGTTTCGAACTAAAACTAATTGTCCCTCTCTCAGGCTTTTTATACACTGAACATCTTCTAAGGATAGTATGTCAATAAAACCAGCATTTGGAGAGATAAAAAAAAGGTCACGATTTTGAGCTCTCGTACTACTGTGCATTCCAACGCGATTTCTGGTATGCTTTATACTCGAGCTCCAAATATAAATTAGAACGTAGACGAACTTATTTTCAAAGAGCACATTGAGAGTATACAAGCAAAGTGCATCAAATATACGAGATGTTTATATCCTCTCATTAATCGAAATTCCAAACTTTGTTTAAAGAATAAACTTTTGATTTACAAACAAATTTTTGGACCAGCAATGCTTTATGCTGTACCGATCTGGTCAAGTTGTTGCTTGACAAGGAAGAAAACGCTTGAATGGATTCAGAATTAAATTATGAAAAATTTTGAAACGTACTCTTTGGTTTGATACACTCGAATTACATAGACTTACTGGTGTTGAAACATAAGAAACTATGTCAAATAAAATTATTAACAATTTTCGACAAAAAACGTTGCAATCCTCAATTACTACGATAAGCTCTCTTTATAGTCAATAAGTTAGCAATTAAGTAAGTTGTAAGTTTACTTCCCTCTTTTTTGACAAGTAGGTTTAAATCCCTAAAAATGATAAGTCCTAACTGCAAAGACAAACAAACCTTAACAATTTCACAATTTTACAATTTTTCTGTGTTGAGAAGTCACTATTTGTGATTGGACACACATACTCATTATTTACTATATTTATATTTATTTCAACTCTAGTGAATACATCCATTTTAAATTCAAATTAGCTTCTGCTGCTGTTTCCGAATTCTGTCACTGTATTCTGTTCTCTATCTATTGATTTCTGTTTTCCGACTTCTATTTTTTGTTTTGGGTTCTTCTTCGTTTTATGTTGTCTGTTATTTGATTTCTGTTTTTTGGTTTTTGTTTTCTGTTTTCTGTTTCTCTTTTTGTTTTCTGTTTTCTGTGTTCTGTTTTCTGTTTTCTATTTTCTATTTTCTATTTCCTATTTTCCGTTTTCTGTTTTCTGTTTTCTGTTTTCCGTTTTCTGTTTTTGTTCTCTGTTTAGAGAGTTTATTGCACTTACGTTTAGTAAAGAAACATTCAACTCGGAGATTTGTCTTTGTTTTTCTTTTTTTTTCCAATATTACGGTATGCACTGTGCAGTCTTATGAATTTACGAAATAAAACCGAGATTTACCTACCGTCTAACGTTTCGGTTGGATGTGTTTAGCCTTCTTCCGGGTATTACTGTACAAAAATATATGCCCTTCTAAGTACGAAGAACTTTTCACACATTGGTGTTGAGATTTGTGTTGGCATGGTACTGGAGATCCAAATTATGTTCCAAAAATAAGGAGGAAGCGACCAAACACAAACGAGAACAGGTTCTCTAAGTTTGATGAATCATTCCATACAGATTTTTGGTATAAACCGCTAAATTAGTAGAGCGTTAATTAAAATTGACAAACATTGCGATGCTCTCGAAGTCGCAATTATTGGTTGTTTGACAAATAATACACTCATAAGATGTAAAAATGATAAAGTCGAGATAACAAACCTCATTCTTCTTTTGGATTGCAAAAATTACACAGGACTATTTTGTACCTCTTCAAATGACCGAAATTATTAAACATTGCAAGAGAATTATGGTACTAGACTAACGATGTTGCCCGTTATTCCGTTAAAATTTAGTAGGGTTTTGAGCAAAGTCCAGATGGCAGACGTAATAACACCTGTTCGTACGAACCTGTAGATATTGGTCCAGATAATGCTCAAGTGCAAAACTTTACCCACGAGCAGGTGTGACTTGTAGCGCAAAATTAATTCCGCTGTAAGTTCTAACGCACTGGCAGTGAATGATTTCCAGTGCAAGCCGCACTAAATCCTCTTCGCTATACATCGCCACCAGTGCGACTGCCCTACAAGTCACCCAGTTCAGATGCTCCAGTACGCTACAAGTACGTCTGCCATCTAAGCCACGTTATCTGAGGTCATTTGTTCTCAACGTACAGGTAGCGTGCGAGGTAGCTTTCTAAATAACCTTTAGCTTCATAGAAAATGCTAAGCGATTCGTTAGCTAATGCAAATCGGAGTGATCCGGCCTAAATGCTCTGACTCATTTTACGGTATTTGTCTTGTTAATTCACACCTGTGACGTCATCCGTTGATCAATAAAATTTACAGTGATTCGCACAACATCTGCGCGAAAAATGCTTCCGAGAACGGCGTCCGAATGTGTCCCCAAACGAGCTTCATGCTTCACGCAACGGATTCGGTAAAGCTCACTCGCCATGACTAGACATCGTCGTGCTCTGATCCTGTGAATTGGCGTATTTTTTGGACCTAAGCACTGTTGACAGTGTGACGTCAAAAATTAGCACCAATTAACAAAAGTGCTCTCATTCGCCTCGCACAACCCAGCTGCAAAGCGAACGAGAGTTTGTCTAGTTCGGTGCGATAGCCTCTTCCACTTGCAGTAACGCGTGTTTCCTTCGGAAGCATACAGATTATCTAACCCGAAATAAACGTGCGTAAATTTGTACCAACATGCTGAAAAAGTAAACTACGCACATAATAGTACGTACCGTGCTGAATCGAAATCCGTACACCTAAGCACATGATAATCTTCGACGGTCAATATAAAATCAAGAAATCACATATTGCTTCAAACTGACATATTTACTTATAGGTTTACTTTTATTTTATCACTATTTTCAATAAAAATGATTAGAATCACTCCGAAACTCGAAAAAATCATGTTTAAACAGAACATGTTTTGAATCGAAATCCGTACACAGTTTTTTATCTGAATCAAAACCCGTACACTTTTGAATCGAAATCCGCACACACGTGATATAGACTGGATAATAGTCCATACAGCAATGAATCAAAATCTGTATAGATATAGAAGTACAAAAATGAACATCTTTTATTTATAGTTTATCTTTAAATTTACGAATAAATATATTTTGAGGATCAATTGGTTCCTAAAGTTTCACACGGTTTTTTGTATCAGTTGAAATAGTGCAATTTTCGTAGCGTTTCGTTGCGGCGCTACTTGTAGTAACCGGAACGCCGGAACCTCTCGAAGCTTTCCGGTACGACTTTCCCTTGCGCACCTCAGTCACAGCTCCTTCGAAATTGTTTGTCGTATATTTATACTTGTTTTCTTCCATTATATGCTGAAAACAAGAAGAAAGTTCAACAATTTATGCACGCTGTACGGATTTCGATTCAAGCAATTAACAAGGATCAAAATCCGTACGGCACAGTTTTTGTTGAATAAATACAGTTTACACTATTTACCAGACAATATACAGCTCGAAATGACAAAGACTTACCTTTTCCATCAATTTCAAAAAGATTCACAGAGTAAAACACTTATATCCCACTTTAAAATCGTTTTAATCTGAAGAACGTTTCCTTAGTAAATTCTCTAACGATACAACGAAATGACAACTGAAACCAATTCACGATTGATTTTTTATTTTTAATATTTTTATTTCATGGCCTACTGGCGCATAGTTTAATTTAACAGAAGACCAACAGCTCAACGGACATGTACATGTAACTATCATATGAATTTTCATTTTTATAATGCTTAAAACTGAAGAAAAACATCAAGGTGTACGGATTTCGATACTGCACGGGATCGATCCGCCACGGTACCAATGTTTGTGATAAGCTTGGTTCAGTTTTTAGTAAAACACGTGAATACAATACTTTGGTTGACAATTTTTTAGAAGGATCTATTTTTAGAACAACAACCATCATATGCCAATGGTTCTTGAAAACAGCTTTTATCAACTTCCACTTCAGATATTCCAGATCATTTTTTTCATTTTTCAATTAATTTTACGGAATTACAACTGTGAGTCACCCGTAGGTATGAAAAATTGTGTACATTTTTGAAATGGTTATTTATGCATATTTATTTTCTTTCTTTAATACCAATTTTATGAACTATGAAAAATTGATCGTGTTTTTTTCAATCAATTTTACTCATAGATCTGTACACTCTGGTAACCCTACTTTCCATTGCCAAGTTATTTCAGCAGAGTGCTACTGCTGTTCAAACTTCTGCATTTGCTGTGTATTAGAGATGGTCGGGTATGGGAAACTTTTTACCCGTACCCGACCCGTACCCGACTCATCGAAAATTTCCAAACCCGTACCCGACCCGAACCCGAAGTCTGGTTTGTTTAAAATACCCGTACCCGACCCGAACCCGAAAAATATCTATTCTAACTACCCGTACCCGACCCGTACCCGATAGAAAAAAACGCCGAAATTGCCGGCACCCGACCCGTACCCGACCCGTCCTGGTTTTTTTTTATTTTTTTTTTTGTTCAACATGCCTGGGTACCTCGTACATTTTATGCACTGATTGTCATATGTGGTTTCTCGAGATGATGGCCGGAGCCAGGCTAGAACCGAGTGTGCGTGTGAACGAATGATAATGAACCCAGAGTTTCAGGCGGGTGGTCCACTATAAGGAATCGGTCCACTATGAAAAGTGCATGTCTGGTAAAATTTAAAATAAACGACGAGTTTTATAAACACATTAAAGGGTCAAACGAATTTTAAAAGGTCAAAATTAATATAGTTCATAACTTGAGAAAAACTTGATAATTCACTTCATTTGCCAAAAACCTGTAATTTTGAGTATAGATTCAGTGTTATTAATAAATTCTAAAAATCAGTAAAAAACAGATATTAAATAAATAAATAAATAAATAAATAAATATTTAAGTGCTTAAGTCCAATATATGGGTGCAATATCATAAAATTTGATTTTTTATAACTTTTCAAAACTCAGCATACTGACGTTTTTTGACATATTTAAAAAAAATATATCATTACTTTGAAACGCTCTGCAGCTTCAATGATAGCTTGTTTTTTTTTGGCCTCGAAGAAAAAGTTGATTTGTAGTTAGTTATTATTACCTATTATAATATATAATATTGTTTTAATTTTTATAAAAACAATTTTTTTTTTTGCGAAATTTGTTTGATTTGAGGAGTTGTGCAAAAACTACGTAAGCTGTTTTGGTAAAGAGGACGCGCTGTGGCGTTGCTTGTGGTTGAAGATCATATAATTCTGTTTAATAAAAAGTTAGGGGAGAAGTGCTAAAAAATCATGAAAAATTAAGTCACGTGCTTTATGAACGTCTCCAAATAAGAAGTGGAATGGAGATTCATGTTCAGCACCCCAAAATTAAGTATATACCATATTTTTGTCGTATTTATCGATACTTTATTTTTACTTGGCAAGCATTTGTATTAAGTCGCCCCACTGTGCAATGCTCCGCGGTTTTCCTGACAGTTATGAAAAAAGCCCGACAAAAACTTTATTTAAATCAAAACCGTTGCAGGAAGAACTATTCAATCTAACATTAGAAAGCGATAGCATGATGTCATTCCCTTGGTGCATAGACTGCCGACAACTGTTAGAATAGGTATTGGGCGATCTCTCGTTGAGTGATGATCGGAGAGAACTCCGATCTTACCGATTATCGGCATTAAGAAAACACCCAGGCTTTTTTTTTTTTTTTCTTCACATAACATTTATTTGACACGGCACAAAAAACACCCAGGCTTGAAATGATAAAAATTGAGTTCTCACAATTCACGAAAATTGAATTACCCGTACCCGACCCGTACCCGACCAATTGAGAATTTTTCAAACCCGTACCCGACCCGAACCCGAAGCCTTGGTTTTTTAATTACCCGTACCCGACCCGAACCCGTAGAATATTTTTTGGCGTTACCCGAAACCCGACCCGAACCCGTCGGGTACGGGTCGGGTACGGGTTTCGGGTAAAAATACCCGTACCCGACCATCTCTACTGTGTATCGAAAACTTCGTATAATACAAGTGACACTAACGATACCACTGAATCTTTTATTTCGTATTATCTTGCAGTTTTTGTTAAAGTCAAGTTGAATAATAACTTTTAGCAGTAAAATGACAATTGGTCAGATCAGAATTAAGAATTAATTTTTCTAGAATTAACTAGGCGCAATGTTTGAGCTTACGAAAACAATTGACAAAACATTTTCACTGCGGAAATATTTAGCGGTATGTTTCGGGATTCACCAGAGTTCCGCAAGCGTCTCTCTGTTTGTACAATCTGGTCTTATCAAAATATACCAGCTGTGAACAAAAAAAATTGTTTGTCTCTGTCGTCAATGCAAATCAGTTTTAGGAACACTCGCATGTTGAACAGAGATTATGAGTTTCAGAATTTTTTGGCCTCCCATGAATTAACCTTCATTCAGTTCAATTGCTGTGTTAATGCCGACGAAATAAATTGTTGTGATAGCTCCAACCTATAATTAGATTCAGCAATGCGCTTAATACGTAACAAAATCATGTATAACATATGAAAACAATATAACCACAATAATCTGCTCAGAACTCATTTCTAAGAACTGTATATTTTGATGTTAGTATTTTTCTAATGTGATACTTTATTTTTTATTTCATGAAGATTATGAAAAAGATATTTAATGATTGTTACAGAAAGAATCAAAAAAGTGTATATAGAATGCAACAATTCGAAAGCAAATTCAAAGCATACCAATATTCGATACTTTTATATGATTGAAATGTGAACTGCATCCGCCTCAAACAGAGCAAAAAAGTCCTGAAGCATAAGAACACGCGTAACAATTAATGTGGCCGGTACAAGCCAACTTCATGTTTTACAAGAGATGACAATGCAACTTGCCCCGCCAAACCGTTCGTGCAGCCACACCGCGTAGCTTCCCTCTTCGCAGGAGGGTAAAGTCATTCGATCGACAGTAAACTTGGGGACTAAAAATCATAATTTATTATCATAACAACCGCTATTGATGGTCATAACATTTCTGTGCACGGTTTAAAGAAGTCCGCAGAGGTACTGTTCAGTCCATCCGTCTGCTGTCGGGCCGGCTCCGGAGTCAAGTGAAATCGAAGCTCGCTCGACTTGACATTGCGAAATACGGTTGGAACGGGGCAGAACGAGGAAGGGCTATTGGGCAAAGGGCCTTGATATATGTTAAAATCTCATTAGATGATGAATGGTTTTATTATACGAAAATCGGCTCTGAAGCAAAGGACAATTAGGGATGTACAGCTGATTTCTGTGCGATTTTTAGAAATTGGATCAGTATTTGAATGTTACTATAACTTACTCTAGAAACTGGAAAGAATCATGAGACAAAGTTAAAAAAAATAGGAAAAATAAATTCAAAAATATTTATTCCCATTTCTGTATTTTGCGGTGATATAATTTGTAAATAGATTTTTTGTTCTCAAGTAATGCCCTAACCAAAAAAAATAGTCGGAAACTTTTGATTAAGTAAAATGAACTTCAAACTAGGCTTCATATAGAAGAGCCTCAACTGAATATAGCAATGGAATCAGAAAATTTAAAGGGAGGTCTTGGGTTTAAATGTGTGAATCTAAAAGATTAAAGATCATAGTATGATCATCATACCGTCGAGCTTGGCAATCTAAAGCGTCACGACGTCCCTGTGATACCCCAAATCTAATGATTGAAACGCATTTTCCAGGTTCTATTGAAAAGACGGATTCAGCCATTTCTGAATCAGGTAAAGTTTGTATTATGCAAACTTGATCTAGGTCTACTAGAACAGAAAGTACTGCATCAGATGTGGCGGATGAAATTTTTACGAGTACCAGGGTGGAAAGTGCTATGAGATCCTTTGAGCCTTTCAAATCTGCAAGTGTAGACGGAATATTTCCAGCATTGCTTCAAAAGGTGAAGCAATACTAATCCCTTCTCTTATTTAGATTTTTAAGGCCAGTTTAAGGTTGAATCATATTCCATCAAAATCTTCATACCTAAAACTGGGAATCGTGATAGGATGCATCCAAAATCTTTCAGACCCATTAGTTGAGTCTTTGGTTTTGTTAAAGACAATAGAAAAAGTGTTGAATGATTTAATTCATTCATTTTACATGCAAACAAAATCGCTTTCAAAGTTGCAGTTTGCCAGTCAAGCTGGAAAATCCACTGTCACAGCGCTTCATACGCTAATTATGAAGATTGAAAAATCACTTTCAGCTGAAGAAATTGCTCTGTGCTCTTTCTTGGATATTGGAGGTGCTTTCGATAACGCGTCCTCTTCTCCAATGTCTAGTGCAATGAGGAAAACAGGATTTCACACGAGCATTGTTGACTGGATTCATACTATGCTTGCAAAAAGAGAAATCACCTTTGAGTTGGGAGGTTCGTCTATCACGGTAATGGCAACGAAAGGATGTCCGCAAGGAGGTGTTCTTTCGCCCCTTATGTAGTCTTTGGCGGTGACTGATCTTCCCAGAAGCTTAGAAGGAAAAGGTTTGTATAAAAGATAATCTCAGCATTAATCCGACAAAAGCTTCAATCGCACCTTTCACTAGAAAGAGGAAATTTAATCTAAAAACTCTCTTGGAGGAGTATAAATTCCATTTAGTGAACAGGTTAAATGCTTAGGAGTTATCTGGATTGAACATCTTGACTATGCTATCAACAAGGCGGTCATTGCATTACGGTTGTGCTCAAAAACCGTTGGAAGAAAGTGGGGCTTGAAACCAAAAATGGTGAGACCATAAATGGTGGATATTTACATCGTTTTTACGTCCAAAACTCCGTTAGTATGGAGGCTGAAAACCAAAGAGGCCACCGCTAGAACAAAGATAGATAAAGTTCAACGACTTGTGGTATGGCTATAACAACAGCAATGAGCAGTACCCCATCAAAAGCTCTTGATGCAATACGAGTAACAAGAAGCAATTAAGAGTGCTTTGAAGCTCAAAAGAACAAAAACTATCTTGTTAGGTGATCTTGTGGGTCACCTGACTATACTGAACTTTTTCCAAAGAGGGCCAGTGATGAGTATGAATGGAGACTGGATGACACCTCAGAATAACTATGATATTTCATATAAGGTATGCGAAACGTCGCGTACAGACTGGGAAGTCGGAGTTCCTGATGCCCGTCCCGGCTCAACGATATTTTTTCACAGATGGTTAAAAAATAGGTACAAAAACTTGTGCAGGAATCTTCGGCCCAGGAATAAGTATTTCAGTGGCAATGGGACACTGGCCAACAGTGTTTCAAGCGAAGATTTTTGCAATTCTTGAATAAGCGACTGCTTGTCTGACTATAAATACAGACATGCAAATATTTGTATTTTCTTAACAGTCATACAGTTATAAATGTGGTTGGTAAATGGCTGGGCACGTGTCACTTAGACCCTATTGTAGTCATCCACCTCTGTCCAGCAACTCCTATACCAACCCCCACGAGGTGCAGACCGGGATACGAATAACCTTAGCGGAGATCGGGTAACCAACCTCCGGTGGAAACTATGGTCGTATGCTGACTGGGAAGGGGGATCGTACGTGGCTGTATCCCCATGTTAGGAGCGGCTTATAACAGCGTCTGACCCGGAGCGGCCGGCTGCATGACGAAACGCGGTCCCTCGCCAGCTACAGCTGACGAAACGCGGTCCTCGTCAGCTATAGCTGAGACCCCCACCCTGTCGCGAGACTAGGTATAGCAGCCATAGTAAGGCAACATATCGAATATAAAATACTACGAACAGTTCAGATATAAATACGGAACGGAATAATTGGCATGGACCTAGGCGAACGAAAAAGGACAACGATTGTTGGAAACTCGGAACTTGGAATGTAAGGACTCTACTCGAACCGGCACGTGCAGGTATCCTGGCTAAAGAGCTGCAGAAGGTGAATGTGGAGGTTGCTGCCATACAGGAGATGAGGTGGCCGAAAACGGGAGAACGTGAATTCCGAGCAGTAGATTCCATTGCAGGCACTTCATTTTCATCTACTACAGTGGTGGCATGAAGGCAGAAACGGGAGTCGGTTTCGTGCTCAAAGGGAAACAGTTGATGCGTGTCATTAGATGGAGGCCGATCAGTGACCGTATATGTGTGTTGAAAATTAAGGACAAATTTTTCAACTACAGTCTGATAAATGTGTACGCACTGACCAACGATAAACCCGATGAAGAAACGGAGGAGTTCTGTGCGCAGGTCGGGCATGAGAACTTCTTCCGCCCCGTGATTGGTATAGAAAGCCTCCACTCTACTACGAACGACAACGCCCTGAGGCTTGTCAATTTCCCTGCAGCCAAAGGTATGGCTATCTGTAGCACTTATTTTGCACGCCGGAATATTCGTAAGCACACCTTGATTCACCCGAATGGAGAAGCCTGCTTTCAGATCGACTATGTTCTGATTGATGGTCGGCACTTTTCAGACGTTTCAGACGTAAGGTCGTTTAGAGGACCAAACGTTGACTCGGATCATTATCTCGTGGTATCCAAAATTCACGCCCGGTTGTGCCACGTGTTAAAATTCGGGACGACAAGGTTGCTTTTCCAAGCACGATGCGAAAAGCTTCTACAAGAAAGTTAATGGAATCATGAACCGAAACGTGTCAGCCCCTGTCATGTGCAACGATAGAGAAGGGAACCTGACTTCCGATAGAACGGAGGTGGCCAGGCGTTGGAAGGAACACTTTAGTGTGCTGTTGAATGGTGAAGAAAACAGCGTAGTCGAAAGGAGCAGGATGGTTATTGAGGATGATGGCAAAGCTGTCGACTGACCATCCATTGACGATGTTAAAAAAGCCGTGAAAAAGCTGAAGCAAGGCAGCTGATGAAGACGGCATTCCAGCCTAACTTTTTTATGTCGGGAGCGAACGGCTGTATCGTGCTTTACACCGGATCATGCTGAGAGTGTGGCCCGATGAAGAATTGCCCTCGTACTGGTTGGAGGGTCTCATATGTCCGATTTACAAGAAAGGCCACCGCCTGGCCTGTAGTAATCATCGGGGCATATCCCTTCTCAACACCGTGTAGAAAATTCTCTCCCGTATTCTGATCCATAGACTGAGGCCCTCGTCGGAGACCTCTGTTGGCGATCACCAATGTGGTTTTCGAGGGGGACGCTTCACTACGGACCAAATGTTCACCCTGCGACAGATCCTCGATACATTTCCAGAATTCAGATGCAACATCTGTTCATTGACTTTAGGGTAGCGTACGACGCCGTTTAGAGAAATGAGTTATGGCAAATAATGCTCAAACATGGTTTTCCTACAAAACTAATTAGGCTGATACGTGCCACCCTTGAAGGCTCTACATCATGCGACAGGATAGCCGG
This sequence comes from Wyeomyia smithii, assembly GCF_029784165.1. Lineage (NCBI taxonomy): Eukaryota > Metazoa > Arthropoda > Insecta > Diptera > Culicidae > Wyeomyia > Wyeomyia smithii. The sequence continues at coordinate 124,933,820 of NC_073696.1, read as the reverse complement.
TAAGATATCGAACTTCTCCGTGACGTTAGATGGTTTGAAGCAGGGAGACGGGCTGTCGAACTTATTGTTCAACATCGCATTGGAGGGCGCAATACGGAGGGCTGGCACCATCAATACGAAGTCTCACATGCTTCTAGGTTTTGCGGACGATAACGACATCATTGGTAAAAACCGTAGAGCAGTGGAAGAGGCTTTCGGATCTTTCAGGAGGGAAGCTGCGAGAATAGGGCTCATCATAAATCTGCCAAAACGAAATACATGGTGGCTGGTAGAGAGCGTGGTAGTCCGACGGATGCTGATGCTGAGGTGGTTTTAGATAAGTTTGTCAACGAGGATGCCCGCGAAATAGGTGTTCGGGGAGATCGGTTGATAGCAGCCCAAGACCGAGTGACATGGCGACGTAATCTGGATTCGGCATTGGATGGATAATCGGTCTATCGCCGTAAAAGTAAGTAATATATGGCTAGAAAAAAAAACACTCAAAAAAAGTTCAGAGTGAAAATTTCAAAATACTCAAATGTTAATAGCTTTTTTGTTTTTCATTTTATCATCACCATGTTACGACAGATTTAATTACATATTGTCATCTTTAATGTATAAAAAAATTAGATTTCAAGCCGAAAGTACCTTAGAAGCATCGAAACTTGTTCGACTTGAGACTAGTAAAAATTTGAGCTAAATTTGCAAGTAAACGATAATCTGGTGGAGTTGGTTCGATTTCCAACACCGTTGCTAAATGGACGAAAACTTGGTACTCTACAGTTGCACTGCCCAGTATTTGTGGATTTAAAACTTTGACTTTGTTCAACTTTGAGTGATGTTTGTATCACAACAATAATTGATGATCGAATTTGTATTCAAAATTAACAAATGAGCAATTCTCGTTGAAACCAGGCCACCAGGTGCACAAGGTCTTTCGAATTTGATGTGAATGCATATAGTTGTTAGAAAGAGATAAAAACTGATAATTCCATTCTTGTTTGATCGAATTTTTGGACCCCTCGATTATCAAGGGGTGAAATAGTTTCTAGAAAAGTTGAAATTTTAGCAATGTATGCAACACGAGCATGTTAGATACTAATTTTTATTAATATTCTTCTCTCACGTTTTTTTGATCCTCGGTGCAAATTGAATATTTTTTAACATTGATTATGGCGTAGAAATTCCACAATACGTACCTGTGAAAAGCGTTTTTCATAAAAGAGATATGGGTAAAGTTATTTTTATTTTTGAAATAGCTTCCTGTTCCGTCAGTGAACGTACACTTTTTAAATGGGAAAGAAGATTTATCTTAAAATATACAATAATATGGTGGATCAACAATAAACAAGTACAGAATTAAGGTCCAAAAAGGATGATCAATGTTTTGTGATGCAGAACCCCTTCGACACAGTAGTATATCGGATGAATAATGACAATTTGCTCCGTATAATCGTCACTTTATAATTCTCAGCAAAATCTGCATACACAATAGCTTCATTTGGTTTACGATTGAGTTTAAGATCGGATACCTTTGATGGATGTGGATTTTGAAAATACAATACGTTATAGTGTTAATAAGTTTCATTTTACTTAAGCTAATATACCTGAGACTCAAAGTATCTACGAACTCTTCACATAAACAATTTTTTCGAATTAGTTGATACTGATTCTTGAACTGTACCTAATTTCGAATAGATTTTTTTTTCGAATTTTGTTCTGCAATTTATTACTAAACTCATTAATACATGGAAATTTATCGAATTTCAAAAAATAACATACTTTCTCAGCTTTCCAATGCTTGTCTTAGATTAAAAATCAATGGTTGCGAACACGGTCAAAAATTTTCTGATTCTTGGATTATGATGGCGGCCAAATTCAAGATGGCAGTCAAAATTCTAATCACTCCAATCCCTGTCATACCTTTTTCCATAAAACTGTCACTTGTAGAAGGTTCCATAACGAATTTCGGAAATATAGCTCAAACAAAACATCAAGTTGCTAAAATTTCAACTTTTCTAGAAACTGTTTCACCCATCGATAATCGAGGGGTTAATAAAAATTCGATCAAACAAGAATGGCGTTATAAGTTTTTATTTATTTATTACAAGTATGTGCATTTAAATCAAATTCGAAAGACCTTGTGCGCCTAAAGGCTTGGCCTGGTTTCAGCGAGAATTGCTCAAATATTCTATTAACTCAAGCATCCCTAGCTCGGGAAAATCTTCCCATCGAAACTCATAAAACCAGTGGGACCGAGCCCGATCGTTTTGCAGATATACATATTTGTACGTATCACATATTTAGCGCATCATTCATCCTCGGAACTTTTTTTTGTCCTGTCCAACAGGAGGAGTTTCATCCCATTAGCCTTTTGACGATCTGACGGGCAGTGTGGCACGAAGCTCAAATCAAGCTCGATATATAACATTATGTTTCATAAATTATATTATTGTCATATTTCTACTGTCCGCACTTCTTCTCCGATACTGCTGAGACGGAAAAGAATCCGATTGTGTTTTCTTTATCGCTCTACTCCTCTTGATAATTTTCATGGGACTCTGCCTTTGCGGAACCAGTAGTGGTCTGAAACTGTTGAATTTTCCTCCTTCCAGATGACTTTGGGCTTCATCAGCTGAAACACATCACAGATTTCTATATGTAATTATTTGCCTAGTAAAACTGGGTTTATCACCATTTTGGGGTCCAAAAAGCATGATCTGAATGTAATCACTATATTTTATCTGATAGACGTATAGGCCACCAGCAAGCAATAAGTGATTATTTATTATCAAATAGCAATTATTATATTTTGCATTGTCGCGACTTTGAAGTTACACACAAAACCAACCCAAAGGAAGGCCGTAGGACAAATGCTCTAGTGGAATCAGCTGTGCATTTTATTATTCTTTAGGATTCGTTTATCCGCTCATTTTCTCTCACACTAAGAATGTTTTTGTTTTATTTCATGGACTTCATTTCTAAGTAAACTATTACAGAGAGTTTGGGCCTTTATGGTCATCTATTGCAAGTCTAAATCGACATGAATATTGTCTGTCTACGAAATTCCACCACTAAAAAAAAAACAAACCTTATTCACGCAATCTACTCCAACGAAAAGTATACAACTCTTCACATGAGGATAATCAAAAAATGGACAACCAACATTGTTGTAATTGGGCATTCTTATTCAATGACACTGCCGAGGCGCCACGACGGGTATCGTTTCGAAGCCGTGCAATGAGCCCTCATTTCCTGGAAATAAGTAGAATTTGAACGAGAAAACAAACTTCAAAAGTCCGAAAATCGACTCATTTTCCACGGAATTTCACTTCGATCATCAACACCGAGTGCACCAAATCAAACGCTTGTATGCAGTACTTACATTCACAACCGCTTCGCAAAGCCCGTGCGGAGTGTCGGCACACCGTTCAGACAGGCGACAGACTTGAAGATTGCATCGAAACCGTAGCCGTTTCCTAGAATTGCTTCAGTGGAAAATACATGCGCTTGACATTATTTATTGTGCGAAAATGCTAAACGAAATGTGCTGGCTAATTTGCAATTGTCTGGGGTATTTCAGCAATGTTACGGATGGTTGATGATCCGCAAATTAGAAGTTAGTTTTTCTGCGGCTGCGTTTCACGTGTTTTTGATGGGTGCTACTGTGGCCGCACCGGAAAAAGAACCTCTATTAATTAATAACAATTTCGATTCTCTTTAAAATTTTCGTACTTTCTATGATTTTAATAAGTTTTAAATAACTGTTTTTGCACGCATTTCAAATATTTTAAACTCTTTATTGGTCTGTTGAATTGATATCTCAAAGACATGGATACGCAAAGTCTACATCCACATATATTTTATTTGTTAAATAGGAACGCAGTGTCGTTTTTGTTTAATTTTTCGGTGCTTCCGTTGATGTTTTTGGGCTGAATTCAATTTAACGATATTCACGGGCATCACGGATTCAAAAGATAGTCTTTTACTCACACACTGACTATCAGTTTGTCATTGTTCGGTAATTTATTTTACTTGTGACATCTGATAACTCGTCTGATGCTTTTTTGGTAAGTTTTTAATAGAACTACAGTTCTAGTAGTTTTATTCGATAAAACATCGAGCTTGAGAAATCGGAGATTGTGAGTTAGAGTCCTGTTTGGATGATGATATTTTTTTAATAATAATATTGAACTGTTGTCGGCAATTAAGTATTTTTCACACAATCGTTGTCAAACTACATTTTACACTCCTCTCGATAAAAGTTTATATAAGTAGTTTATAAAAATTTAAAATAAGTGTACAAGAATATCAGACACTTACTGAATTGCAGATAATATTGTAGATAATTTAATTCAGATTTTCCCACAAATGGTCATGAACTTTACACTGCTTTGTGTAAACACAAACACGATGTAGGTGTAATAACGAAAACTGCAGTTTTGGTTCAAATTTTCACAAATTCATAGTCCTTGTAGCTTTTAGAGATGAACTAATCGTTGCCTGAGCGAAGATATAGTTAAGTAAAGTGTCATTCCAAGCATCCTGCTTGTAGCCTGCCGTACTGCTCATAATTAATGTGCGTGGGTACACTCAGTTTCTAACTTGCCACTGAGCAAAAATCTCAGGATTTTTTGATCAAAAACTCTAAGCACTCGCCGATTGGCCTCCTTACAGGTCCACGATTTATATTCCACCGTGAGGATCAGCGTCCTGTAGAGCGTACGTAGTTATTTGTATATTTATTTATATATATTTTTTTCCTAAAAATTATTTTTTGTGGTGTATAGTCAGGTTTTCTACGTGGGTTGCTTCCTTCACGAAAATAAAAAAACGATACAAGGTATCGACCTCATTCCAATTACGTTTTCCGTTTTAGGACAAAAGTAATCTCATATCAATTTCCATAAAAATTCACGATTTTTGGTGTAGGTACATACTGAAAATTTATAATATTGCACCACTATACCACTATCATAGTGAGTCAAAGTTCAAATGTTTCGGGACAGTTTTCTACGTTATATTTTCAACTCGATTTAGTCTTTTTTTACGCGGTTCCATACAAATTTGGAACGCAACCTGCCTGTATATACTATCTGCAACTTTGTTGAAGATATCACACCAATCAGACAAACCAAGGGGACTGGCAACAGGGCCCACCAAGTGTTGTGCGTGTTTTATCTCTACGTGAAGTTTAACTAATTTATGCTGTTTCCCCCCAAATAAAATTAGTATTTTCAGTGAGTTTCAAAGTTACATAGTTGCTGGTTTCCGGGACAGTGAAAAAAGGAGTGACTAGGACATTTAAAGCAAGCTAAGTAACATTAAATTCTCGAAATTTGTTGTTTGTTTTAAAGTCGGTTAATCGAGACGCACAAAAAACACCGACGAATAAAGTATGCCCGCAGCGCCGTCTGTTAGCAGGTAGAAAAGCGAGACCGTAGAGGTGTGCATAAAAAAGTTGCGCATATAATTCACTCATATTCTGCTTGTATTTTTCATTCATATTATGCATAGTTTCCACTCATATTATTGCGGGCGCGCTAGGCAATCCCATTTTACCATTTTACGAACTGCTAAGGTAGGATACACGGTATTTGCTGTTCCATATTTGCTGTGAAAATATTACTCATGAATTGAAATCTGAAACGTCTCGTAAAATGGTTTCTGTTTCGCTCTTCCACTTTTTGCCGATAAAGTTCGAGGTTGTGGTAGATGCGTGAACGTGTGGATGATCTGTTTAGATGACTTTATGCGATGTATAGTCGTAGAAAAGAGCAACACGTCTGTGCAAGCGCTGCAATGTTTTTGTAATAACCTATTTCAATTCATGTTTCCAGCCGCTGAAAGAAGCACAACAACAACCATTGATATGTCATGAATTAGTCTAGCAAAAAGTTCAACAATTCTTTTGGTAACACAACATAGCAGACACTTTTTATATGTTTTTCGATTTCGTTTTTATTTTTTCTTGCGTTTTCCACGTTAAAAATTTCAGCTATGAAAGGCAGTTAACTGAGATCTTTATTACATGCCTCTTGTTGTACTTTATAATTCATTTTTATTAATCTCATATTAATAATTATACATGATCATATTTACAATGTTTGAATGACTTTCTACGGTCAATGGTTACGCTGCAATTTCGTTGTAATAACTACTATTGAAATGTCGTGAATGAGTCTTATATAAGTTCATCTATTGTATTTTAGCACAACATGACGGATAATTACCATATGTTTTTCGAATCTATTTTTGATATATCTTTAGCGTTTTCTGCGTTAAAAATTTAAATATTTCTAATAGCTATTGAAAGCAGCCAACCGAGATCTTTTCTACATGCCATAGTACTTCTTATTGTATTTTAGAATTCATCTTTTTCAATGTCACATGATATGTATATGATCATATCTATATAGTTATATTAATCCAATTAAATCATGGTCATATCACTTATCAAAGTGAATCCTGATCAAAAACCCCTCCCCACTAACAAAAATTCCTTTCCGTGGTCTTTGTAGGGATGCAGAGGTATACTCGGTCTCTAACAAAGCAAAGACTACATTCTAACATTCCTTGCTTATAGTAGATTTCGTGTGTCACTGGCACAACTCGAAATTCCTAGCTCCAAGAGAAACGGGATTGAAAAGTTGGAGTTGAAAATTAACCATGAGCAAGTTAAAATCCCTTTTCTACTATCTTTGGAGCATGTTTTTAATTTGAAATCCAAAGACGCATCAGTTTATAACTCAGTTGTTTTTGTGAATTTTGAAACAAGTCCTTGTGGAATAAAACTTAAGGGGTTATATCTACCAAATAAAATGATGTTTGCCATTTATTGTTATTGGCCTAAATCATGCTAAAACTATCCAAAAATCAAAATCTGCATCGCCCAAGTACAGATCTAAACTCAAAGTTCGTTTAAATCAATTTTTACCGAACAACTTTTATACTCCAAAATCACATTTTTCATTTAATTTGGCGATGCTCGTTTTTCTTTTTATTTCGAGGCTTTGTAAACTAGCAGAAGTTACCTACAATCGTTATCGTGTTTCAAATTTGAAGTATAGAGGTCTCTGCATCAAATTTCGACCGTTATAGCATCTCTACAGAACGTGTTTACTCACAATTTCCCTTTGTTTAGTCGAGCAGCCGTTCTTGTGTACATTCTTTGTTTGAGTTTTTCTATACTTTTTAACTGTGAGTTATATTTAAAAGTACTTAAATATGAGTGACAAGTTTGAGTTTTGCGTGGGATCGGGCGCCAACTGTGTCAAAGTCGCTAGGCATCGCATGTCCGACATCGCGAAAGAGGCTAGGCGCAGCCATACATCAGATGACAAAAAGGAAGAAGTGGAAAATAAAACCCAGGAAGGACAATTTTACGGCGCAGGGATAGCTGACTGAAGGTAAAAAAAAATATTAGGGGCTTTGTTATTGCGATTCTTAAGATTTATAGCATTTTGAAACTTTAAACGCGTTTTTCTCAGAACCATGTTTTCAAAATCGGCGAGCAGTAGAACTGAAAAAGTTTACATCCGATTGACTTGAAATTTTAACCATAGCTTCTTCATTAGATTATCTAGTGAAGTACACACGAGTTAAGCGATTGATTAACAACAACTAAAGTTATAAACAATCAAAGTCGATTTTTTTTGTCGAAACAGAACTTTTTTTTTTTTTCAAACCGTTGCCATTTTGCGGAGAAAAATTCTAAAAATATAATCATGTGTACTTCACTAGCGACACTTATGTAGATAATGAAAAACTTTTTGTTTTGGTTATAGGTGGAGTTGGGCACGACTTCTACTGCTCGCCGCGTAACAACTTAAAAAAACGGTTCACGGCAATCGCTGCACAGCCGCCATTTTGTAACAAAAATAGCAATAAAAAGATTTTTTCTATTCTGCAAGAGTTGCTCAATCCAATGATATATTATTTATATACCTTACATCTCAAATGTCCTGTAAAAAAATCATGAAAAAAGCCTTGCTTTTTTGAGCATTTGGTAGATATAACCCCTTAAAACAGCAATTTTAATGACAATTTGCAATAATTTTGAAATCGTCACATATAACTGGGAATTGCCACAGAGTCGATTTCAAAACAATAATTCGAGATAACACCGGATCTTGCATTTTTATACATTTTTTCACTTTGAGGGTCCACTTCCTAAAGCCTGATTGGGCTTAAATTTTGCATAAAGACTTTTTTCGAAAAAGAGGTTACCCTAAATGCATGTCGAAGGTTACTTTTTCCCATACATTGCATTGGCACTCTAATGTATACTTCAAAAGATTACTGCAAATCTGTGACCAATAAAAAAAAAGATCAAGTTCAGATAATGGAATGTTAGTACTAACGCTTTATTTTAATTCATTGTTGAGTACGCTAAAACTATTTGTAGAAGATGAAAACATGATAAGCACGTTTTCTATTATGATGTTTCGCGAAAACGTGCATTGCAACCTTTAAGTTTTCCTCTCCGAAGGATTTCATCACTGTTGTTGAAAAGGTAATCGACCTACAAAAAAAACAGCCAGGCGCCTAAAAGGCATCTGGCCCGTGGACAAACTGTAGGGTTTGTTATGGCGCAGCTTTTTTAAATATTTGAATAAAAAAAACTACTCAGACAGGTTTCGAATCGAAAAAAGAGCTACAACCACGATAAAATAGCAATCGGCATCCGATGTGTCACCGTCATAAACATCGGGCAGCTGGTCGGGATGTGGTCAGCGAAAAGAATGATCTTTGTGCTCATACGTCCAAATGATTTGTCATAATTTAATATTTTATGGCATCAGATTTCCCCCCGTGCGGGCTTACAAAGCGCAGGCTCGCTTTCGGTTGCCGGATCCATTTTATAATTAGTTCGTCATTAGATATTCGAGAAGCCACAATCAATCCCAAACGAATGCCGACCTGAACGCTGTTCGACAGAAGTAAGCTCTCGTGCTTCCGAATCGAGCGATCGAAAATATGACTTCATTCCAAAGCTCTGCTCTCCATTCTCCGTCACAGGTTAGCAGATCACGGACAACAAGATCAAACCGGAGTAAAAAGAATCAACGTATCTTCAAGATGTTCCTGTTCCAACACAACATCAATACTGAATCCTCAAGGCTACCCGGGGGGACACGCGCAGTAGGACGAATGGACCCTGAGAGGAATGTTATTTATTGCCAAACAACGAATTAGACTTACATTTTTACAAAAAATAATAATCATCATCGGCGTCGCCGTCGTTGTCGCCAAATAAACTGGCTTCTGGCCGTTGCTAATGGGGATGATGCAGCAGCGATCGAAATATTCGCCTCATTTCGAGTCGAGTTGCGTTATGAATTGATAATTAAAATATGGCCATATTTTTTGTGACTGATCCGATTTGGTCAGCTTCTCATATTCATTAGCCCGCCCAGTTGGAATTTATGTTTTCGTAAATTTCGGAGCTCTTGGCTATCGGCACAGATGCACGTGTCGATCTTTCATTAATTAATTCTAAATCATGTCGCCCACCTTGTGTCTGGCCACCTATAACCTGCGGATTCGAGCGCCGGAGATTTGCATATCTTCAATTGATTCGCTTGTTTTCGGAATGACTGTTTGTAGTAATACCAACCGGTATCGATATAGTCAGCTTAGAGCCTCTTTTTACATACATATTAAGAAAGGTGGTTCTCAAATACAACTGTTACTGTAACATACGCAATTTTGAATCTGGTACGTTAGAAAAAATAGTGTAATGTAATGGCTGAACCATTTATTGTTCTGGTAAATGAAGGTTGGTTGGAACTAATTATGAACCCAATTAGATTGTAAAACTAAATTTGTGGTAATTGTTAGGGTTGGAATATCAAAACCTGGGTTTTTTTCAATAAAAAAAATTATGTTTTTGTGCAGCTAGTTATTTAATAGTTAATCAAGCAATCTAAATAAATACTAATTTGAACACAAACTATTCAAAATACGAGAAATTTTGTGCTTAATCTACAACCTGGACGTTTTCCTCAGAATTTATTCAAGCTTAAAAAGTACGTTAAAAGGTATTTAAAAAGGCGAAAAAGTAAAAAAAACTTCATACTTCATACGTATTGTCTCTCTTTCTACTGATCGCGAAGTGCTAGGACATAATTATTGTAGAAAAGGCCAGATTGTTCCACTAGATTAATTCCGATTTTATGTAAATATAACTAAATTAAATGATGCGCGTGCTCATCCGATGACATATATCATTCGAAAAATGACTAATAACCCAAACTCATAAACAAATCACTGATTAAGCTGTGGTGAAGAATTTTTGGCAGGAAAATCCCAGCAAACGGAGCCGACCTGAACAATACACCTCTCGGGATCCGTTGTGAAGAAATGCATTACCCATTTTATGCCCCTTGGGCGGCATTTCCAGCCGGCCTCAAAAGCATTGTTCACCGCGAGGACTTATTAAGAGACGAGCGCAACGTGCTCAAACTTCCAATTGCACAGGTGAAATTAATCATGAAGAGCCACTAACCGCGGTTTCAAGCAACCATTCGTCAGGCGGCGTGTGACCACGATAAAAGATATTTTTTGTTCGCTAGCACAAACTACAATAATGCTTGGACGATTTATTGCCAGGGATGGTCAGTGATTTACTCATGATTTGATATCGTATCATTGAATGAAGATGAGCTGAGCAGAATCTATCGTCGAAATGTTTAGATTTTACCTCATAACCAGCCCAAATCGTAAACTTGTAGACTACAGCTCTGGAGCTATTACTCAAAAATTGCAATCAGCATGTGGTTTGAGTACTTAATTACAATCGTGACTGCCAGGTAATGATATCAATAAAATCAACGTTCTGTGCCCGCACGGTGATTGCGGACACATAAAATGTTTTAAGGATGCAGACGCTTTATTTACGATCAACTTTCAAATGGGTGGCATGTGCACGGCTTGTCTATGGAAATTATTTACTCGTCAATACCTAACGAAACATTAGAACACTATTGTTCGGATGACTAAATTTTTCAAAGCTGAACTTTTGGAGTGGCTCAAAAACTAGAATATGCATTTGAATTACAATTTTGTTTACGATTTACATGATCATTACTTACTCAAATAGTCTTCTCCTTCCTCACGATACTTCCTTCCTGAACTCTTTCTACTGTATACTCCTTTCCCGCTTATTTTTCCTATCATTTAATGCATTTATTAATAATTTTACTTGTTACTTTCTTCTCTTTACAGATACTCACAATCAATCACCGTACCAGTCTACGTGATGTTACGGTACTACTCTGGATGGTCAATCGCAGTGTTTCAATCTAGGTAAGTATTTTCATGTTATTTTCTAGCATTTCATCACTATATAAATTTTCTTTTATTTTTTACTTACAGGTCCTCAATCAAAAGATATTTATTCTATTTTTCACTACGGTCCGATCCGGTTCTTCGGTTAACGTGTGCTACGAAACTGGTAAGTATTTATTTGTATAAATGATATATTTCCACTACTAGCTTTATTTTAATTTTTTGCTTACAGGTGCCGAGACCAACTAGGTTCACCGAGATTTTCACCTCTTCACTCCTAACACTTATTATAATTCCGAAAGTTTATAATTAAATAGTTGATTAAATCACGTTAGCTTTATATAGCGAAAACTTTGTTTATGTTTTTCTTTTTCCTCTTCTCCTGCTAGTCAGTTTCCGCTGTCGATCTATCCATGACAGATGAGCGTGTTAGCATATTTTTTATTTGCGTTGTTTTGTTTTCGTTTCGTGCGAAACGGTACTCGCCAATTTTACCGTCTACGGTTGATGCCCGGTGATGCGAACATTCCCCTGCTCGTAACATCCGGTAGAGCTTTCTGTACTTCCGGATTTACCATCCTGTATCTCCATCACCGCCAGAGTAGCCACGCCTCGTCGATACACTTTGCCATCCGCTGTTCTTACTTCCGCTTGTCGTATTCTTCCATCTGCTCCCTTTACGACTGCCTGTACGCGTCCTCGTCTCCAATACTTCCGGTTCTTGCCTTCCACCAGAAAGACTAGATCTCCGACTTCCAGTGGCTTCGTGTCCTCGAACTATTTCGGGCGATGATTAAGAGTCGGCAAGTACTCCTGCGACCACCGGTCCCAAAATTTTCTGGACAGGCCCCGCGATCGGTAATACATGTTGCGCAAAGCTTCATAATATTGATCCGGGTTGTCCAAAACTGCGCCTTCTTTGGTCACTGTTCCACGGATGAAATGGTTTGGTGATAGAGCTTCTTCATCGGCGGACTCCTGTGGAATATAAGTGAGTGGTCGGGTATTGATTAAATCCTCAGCTTCTGCCAAGGCCGTGACGAGAATCTCATCAGTCAACCTCCGCCCGTCATCCAGGACACTCAAAGCTTCTTTGACGGACCGTACTATCCTCTCCCAGACACCGCCCATATGTGGTGTACTGGGAGGGTTGAAATGCCAGGCTGTGATAGGCGAAGTGACCCTTTCCGCACACTCTTTGTGGATCTTCTCGATCTCCTTGGTCATCACGGTGTTCGCTCCATGGAAACACGTAGCGTTGTCGGAGAATATGTGATCGGGAGTGCCTCGCTTGCTTAAGAAACGTCTGATAGCCATCAGGCAGGACTGCGTGCTTAAACTGTATACTATAGACCGTTCCGATAATTATAAATACACTCACGATCAACCGTCATTTCAAATAACGTGCAGTGTTCAACCAAACGTTGGCTGCGTCCTGTTGTTTACATCCAAAAGAAACAGATGCTGTCATTTTTTCTAACATTTAGTGCGAAATTTTGAAAATGCGTGGCCTTTCTTCCGAGCAAAGGAAGCGAATTGTGCACAAATGGGGCACCGTGAGTGGTCTTTCCATAAGAAAATTAGCCAGGGAAGAAGGTATAAGTATCGGAGCAGTTCAAACCGCATTGCGGAAGTATTGTGAAGAGTGCATATTTACTGATGCCCCAAGACGTGGTAGAAAACCCGGGCCTGTTGATCCCACAATGGACAAAAAGGTTAAGGAATACTACAAGCGGCATCCCTCAGTATCAGTACGAGATGTGGCGAGAAAGCTTGGAACCTCGGCGAGTAACGTTATGCGTGCCAAGGGAAGAATGGGTCTGCAGACCCATCGGAAGCAGAAGCAGCCAAAACGAAATCCAAAACAAGCTGAATCTGTGAAACCGAGAGCTAGGAAGCTTTATGACAAACTTCTGACCAAAAAAATGGGGTGTGTTATCATGGATGACGAAACCTACATAAAACTAGACTATAAGACTCTGCCAGGACCGCAATTTTATACATCACCAAAGGGAAAGGATGTCCATGGACCAGTGAAAGCCATTTACACCGAAAAATTCGGCAAGAAGGTAATGGTTTGGCAGGCCATTTGTGAATATGGGAAAATATCTCGTCCATTCATTACGAATGACACAATGAATGGTAAAATTTACGTGAAAGAATGTTTGCAGAAAAGGTTGTTATCCATGGTTAAGCAGCATAACAATCCTCCAATCTTTTGGCCCGATCTTGCTTCCTGCCATTACTCTAAGGATGCACTAGGGTGGTATAAAACAAAGAATGTCACATGTGTCCCAAAGGAGATGAATCCTCCAAACTGCCCTGGTATTCGCCCTATTGAAACTTTTTGGGCTTTGACCAAGGCAAAGCTGAGGAAATATGTCAAACCAGCGGACAATGTTGAAAAATTCAAAAAAGATTGGCCTAAAGTGGTAAAAATGGTCGGAGAACACATTGTGCAAAAGCTTATGAGTAGTGTTAAGAGAAAAGTTAGAGAACTCGCGTATCCTACGAAAAATAATCCCAACTTGGATTGAAACTGGAAAGAAAACACTTATTATCTATATTTCAGAATAAAATGACCCGAAAAATCCTGTATTTTTTGTTTTACTCAAGAAAGAAGATGTATTTATAATTTTCGGAACAGTCTATACGTCCAAATGCACAGCCCTCACAGCCATGCACGTAAAAACCGCTACCCATCTTTTCTCTATCCGCCGACCTATAGCTACCTCTACTGGTCCTAAATAATCGACACCTACTGCACTAAATGGTCGAAGATGAGAAGTGGTGCGTTGAACGGGTAACGGTGCCATCAAAGGAGCAGCCGGAACACATCGATTCACCTTGCACCACACACATGCCTCGGTTGCTCGTCGAATCGCTGTACGTGCGTTCTGGATCCAGTGTTTCTGACGGAGCTCATTGAACACGGTCTCCCTGTAAGCATGACCGTATTTTTCGTGGTAATGCAGAATTAGCTTCTGCGTTATCTCTTGTTTCCCCGAAAGGATGATAAGGAATTTCTTGTCGAACGGGATCGCTTCATTGGACTCTATCCTTCCTCGTACTCGCAGCACCCCTTCAGTGTCCAGGATTGAAGAACGTTTGTACAGAACGCTGGATTTCTCGATTTTCTTCGGTGGTTCACCCGCTTCTAGCTCGAGATTTGCTATAAGTATATTCATCTCAGCCGGAAAACTGGCGAATTGCGACTGCTTCCAAAGGATTATCTCTGCTAGTCGAAGCTCTCCTTGTTGAAGAGGTTGCTGAATCGTGGAAAACCGTGCTTTTATTAATCGTAGATGATGAGCCGTAGCCTGCGAAGTCAAGGTTGGCTTTCCGGCCTTTTTCCGGCGACAGTTGGCGACGAACCGGGCCACGGTAGCGGTTACCCGCACCAGTTTCGTCCATCGAGAAACAGCGCTCACATTGACCACTTCATGGAACGTCACTAAACCTCTTGCCTCTTCGTTAGTTTCCTCGAGTTGATCGATCATGGGCCACTGGTTGGGCGGTAGAAACAGCATCTACTGTACTAGCCGCTTCAGTGCCATAGGGTAGCTGTCCGGGAAGCTAACGTCATCTTTGGCCCAGAGGAGTCCCGTCTCGAAACGGTTCCCTACGCGCTTCGTGGTGTGCTCCAATATAGACCGAGCCCTTTTGTCTTCAGCTGATTCTCGGTGCACCCGTACTACGGACTCATCAAGTGCATAATGGGATTTGGGGAGATCGTGAAGATCTTCGTTAGAGACTTGCTGGTGGTATCCCAGATAGCTGCCTTGCGACTCAGGCGATGCTCGTCGTGGCCCGTACACTGTCCAGCCGAGTTGGCACCGTACTGCGATCGGCTCACTCGTAGTGCCAATCTTCGCTTCCAGAGGAGTAAAGGCGTGAATGTTGCTTAGCCCTATCAGAATTCCTGGTCGACCTTCATATGAACTGATCGGCAATCCCCGCATGTGGTCATACTGCGCCACTACACCCAACGCAAACGGGGAACATTTTATTACTTTAGGGCAATTTTTTATTACTTATTGTGTCTTATGACTGCGCATTATACACAAATAGTAATAACCGAAAAGTAACAAAAATTATGACGGGCACACGCTTGTATGTGTTTCTGCAGGAGAACATACAGCCAAGCACCGCAGTGCATGTGTTAGCAAGACTTCACTCGCTGCATTTGTATTGATGCAACGATCAGATTCATTTTTGCTATCTTCATCCACACATAATGTGAATCTCACCCGTCAACCTCAAATGTCTAATTAGAAACACTTTCGTTTCGTCCCCCAGTGTTTACATGAAATGAAAATATGTTATACTGTCTGAACAGAGTTGCCGAAGTTGCGAATATTGTTCTGGATGGGCACGAGTTTTGTATTTTCAAACAGGTGCAAATGAGTTTCCATGAACCAATGAGTATGTGTTTTGGATAGCTTGCAAGAAAGCGAATGTTTTTGTTTTTCTCTAACACAGTTTACAGATCGTGATGTCATTTAAAGACGCATTTCAAGTCTTTGAAATCATCAACGTTTGCATACAATATGACGGATAAAATGCTGCTTGGCAGCTCTTGTCATATTCTTCCTCTACTCCGTATGCATACAACGAGCGAACTAATACACGCTCACCGGATGAATTGGAGATTGAAGAAACTTGTAACATGTGCAACATATGCGACGGTGTGTGATTTTTTTTTTACTTAAGATGGAAAGGGAGCAGTTTTTGCATGTGGTTGCATGTGGTTGAAACGACCATTATTAGATAGTCGTACTTCCGTAACACGTGCTAAATATATGACAGTATGTGTTGTTACTTGACTGGGGAAGAATTTTATTGCCTTTTTAGTAATAGGTTTGTTGCCTTAAAGGCAATTTTGCGCTATTGCTTCTAAGGCAATAAGGAAAAGTTTTGCGTGTAGTTCGTCAGCCTTGAGTGTCTGTTGTGGTAGTCTCAGCTTGTCGACCGTATACACTGACCGCAGCAAAGTCTTCTCCGCATTGTCTCATCAGCAGCGGAAGTCCACAGGTTCATACGCCTGGAGTTCTTTTCTACACGATAAACGTCCACCGTCCAGTTAAGCACTAGCCTTTCTTTCACTCCACCTAGCCCCAAACGATCAGCCAACTCAGTCTCTATCAACGTGATGGAAGCTCCTTCGTCTAGGAACGCAAGCGCAGCCAGTGATCTTTCTCCGCAGTGGATCATAACTGGGATCATTCGGAACATCATGGTACCGCTGGGTTTGATGTGTGCGTGCATGGCAACTGCCGTTGTGGCCGGATGAATCAGTGGATTGTGCGGTTCTCCGCAATCATCGACGTCGCACCGAATCTTGAAGCGACATTGCCCACTGTGTTCATTCAAACAGACCTTGCACAGTTTCCATTTGCTCACGATCTTCATTCGATCCGCAAAGGGCAAATTTTTAAAGTCCTGGCAGAATCTTAGCCGATGGTCGTCTCGTTTGCACGCTTTACACGGCTTCTGCCTCTTCCGATCGGTCCGCCCGTGGGACTCGTTCGCCTCGCTGTGGCTGTATAGAGCAGCTTTCTCCTTCGGCTTGGATCTTGCCCTTGTACCAACCGCAGCTTTAGTGTCCGGCTTGTAATCGTAGTTGACGCTCACCTCGCAAGCATCGGACACAATCTTGGAGATGAAATCCGTGAACGTTCGCAGCGTCACCTCCTTCTTCTTCCGTTTGTAGTGCAACCACTGTCGCTTTTCTCCGTCCGGAAGCTTATTGACCAAGTCCTGAATCAGGATTGGATTCACAAGGTGCAGTGTGAGATCAGCAGCCTCCAAATGCTCGCAGAGCTGCTCTACTGCATTTCCGAAGGGGATAAAACTGGCCAAACGGTCGGATTTCGGCGAATCCAACTTACGAACCTTCTCGAGATGGTTTTGAAGCAGTTGCTCAGGGCGGCCATAAAGCTGTCGCAGCTTCGCGATTACCCTCGGAACCGATTTAGGAAGCAGTAGTTGTCCACGAACCGACTCGAGTGCAGCACCCTTTAAGCTTTCCTGGAGTCTCACCAAGCTCTCTACATCCGAATAGCCACAAGCTTCGTTTGACGCTTGGTAGGCCCCGGAAAACAGAGGCTTCCGGTTTTCCGGTAAAGGTGGGAAGTTTTCTTGTAAGCCCATTCCTGGCGCTTAACTGGGCTTTACTCGGCCCGGCACGCTGGTGCCCCTGCCCGTTTTGAGAGCTGATCTGGCTTTTCCTATCGCCTTCCAAGTCGACGGTTTTTTCCTCGTCGTCGTCATCGGGATCATCGAAGCTGTAATCGTCTTCATCGCTTTCTACACCACTGTTGATATTCTCGAGGTGATCGAGATTTTCCTTCGTAAGCTTGCCAGGCTTTATTCCCTCCGGAGATTGCTTCGAGGTAGTTGCTTGGTCGTCTTGGCCTCCGGGTTTCTGATTTTTAATCTTCGACTTTTCCTGGACTTCTATCTTCTCCATACGCCTTTCCAGCTCGGAGATTTTCTCGCGATGCTCGGCTTCCATCGCCTTCATTTGCTCGAAGTGCATTCGTTTTTCCCGCAATTCCGTTTCGAATAGTGTACGTTTTTCCTCAATTTCCACTTCGCGCAAGTCCCTGGCGGCTTCCAGCTGCTTTTCGCGTAACATTTGCTCTAGGTGTATTTGCTTCTCCTTCAGTGCATTGTTGATTTCCAACTACTTCTGCTTGATCAACCATTCGGCTTTCATTTCCTCCTCCTTACGTTTCCTTTCCGCTTCCATAGCTTTCAGCTTCTCGGCGACGGTTGGAGGAATGGGAGTGGCATTTTTTTTCTCGCGGGCCTTCTTCAGCTTTTCCTGACAAACTGCTTGGCACGACGCATCCGGACAGAACCACTTCTTGTCCTTTTTCGGCACCGTATTTACGCCCACACAGCGCGTGTGATACCAGCGGTCGCAGTTATCACAGGCAATTATAGCCTCATTCTCCGTCAAAATTTGCCCACATTGTTCGCAGGGGGTAGCAGTCAAGTCCAGGGATTTGCTACTCATCGTGGTTGAGGCCTCCGAAATCTCGTAATTTGATTTTTGGGAATGTTCGGATGACTAAATTTTTCAAAGCTGCACTTTTGGAGTGGCTCAAAAACTAGAATATGCATTTGAATTACAATTTTGTTTACGATTTACATGACTCAAATAGTCTCCTCCTTCCTTACGATACTTCCTTCCTGAACCCTTTCTACTGTATACTCCTTTCCCGCTTATTTTTCCTATCATTTAATGCATTTATTAATAATTTTACTTGTTACTTTCTTCTCTTTACAGATAGGGTAGAGCGGGGCTAGTTGGTCACTTTTGGTCAAAATGTTCTGTAATTTTTTGTAGGATTTTTTATGGCAAAAACTCATTACATGGAAATGTTGTGTTAAGTCTATAGCATCTAGAAAAAATATAACCTGTACAGAATAGTTCATGATTTTGCGGATATTCTATGTTTTTTGAATGGATGTCAAATTGGCCAACTAGCCCCTCAGCTGGGGTAAGTTGGTCAGGGTGTGGGGTAAATTGACCATTTATATTGCGGAAGGACAATTCAGTTTTCCTTCCTCACTGCATTTGCGGCAGCCTGTAGTGTCTCAGCGGAGGACAAACCGCATCCGGTTTTTTTGTTTATGCGTTTGCTTTCCGAAATCCCAAAGTATGAGAAAAGTAACTCATAATTGCATGAAAAAAATCGTGTTATTCTTTCATACCTGACGAGAAGAATATGTTGAAATCTCTCTAATAGTTTGGCTGGGAACAAAATCAAAGACAATAAGGATTAAATTGAGAACCAGAGCCAAATTATAGATTCGCATCTGCAATCACAAGCACAAAACTATAGCTACATTAGTTTTTTTGTTGTTAAAAGCTTTCTTTCGCCGAAATTTTCATCAGGTAGATGGCATTTGTCGATGCATTAGTGTACATTATAGATATTTTAGATCAATGACTTAGCATTTATAGTGTGCAATTAAGTATTCATCAAAATGACGATGAAATGGAGATAACTTTTACCAATTAGTTTATCGCTTCAAATAAATGGTTTTGCTGAACAAAGCACATGCTGTTTTCACCTGGATTAAGTTTGCATCACGAAATGCACTGTTCCTGAAATTGCATTTACTTGGTTACATGAATTCATTTATGATGTGCATATGACCAACCAGCCCCGCAAGTATGTGACCAACTAACCCCTCATGTATTAAATATGAAAATTACTTAAATTATATGAAAATAAAATTTTGGCGAAAGTTCGCTAAGCACAACCTAAAATTAACGTAAATGACTTTCATAATACGTTGAGCCATGTTCATTTCAATTTGGCTAGCTTTGTTTAGACAAAAAATTTCAACTTGAAAACCGTGTAGAATTGATGGTCAGTTTGGCACCAACCTGTATTTATTATACGTCTTAATTAGAACTGTACTCCATTTTGTCATTTAGTTTTTCTAGTTATCTACTACGTATCACCCATATAACACGATTTTTTAGATACGTAGATTCGAAGATATTCTCATTGACCAACTTACCCCGTAACCAACTAGCCCCGCTCTACCCTACTCACAATCAATCACCGTACCAGTCTACGTGACGTTACGGTACTACTCTGGATGGTCAAACGCAGTGTTTCAATCTAGGTAAGTATTTTCATGTTATTTTCTAGCATTTCATCACTATATAAATTTTCTTTTATTTTTTACTTACAGGTCCTCAATCAAAGGATATTTATTCTATTTTTCACTACGGTCCGATCCGGTTCTTCGGTTAAAATGTGCTACGAAACTGGTAAGTATTTATTTGTATGTATGATATATTTCCACTACTAGCTTTATTTTAATTTTTTGCTTACAGGTGTCGAGACCAACTAGGTTCACCGAGATTTTCACCTCTTCACTCCTAACACTTATTATAATTCCGAAAGTTTATAATTAAATAGTTGATTAAATCACGTTAGCTTGATATAGCGAAAACTTTGTTTATGTTTTTCTTTTTCCTCTTCTCCTGCTAGTCAGTTTCCGCTGTCGATCTATCCATGACAGATGAGCGTGTTGGCATATTTTTTATTTGCGTTGTTTTGTTTTCGTTTCGTGCGAAACGGTACTCGCCAATTTTACCGTCTACGGTTGATGCCCGGTGATGCGAACAACTATAATTTAATAATTTATTAATCATATTGACTTACAAGACCAGTATTGGAAAAAAGTGGAACACTTGCTAACTAACACACCGTGAAAGGCGAATGTGAGCACTAGATGTCGAACTGAACTATTACAAGCGACAAAGTGAATATGTTATATTGAAACATAAGCTGTCATCTATCAACTCTGGAAAAATCCAATTTCAATATTTCTAATTTTTTTTTCCTTTTTAATAACTACTATACTAATTTTTAATAACTACAATTAGAACTACATTCCTTTTTAATAACTACTATACTATTTTTTAATAACTACAATTAGAAATACCGCTTCTGAGAATGAAACCTCGGAACACCTACTTTGCGAATGCAGAGTATTAATAAAACGCAGACTGCGTATCCTCGGTAAAGGATTCCTTAGTCCTTCCGAAATATAGAACGAAGGCTCTTTTCAGATACCACACTTCATTCGAATTGTGATACCTGACTGGGATACACGTGCAAATCGAAATTGGACATCAACTCAATAATAGTTGTGCGCCAAAAGTGAATGCACCTAGATTAAGGAGGAGCATACCACAATAAATCTACTATCAATGGTCGCAGTGGTTCAGTCTCCTACAGGAAAAAAACTACAATGAACTATACTGCCGGTACCCGCATAACTGTCCCATACTGATTTTTGTCACTTTTGAGTTATCATCGGGAATCGACTTAGTTGTTATTATATTTTTCCAAAAAATCTAAAATAGATACTTTTGTATGGAAAAACATGGAAAAAATACCAAGTTTTTTTTTGTCCCATATTGAAAGTACCTACATTACAGTCCCACTGCATAGTGGTACAAACTGCTAACATACAGTCATGGAGAAAAAAATAAATACACTTGCAGTGTTGGATGATTTTTCGTATTTTCACAGTGATTTTAATTGTTGTATGATGTTATGTTACGTCATTAAGATCTGCAGACACTCTTTTTGAAAGATGAATGGAGAAATAACTGTAGAAATTTCTTTGTCGGTGATTCCGAAATTTTTTTGCGTGAGTTAGTGTTTTTGAAGTGGCGACAAAAATAAATACACTATTGAAATAAATATACAAAACAATCCAAATTAGCTTTTTTTCTCTACATATTGTTAGCAAAGTGTTTTTTTACGTTACAAAACTCACTTTCAAAATTTTGTGGCCTGTTTTTTGTTTTGTAAAGCCATATTCAATCGTCGTGGAATGTTTACCCCCAGGTTTTCACGAGTAGAAGCTGAACTAGCATTTCACGCTGCCTGTCCGACGTTCCATAAGTCTGTTTTATTCTTTGGATGATGCTTTGCAACCTAGACTTTCCCAATCTTCCATAGAATTTCTAAAGGATTTAAATTAAAAGTCTGCGCTGGTCAAATTAATAATTTTATATTTTCGTTTAAAAATCATCTTCGTGTTTTCAATGCAATATGTTTAGGAATGAAAAAAAATCCCTTATTGAATATCTCAAAAAACTAGAAAGTGTCTACACACTTGAAAAATTTCGCCGAATCTCGGCATTGTTTGTGCCGAGATTTGGACAGCTTAGTGCTCGGCAACCATATCGGCTGAATATCTTTGGCCAAGAATCTCGGGAAACCAATATTTGACAGTTGTCATTTAATGCCGAGAATCACGGTACGTATTCGCCTGTGCTCTCGGCAAATCCAGCTGAGAGGCGGAAAACCAGTCTAACGACCTTTCCATTATATGAGCTGAATGTTTCGGCGTGTGCAAAGTTTCATTCAAATCAAAAATGGTCGATATTCGACCATCGGTCATTTGGCGCGATTTGTCTCTAAGCTCAATGAGTTTTAGTAAGTAAAGAAATTGATTCATATTGAGTTTTAAATGTTTGTCTTTATCTTGGTCGGCAGTAAGTCATTGAGCAAAACATTTAGTCTAAAACTACCTCTAATGCTTACCCTTAGAACAAATATAAAAATATTGCATTTACACGATTTTAAACTAAACTTTTTCGGGTTTAGGCCACTTCCCACGAATCTGCACTACATTTTTTCGGCTACCTGATTTTAAACACCTGTAATTTGCACAAATTTCAGCCAAACTTTTATCTGCTTCCTGTTTGCTTTCCCGTAAATTTGCACTAAGAAAAATGGCGGCAACTCGTTCATGAAAATGACAGCTGTATTACCGAAACACGGCAACGAGTAAAATTCGTGCCGAGATACCAGTAATGTTTCGGCATCAGCAGTGTTCGTCAAGCTTAGTTTTTATGGCGAAGTCTCAGTGAAGTAACGACTTTCGGCAACCGGCATTTATTTGCTAAAATATCGGTTGAATCACAAGTTGCCGAGTTAACTCGACTGTTTATTACCCGAGCTCGAGATACAGTTTTAAGTGTGTAAGGATCTGATTTTCTTACAAAAACTACACATTGTAAGCTAAACATTGACGCTTGTTTGAACCTACCAACAGAAACAAGTCATTTGTTACTCAAATCAACCCGGTCCCCGTGGTTCTGTGGTTAGCTATGTCTGTCGGCTAGCTCTCCCACACGGTTGTGATGTCGGGTTCGATTCCCGATAAGATCGAGAATCTTTTCGAGCTGGAAATTTTCTTGATTTAGCACTGGGGCACGGTGTATCGTTGTACTTATCCTACAACATGCAAAATGTGGCAGAAACAATACCGATAACGAAAAATTCTAGGGCGGGGGTTTAGCGTAGTTGGTAACGTCTCCACCAACCACGCTGGTGACCCGGGTTTAGTTCTAGCCGACACCGGGAGATTTTCTGAGGCGAAAAATCTCTGGGATCACGCCTTCAATCGCATGAGGAAGTAAAGCCGTTGACGCCGGTCCGTTAATCAACGGGTCGTGAGTTGGGATTTTGGGTGGAGGCGCCTCCCCGACCGTCGGTGATTGGCACTACAAAAAGTGGCGGAACTAGACCGACGGAAAATAAGCGAGAATTAAAAAAAAACGAAAAATTCTCTCAACTAATCTACCCTTACTAACACGCAGAAACAATCCCCAGGATACCGATTAACACGAATTTGACAGAATCGTGAAAGGAATCGCCAACATGATCCGGAGGATTCCCACTCACGATTCTTATTCAAGAATCCTAGAGCCATATACAGGGCATTCCTGAGGATTCTTTTTTCAGGAATCCTTTTCAAGGACGCTCACGAATCCAATGTGAGGAATCCTAGAGAATCTATGCGAATCGTATGTGTTCGTTCGGGTAGTTGAGGCTAGCGTGCGTTATAGTTGTTGTTGTTCACACAAATTAACACAAATTAAGTCATTTGTTACACAAATAAACCCAATACTGAAGCTCGCATTTTTTTCAGCCGCACCCTGTAAGTCTAATTTTTGTTTTTTTTAATAATAACTTTTCAAATTTTCATAATAACGGCCATAGGTGCGTAAAATTTGCGGCCTCCCGTGGTATGGTAGTCCGAAATACCTTCTTCCCCCGCAAAGATATCCACAAATCCACCTGGAGATCACCCGACCAATAGACAGCAAATAAAATCGACCACGTTCTAATCGATGGCAGGCTCTTCTCCGTTCGCACTTACCGCAGTGCGAATATAGATTCGGACCACCACCTAGTAGCTGTGTGCATGTGCTTAAAACTATCGACGGTGTATAACACCCGCCGAAGACGAACGCCGCGACCAAATATTGAGCAACTGCGGGGCGCCGGGGTTGCACAGGAATACAGGTAGCGTTACCCCGTTACTCTCTTGAAGATGGCTGGAGGAGCATCCGATCCGCCATAGGTAGCACTGTTGTAGCGCTACTAGGTACAAGAGCTCCGAAACATAGAAATGACTGGTTTGACAGCGAATGCAAACAGTTAGTCGAGGAGAAGAACACAGCACGGGCGAGAATGCTGCAACACCGTACGAGAGCGAACATGGAACGATACCGACAGGCACGGAACAGCCAAAACTCAGTGCTCCAAAGGAAGAAGTGCCAGCAAGAGAACCGAGATTCAAGCTAACGAAACTCGGAAGTTCTACGAGAAGCTGAACAGCTCCTGTAAAGGCTACGTGCCGCAAGCCGATATTTGCGCGTCACCACGGATCAGATATTCGCGGTTCAACAAGTAATGCCGCGAATACAAATTATGCACGAATACGGATTTCTTGACAAACTAATGCGGTTGGTCAAGGCGACGATGGATCGAGTGATATGTGTAGTTCGAGTAGCGAGGGCACTCTCGTGCCCCTTCGAAACCCAGAGAGGTTTGAGGCAAGGTGATGGTATCTTGTGCCTACTGTTTAACAACTCTGGAAGGTGTCATTAAAAGATCGGGGATAAATACGAGTGGCACGCTATTCCAAAAGCCGGTTCAACTGTTTGGCTTCACCGACGATACCCAAGCAACAATTGGGACATAATAAAAAAATAAATTATGATCATTTGTTGCACTAATGAAATTCCGAGGTTATAAGAAACATTTTTTGTTACTACGATGAAATTGTGAAGAGACGAGCAACAGCTAAAGTTGCATCGCTGCTTCAAAAAACTTTACACTAACAACTTAATTCGCGAGATTGGATTTATTGTTGAAACGTGTAAACGGCATTTGAAAACCTAGCCTCCACTGAATAGATCTAGTGGGTGGAGCATATAAGTTGCCAACGTGATGCTTGCGAGATACACAAAACAAACACACAACAATATTTTTAAAAGTTGCTGATCTCACGCTATATCACAGCAACTTTTGTTCGATCGTTCGCCTTATATTTGTTTTTGAGATGAGGTTATTTACTGCGTTGTAACTTTTGGATACTCGGATTAGAAGTCGTCCAAAGATGTAGGTCTCTAAAACGAAATGAAATAAATTGCTTTGAATTTCATTATCACACTGAGGTGCTGATGAATCTAAGAAGTAAAATCAAAATCTGAGAATGATCATGAGCATGATAGCATAGCATAGCATAGCATATTTGATCGCCCGTGTGTTGCCCGCGATTGACCAGAATCAGCTGAAATTGTACAAAGAACCGTCAAAATGGTGCCTAGGAGTAGCAAGCCATTTTCAGTGTACAATTCCTGGTGATCTTTCTTTTCACTGGTCAATAACGTAGCTGGCCACGCCCAATGCAGATCAATAGAGGAAGGGATATCGGGAGTGTTAGTTTAATACTTGTTGCTACTAGAGACCGAGGAATCCTCTGCATCATCCACAAGTATCAAAGGAAGGATTTAGTGTTAGTGGGAAGGAATTGATCTGGATCCATCGAGGTTGATGGTGCGATCTTTTCTACACAGATTCGCGCACGATAAGATTACTTTTCGATCTCTGGGCAACCGGCCACCAGGAGACGATATAAATAGAACCGCGCCACGATTGCTGTATCGGCATACAGGAGAATCGGAGTTATCTATGGCAACTTGTCAATCGTTTACAGTCTGTATTACACCAAACTTCACGTTTCATCTCGTGAACAATCTGAATTTCGTAGAACGCAACAACCGCACGCCGAACGCAAACTACGCAAATTACTGGTACCAGTGGAAAATATCATAACGCGTTTAATTTGTGCCCTGATGGGTAATGCACTAAAATAACCGAAATGGTGAAAAAAAGAAAAAAAAAAAAAAAAAAAAAAAAAAAAAAAAAAAGAAAAAAAAAAAAAAAAAAAAAAAAAAACCCGCGAGCGAAGTTTTTGACCAGAGAGCCACCACGAGACACACCCGAGCATTATACGATGTAGTGGTAAGATAGCCACAGTTAGTGCAATCAACATACCGCGCGCGAAAATGGACTGCCCTTTCCGAATGCAAACAAGAGCGTGCCGACTACTGGTCCAAAGACTCCCGCTCTAAAAAAAAAAAAAAAAAAAAAAAAAAAAAAAAAAAACAGTCCATGTTTCTACAGTCCAAGTATAACCACCCCCCCTCCTTTCCCAAAAAGGGGGAGTGCCTATGTATACACAATACACCGAACCCACAAGTCTATTCGCAAAATGCCGAACCAGTCGATCGAAACAGGAATAGATTTGTCATGCATGATGCAGGTTTCAAGTGAATGTTTGAAAGCAAACATCGCTATAATTTGTACAAAAGTTCAGGCAGATTACATACTTAAAGCTCAACCCCAACCCAAAAAACAAAAAAAAAAAAAAAAAAAAAAAAAAAAAAAAAAAAAAAAAAACATGAAAACCATGCAGAGCCCCGAGTCAATTCGCGAAATAAGATTATTTGTCATGCATTCAACGTTCCAGAGTAAATAGTTAAAGGTTTATAAATATTACAATAATTTGTCCAACAGCCAGGAAACTCAAATACTGGAAATGAAAAAAAAAAAAAAAAAAAAAAAAAAAAAAAAAAAATAAGAAAAAAACTCCTACCAGAAAATGTACGGACCTTTTTTTTCTTCTAGATTTCGAGCAAACTTTCGTTTCTCGAGCAGCTGCAGAGATTTTTCAAAACATCTGACACCACTGAATTTTCTTTTTAAATCGAGTTTTTTTAGCTTCATTCGTGCAGTTCTTTGCTGGTACTCGGTTTTACATTCTAATATTATTTGACTATTCTTCAATTAAAAAACATTTCAATTTGTGATTAGAGAGCGTTGAAGTTGAGTTAATAACATTTATTATAGAAACCACTAGGCAAAAAAATCATAATAATGGTAATACAAAACCCTTTACCGCAACACATCAATGCCATAACATTTCGCATTTGTATAATAAAGGTTAGCACGGATCAGATTGTGGATCGTGCCGGAAACTACTTTTGGCTACAGGAGGTACCAGGAGATGGTGATTGTTTGTTTAACGCGTTGGCACACCAAATTTATGGTGTTACTCCAAGCCATCCGCAATTCAAGAATTATAGCTTGGATTTGCGACGTACAGCTGTGGAGGAGATAAGGAGCCGATCTGAGCTATACGCCCCCTACATTCTATTAAATGGTGACGCTATGGAAGGTGCTTCTGATGCAGAAAGATTTGGATTTTATTTAGATCAGCTGGAGAATCCGGGATTCTGGGCCGGCGAAGAATCAATTGCGGCGCTTTCGTATTATTATTCCATCATCATAATCGTTCATGAAGAAAATGGAAAAATCGAGTTCAAGGCACGATCCGAATGCGACAACCAACCTATCTACAATATTTTTTATCGTGGTCAGGGAGGAGTAAATACGCACTATGATAGTGTTATTTGCATGCGTCGTCAAAATTACCCTGGCCGTATCGATAATAACACCCGTCAAATCGTATTGTTGGGCGACTGTATAACAAGAGTAACCACCTTAACCTTTGGTGAGGGTTTGAATACTTTATTGACGTCCATATCCCATCAGCTGACTAAGTGTGTTCCGACCGATGAAGGATTAAATATTTTACGTTATTTAGCTGCTGCCGAAATTGATTTGCAATCGGTATCATTTTTGAATTTGTGTGGCATTCTTTGTACTACCGTGGAAGATGTAAATAATTTTACATTTGGTCTAAGGTCAGGAGAACATAATGGTGGGCGATCCACCATTGCTGCGCTTTCGTCGCAGCTTGGAGTTGTCATATTTTTGCACAGTACCGCCCAAGACAGTCTTCGATACGATCCGATCGGACAAAGGTCGCCCATTATTCTGCATATATTGGAAGATACCAGGATTACCCCTTCTGTCTATCGCAGTGTTGTTGATCTGGAGCATTCAGATTCTCATTCCTGTATTGCGTCACCGCTTAAAAAACGCACTCTCTTAGATCCGATTGTTGTAGCGAGAAAAATTTTGAAAACAGATGTCATGGGATCCCCAAATTGTTCGGACTATCCAAAAGTCACCGTAAGTGCTAAAAAAGGATTGCGCTTTGCGTCTTTGAACGTAAATGGTTGTCGGGATCGTAGTAAGCAAGAGGGAATCGATGGTTATCTCATGTCTCAAAATGTTCACCTGGCCGTCTTACAAGAAATGAATTTAGAGTGTTCGGAGCTCCTCACATCGAATTATAAATGGTATATAGGATGTGCGACCCGAAGAAGAAAGCGAGGCCTTGCTATTGTTGTACGAAATGGCTTACCAGTTGAAATTAAAAAACATATTAGTACGGATCCCTATCTTCAGATGATGGAGCTATCCTGCCTGGTAAAATTAGATTCTTTTCTTAAAAAAAAAAAAAAAAAAAAAAAAAAAAAAAAAAAAAAAAACCCCGATATTTTATTTATAGGTTGAGGATTCTCCCATGTTACTTGTTGTTATCAATGTACATGGACCTAATCAAAACAACGGTCACTTTTTTGCTAAGCTTGGGACGATGTTAAACAAAACATTAAAAGATCACCGAACTATCATTGCTGGAGATTTCAATTCTCAACTGAGTTGTAATAACCTTTCGGAAAATGAGGCTAGTTTGTTTGGTAAATATGCTGGACATGATAGCTTCAACGCGAATGGGCAGCAAATGAGGGCATTCTGTAATCTTTATTCTTTTGCTGTTCGAAGTACCCAATGTAATGCGTCTTTCAAGCGAACATGGACTAATGGAATAAGTTCATCCCAGGTGGACCATTTACTTACTCACTTAAGCTCTTGTTTGTACCTTCGACGTTTACAATGCACCGTGCCGGGGTCTGTCTCTTCTGACCATAAAGTCTTGCTTTGTAATATCGTCGAAAACCGTAAATCGAAAGCGATTAGAGGAAGGCAGAAGCTAGGTTTCCAAGCTACCATGAATATTGATGCTAATCTGCTGCAGAATGAAGAAGTGCGCGAGAGATATCAGAGACAATTGGCAAACAGTGTAGCTAGCAGAGCTACAGATGTTGACATAGATCAAAACTGGCGCAAATTGAGCGGAAAGATTAGTGGAGCCGCAGCTGCTGTTCTGTCAAGACGACCTCGGATACTTCAGGACAGAGAGGGTCGGCTTATCGTAGCTAAAATAAGGCGTTGCCAGTTTTGGCTCAATAGATCGGATAACCCTATATGGGCACACAGGTTAGCAGATGCCAAGGACGACCTCAGAAGGAAGAAGAGAGAGTCAGAGGAGAGAGAAACGATGCTGTTCTTCCAAAACTTGGAAAAGTACCCTATAGGCGAACGGATTAATCAGACCTTTCGATATATAAAGCGTTTCAAGAGTAAAGTTAACCGTCGTGTACTACCTCGCATACGACTCACAGATTGGACAGATATGAACAGTACCGGTCCTTTGATGATGCCTGAGTTTCCTACTGAAACAGAGGACGATGTTCTCCCTCCACCTCCCACCTTGAGTGAGATCCGAGGTATCCTTACCCGAATGAAAAACCACAAGGCTCCTGGTGTTGACCATATATATATTGAGTACTTCAAGTATAGCGATGAGAACACCCTTGAGGAGTTGCATCGACTTCTCGTAAGTATTTGGACTGAAAACAAACTACCAAAAGAATGGAAACTCTCCATCATCGTGCCTATTCCCAAAGTTAAGTCACCGCAGACAATCGATGATTATCGTCGAATATCCTTGACAAGTGCCGCGTATAAGATATACGCTCTGTGGGTATTGGAAAAGTTGCGTGCAGTTGTTGGGCCGATAGGAGTGCATCAGGCTGCTTTCCTTTCAGGTCGGTCCACTATAGACCACTTGCATGTACTGCAGCGCGTATTACAAGAATACTGGAATGCTGGAAAAGCGCTAATTCTTATGTCGTTAGACATAGAGAAAGCGTTCGATTGTGTATCTCTCACTGCTTTGCCTGCTATTTTGAAGAGTAAGTCACAATTTATTTTGAATAACATAGATTTAATTAGTGGTACTATTTAGGAAAAGGTGTGCCGGTTTCCTTCATTAATCGCGTGCTGGAGTGTATTCGTGGAGAGCAGCAGCAAATCATGTGGCAGGGTCAAATGGGAGAGCGGTTCGAACGAGTTCGCGGGATCAAGCAGGGGTGTCCGCTTTCACCATTTATCTTCAATCTTATCATGGAATCGGTTCTGGAGTCTGTACAAGATGAAGTAGCTACGTTGCGCCTAAATCAGCTAGACCGCATAACTCTCCCCATGATTTTGGCTTTTGCCGATGATTTGATCATAGTTGCAGAAAACGTTGAAGATCTCGAGATAATATTAACAAAGCTTACTGAATATTTGGGCTACGTGGGGTTAAATTTAAACAACAGCAAGTGTAAAGTACTGGTTCGAGAGCCTATAGGCGATGCTCCAGACAGAATTATCATCAATGGACAAGAGTATGCTACTACCGACCCACTGCGATACTTAGGAGTCTATCTCACCCCAAGATTGGATCGACCAATGACTGTACGCACGCGATGCCGAAATTCGGTCCGAGTTGCCAAAGCGGTTATGCAGTTTCTGAGAAAGTATAAGCCAACGTGGGAAGTTGCCCGTATTATTTATGAAACAGTTATTGCTCCCGCTATGATTTACGGGACTCAAGTGGCAGTTCTAACTAAATATAGTCGTCGTTCGATTCGGGAGTATGAGAAGCAGATCGTCCATGGAATGGCTAGCTTATGCCGTGCTTCAGATTCTGGACAGACGGCAAAGTCTGTAAACACCCTACTTCAAAAGAGACGAATCACCAAAAAAATACGGACTTACCAAATGCGATGGTGGGGTCACGTGCGAAGACGAGAGAGATCACACCCGCTTAGGGTAGCCGCTCGTCTACAAGCTAGACATTTACGGCGGTGCAGACCGTCCTTCACTTGGTGGGACAGTATCAAACATAACATGGGACTATACGAGAATATGACGTACCAGGATTGGTTACAATTGGCTAAGGAAAAAGGACCTTATCATCTAAAACTACAGGAGCTCTATGAAAAACAAGAATCGGATGATAGTGAATGGGGTATGTCTAATATTTGATATCATAGCAACTGACTGTCATAAATGCAAATCTCATTTCCAGAGACTGACCTAGACTCCTGATGCTTGAGACCAATCACTGCACTGCACAGTTGGGCCAGACTGTTGACAAACATCGGTCACTGTAGCACATCATCGACCACTAATCGCAGGGTTCCTCTCACCAACAATAAATATTAGTTCACCACGAAACAGCGTCGAATCTTTAAACCGAAAATTCATCTACTCCTATTATGCTGCAGGTGAAAACACATATTGACCCAGTAATAGCAGAGTAGAGTTGGACTTCGTGCTTAATAGGTAGGATCGCAAACGGCAAATAAAAGCCATCCGTGGTCTGTATATGACCTATATAGGCACACAACAGGTAAAAGAAATTATTTGCAATATTGTTTTTATTTGGTTCTACGTTGAAACTAGCCGAATCAAGAATCCACGGTTCGCTCTTGGAAAAAAAAAAAAGTTTCCAGTTGCTGTATCTAACTAGTTAACTTGGAGCCGTCTACACCGGTGGCTTACTCGTTCGGTAAGCGGGTGAATGCATGGCTGAAATGCTTCCTCGAGCTCGCCTATACTTTCTGCTTGCATGTAAAGGTAACACCATTCCGAATGATATTGAAAAATCGGAATATCAACAAAAATATCACTTGCAAATATTTGAAACACTGTGTAAATAAAGCAAAAGCCGTCACTTAGATGCGGAAGCAAGTATAAATCGATATCATAGATCGGCCCCATTAATCGAAAGGAGACGATATATCGATCTGATACCGATGCTGCTTCACGAAAGCCCTTCAGCAATTCTTCACAATACCATTATCGCTCCGCGTGCGTTATTTACGTAATCTGCAACCAACCACAATAAGGAGAAAGAAAAACTTTCAAAAAAAACAAACAGAACAATTATATGGAAATATCAGAGTGTCACGATGATACCGACAGTGGCGATCGATACCGATGATCGAAACGATAAATATTTCGATATTTCTATCTCGGACACAACCCTAATAGTAAATGAAAATGTCATTTTTGTGAGGGGCTCAATGATGTGTTTTCTGTTGTAATTACGGGTTGTACGCAAGAGTATCGAAGAGGTTGCGAACACATATGTTAATTCCAGAAAGCCGTTTGGTAGTTATAGTTACATGATGTAAAAAGCTTAATGTTTGTTTAAATCAAGACTCAATTGGCCTTAAATTGATGGACTTTTCCAGTCATTGTCGTTCTTAAGATTGAGGTGTGCCTTGCAATTCCGTAATGGACAATTACGCAAATAGAAGATAACATATGTGATCGCCCCCCTCAAGAAATCTGATACTTAGCTTCCAGCTTGACGAGTGGGAATCCAAATACTCTCGAAACCGTCCAGAACTCCGTCGGGGAGCCTCCGCTCCACTTTCGCATACATCACCGACCGCTGTGCACTAATGCTCCACACTCGAACTCACTTTACTTTGTAAAATAACCACTTTTTAATACAAAACACCGGAGCGAACATACACATCAACCACCATCCTGTAACAGCGTTGCCAGTCGCCTCGAGAATGATCATGAGCATGATAAGGGAAGCAAAATTAAAAGCTGAGCCATAAACTTGCAAGTGTTACTATAGCAAATGACATAATTAGTAAAAACGAGAAAATTGAATAGAAATTGATAACTGCAGTTGAATCCTCATTAAATTTGTGGAAATAATCAAAGATAAATCGCTATACAGTCAATCTTCTGCCATTCTGACCATTTGCCATTTGACAATCTTACCACAACACCATGTAGTTGCTATTTCGCCGTAGTTACATCTTCGTTGCTGAAATTTGACCATGCAGCATTTACCATGTTGATATCAAATTCCACGCGTAAGTTCATACACCATAGACCAGACGTACCGTTTTGAATGGGACAGTACCGTTTTTTCGACTGTTTTACCGTCCCGCCTTTCTGTCATTTTGTACCGTTTTCGGATACTCATTAAAAAAATCTTAAATAGAGCTTTGCATTGAAATTTTTCTTAATGGAAAATAAGTTTCCAAGCAGCCAATTTTTTTTTAATATTACTGAGTACGTTTTGTGCCTTCCTGACAGTACCGTACCACTGGAAGGGCATCCCCTATCGTGAGCAGACGAAAAAGTCGCGATTAAAAGTTGAGACCATGATAATTGTTAGTCAAAATCTCGATCATCGTGTGACAAATTTCAGGAACTCATTGAAAAAAAACACACTCTTCAGGACCGGGTTTACATACTTTGCTTGGTAAAAATTTTCAAAAATCAATTTTATCATGTGTCCTGTTTTCTGAACCCATTTGTTCCGTTTTTATCCCGAGCAAATCTGGTCAGCCTATTCTTGAAACTTATGTTGAAACAACGAAAATGTTGCAATTAGCTCCGCCACCTGCGCTTTTTTGTCATTGTATAAGAAACTGAGATGTAGCTGCAACTTAGTTTCGCATGAGAATTTGTTGCTGTGATGCACAAAGTTCATAATCGAAACGAATTTGGCTCCTAGGTATCGACATTGTAGCTCGGACCTTTGTGAAGATGGCTGATACGTACATCGGACTAAAGGCCGAAGCCGAACGGATTGGACTGGCCATCAACGGATCGAAGACGAAGTACATGAACGGAGCGAGAACGACGAGAAGACATTGCTAATCCCCACCTCGAGTTAATGTTGGTGGTGATGAAATCAAGGAGGTTGATGAGTTCGTGTACTTGGCCTCACTGGTAACTGCCAACAACGATTCCAGCAGAAAACTCAACGGTGCATTACGGCAGTAAATCGTACATACGTTGGTCTCCGGGAGACGCTCCGATTGAGTAGAATTCGTCGCCGCACCAAGTTTATCATCTACAAGACGATGATCAGACCGGTAGTGGAGAGGTTCACAGCGGGCAAGGTGGATCGATCAGGTGAAAGACGACCTACGGACCCTACGCAGACTGCAGAGCTGGTGAACTGCAGCCATGGACCGAGTGAAATGGAGACAAATGTTACGTACAGCAAAGGCCACACCACGGCTTTAAACTGTTTGGTAAGGTAAGTTCAAACATAACTGACTTTCTAGCGATGGTTATGTTCGACAGTTAACCCTTAAATGCGCACGACTATAAAAAAAATCATTCAAACACATAAAATCTTTGTTTAATAGGTTCACTGCTCTAAAACTAATCAATATGCATAAAAAATTAAAAGATTTACTTTGCAATGTAAAAATATTACCATGTTGTTTTAAAACAACACTGCCACTTTATCGCAGAATAAAGTCGTAACAATTACTTTTGTTAACAGTAACTTTGAAATTGACCTTATGTTAGTATAATTTCTGATAGTTCAGACATTTTCACTTACCACTAACCTTATTTTAAAATTTATTTTCAAAGACTGTCAGCACCAGTCGGAAACCTCACCATGTTTTTTTTTCGTTTCCGAGATTTCGACAGCCAAAACAAAAACAAAACATTCAAATGCAGTACTTCCAGCTGTTAAGTTTTCTTCGTTAGAGCCTAGAGAGCTGTTCTAATAAATTTTATGTATTGAAAAAAATTATATACATATATTTCAAAAAGTTATTAGCAATGTTGTTTTAAAACAACATTGCGCATTTAAGGTTGAAAGGGGGTTAAAAGTGTTAAATCACAATGAATGATTAGCTCTAGTTGCAATTGCATTTCATAACAATTTACCTGCACCATTTATAGTTGGCCAAACAAAATAATAAGCTGAAAATTTATTACAAAAAACTGTTATGCCTTGAAGTTGCAAATCCTGCTATTTTCACCGGCATATTAAACTGCTTCAATACTGCACATTATCACAGCATCTTCGAACGTACGCAGAACCGGGATCAGCTAGTCAATCATTCGGAATCGGTGACTCCGTGTGGAGAAAAAAAAAACGAAAACTGCGTTAAAATCGATCCAAACATCACAACTGATTGATCTTTATCAACCGACTTCAATCTTCCGACTTTAACCAGTAAAGGAAACCGATTTTGACGCCGCTCAAAAATAAACAACCCAGCGAAGCCGGAGGCGCGTCCAGGCCGGTCCTTACTCTCCGCATCATTGTGCCTATATATACCGCGAAGCAGGCTGCTGCAGGATTAGCAAAAAATTGGCGGAAAATCATGTTAATGTATTTCATTATTGTTGTCGCGGTGCACCGCAGGCCGTCCAGATACGAAAACGTTCTGAAGAATGCACGGAAAAATAAATTTAATGTAGAAGTTTATCTGGCAAACATTTTAAAAAGTAAGTCTTCAATATTACCCGATTAGTTGCAAGCTAATTGCATACAAAATACTAACTTTAACAGTCCAACAGATAAGGCCAAAAAAAAGACTTTTTCTATTGATTATGTTTAATGGAATACATTTAAAATAAAACTATTTTGTGTCATACAAAGCAAGCGAAACCTTGAATATTGTGCTACTATACCTTCAATTTTTTCCTTCGTTTTCTGATACATTTATTTTTTTCAGTGTACGACCATTTTTAGTGTTCTGGAAAACGTCGAAAAAACTTTATAAGCTGACTCTTTTTCGGGTGCAGACAAAACCGACCTGATAAATTATGTATTGGTTTCCACTGATCGATATAGCGAGAGATCGTTATCGCGTCAAGCGTTGCGTTTTTTTTGTGTATGCATCGGCACTGCTCTAACAGAAGCTCCTTCGGATGCGTTCAATATGTGCAGATATTCCGATCGATTCAATCAACCGGAATCGATCACCTTTTTTGTGACTGCTGACAAGGGTCTCTTTTGTGATTTTCCGCTTAGCTTTAGGCCTTCCCAACCGGATATTGAAAGATACTCTGACAAAGAAACGTATAAATCAGTTCGAAACAAAAACTGTCCACCCCGATGAAGAGGCTGGAAGTCGCCTCTCATGGTGCCATAAATTCGTATTAAAATTTCTGCGTCATTTATTTTTCAAAGGTTTTCGCTGCAAAAATCTTTTAAACAACTATTAAATTCTTAACATTTCATAACAATTTACCTGTAGTTGACACTATTGAAATTGATAAAATATAATTAAGCCGACTATTTTGTCTGACATACATCCATATTCAACCCTATAAGGAACCACCTATTGCATTGATGTCACTGTTCTCATTAGACACGCGATTTAAAATGCACCACCAGGTAAGAGTTGTGCATAAATCTTTCTACTAACCGTTCAACACCGACATCGGCTAACCTATTCGTGTGTATTTGGGTCGTTATTAGTCCAATTCGCAAATGGAAATCTAATTGCTCTTCTACACCAAAACGGAATAGTCACGGGTACTGGATTCCCTCAAACAAACTGCTTCTGACCGATTACTACGACAACTGTGTTACAACCACGCCGATCATATTGATTTGATAGGACAAACAAGTCGGACAAGTATTGGAAAGTTCACTTGAATGCCGAGTGTGTAAAATCGTACGGCTTTCAGGAAACCCCACAGAACCAGGTGACAAACTGTTTGGGAGTCATACAAACTTGTAATCTGGTCGCCTGCTGCAAGCTTACATATGTGGACAACTAGTCACATGTCGTGGATAATAAAATATCAAATTAATATTATTTTATGATAATTAGCTCAGCTTGTGCAATCGTAGCCGTGGTGTAAGCAGAATCCGCCGCCCCGTATTCGTGGGTTGTATCGGGTCACGATTGACATCGATAACTTAAGTTTATGACTTTATTGCTGACACAAAGTTGCCTCATGAAACGAAGAGTGCATCTAAGTACCTACATTGTATTAAAGCAAGTTTACCTTCCGTAATTTTATTCAGGATTCGGAATTTGAACCCGCGTTCATTCCTCGCCCTCATTGAATGATCATTAATATTTTTATAATCATAATATTCTCAGTAATTGTGTTCATTTACCACTAATTGTTTCCATACAGCAGATCGAATTTGGATGAAGCGTATCCTGTCTGAATGCATTTTAGCGCCTTCGAAACAATGCAGTGATGTGCCGTCCGTTCACCGCATTTTGAGCGTCTCCTTTTTCGGATTGCATCATCATGACGCTGTTGATTTCATATACGAAGTCACACCTGAATATTGATCAGGGATTATCCATATGATGCCCTGTTATTTTGCTGCAAGCTTTCTTTGAAACTGAGAAGTAGAACAGAATGGCTCGAAGGCGTTCGCGTATGGCACCGCGAAGCGACGAACCGTTTATTCTTGGTGGTCGCGTAAAAGTCATATTTTAATTGTCTCGCAGAGCGGATTTCGGTTGTCACGATTGACGAGACAATATGTCTTTCTCGAGCCAATCAGATGCGGACTCCGAACGAGGGTGTTGACGCAAGTGTAGCCAAGGAATGCAACCTCCTCGTTGGTACGATGGATTTCATGCTGTCACCTTTGCGTCAGTTTCAGCATTCAGATCGAAACCGAAATATATTGAGGGTTTATAACGCATTGTGTTGAATTTGTCTACTGACTGTTCATAAGAAATCTAAATAAGACATGGGGACAATGAGATTATAACTATTGCTAATTTGCATTACACCCAACTAAAAAATAACACTAGGTTTTTATACTCAAATTATGCAAAATTTGATTCTTGAAGTCGGCAAGAAGCGGTTACCACTATGTCACTCGGTCTGCAATTGTGGGAAAAACAAAGTTTGCATTACTAAAATGTATATTAACAGGTTTAAGATGAAGTGGCTTCGGAACAGAATTGTTCCGCCGAACTGAAAAAAGGAAATCGAATGAAGCGATGTCTGGTGAATATGTTGGGTGGGACAGAACTTCCCATTTTAGCATTTCTGAATGAGTTTCCACGATTTTTGCTACATAAAACCTGGCATGGGAGCATTTGGTTGTTAGTTGACTGGCTCACGCCGCTCGCTTCGAAGCTAATAAATCGAAAACGCCAAAATAGAAACTAATTTACATACTGTAAATTAGTGACGTATAGCTCCTAATGTTATTTGTTTGTCGAATTTTGCACACACAGTGTCAACAAATCTGGAGCGCGTGTACCTATGCCAACTGTTTACTTTTCAAACGACGACAGAACGGTGTCTTCTGTCGCGACGACTTAGATCTGCAACGATCCAGGGTTATTTTTCCTACTGAGAAATCACATCAAAACAGATGTTCGACAACTGGTAACACCTATTAAAATGTCTGAAAAATGAATTTACTTGTTGTCACTTCATCAACTAGCCGCGTGGTTTGGGAATTTCGGGACAAATAAATTGCATTGCAATTCGTCTACTCAATATAGGGGAACTGCTCCATTATTCATCTCAGCCCGTATATTCATCTCATTCAACATATAAACACAATTGAAAACAGGAAAAAACGCATATTTCCTTCTTAAACCAATCTGCTAATCCATGGAATGGATTCTTCTTAGTTCACTTTAGATTCCTCATAAAGTAAAATCCTCAAAAACTCACTTAAAAGCACTAAATTTGATATTATAGTCGGGCATCTGCACTCGAAAACTCATTTAATTCAATCACCTACCTCAGAAAACAAAATCCGCGCATCGTTCTATACGGCTACAACGGGACTCGTTCAGCAGCCAACCAAAGTTTTTTTATCACTAGCGGACCACTTTTTATTTTAATCACTAAACAAAATCACTCACTACACTAAGAATACTTCAATCTTTGAAATGTTCATCTCAAATTTCCTAAAACGAGCTTGAATTAACAGAAATATATGAGATGAATTTCTACAATTCCTAAATTTCAACTGTATGTATTTTCATCTGTTTTCACTGCGTTGAAGAAAATCAAGAGTTGCCAAATCAGTTTCGTTAATACGAAAAAATCATACTGAGAATATTGAATTATTCCGACATAATTGACATAAATCTACAGCACTGTAGTAGTAACCTAGGTTACCAGTTTTGCTCGTAAACAACTGCAGCGGATATCTAGGTAACCTACTACGACGGGCTGCAGCTACGTTCATTCGTGATAATGTATACCATTCATGATTAACAGTGTGATGAATATGAGGGCGTCGTGAGATGAATAATTGAGCAGTGATTCAAATTTTGAGATGGATATGGAAGCGTTGTGAAAAATGGTTTTGTTTTACAAAATTTAGAATAAATCCAGCTAATTTCACTAAATATACAATGCTAAACGATTCCATAAGAGTACGTAAGCATATTTAGTTTATTTGTTCAATGATTTCGTGAAAATTTGGTGTTTAATCCGTGCATTCTTCGTGAATATCGGCTTAATGAGATGAATAATGGAGCAGTTCCCCTATGACCGTTTACTTCGCATTGTCATTATTTCCGATGAAAAGATTTCAAGCTGTGTATACAAGCGAGGATTTTCAATAGTTTTTTTTCTGGTTTTGTCACCAGTAAAATACTTTTTCAACACGGTCACAGCTGTTATTGTTTAAAAAGCTAGTCCGACCAGAAAAGCAAACAAAAATAAGAATGTTTGTTCTGCGAAAAATCTTTCAGGTTGTATTTTAAAATTGATTCCGTTAAGTGTTTAAATAGCATACATTTCAACAAAAATGTTTCTGCTGGTATCAAACACTATCATTAACGTAGTGGCATTCTAACAAAATAATATAGCATTTAAAACAGGTCAATAACAACCGTTGTTAAATATAACATGCTCTGATAGAGGTAGAATATTTATGATATTTGGTATAGAGCAACCTTCTTTCAAGATTTGAATATACTTGATATGATTATTTCATCCATTTTTACTTTTGTTATTAAACCTACATGGATAAATAGCAAATTGAATCAAATTATTTGTGTTTTATGTATGTCGTGTAGATAGAGTTTTGATTTTTTAGTTATGTTGCTTTGATCGGGAAGCAATCGAATACGTGTTCTCAGCTTATCGATATACCATACCAATCAGACAAGAGCCGTGATGGTTCGTGCTATGTCAAGAAATTGTCGCCATACTGCTCAGTTCTGGGTTGTGTTTCGCCAGTTTCCCAGGCGTCTCATCAAGAGCCATTGTGAACGCTGCGTCCCTCTATTTCTAATACCGGTAGAGTTGCTGACGAGAAGTAATTTCATTGGGTTGTCGTCCGGCATTCTCACGACTTGACCGGCCCTCCGCAGCCCATCGACTTTCACCAGGCGTGCAATAAAGTTCTTTATAAGCGGCGCTTGCGGTCCATTGTTTATGCGCCTTCGCCATTCCCCGTCGTTCGTCTTTACTTTATCGTAGGGAGTCCGCGGCACCTTCCGTTCGATAATTCCAATGACATTGAAGACCTCTGCAAGAAGCGTTGTTGTCTCGATTTTATAGAGGAGTACCGGTCGTATAAGGGTTTTAAACAGCGCCAATTTCGAGCGTCGTCGCATTCGATTCGATCAAAGTGTCTTCCGCAGTGAAAAGTAGTCACAATTTCCATCGTGGATGCGCCTCTGGACCTCTTTACTGGTATTATTGTCGGCGATCATCAATGATCCCAAATACACAACATCTTCGACCATATCAAGTTCAACTCTGTCTACAGAGACTTGAGGCTATTGTTGTTTCCTTGGAGCCGTTAGTTCGCATGTATTGTTTACCGTAGGCATCCCGATTACAGTCTCAAGGACCAGTTTAAGCAGCAAACAGAAATGTTCATCACATTAATAATCTGCGCGATTCAAAGAGACGCGACAGTATCCCCCAAACATCACTCGTGCAGTGGTGGCCTTGATCAATAACGTCAGTTCATTCGGAAATCCGTTGCAGTGCATGACCTGCCATAGCTGTTCTCGATCGACTGTATCATAGGCCACCGTGCAATCAATGAAGATCTGATGTGTGGGAACGTTGTATTCGCAACATTTCTGTTTGATCTGTTTAACTGAAAAAATCTAGTCATTGTGGCGAGGGATTCATTAAAACCCGTTGAGCACTGACCGACGAACGTCCTGAATAGAGGTGATAATGTATACGTTAAAAAAATGGACTTTTTCCCGAATGGCGGTAAAAAAATGAATGAGACAGATAATTGAGTTTGATAAATTTTAGATGGAAGATAATTATGTTAGCTTACTCGCAAAAAAATTATATACCCTTGCGCGCGGCCATCCGGCAGTTAACTGAAATATTCGCCATGGCGGACGAAAACATGCATGTAAGCATGTTTTTGAGTTATTTTTTCGTATTATTTATCAATTCCTCCTCAGTTTTTGCGACAAAATTGTTGGAATAGATCTTACGCTTCAGGTTTGCCCAGAAATCCTCGATGAAGAGTAACTTGACGATGTTGGGCGGGTTCGCCAATCTGGGTACGGGTTCACTAATTCAGCCGCTCCATATCCTCCAACGGTTGCTTCGAGTCTGGCCACAACACCGCTTCTTCGGCCTTATGGTATTTCCTAATGAACGACGCCACTTCCGGCAGGCTCTTCGTACTATAGATTTTCTCGTTTACGGTCAGCCCAGAGCGAAAGAAGAGCAGCTCTGACATTCCCTTCTCGCCGATTGTCAGCCACAGCAGCTCCTTCTTGGGGAGCTTGGTTTGTGGAATAAACTTCACCTCGGTGCTCACTTCCTTCCTGAGGGAAGCAAAATGCGAAGTACCCTGCCAGTCGGTGCCATCCAGGGTGCGATAGGTTTCTTTACCGTCACCACAACCACGTTGTGTTTCGCCGGGAAAATCGACTTGACCATCTTAATCAGGCACTGTCGCTGCGTTATTGCCTGCAGCCTTGAGACTAGTGGACGGGACTGCTGCTTCCTGAAACGTATGTCCATGTTCGCCAAGTAGCGCACGCACGCAGCGATGTAGCCACTTTTCCCTCGGTCTTCCCCTTCAGCATCCTTTGGAGCTTCTTTCCACTCAGTGTCGTCGGCCGGCCGGAATCGAGCTTTCTTTTAATGCTCTGATTGTTGTCCAATAGTGCCAAGATGTTGTAGATGCCGGAACGGGCATATCCGGTGTCCACGAACTACCGTTCTTTGAACGCGCACACTCCTGAACGGAGTAGCTGCACTGCACTGTTTCGCCATCACGGTTAG
The DNA here is from genome assembly GCF_029784165.1 of Wyeomyia smithii. Classification (NCBI taxonomy): domain Eukaryota; kingdom Metazoa; phylum Arthropoda; class Insecta; order Diptera; family Culicidae; genus Wyeomyia; species Wyeomyia smithii. The sequence continues at coordinate 124,891,593 of NC_073696.1, read as the reverse complement.
AGTTCGGCTGATAGAGTTGTCAAATTTCTCCTGCTGACTCATGAGTCAATATGATTGATGCTGCATGCGTAGTTCCGTCAGTGCGTGTAAAGGTAAACCCATGAAAAATCGGCAATTTTTTTTCATTTTCTTAACGCAAACATTAGACGACGGCTCAGATTCGGTATTTTGTTGGTTGCTAAGCGAGATACCGAAGCAATTGCGGCGCTCAAGTTTGTCGGCTTTTTTGTATATGGGACAGGCGACTCCCTGCATTCATTCGTCTTGCAGCTTTTCCTTCTCCCAAATCCTGGAAATCACCCAGCGAGAAGGTCAGGTAGGAAATAACCTAAGTCAGCAATTGACGTTGATGCCGTTGTCGTTGCGCCGATATCGAATTGATGAATTGATTTTGGGCAAGCAAAGAACTCTTACTTAGTTAGCTTAGCGATAATATTGGTCGTTATCTTCAAAGACTGGCGGTTACAATTGAAAGTGAGTAGTGCTACCTCCAGTGAAAAGCGCTTCACTTTGTTGTTCTTCAGCTTTCCGATCTCACAAAGAACTTCATGAACATTGGGAACTCGTACTCGTACTGCTGGTGCTCCTACGTCAATTCCTATTCCGTTTCTACTTGCTATATCGCCATATTTGAGAATGGTCCCCATCCACATCGTTGCACATGTCGGCGTGCGGCACGGTGGCCTCTGCGAGATTGGTTTGCCTTCTCATAGAATTCTACGTATCGCTGGCACGGAACAACTGGCCGAGCTCCTAATGTCCACGATCCTCTTGCTGGTGCTTCTTTCGTCTGAGAATCGTAGTCATGTTGTTCCACTCATTTGTACCTGTACTGCCTTGTACTTCATTATTGACTAGCCCGGGTATATCGCTTAGGTCCGGTTCTTCTTTTTCACCGTTGCCTCGAATTCTCCGTCATACCAGTTGTTTCTGCCGATTTGTGCATCCACTTGTTGTGTCACCGTTGCGGTTTTTTCGATAGCCGAACCAGCCGTCCTCGAAAGGCAATGCGTCAAGCATCCCCGCCTAGAGTAATATCGCTTCGAGTTGTTGCGTGTTTTCCTCCGCAGCCTGGAAGTACCGGTGCTACTTGATGTTGAGTCACCGTTGCGGTTTTTTTGATAGTCGAACCAGCCGTCCTCGAAAGGCAATGCGTCAAGCATCTCCGCCGTGAGTAATATCGCTTCGAGTTGTTGCGTGTTTTCCTCCGCAGCCTGGAAGTACCGGTGCTACTTGATGTTGAGCCACGGGGCTCGACTATGTCGTGCTTGATACATGGGCTACAGTTTCGAGGACAAGAATATCGCAACTTGGTAGTGATCGGAGTAGAAATGTCGAAGAAAAATCGGCCGTCAGGAAGCTTTAAATTCAACGCATCGTTGGCCGTTGTCGTTCGTCTCGGTCGGTGTGCAGGCTGTGTGGGCTGATTACCGGTTTGTACATTTCTTCCACTCAAATCTGAGCGTTCCTGTCCCCGCTGACGATCATGATGTCTTGACGTGAGTAGCTTCCTTCTCTACATCGGGTCTTCCTTCTATTCTTAACATACAAAAACTGTTGCTGATCGTCTGCTACTTGATCGCGTGACTCTGCATCCTACCTAGCACCATGAAGCTCTTGGAGCACGTTTCTAACTGATCCAGCAGGACCCGGTTGCCACCCAGGACGTTTCACGATCTACAATTCCATGTACCGACCTTCTAATCGTCCTCCTTATTTTGACACTTAGGTCGTTGCCAATTGTTCCGATTCGTATTCAATGTTTCGGCATGCTTCTTTAATAATTATGCCCCGTCTCGTGGTTACCGTTTTGGATGTAGCTAGCAAAACACAGCATTCTATGGTTCAGCCGTCCGCTCTCGATCAGTCGCTGTTCGAGCCGCCGGGGGCAACAAACTTGAACAAGCTGTCCTCCAAGGAGAACAGCTCCCCCTTCCCTGTTAGCATACGACCAAGTTTCCACCACAGTTCAAAATCGGTACCACGTGGAGATAGGGATAGATGTTGCTGGGCATTGTACTTTAAATCACACTGGGGTCTATACTATGCCAACTAGTATGCTTGTCATTCTCCTCAGTATGTGAAAGGAGAGGAGAAATATTCACCGCGCACTTCCCTTCCAGTATGTGCCTGCGTGTAGCAAATGCTTTCACCTCTCCAAAGTGTCTCAACCAGCTTACAGAGAGACAAACACACTTCCAGCTCACCCCACATCTGATAAAAACAAGAGGAGTGAATCACTCTACAGAGAAAACGCAGAAGTACACAACAGTGTCCACTAACGAGTAGTCCGGCAAGTGAAAAAAAAAACCACCGGGCGAAAGTGTAGTCCTTGTGTAGCTACACTGCGAAAACGAATTCCACCAGAGTAAATTCGACCGGCACGAGCAACGCAGTCTATTTTTTTTTCTCCCAATCTCTTTTCCTCTTCTGCCATGCTCAAGAAACCAACTGTGAAACGCACCGCAGATAGCTCTGCAGTGTAATTATTGTGCGTGATGTCCACACGTGTGAGAAAGTACACCATAGTTCATTGTCTCGCAAGAGAGAGATTTCAGATTTAACCGCAGTGCTTTCAGGAAGCTCAGCAGATAAAACTCGTTTGTCGCTCTCTTCTAGCATAAGCGTTGATTTGCTCTTTAGTGTGAGAGCAGTTGTTTTCGCAGTGCAAGATGTTCTCCTGCACTCTAGAGGTTTTCTGAGGAGAAAAGACAAGCATGCCAACTAGTACTGGATGTACGCACTGCCCACTCGTTTGCAAAGCTTATCGTTACATTAGCTTTTTTCCATTTATAAATGGTCGGCGTGCGACCAGACCGAGCCAAGCGCCAAACACATTGTTTTGAGTAATTGGCATTTGAAGTTTGACCACCCATAAATTAATCGTGTTTTAACTTATCGTTAATTCAATGCAAACATGTAATGCACAGGGCTTAATGAATGACCTTTTATCATAAATACACGAAAAATAGCAATAACTGATAAAATATTTGGTTTTTATTTTTGACACTCTGGTCGAACAAAAATTTTGAAAGTTGGTCTTCAGTTCGGTCTGGTTAAACGTATTTACTACAATATATCAACTTGTCTATTAAACAAGCTAATTTTCCTCACTAGTCAAACGTAATACATAGATATCAACGCTGCTTTATCTCTCAGTCAAATCTGTATCAGAAATTATACAGCTGATAGATAAAAAATGCTTTATTTCTGTTGCTCTATTTCCTGGTGCCAAAACGCACCAAGTGCTAAGTGTTAGGATAGCATCAATATGAAATGCTCTGGTATTTTGAAGCGGGTATTGTCTAATTTTATTGATTTAACTTCTATTGATCCAGTCCTGTTACAAGAAAGAAATTAATATTATTTGAAAAATACCAAATGGAAATAAAATGCATTTGGTTCGGTCTGGCTCAACAAGATCTAGAAAAAAAGTGATGTGCTCATTGAAACGAAATTCGGCTCTACGAAAACCACCGGGCTGTTTATTTATCTAATTCTGATTACAGTCGTATTAACGAGCTGCCCGAAGCGGAGAAATCAGTTACTGATTAAAATAAATCGCAAAGTTAGCTTTTAAATCTCAAACAATCACTTTATTTAGATACCATGTCTGTGTTTATGGTTCACTCTGGTCCAACGCAATTTCGTTCTTTTTACAAAGTGCAACAGAGATTTTTTACTACAACACGCCTATGAACTGTTCAAATGATTTTATTCTTTAATGGAACATAGATCATCAGTTTGCACATCCACTAGTGCTAATAACTCAATTTTTAAAGAAAATGGCGCTTGGCTCGGTCTGGTCGCACGCCGACCAAATTACCTTGATAGTAATTTTACCCGAATGAAATAAATCGCTTTTAGAGCTGATCAGAAAATTAAACCAACAAAGATCAAAGTCCTTGTCACAGCTAGACAGTTGGTCAGAACGATTAGGATTCAAAATGTGATTGTGTACTTAATTTTTTTTTTTTTTAAAGTACAACCCCTTAGTTTATTTGTGAAAAAAAAACCCTGAGTTTATAATCAGTCATACTTTCGCACAACAAAATTGCGTAAAGCATAACATACGCTAGATAAAAGTGAATTATGTTTGTTTAGAAATTTTTACACCCCTTTGAGTACAAATATCTATGACTCTACTACTACTGATAAATATTTTGTTATTTTAGTGGTCAAAACACCGGGAAGGCATGATTTTATGCCTAACAAAAATTGCCTCACAGTCTAGACCCATTCGTTATCCAGGTTTCAAACCCAATTATAAATTGCTCTAATTTCGCATAATACTGGTATCGCACCATCTATACTTATTTTACGTGCAAGCATGATAAAGATTTTTATTAAGGCTGATACAAATTTCGAATTCTTTTTATGTCCAAGGTTATCAAAGTTAGCAAAGGGGGTGGCAAAAAATAAATAACACCGAGACGAAAAAAAAGAAATATCTTTGATCAAAGTTTGTGTGCAAGTTATGACGTTTGTAACTTGCACTCAAATAAATGTTGCAAAATAACACTTTATTATTATTACTATTTATTTCGCTTGCTTTTTGGAGACATTCTCGCTGTCACTGGACTTGTCTGTTGCTAAATAAAGCATTTATGCTGTCGGAAAACCAATTAAATGAACAAAACAGTTTGAGCTTTTTTTTGACGTAGAATACGTCTTACGGCAACAATTACAGAAACCCAATTTCAATACAGGGATCCAATTTCAAAACCGAAAACATCGAGAGCGTCACAAAAATTGTCCAATTTCACACGTTTTAAACCCAGTCAGTTTCCAACCGATTTCTGTCATTTTTGCAGCAATCGATTGGAAAATCATTTAAGCACCCGTCCGAATGCAGAAAATTTTAATCTGATTGTTCAAACTATTGTAATATTGAAAATTGTTGAACAATGTCGAAACGCAAATGTCGATTTTTGATTGGTCGCTTGCTGCCTTTCCCTAAATGGGACGACAGAATGGAGTACCTAGTTAGCCGGGAATGCACTCTTTGGGCTATATAAGAGACTGTTTCTCCTCAAGCAAATCAGTAAAGTCCCTTCAAAAGAAATCAATCAATCAAGCAAATCAGTTGATTAGCAGCAGGCAGCAGGCAGCAGCATCGGACATCAACACCGATGGCAGTAGGCGAAGGTAGCGTGGATCAGCAGCGAGCAACAGCGGCGGTGGTAGTGGTTAGCTGCAGTCCTACCTCTTTCAGTTCGGCTCCCTTTCGATCTGAATTGGACCCCCCCCCCCCCCCTCGTTGGGCAAATACAACCCGAAACTGAAAGAGACACGCACCGCCAGGTGGTTTGAGAAGCCACCATCATCCAGCGTATGTATATACAGGGTGTATGCACATAATGTGTGTGAATATTTGAAGCGTGTGTCCCTAATATATAAGGTGTGTGGCTTGCTTTAAAGCGTGTGTGTATGTTTATGGCGTGTATGCATACCTGTAGCACGTGTGTGCATGTTTATAGCGCGTGCGGCACCGCCACCACCACCGCCACCACCACCGCCACCACCACCGCCACCGCCATCGCCTCCGCCGCCACCACCGCCACCGCCGCCACCATCACCACCACCACCAGCTATATAAGAGACTGTTTCTCCTCAAGCAAAACAGTTTACTAGCAGCAGGCAACAACAGCGAACATCAACACCGATGGCAGTAGGCGAAGTGGATCAGAAGCGGGCAACAGAGGCGTTGGTAGTGGTAAGCTGCAGTCCTACCTCTTTCAGTTCGGCTCCCCTTCGATCTGAGTTGGACCCCACCAGCGGTAATCCGATTCAGATATCGTTGGGCAAATACAACCCGAAACTGAAAGAGACTCGCACCGCCAGGTGGATTAAGGCTACTGACATACTGAGGCGTCAAATGAAGTCAGTTGTGCTACAGACGTAGTAAAAAATATAAGAAATCATTCTAAATTTTAAGCCCGCTAACTCCGAGTAACGTTCAACTAGTTTATGATATCTGTTAGGCTTTGAATGACCCCTGTGAGCACAGCTAGTTACTCAGCGTCTGGCGTTTTGCGACTGAAGAAATTCAGCATGTTAGGCATGCAATATTAATCAAAAATACCAGTGTTATTTTCCTGACTACCTGAAAAATTTTCCCGATATTTTCTATATTTAAGACCAAAATAAAGCGAATATAAAGCACCTGGCGATATCAGGTTTAGTCTGAACATGGTATTACTGCACTAACATTTTTTAAACGTTTTGTAAACGAAAATGTTTTTTATTTGCTTTTTTTCAATTACCAAACCAAAACAAAGCAAATATAAAGCACCTTGCGATAAAAGATTTAGTCTGAACAAGGTACAGGCGAACTTCGATATAAGGTACCCTCGTTATAAAGTACCTTCGATATAGCGTCACTCGATATAAGGTACATTTTACCTCGATATTAGGTACATATTTTTATTATGTTACAAATAACTCCGAAATTGGTATGGAAACTTCTATGAACAATATATTGGTTATCTTGTCAACGTCTCTGGTTACTATTGATCATTTGGGGAGTGTTCATAAAATACTCCACTCTTAGCGGAAATTTGAAAACCCGGCCGAAAAGTTTAATGTAGCTGAAAAAACATGATATAGCGTGGTTTAGTATGGATGGGAATGGAGGAGCTGATAAAAAAATTAACCTAAAGTTTGATCCCTGGTTTGAAATTTTGAAAGATAAAATTTTATTAGACCTCGGATTGCTAAAAATGTTAAAAAAATGTGAATTTTTTTATCAAAAACATCATAAAACCTGTGAAAAAGTTGGAAATATGCTTGAGGTATGTTCGGCAGAACAATGTATTTCTCAAATATGTAAAAATGTTCAAAATATAGTAGGCCTCTGAAATCACACCCAAAAAAAAGTTGATTGGAATTTTTTGATTTTCAAATATTTAAGGAATGTGTGTATAAAACTACCTGTATGTGATCAATATTCAAGAGATAGAATCAAAGCGTCTTCAGCAAAATTTTTCTGTATAATACTACCTACAACTTTGCTAAAGACTTAACTTTGATTTGATAAGTTAATAAAAAATTACTTTAGGCCACCCTTATGTGTAAAGAAAAGTAAGTTTAAACAGTCAATTTTAAATGCAATGAAGAAAATGCAGATTCCGAAATCCTGAAGGACGAGAAAATTATTGAAAAAGTTGTCAACCCGTAAGCAAATATTCATGGTTCTTATACAGCGGAACAAAAAATAAATAACAACGAGAAGAAAGAAAAGAAGCAGTTTCAATAAAAAGTCTGTATGAATGTAAATAAATTTTGAAAAAAAAAATTGGTGATAATAACGTAACGGCTTGATTTTTTTCCTTTTTTCTAGTTGACATACCGTAATGCATCAAATGTCGAACACTTAAGCTATGATGTAACTTCTTTCCCTCAAAAATCAACGAAAAATGATTTTTTATCGACCAACTTAAAGGTTTAACATGTTGGTTATCTCATTTTTGTTGCAATTAAGTGCTATTTATATAGATTCAAACATGTTTTGTGTATTAAATTAACGAGAATTTAGACCTCGGTTTTGATTCCGAACACTTCCATGTAATCACTAAAAGATAGATAGGCAAACTGTCTCAACACTGACTGTCACTTTTTTCAACGCCTGCTGGTTCCCTGGAAGTGGTCCTGCAGTGAAGAGCTATACATCACTGGGTGAAGGACACTCTAATGTCGAATTCGTTTTTACGGCAGGACTATACCGTCCCGGACTACAATTTGCGGCTGAAAAAAAAAACACTTCCCAAGCAGTTGCAATGGTGTGCGTAATACCAGAGGTAGCTGTCACTTTTGTTTTGGTCATTATCGCCATTGTCTTTTTATGGCGTTTGTGCTACTGTACGAAAAATTTACGAATTTACTGAAAATAACAAAATAACAAAATAAAATCCAACCTGATGTTTGACACGCGAAGAACGATTATCAAAGCAAACCGATTTTGACACATTTTTTTTTATTTTGACACATATGTGTTAGTGTGTTGGTGTCTTCAAAACAGCACTCTGTTTCTTTCGCGGACTGTCCGGGACAGAAAAAGGGTAGTCCAGGGTAGTCCGGAAAATGAAAAAAAACAGCAATAGGACAAAGTGTAGTCCGCGGGGTAGCTACACCGCAAAAACGAAAACGACATAAGGAACAAATTAATTTATAATAATCATACTCTTGATTACTCTAGCTATAACAAAATGATTTTTATTCCGAGGTGTTCGAAGTTTGAGACTGTTCTAAGTTTGAGTCAAAACGGTACTTTTCGGAAATAAACTATCACACGCGGCTAGAGGTCTCCTAAAAAGCCAAAGAAACTATGTGTTTCAAATTGTACTCAAAACAAGTTGATTAACACTTATAGTTGGATTCTATTTCCAAAATAAACTATACGTAAACAAATGACAACAGAATGAAGTATTTGAAGCCCTATTGTTGAAAATGTTTCTTGATTCGATATAAGGTACAATTCGATATAAAGTACAACTTAAAAATCGAAATGTACCTTATATCGAAGTTTGCCTGTATTACCGCGTAAGTATACGCGCGTCAAAACACTACTCGTTCTGTTTCGCCGCCTCTACCGACTCGTCGTTGCCGCTCGAGTATGACCGGTTTGAGCGTTTCATATAGACGTTCGGAGAAGTAGCTCGGACGCTTTTGCGACGCTTCTTGCTTCGCTTCATTTGACGCCTCAGTATGTCAGTAGCCTAAGAAGCCACCATCATCCAGCGTATGTATATACAGGGTGTATGCACATAACGTGTGAATATTTGAAGCGTGTGTCCCTAATATATAAGGTGTGTGTGGCTTGCTTTAAAGCGTGTGTGTATGTTTATGGCGTGTATGCATGCCTGTAGCGCGTGTGTGCATGTTTATAGCCCGTGTGGCTTGCTATATAGCGTGCGTGGCTAGCAGTATAGCGGTTGACATTTTCGTATATACAATACCCGTCATAAGTTTGGAATCGCTTTACTGAGTATTGCAACACCCAGTTTGAATATTGCAACACCCCGAAAAGTTTAGCATCACTCAAAATGGGCAAATTTCTGTAATTTCTGTAACTGTAATATGCTTGACCAGAACTGGTGGCACAAGCCGAACAACGCAACTTTGTGGGTAGTAATGATCACGCGATAAGTTGAAGTCTAAATATGAAAAACTGCATGCACCCTAGCGCCGCATAGCGGGGTAATTCAGTATTAAATTGTCTACCATGTAGAAGCCTTTAACCTTCTGAACAAGTTTGCTGAACACCGCAACTTTCTGGCAGGTCGGAATCGTGAGATTAGTTAAGTTCAAAATACGACTCATTGTGTGCCCACTAGCACCACATAGCGGTAAAATTTCACACTGAATTGGCCACCATACAGTAGCCTTTGACCTTCGGAACAAGTTTGCTGAAAACCGCAACTTTCTATGTTGTCAAAAACACGAGATATTCACCTATTCCAGGTGATGCTAAACTTTTCGGGAGGCGTTGCAATATTCAAACTGGGTGTTGCAATACTCAGTAAAGCGATTCCAAACTTATGACGGGTAGTGTAATTGCTAACAAATCACTTCATGTGGAATTCGATAATCACTGTGAATCATTCAAAACTAAATAAAAAATTTGCCATGTTGAAAAAATATTCACTTGTCAATAAATGGCATTGACAAACACAATTAACCTCAAAGTTTATCTGAAGAATTAACCCCAATTCAGTGTATTCCCAAACCTATTCCAAGAAATACATTGGCATAAGACAGGCTGTCGTATTCTACGTTACCTCTGCGGTCGTGTCTTATAAACAACCTCTTCAACTTTTTTCTTCCCCTTCCAATATTCAAGATTTTTGAAGGGAGGGATGACATAAAATGGAAATAAAATTTGTAACGGCCTAAATGCATAACTAATATCGCTCACGACTGTGAAGGGATTCGAAAATTGCAATAATTGAATAATTAATTCATAGCTCTGCCTTTTTTATCAAAAAGGCTACTAATCTGAACCGGTAGCATCTAGTTCGGATAAATTTAAAAGTCCAATAATCTTTTAGATTTTCAATCATTTGTGAGTCAAATTCACAAGTGGATGAATATTAAAAAACAGAAAAAATGTAGTATTTCAGTGATACTCTAGTATAGTATCTTTCGATCTCCTTCTACATTTACAATAATGTGTAATATAAGGCATATCGTATTGTTCAGACAAAGAAAAATATGAATGCTTTCAACAGTCAAACAGAAAAAGTAAATGTTGTAGTAGGTATGTTCAAATAAAAAAAAAGTAAAGCCTTGGTGCTACATTCCGATTCGGAACTCGACCTTCTTTCTGCTACTGACACTAACAGTCTCTCCCAGGCCGAGACTCGAACCTACGACGATTGGCTTGTTAAGCCAGGGGTGTGTTCAAATGAGTTTGTAATAATATACTTAAAAAATCACAAAAGAAATATTTTTCTGTCGGAGACATATGTTTTAACCCTCTCAAAGAAATCAAAAAGATTACGTTTTTTTTTTATTCCAGAACCTGTGTTTGAGTACTTCACCAGATGACCTGAGTTCAAAACGCAATTGAAGTCTTATTTCAGAACAAGTTCAATTGGTCGTGCTAGACTCGCGTAGGATTTTGCAAGTGCATGAGAACCCATATGATGTGTTTACCTCTGTAGCTCTACCTGAAATTTCAGGCAAAACCGCCCTTATCGTAGTCAGGTGTGCGTTTACTAAGGCTCGCTTTCAGTCGTCATATTCTGCCATAACAGTGGGTTATCAGTGTATTGCATGTGATAACAGTTGTACCAGTTGTACTATATTTTGTGACATCAGAGCACAGAGTACCGAACGGTGAAGAGGGTACATACTCATATCTATCATTCAAGAATAATGCCGAGATTACTTTCAATAGACAGTTGCGGAAGGTCGAAAAACTAACCATTCAACAGCGTGCAAAAACTTGTAAATTAGTGATGGACGATGGAATGGAAATGCTTATCCGAGGTCCGTTAGTATGTTTTTAGAGCTGAGGTTTTATTATTACCTCTGTTTGCTACCCCTAATGTTTGACGTTGTTCATTCAGATAGTGTTTGAAAACGTTTCGGAGCAATGGAGCTTAATTTCTACGTCAATTCACAAGCATGGGCACTTCAAACCCGAGACGAAAAAAAAACAATCGAAACAAAGAAATGCTCGAAGACAACCGAAACCGAAAAAGAGCGAGAACAATACCATCCTGGGGCTAAATCGTGATATCGGTTTTCAGGAATGCGCGTGGGATAATCATCTATTGATTATTTGGCGAAAAGGTCAGAGTAGTTTCATTAGGACAATGCACCAAGTAAAAAAAGGTATTGCATCGGCCAAAAACATTTAATTTATGCTCAAACTGCTTCCTCACGCTATTAACCAGATGCTTTGGCTGTGGACTTAGACTGGATTACGAAACAACAGAATAGTTTCAATTATTCTGTGCTATTGTCGAATCTAGAAATGATCTGTTACGTTTGTTCTAACTATACACTAATAAAACAAACATTTCAATTATGTAATTCTTCCCTGACTAGTCTGCCAGATGAAATGTCCTTACATCAATAATGAAGCTGCAGCGTCACAACTGCATGGCCCTGGGTTTACAAATAAGCGGTTCTCGTTCAGTATATTCTGTTTAATCGATCTTTTGTAATATCCGAATAGAATTGAAAACTACACTGATTTTTTTTTATATTTTTGGAAAACAATGATTACGCAATCTAATTCTCCTCCTCATGAAAACATCTCCGTTTGCAGCAGATAACTTCAACGTACATCTGACCAGTGCAATAACAGCCAAACGGCAGAAGATCGCCGGGCGTCTAACTGTGAACAGGTGCGAATGTCAAACATGTCACACTTGCATAGCACTCTGTGTGCCCTCCTCGGCTCCCTGCAGCACAGCAATCAAGCGCTTGCAAAACGAGCTGTTTATTTATTTTGAGCCTCTTGCAGCGGGGTGTGATGTTTTCATCAGTCATTGTTTTAATTTGCGTCGCCAGAGATCACATTCACCGGCTAACCGGTAATACCGAGCTAGAAAACACATGGTCTAATTACTAGCAAATAGCTGCCTCGGCCGCTCCCCCACATCACAGCCAACAGCACAGCAGCGGTAAACGTGACCGAGCTGGCGACAAGCCGAAGGGAGGGGTCTCCTATGCCGCTGTTTTGTCGTCCGCCAACCGGTTCCGGCTGGTTCTACCGTCAGCTCGCTGCAAAGATCAGACAACAGACGGCGGTGCCGCACAGTTCTATTTTCGATCGTCGTCGTATTGTGCATGCATGAAAGAAAGTACTTACACGAGTTACTTCCTTTGAGACGCATTTAGGTTCGATCATATCAACAGCAACAAACTAATCACTGAAGTAGCGTAATGACATGTCCAAATGCAGTGCGTATCATGTTCGAATGGAGCGAAATATTTTTTTTATTATCCATATTAACTCCTTTTTCCTTTGCCATAAGTATTATCTGAATATTTTCGATTGAAAGAGACATCAAAGTAGTGACTTAATTTCAAACAAAGCGTGTGAAACACGTTTGATACAGTGCTGTTTCGATTTTTCACAGCCGAAAAAATCACTGTGAATTTAGCGACACCATGAGTTTGGCGAAATGGAAAAAATCTGTCTTTTTGTTAGATACAATTGAAATTGAAAATTTTTTTTTGAAGTTGTATTGAAAAATGTTGAAAATGTTGTTGTTATGGCAATTTTTTTATAGTACTTGATTTCTGAACAGAATACTACTGATACTACTGAATATCAATAAAACATTCTGAGCGAAGGTACACCAACAAACCAATTTTTTATTACATATTCAAGTAATGTAAACATTTTTACTAGATTATATAGTATTAGATCCTTACAAAAAAGTAACAGTCAAATTCATAGTGTTTGAGAAACTATAAAAAACTTATTGCAAAGTTCTAGTGAAATCAACGAAAAAACAAGCGCCTTTCGATACATATTTTATGAATAATTCTAGATGATCAGGAGTATATATTTAAAATATTTTTTTAGGTCATATTACTATGAAATAAATTCTCGTTCAATGCCTAACAGGTTTTGATGTAAAATTTTAAATATGTTGATTCTAGGCCAGTTTGAAAAAAAGAGGTATTTTAGCGTTGTAACGTCACGAAAAACTACCATTCCGATCACTTAGCGTCAAGACGTATCGCACGCAAAAATTTTAGGGAACATATTTCTAGAATCAGATGAATCAGAGTTTTTCTCCCAAAAAAAATTAATAAAGTCGGCTCCCATGGGTACAATATAGGAAGTGTTTATTCTCTCTCTCTCTCTCTCTCTCTCTCTCTCTCTCTCTCTCTCTCTCTTTCGCTATCTTTTCTCTCTCTCTCTCTCTCTTTCTATCTCTCTCTCTCTCTATCTCTCTCTCTCAGAATATCTCTAGTTCACATCACACCTGTCATATAACTGAGAACACAATTTGTAAAATGGGTTATTGTTTTTAATCTTCAAACTGTGGGTCATCCATGAATGATGTTAATATTATTACTGTGTTGAAAATATTCAGTGATTACGGGGCATCTATAAGTCATTGCGGTCCCCGTTGTTCTGTGGTTAGCGATGTCGGTCGGCTAGGTCTCCCACACGGTTGTGATATCGGGTTCGATTCCTGATCAAGTCGAGGAACTTTTCGAGCTGTAAATTTTCTCGACTCAGCACTGGGGCACGATTTATCGTTGTACTTATCCTACAACATGCAAAATGTGCCGAAAACAATATCGATAACGAATTCTCTCAACTAATCTAGTTGATCGAGACCGCATTAGCCCCCAGGCTAGCGTGCGATATTGTATATAAGTCATTGCACAAATAAAGGGGTAATATCCACCAAAAAAATTTTTTGTCATTTTTTTTTTTATTGGCTTAAATCATGTTAAAACTATCCTTATCCTTATTTAAAAAGATTTATTTTTATTTTTTGTTTCACAAGTTTGTTTCATTCACTGTATTTAGATACAGCTAATGTAAGTATGTTATTTTATTCGTAAAGTGAAAAATAAAAAAAATCTAAAAATGTTGAAACGTAGAAAAAAGATTCTAAATGGATCTTAGTAAATGGACAAAAAATTCATAATCATTCACCGGCTCTTACTCTTCTATAATTCAGTATTTTTAAAAACTTACTCGTTCGATACTATGTCGGTCGCGATTATTTAGTGAACATCGAAGATAAAAAAGAAATAAAAATAGTTTATAACGAAAAATGTTCAATTCTTGTGAGTTATTTATGGTTTTTATGGTAGTCATATTGATGAGATAAACTTTCAATCACTATCAGTAGCAGCATTGCAGTTTTGATAACACGTGAATAGAAGTCGTAACCGCCGCAATGCACACTTCGGTTTGAGTATGCGTCGAGTTTTCGTTAGTAAATCTAGGTGTATTAGGAGCAGATCTGTTGCTGTGGGATCAAATATTACTTTGTTTGTTTCGTAGCCAAATCCAATAGCAACGACATATGCGAAAATCGTGAACGCTCTGAAGTGAAGACTACAGTTAAAATTGTTCTTTTTCTACTCGTGCCGTGAACTCAACTGAACGTCAAGTTGAAGTTCTTATTACACTGAGAAACTTTGCTGAAGACTACAAAAAGGTTGGATAGAGTATCAGAGTACTGGACCGTGTATTGCATGCAATAAATACATAGCAAAAGTATTTTTACAAGAAACCTATGATTATATTCAAACTGAAATATCACAAAAACACATCTTTCTAAATTTCAGAACATAAAGATTTTTTGATGGACAATTTTTAGAAAAAAAAAACATGATTTGCTAATACTTGCATGAGATACTTAATTCACAAAATTATGTATTTTTTCAAATTTTGTGTAATATTTTCACTTAAGTACTTCAAAAACTTCTGTACTCGGAAGAAAACGACGTAGTTATTCAATTTCCTTCGAGAAAAAGTTTGTAAGAAATTAATTCGAGTGAACTCATAAAATTATCACAATGAAACGTGAAATTCAGTCAAATTTTATAAAAACTCGTAGATCCCTGACACTTGAAGGGTTAGAAATTTTGTATATTCTGTAATGTTTCATAGAATTTAGAGATCTACAACTTTGTCGAAAACCGCAGAGATCTCGCGTGTAAGGAATGAAGTTGGCATCGCAACGCCACCTTCACGGCTAAATTCCGAACTAATTCAAACATCCAAAATGAAGCCCCAACTATACCAAGTAACTTTGTAGAAGATCGGAAACCGATTGGTCAAACCCTTAGAATAGTGTACAATGATAGACGACGAGAAACTAGCGGTGCTCTGCTCTACATATACTCCACGGTACTGTTGCTTTTACCAGCATGTTTTCTTTCAAGACATCAGTTTGAAGCGTAATATTAACAGCAAGTTTAGAAATTGTTCAAGAAAAGGGGTTGTATCAAACATTCCGAAAAACCTTTACCTTCGAAACATCGAATTAGTCTAGGTTCATAGAAGCAAACACAGACTCTGTCATTTTTTTTGGATATTGATACAGAGAATATCACAGGGAATGGTTGGTGTCTATTCATGTCATCTGTGCTAGGAATGCTCGCATGTGATTGGCTCATTGTTCGTGTAAATTTGTCCTTGACACTTTTTATTGATTTTTTACAGCTTTGCAATGAAAAAATAATGATAACTAGCATATTATAAAATTGTTCCACATTTTATCTATCAACATCTAACAACATATTGGTTATTGTTATCCATCATGTGGTTAGGCTGTTATTATCGTTTGAAATCTGACGCAACATTTGCCAGTTTCATTTCCAATTTTACAGAATGCATACCAGCATAGAAAACAAAGACGTAGTCCCACGTCAAAAACCTATACAGGAAAGCCAGTTTGTGTTGAAAATAGGTTGCCACTAAATGTACAGTCGTCATCGTTTCGTTACTGATTAATCCTGCCTTCAATTCATCTTAAACTTAATAATTGAGTGGCCTGTAAATAGCATATATACGTACATACACTGATACACTTTATTTATGCCAGAAAACTAGAACAGACAAATATTTCATCTCTAAGAGTTTTTTCATTATCATGGTTGAGGTTGTAAAGTTACAATTAAATCGATTCAATTAAAATCTTTCGCCCTTGCGTTTAATTATGGCTGTCAAATGCTTCTCAAAATTATCACAAGCCGCACACAAGACTTCGATCGGTAATTCATCCCAGATTTTCACTAACCGATTCGTAAAAGTGTCCTAAGTCATGCGTTTTACTATCTTTTCCTAGCATGTACCCCCAAATTCTGAAGTCCAATGAATTCTAATCGGGAGAGGATGCGAGTCATTCAGAGGTGCTCATAAACACAGTAAATTATCGTTGCACCACTTCTGACATCGTAAATTATCTCAATTCTACTCAAAGTTATTAATGTTTTTCATAAGAAAATATGCACGTTTCATTTGTTTGTCTTTTTTTTTTTTTTTTTTGGGGGCAAACATTAAAAATATGTCTAAATCTCAATTTGAAGGACACCTTTGACTCTATATAAAGAGAAGTTTTGGAAAATATAATATTTTCTATATTTGAGTAAATTCAATTCAAAGTGATCGATTTTCCAGAACCAAGTTTTTTTGGTTCCTTTTGTGACCCCAAACAACCCTAAACTTACCGGAAATCGATTGGTTTTGTCTCCGCTTGGCGCATTGCATTTCAAATTTGTATGAAAATTTATATGGGAAAATCTACTTTTTTGCATTTACCTTTCTAGAGAGCTCGATAATGATCTGATAACGCACTACATTATGTAAAAGTATAGTATTTTAGATGCCTAACAACTCTGCAGAAGGCACTGAAGAGCTAGGATGTCCCTAAGAAGAGCTATAGCTGTTCAAAGTTGAGTATGTCGATTCAAATGCAGAAAATCTTGTTTTCTGCCAACATTACCAATGTACCGGCGTCAGTAGGATTTCCATCAGAAGTAACCTGTTGTAACGTTTATATACTCAGCTGGATCAAGCAATCAAATTTAGGTCAATATTCTAGGCGTAGGTAGAAACTACAACGTGTTTCAGAGGTTACTTCTGAAGAAAATCTGACTAACTCCGGTACACTGGCAGTGTGGCAGGAAAAATGATTTGCAACATAAATTTCGACATACTCAACCTTGAACAGCACCAGTATTTTTTGAGACACCCTTGCTCTTTGATGTCTTCAGCCAGGTTGTTAGGCATCAAAAAACCTACCATTTGAAGTCGTGAAACCTATGGTTTAAGCCACTTTGAGCTCTTTAGAATGGGAAATGCAAAAACGTTGGTTTTTCCATACGAATCCCCATATAAATTTGAAATGCAATGCGCCAAGCGGAGACAAAACCAATCGACTTCCGATAAATTTAGGATTGTTTGGGGCTCCAAATAGAACAAAAAAAACTTGGTTCTGGCTTTCTGCTATCAAGTTTCGTTTTTTTTCATATAACGATTCCCCACCCTAATATATATTGTAAAAAGCACACAGATTTATTTTTTGCTATTTTTTCTTATATCTAAAAGTAATCACCTTTATTCTGATCCAAAAGATCGAGAATCGATCAACTGGTTCAAAAGTTATGAGTATTTGCAACTTGATTCTCTTAAAAAGCTCAAAAAGTCGTTCGAAGACAGTTTTAAGGTGAATATTAGAATAAGAAAGTCAGAGCGAAAAATGTGATTTTTCTAAAATCGGTTTTCAAAGATAGAAAAAAACTTTTCCTTACAAAGTTACTAAAAATTAGCGGAGCTATAACACTGTAGAACAACTTTTTCTTCTATCTGCAAAGATAAAAGAGTTAGGTACCTGATTACATCGAAAATTTGGATTACCCTAGTTTTTGGTAATTTTTCAATATTTGCTTTATCATATGTAACGACTTTGTGGAAAAAATGTTTTTTTTTTTTTTTTAATATTGCTATAGAGCTCTAGATCCAATTTTCCCCCTTAGTTTGGTTTCTGGACCATTGTGATTGTGTACTCCGTTTTTTACCCAGTTTCTGCTTGGAGAAAACCTTGCCAGTTTCCATGATGGTCCTGTACATGAATAATCTGTTTAAATTCAGATGTAACAGCTTCCTTCTGATCTGTATGTTGCTCTTTCCAGCAAGATACAAAAGTACAAAAAATGCCACAAAGCTAGAAAAAAGTGGCCCTTAAAAACTATAATTTTTAACTATTCCTGTGAATTTTGGTACCCCTAGTGAATGCTGCACAAATGCGTCAAAAGGCCGCAGAGCAAGGTTACAGGTTCCGCTTTGTCAAGCGGATGGCCGTAGGGTTAAATCTTGGTATAATCAGGGCATTCGATGTCAAAAAGGACTTAAGCGTGGGTTTATTCTCAGGCTATCCCACCACTTACCCTATCTTTACGCTAAAATCTATAACGCATTTGCGTGACTTCCTCTTATTAATAAAACTGGCCAGAAGGACGCACGACGAACCTCCCCATGGAATTATAATTGGTGATATTTGGCAGGAGGAAAGAGGCTCAGTAGAGTAAAACAGTAAGCGTGTAAAAGGAAGGGTAAAATCACATTACACACAAGCACTGATAAAATAATAATGAGCATGCCACTTCTCAATAGCGATATTGCTAATAATAGAAGGGCGGGATACAGCAGACACCCGGGCATATCTCACAATAGATCAACTATTCTGGCCGCAATGAGGGAGCCCATACAGGAAAAAAAGCATTAAAGTTCACAGGAATGTTTTGACATAAGCTATAATCTTTCATTTTGTCCGATTTGAGCTCTAGGACAAAACCAGTGTTGGCCAGTGTAACATTCCTTGACGTTACATCACTGGTTGCTTTAATCTTGTTCTTCCTTACACCTTGAGCACTCCTCGTCCTCTTATAGATTTCGGAGATTTGATTAAGGACTTTTCCGAAGAACTTCCTCTACTTTAATGTACGCTTTAAAAACACATACTACACACCATTTACTTACCTTTGAATTATCTTCAAGCGGCTGCCCCGAATATATCTGCCCCAGGCCCCTACGACCCGGAGTTTCACGGAGGGCGCGTAGCAGTAGAGTGCGAAGTAGTACAGGAAGACAACACGCTGCCCAGGAAGATTACTGTCGAACATCTGAGAAAGATCGAGGAATTGGATTCAACAGGACATATTGCAATCAGAACCAGAGATGCCAGATGTTTTTGAAAAATGTCTGCAACTGCTCGAAAAACCGGAAAAATGTGCTCGAAATCTGAAAAAAATGTATTCGTGATCCGAAAAAATTTCGCTCGCGCAAGCAAAAGTCTGTAAAAATCTGCACACATTTTAAGAAAATCTGCGCAAATATAAGGAGTTTCTAACAAAAATCTGCAGAAACCGTGGAAAACTGCAAATATCTGCCAATCAATAAATATCTGCACACGGACTTCAAAAATCTGCGTTTTGCAAACAAATCTGCACATTTGGTATCCCTGATCAGGACTTCTCTCAAGTACCTAAACGACATACAGTTTTGAAAATTGGAAGCGACCTACGACCGTTAAGACATTCACTTACTGTACCAAATCGAGCCACAATGGCTCTCAGTTGTACTGCTGATATGGAAAAAAAAACCTTGACCAGGAATGTGATATATTAGTCTGCAATCCAACACACCAGTATTAAATTGACTCGAAAATAGTTTTCGCTTTTATTTTATCCATCATTTCACATTGCATCATTTGAAGTAAAATTTTGGATACTGTATTCATAATAAAAATTGATTACAAAACAATCACAAATTTGATTTGCTTATAAATATTCCGTACATGCATAATTACAATTGTTTAAATACTAACTATTGACGACCAGTTAATTGTTTGCTGAAAAAACAGTTTCCTCAATTCTCTTTTCGTGACTTCGAGGGTAAAACCCTGCTCTACGCATGTGACCACTTTCACTAGTGCAAATCGTATTTCTTTTTATCCTGAATAGCTACTCGCTAAAAGCTATACTGATTGACGTATGGAGGGAAAAAATGCTCATCCTTGTTTTGTGTCAACTGGTTTAACCCTGCCATTCTGAGAGATTATTTAAATACAGATGTTGACTGTTGCTTATGCATATGGCACCTAATGTTGTGCTTGGAATCTACTTGAAAAATCACAATGACCATTGTTTCAATATTTTCATTCTTATTTTTGGCGTTTTCTTATTGTCTCGATGTACTGTTTAGGTTAGTAGAAAGTTCTTATGGCATCGAATCAGACCTGCACGTTTCCTGCTCATCTAGTTTGTACTCTCACATGTTTCTTAGTCTAAAATCTAGCACTTACAAAATTCTATTTAATTTCATGAAATCCACTCATTTTTTTCCAAATGAAAAGAAAATAAATAGAAAACTGACAGTAGTAAATTGGCATCAACGACAACATAAAACCAAGTAAACTATATTTTGTTTTGGTCGGAAGCGGTTCAAATTCCATTTGACACTTGCTGCACGATTGCTAAGCGTTTTAATTATTGACGCATGATTGACACGTCAGTCAGCACCGGACAAATTTCATTCGTCTTTCTTCTTCTTGATCTTACCTTCCGTCTGAATAGTTTTGGTCACCATCTCGACACATTCATCGACAGAAGGGGCAGATCCATCGGCACTGTAGTCTTCACCGGCCATCCGACTGAGCGTCAGAATGTAGGAACATGCGATTCGTAGAATTGATAACTTTGACAACTTTTGCGAGTTGGAATAGGCGGGAACAGCATGTCGAAGCTTTTCATAGGCTGCGGAGATCGTATGCACACGGGTCCGTTCGCGAGCGTTAGCTTCGATTCGCCGCTCCCGAGTCATGTTCTTATAGTTGCGAGGATGCACTGGTTTTCCCAGTGTTGTGTCCGAACATTCACCAGATCGGACTGGTGGTGGTGGGATAAAAACTGATCGATCACTTTGATGCAGCAGGCTTAGATTTCGTCGGAGATCGTCCTGATTTTGAAGAGATCGTTTCGAGGAATCTGCTTTCTTGGAGACCAATGCAAGAGGCTGCTGCTGGTAGGAAGTAGAGGGTGATTTGGATGACGGAGGATAATGAGAAGATTTTGGCTGCTGCAGCTGATTCAGTGGTTTGATGCTGATAGCACGATGAAGCGTCGTAACTCCCGGATGTCTGACCAGCAGATCGGCCGGGTTGGGATAATGTGCAGGTAAAGGTTGACCACCAGGAATTTCTTCGTTTGGAGCCCATGGTCGAAACGGATTGTTGCCGACTTGATGGTCCAAGCTTTCTTTGTCGCCTTCTCTCAACTGCTCACCATAGCGAATTCGCTTTTTTATCGGACCTAGCAGTTCCGAGTCCGAAATAACTCTCAATGGTTCTGAACTTTTTCGTTTATTTTTAGTTGTTATTGGCTGCGGTAATTTGACTTCCACGGAATCAACGGAACTATTCTCCGGTGTTACTAATCCATCCCGCGAGCTCTGGTCAAGACTTTTTAGATCATCCTCGTGTTCAGAACTGCCTGAGTTGAAACCGGAATCGCGCTCCAGCGAGGCAGCGGACATTGCGGCTCCTATAATAGATCAGAGAACAAGAAAAAGAAAAAGTCAGATCATTTATTATGTTACAAGGTCGAACAGACAGACGACCGAATCCAGATGGGCCCCATAAAAAACAAGCAACAAAGTGAAGAAAGCAGGAAACCAACCGACAGGTGTTGCCAGATGTGAAAACCACCAGAGAATCGCCGAATGGCAGGCAAGGGAAGTTAAATTGTAATTGCGTATCGCTGGTCGCGATACACAACAGAATTAAGAAGTTGCAAAGGGGAAGTGCACCCGTACAACATGCCTAGTAGCAGCAATCTAGCTGACTGATGGTACCGACCGACTGGTTGCGACGGGGTATAATTTACGAGTTTAACGAGTGTCGGTGAGTGTGAATATTTTCATGGAAGAGCGCTTCTGCTCGATCGGTAAGCCGGATATTACGATTTAATGGTATTTACATATTTGCGCCATTACACTTGCACCCGATTTAGAACCTTACTCTCCGATCAAGAGAACCATCTGCATGGGAAAACCACCTACGAGTTAGGATTGTCATATTTTAAGCATTAAGATGAGTTTGTATTTTTGCAGGGGAAAAAAGTCTGCCGTGTGGACGCGATTGGCTGTCAAAAAATAGCATGACTCGAATCGATTTTGCGGGAACCTTTTCTGAGGCGGTGTGAAAGCTAATTTATGCAAATTGTAGCCGGTTCTGGGGAGTGTTATTTTCGACCGGGCTGGACGGTTTCTTTGTCTCATTGAACGCAACGATGACGACGAGCGGCGTCTGGATTTTTACATTCCACGGAATGCAGTCACATAAAAACGATGGGAGCGCCACCTACTCACAAAAGTTGACGAACTCGCGTTCGGAGATGTCAATTTGAACCTGATGACCGTCAGTTTTAATTTAGAACATGTGTAATCAATTAATGAACTTCATGTCAACCAACGGAGGGAAGGCTATCGTACAATAAACGCACGTTATGTCACCGGAGACAGTGTGCAGAGGACTATTAATAGCGAGCAACTCTGACGACTTTACTCTGCCGTTTTACAGAATACACCACGTTCGGCTGGTTTTCTTTCCGTGCAGTGCCGCCATAACTAAATTAGAGCCAACCGTGGGATACACAGCTGCACATGTGCATCTCCCGCAACTGTTGTGCTGCAATCAGTTTAAACACATCGATGCAATAAATTAACTTGTAAATGTTAATTGTTGCATAAAGTCAGTGGCACTACGCGGTTAGAGATCTGAGCGGCTCATTCGCTGCTTGGATGTTGCTGTTCATTGATGACGAACGTCTGGTAAAGTTTAGTACCTAGTTACCGTTATCGTTTTTTAAACCTGATAAATAATTCTTTATACAAGCAAGCGGTTATGTTTATCAGAAGAGTTCATTACACTTCTAGGTGAACTGAGTTACGTTTCCCGAATTCCGAATGGACGTACGAAGCAATATATGGTGCAACTCATAAAGATCGGCATATGATTCGGACTACCGCTTCATAGACAAATCTTCCACAGCAGCCATTGTCACACCGAGGGTTCGCGCAACTTCTGCACTGTTTTATGTGTTTTGGTTTCTCCTGCATCTTCTTCGCTACGTTCCTCGTAGTGTGTTATTGTTCTTCATTATACGCCAAATGACGGCGCCAGATTGTGCTGAACCCGTCTCGCCGGGCTCTGGCACTAACACGTACAAAAAGACCCCAACCAGCAAAGCGACAGAACCGCATGGACGAAGGAAATGTGACAATGTCCTTCCCCTTGCCCACAAACCTTAAAGCAGAGTCTGTTTTAAATTGTCAAAGCTGCCGCGAGAAATGGTTGAAGGAGAGACCTTCTTTTATTGTTATTATTCGCACAGTCTCGTATTTCGGTACATTTGAAAGTTTAAAAAGGCATAAATAATCCAGCAAGCAAACGAGCGTCTGGTTGCATCGTGTTTCACGCTGCTGCGATGATCTGCCCAGAATGCTTCCTCCCGAGCCCCGGCCCACGCCTCCTTACAATCCAGACGGGCACGGCTGGGATATGTACACATTTTTGCATGTATTAAAGAAAATCATTTCAATTTTGCGCACATGTTTCCACACACCAGAATCTTGCAGTATGTTCTGTCACCCCTCGGCGTACAGCAAGGGCGAGAAAAGGCACACATTTCCAGCTCACCGTAACTAAAACGCAGCATAATTTAACGACCAACAACATCTCCAGCATCGTCTCTGATTCAATCAACCCACGACTGCTGCACCCACACTGTGAGTCTATTGGTCGACCAGTTCAAGCCGCACGGTAGGCAACGGGTCGGTAGGCTAGGCTAGTTAATCAACCCTCGCATATAGTTTGTTTACATTCAGCCAGCGCCAGTTGTCGCGCTGATTATTGTAACTTTTTTCCACCATCAACAGCAGCAGCTGCTCCACAGCAGTGTTGGGGTTTAACGCGAAAGCGATACGTAATGCGGTGTGTTGATTCTCATTAGTGCGGTTCTGCTTTTTATTGGCATTCACCACCAGATGGTTTACACTCGTTCTAGGAATGGTCAAGTGGGCGGCTCCGTAAATGGTTGATTAGCCACATGGGGAACGTGACAACTTTAGGGAGGTTATTTGGTATCGAATTCAAAACGGAAGCTGAGTGAGAAAATGTTTATTGAGGTGTTTTATTAGTGAGACTAAATCGCGATAGATGTGCTGTGAAAGACGTTAGGTTATTGATGACTTGACAAAATCAGTTTCTTTACAATACTCTTGCGTTGTTTAACGGACGCACACGCAGAGATGCCAGACTTTTTTTTTGGCAAGTCTGTATAATCCATAAAAATGTCTGTATAAGTCTGTATACCGCTGCGAAAAAAAGTTACCGATACATTGATACCTAATTATTTGTCGACCTGTCAGATTGTTTTGTTTTATTGCTTGTTTTGATTGTTCTTTTTCGAGTCTATCATAGTTGGTCGATTAATCGATAACTAATTTATCTTTTAAATCTAAGTAACACATAGAAGTAAGAGTCTTTCCCGTGATAAAAATCGTATCGTACTGATACATGATGGCAGAAGTCTCGCGGTTATAAAAATAGTACCTTCAAGGTTTGGGACATTTTAAGCAATTCTTCAACGTTGGATATTGCTCCGAATAGAACAAACGGTCTTTTCACCAATATAACCTGCATGGCAATCGATCGAGACAATCAGCTGTTTGTTACTGGGGGCGAAACAGGCTGATTAGTGCCCACGGGGCCGATAAAAACCCCGATAGCCTGACTCGATTCCCGTTGTCATGATTTCACTCTCAAAAACGCAAGATTAATATGTTCAGCAAAGTGTTCAGTTCCTAGTTCACTTTTTCCAGCAACGGCTACAGTGACTTTTGGTTTTTGTGTTCGTTTTTTTGTGTATACTGGTAAAACCATTATGTAGAATATCAGATATCTGTGTAATATCTGTATTATACTAAATGTCTGTATAAAATCTGTAGGCTTATGCGTGTCTGTATCGCAACACAGAAAGTCTGTATAATACAGATTTGTCTGTATATCTGGCATCTCTGCGCACACGATTGATGATCACTACAGGAGAAAAAAAATGTACAACGCAAACATGCTAATCCCTGTCAAATGTTAATTAACGTAAGCACGATGCACCAAAGTGGTAACGCACCACCACCCGGTAAGTCGCCTGATAGAACCACCGCAATGACAATGACTGAGTTGTATTATTATTTTACCAGTGCCGTTTTGTTCAAGTTATGGCCGACTCGAGTGCATTCAGCGAATTATGAATACAATTTGCATAAATCAGATGTCAAGTTCGACATCGGGCCCATTCTACATGGATGACAAGTAACAGCAGCCGCTTCTAGACAGCGCCGCTACTTCCTCCTAATCGATAACGCACACGATAACGCAGTGACATTGCGCGACATTTGTTACGTGACACGCCATGTGTCAGTGCACAGCTGGATGGGCTGAGCAATTATTGTCTTGCGTTGCATCATGTACAACCTAATCACTGCAAGATCGTGCCATGAAATGGGGGTACAGAGAAGCAGCCGTATGCGACACTAATGTATTCGCAGTTTATTTAATTTACTTCCAATAATGCAAATTACTACACGGGAAATCGTGCGTCGGACGGCTGGGCAATGATCCGCGGTATGCGATCATCAGCGACGAGTGGCATTGGCTCGTCAAAAATCTCATTAGGAAGGCGCGTAACTTTGGCGCCATCTTAGCGCTAACGAAGGGCTCCATTGTTTGTTGACTTCGGATCAAAGCGTACAGAGAAAAAGCTGATGCACCGAATGCGAAACTATTCGCGTGAAATGCAAACAAACAAAATCCTCGCCTTTTGGTTGTGAATCAAAAGGAAAAGGGGAAATTTGTGGAAAGGAAAACAACTACAATTTGTTTGGAATTGTGGATTATTTGTGTTTACTGGAAGCGACTTCCTGCTGTACGAGAAACGAGTTGGGAAGCTAATACTCGCCATGATTCGCCTGAGAGAGAGACCGGTAGTTGGAGAAAGGGGAAGTGGACATGCCAACAAGAAAGTAAGTCGAAGATGCTAAACGAGAGGAGAACACAGCTTGCCGGGTATGCGGAATGGATTAATATAATATGTGTGTAGGTTTGGCGCCATCTGTCCGATTATTTTCAATATATAACGATTGGAGGGTCCGGCGCACAAGCCGCCTTCCTCTTCGGCTAACTCAAACACGCATTACAAACGATTGCTTTCGCCATTCTCCGATCCTTCCTGTCGTCGTTGCTGATGCTGCTAATGCGCTCTCCATCTGTTGGTCCTCGGTTCAGCCATATCATGCACGACCAGAGATTTTCCGCTATATGAAAAGGTTTATCTTGCATCTTTTTTTTCGTTCTACTGCACCCTCTCATAGCGCTTGTTCTCTTCGCCGTACCCTTCCGCGTCACCTTCAAATGATAGTGTGGTGTGTCTGATTTCCTCGCAGCCCGCCGTCGATTTTTGCCTACTTACTCGACGAACCGTGGAGCCTCCTTTTACATTTTCGAAGGTCTCGAAAATCACAAAATGTGAGAAAAGGCTTAGTTTCGATACACAGCAGAAATGCCAAGAAACCTATTGATTCACCTACTGGGTTGGAATTTAGTGTGTTTTAATTGTATTGCTTTAGATCCGATCTGTTCAGTAGATTAGTTAATAATCAGTTGTAATGATGATAATACACAAAACTTTAGATAGTTGATACACACTCATACAAAAACAAAATGTATTCCAAGGTTAAATTTACAGCTATTCTTCAAGAGAAAAGTAAAACAAAATACAACCAAGCGGCCGGTCCTCGTCGCGCCCTTAACAGCTTTTTGCTTGCTTGCTTGTTCGTTATCAAAAGACACGTCCGAGCCTAGCAGCCGCCTGGTTCCAAGAAATCTGCTACTTTTTTTTGCTCTGCGCTCTCATTTCGTGCACACCTCAAAACCAGGCGAACACATTTGCGGCGGCGAATCCGAACAAAAGGATGTCGCGCTAAAATTGCAATCGTGTCCACGGCAATCCGACCGAGGGGAGGATAATAAACATAAATACCCGAAAATAGTGGCAACTGGTTCGGTTGATTTATTGTTTGAGGAAGATGGAGCTTGAGCGAAGGGAAGATCCCTGAGTAAATCGTCGCATATATTTCAATTAAAACTTGAACTCGACATTTATCCAATTAGCTTGATTCGTAGAAGAAAAGCTCAATAGTATTGAAAGTTGGCTCAAAACTTTATATAATTATATAGGTGCATACTTTCGGGGTGAAGGTGAGATAATTTTGTCACATGTAAATAACAGTCTAAACCAGCGGTTCTCAACCTTTTTTTGACCGCGTACCCCTTGGCAACACTTTCCAAATCAATTGTACCCTCTGGCTTGGTTTGTTTTCGCAGAGAGGGTGAGAGTAGTGGTAGATCGCGTTATGAAGTCTAGTTCAGGTTTTGAATTGAACTATGGTTTGTTTAATTGCAACAACCATGTTTTAAGAGCAAGATTGAAAAACAAATTAAATAATATAGCGAAAAATTGCTTCGTCCGCCATTACTGATTTTTATTTCGCGTACCCCCTGAAGGCTGTCGCGTACCCCTAGGGGTACGCGTACCCCAGGTTGAGAACCGCTGGTCTAAACTAAGCGCATTATTCATTGACCTCCGATTGACCAACTGACACCTAAAAGAAATCGTAATTAAGTGTTCGAAAGATTTGCGAGAAACGAGTTCGTGATTTCTTACAAAAAAGCAACGGCGGATGTGCCGTCGTAGGATTGTGTAAGAGGAAAGCAGATGTGCAGCTCGGTATATGTCTCAGCCAAGGAGGAGAATGTGTAAATCGCATGTACGATAGACCTCGTTTGCGGTAGTCGTTATTTGCGAGAGAGTGAAACAGAATTGGCGAAGAAAATAGCTCATCGTTGGCGGTTTCTGTGTCCTAGAAGAGCCATCATCACTGTCGCATCGCGTATGAATTGCTATTTTTTGTCGCTTGTTTACATTCTACTAATCGCGAGTTGGTTAACTGGAGTCACACGTGGGAGGAACATTCACGTATGAGCAGAACGATAACAATTACACAATTGTTTAGCAGACACCACACGCCAATCGTGTCTTGAAAACTCACAAATGTAAATAAATAGAAAATAGTTTGCATATTAAGCTTCCCGTGAAAAAATCTAATGAAGCAGTTTTCGAATTGAAACGTTTAACATTCAATTTTAAATCTGCAGTTACTAATGCAATTTTCAATGAAAATATTTACTAGAGCAGTAGTTCTGCCGTAGAGTATCAAAATTTTGCATACAGTCACTCTGACGTCCACGCGAAATCCAAAGCGATAAGAGCGGCAGGCCTACACTAGAGCCGCTATATTTGTTCATCTGGCAATGTTTACCATTTTCATAGTGTTTAGTCTTCCGACGAGTGACAGTTGCAATGTTTTGCACAGAAAACTGTTTATCTATATTGTTTCCACTTAGACGTATCTGATAACCATAGAGAAATATGCGAAAGCACACCAGCCGGACGACCGACGGGAAGGGGAATCCCGTCAGAATCTCCACATCTGGCTGAGCTTCACTTGCACGCTACTTATGGTTGGAACTACGGACAGTCAAGCTGAGGAACTGATGGACGGAAGATCGTTGTCAAACAAAACGTCACCGTTGACGAAGACGAAGTCGTCAGTCGTGATCCCAGCAGCTGGTGTGCTTTAGCACTGCGAGAGATGATTAATTTCCATCTAATCTTTCCCGAAACCGCGTCACGCTGGCGTCGGCCGAATAAATCAAACTTTTATCCAAATCTTTCCACACCGTAGTCGCCATGGTCCAAACGGGTGGCGGCGTTCAACATGTGATCGGAGGCGACCAGTTTTCGTCTCCGCTCCCATCAATGTTTCCTCGCGCTTAGCCGGTTCTTACTCGGTGACCATGTGGTATGCTAATACGATTTGTCATCGCGATTGCGTACCATCAAACCGAAGGGGCACTTCTCGCGAACGCTAAGGAGAAAGAGCTGAGTGGGGCCAAATATTTTTGTTTGCTAAAATAACAGCTTAAAATATTTAGAAACGAAGATTTATATCAGCCTTCCATACAACTCAGTCGTCAGCGTCTGTTCATCCCGTCGTACCCGACCCGACCAGACCGGACTTTGTCAGACCAAACTGTGTGTAGGTGGGAAATACCATCGTTCTGACGACGCCAGCAGCGAGTGTGAATTCCCAAGAAGTTCTCCATCCTACCGCCACAAACGAGTCAACTACTCTGCCATCTGGGATGCCGCACCTGCTGCCCCTTTCCTGCACTGACACTTTGACATGCGGTAGCGTGAATCAAGTAGAGATTGTTTATTTGCATCTGACTGAATCGCACCATAGTTCAAGCGGACCGTGACAGATTTGTTTTGATAGCTTCTTACCATTTGGAATAACTATTGAGAAGAAGAAGAGGAATCGTGGTCACCCGAGGAACCTCCCAAAAATTCATAATTTATGTCTTCACAGCGTTGTGCAAGAGATTTCTCTTGTTTTGCCCACCACCGACCGCCGCTGCCGGCCGCGCTTTCCCCCTCCAGGGTATTACCCAAAAAGTTTCATTCCCCTCGCAATTTAACAACGCCATTCAACGGTCGCAGCAAACGAGAGGCAGCAGCATGTGAGTTTTATGTTCGGTCCTGTCTCGTTTCTTCCTGTTTTTATAACGAAATAAAAGAAGACACAGGTGCGTTTTAGTGAGCGATTTATCTTCTCGACGTATAGTTTCGTTTTCGTGCGTTTTTTTATGTCTCTCTCTCTCTTTCTGGTAAGCATCATCTCCTGTTGGACTCGTGAACAACACAAGGCAAGGGTGAAAGGGTAGCGACAAGGCGACGAGAGCTTGGAAAATCGCAAATGGTTGTGTGTCAGTTTGTTGAAATGGATTATTGAAAGTTAGAGCCGTGTGCTTGTGGTTTGGAAGTTTGTCAGCATTTTTTATGTTCACCCATGTTGTACCAGATGGGTAATTTGCTGGTGTGATATCATGGGAATTGCCGGAACATTGCTGCAATATGGTGCAAGGAAATGTGAAATACAATACAAAGTGGAAGTTGTAGTCGCCCGCGGCATGATATATTAGGGAAATTGGCTACAGCATAGCTGAAAGGTTCATGCCAACTTAAAGAGTTGATCATTCATTAGAGAAATTACCTCAAATTACTGCGATGGAGATGCGTTTCTTTGAATGAACGCTAAAGAAGCTCCATAGCTTACATCAAAGAAAATTCGAAAATCAGACCACCGCAACACAGGTCATCAGAACCTCTTCAAAACAAACACTCATCACAGCTCTGGAAGCTGCTCCGTTCAGGGCAGACAAAGTCATAAAGTGCAAACATATCTGGAACCGTGTGCTGCCTTGAAATTTCCTGCTTCGCACGGATAATAAACTTTCACACCATAACGTGAACCTATGCGTGGGGGTCCCACGCGAAGTCCTTGTCTTACAACCGTGTTGCAAACTGAAGCAAGAAAAACAAACGCTTCGTTTTATATTCCAATAAAATTGAGACTATAATTATATGTACCATCTTTCGCGAACCAAACGGATCCGCCCTCTCGCCGAAAGATCCCAGTGCGCCTACTCTCTTTTCCGTTCTGAGAAAAGGTAAAAAAATCCGCCGCATCAAACAGTCTACAGTATGGAACGGTATACACATCTTCCGAGAACCTTTCGGAACTTGATGTGCCGTGTGTGTAGTTCAACTCTAAATCGACGACAGCGAGTTGCAATCCAGCGACGGCGGTATGGAGTATACATCCGGTCGGGATATTTTTAGTTCGTCAAAATTTTAATGACATCGGAATCCGCACGAATCAAGAGTGTTCCCGAAGAGTTTGCAGGCCATAAACTAATACATTCAGACACGTACATTCAGACAGGAGTGATGAAAAGAGGAAAACTAATTTAATGAGTAAACAGCGCGTCCACAGAAAGTCTAACATCTGTCTAAACATGCTCTCACTTGGTCTGATCGCTGGACCTTACAGTGCACAGTCTGGTTGAATATAATTTCCATTTGATTACATTCATAAGAGAGCGTTCGGTTGCGGTCTACGTAAGTCAGTATACCCGAACACAAAAAAGCAACGACGCATCCGTCTGTCTCACGACGGATGATTCGCCACGGAAGCACTGCTAATTAATTTAAAGTATTCTAGGAAACATAAAAACAGTTTCAACGAAAGATGTAGTGACGCTTGACTATATTTGGAGCTCTCTTGTCTCGTGGTAAAAATAAAGAACAGATGGGCTGTCTCAAATAATCCTGAATTGAATACAACTCCAACGTCACACTGCGACGCTCGCCAATATCCTTAAGTAGTCGATCCGGATGATTTATTCGTTCTCCGCATCGGGAGTGAGTGACTTTATCCCGCGTTCGAAAACTAGACTACCGCCAATTAAAGTCACGCTTAGGCGCCACAAATAAACGACATAATTACGGCACACCCGATTTCAATGCAACCGGCTTCTAGATTTAACGGTGGCGCGACAGCCGCACCGCTTTTTATTTTAATCGCCAGACGGAAGAGTCTGGTCAGTCCTACACATCACATTGAGACGCATGCACTTCGCAGATGCGTTGAGATGAAATTTCGGTTGAAAGATCGGAATTACTGGCAGAAGAAAACGACGAACGCCATCGACCTCAACCATTCTCGTTACTGAATGCCGCAATCAACGAAAAACCTTATCGGCTTGTCACCGCTATGTTCAATGTTCAAAATAATGTTTTCTTACCTTTCATAAGAATTGCAGATAACTCCACAGCGCTTAACTTCGGGTACATCTTGGCGATGGCATTCATAGTAATAACTGAAGTTGTTCGCAGCACTTTGTCCAAGCTTGCAACGCCGATCGTTTGTTCCCAATTAAACTTTTTAATCCGTGTTCCAGCCGCGAAATTTCTTGCCCGTTTTTTTTCTAACTAAGACGACAATCTTCACTCTGTAAACATCCTTCGACGCACTTAAAAAACACAGTAACTTGTTGCCCTGGCTCCGGCTTCGCTGTTATCGGAAACGCTCTCGTTTGCACTCTTCACGTGCTGATGTTTCCGAACCGTTTCATGCACATTTGTTTTTATTCACACGCTGAATCAGCGAAATCTATCCAAAACAAACAGCTCTGTCACTTGCTGCCTCATCACATTCAGCGCAGTATCAGACTTCCGAAAATAACTATGTTTTCATCGCTTAGTCGCGCAACACTTCTGTGATTTCTGTTACCACCGCAATTGAACAGAATGTTTTATTTTTCTCCTAAACCACAAAAATGTTTCTCACAAGTCCTGGTTCTGGTGTTGAATTTCTTTTCCAAACTTTTACTATGACTATATTTTCTAAACCATTTCCTTCTTTATCGAACTAAGGACGTCATATCACATCCGTGTTCAGCCATTGACTGACGAGTCGTCTGCGATCGACGGTGGAAGCCAAACCAACTGTCTGGCAGAAATTCTGCTACTCGGTGAGATTTGGTGACGTTAGAAGAGAGAGATAGAAAGAGAAACTATGAAATTGTTAAAAGAGAGAAACGAGTTAGGTGCACTTGTACCCTCCTCGCTCATTTAACTCAGTGCACTTGTTTATTTGTCTGCCGTCTTTGTCTTGCCTTCCTCACATCAGGTGTACGTTAAGCGGCGCCAACTGCGCCTAGTGAGAGATCCTTCATCCGAAACCGGGTGCAGGTCTTTAGGCGGGAATTACTCTCAGAGAATGCTCGGAAAATATGTTCTCTCGATTTTCTGTTGCTCACATCCCATTCGCTCTGGCTGTGTTTTCTGGCAGCGGGAGCTTTTGACCGATAATGCTGCATCGCATTTAGTGCACTTATACCTTACCATGTTGTTTTAGATCGAAGATGACAGTTGAGTCGTTTGAAATGGTTGCGGTTATTCATAAGACCGAACAATAAAAAAAAAGAATAGGGACATTTTTCGTTTATAATTTATAAATTGATCTATTTAAAGTCAATTTAAAAAACCAATATGTGCTAAGCCGAATACGTTTGAAAAGTTTCATTGAAATCAAAAATGGTCGATTATCTAAGATCTGTCTGTCTGTCTGTCTGTCTGTCTGTCTGTCTGTCTGTCTGTCTGTCTGTCTGTCTGTCTGTCTGTCTGTCTGTCTGTCTGTCTGTCTGTCTGTCTGTCTGTCTGTCTGTCTGTCTGTCTGTCTGTCTGTCTGTCTGTCTGTCTGTCTGTCTGTCTGTCTGTCTGTCTGTCTGTCTGTCTGTCTGTCTGTCTGTCTGTCTGTCTGTCTGTCTGTCTGTCTGTCTGTCTGTCTGTCTGTCTGTCTGTCTGTCTGTCTGTCTGTCTGTCTGTCTGTCTGTCTGTCTGTCTGTCTGTCTGTCTGTCTGTCTGTCTGTCTGTCTGTCTGTCTGTCTGTCTGTCTGTCTGTCTGTCTGTCTGTCTGTCTGTCTGTCTGTCTGTCTGTCTGTCTGTCTGTCTGTCTGTCTGTCTGTCTGTCTGTCTGTCTGTCTGTCTGTCTGTCTGTCTGTCTGTCTGTCTGTCTGTCTGTCTGTCTGTCTGTCTGTCTGTCTGTCTGTCTGTCTGTCTGTCTGTCTGTCTGTCTGTCTGTCTGTCTGTCTGTCTGTCTGTCTGTCTGTCTGTCTGTCTGTCTGTCTGTCTGTCTGTCTGTCTGTCTGTCTGTCTGTCTGTCTGTCTGTCTGTCTGTCTGTCTGTCTGTCTGTCTGTCTGTCTGTCTGTCTGTCTGTCTGTCTGTCTGTCTGTCTGTCTGTCTGTCTGTCTGTCTGTCTGTCTGTCTGTCTGTCTGTCTGTCTGTCTGTCTGTCTGTCTGTCTGTCTGTCTGTCTGTCTGTCTGTCTGTCTGTCTGTCTGTCTGTCTGTCTGTCTGTCTGTCTGTCTGTCTGTCTGTCTGTCTGTCTGTCTGTCTGTCTGTCTGTCTGTCTGTCTGTCTGTCTGTCTGTCTGTCTGTCTGTCTGTCTGTCTGTCTGTCTGTCTGTCTGTCTGTCTGTCTGTCTGTCTGTCTGTCTGTCTGTCTGTCTGTCTGTCTGTCTGTCTGTCTGTCTGTCTGTCTGTCTGTCTGTCTGTCTGTCTGTCTGTCTGTCTGTCTGTCTGTCTGTCTGTCTGTCTGTCTGTCTGTCTGTCTGTCTGTCTGTCTGTCTGTCTGTCTGTCTGTCTGTCTGTCTGTCTGTCTGTCTGTCTGTCTGTCTGTCTGTCTGTCTGTCTGTCTGTCTGTCTGTCTGTCTGTCTGTCTGTCTGTCTGTCTGTCTGTCTGTCTGTCTGTCTGTCTGTCTGTCTGTCTGTCTGTCTGTCTGTCTGTCTGTCTGTCTGTCTGTCTGTCTGTCTGTCTGTCTGTCTGTCTGTCTGTCTGTCTGTCTGTCTGTCTGTCTGTCTGTCTGTCTGTCCGTCTGTCTGTCTGTCTGTCTGTCTGTCTGTCTGTCTGTCTGTCTGTCTGTCTGTCTGTCTGTCTGTCTGTCTGTCTGTCTGTCTGTCTGTCTGTCTGTCTGTCTGTCTGTCTGTCTGTCTGTCTGTCTGTCTGTCTGTCTGTCTGTCTGTCTGTTCCATATAGGCTTGGAAACTACTGAACCAATCGGCGTGAAATTTTGTATATAGGAGTTTTAGAGGCCGAGAAAGGTGACTAAGATAGTTCCAGACCCCTCCCTCCTCTGGAAGGGAGGGGTACCATACAAATGAAACAGAAATTCATGCACATCTCGAAAACTAACCAAGCAAATGGAACCAAATTTGACAGGTGGATGTTTTTAGAGGTAACAAAATCATCCATAATGGCTTGCCACCCCTCCCTTTTCTGGAAGGGAGGGGTCCCATACAAATGAAACACAAATTCATGCACATCTCGAAAACAAACAAGTCAAATGGAACCAAATTAGGCCGGTGGATGTTTTTAGAGGTAACAAATATATCCATAATAGTTCGACACCCCTCCCTTTTCTGGAAGGGAGGGTTCCCATACAAATGAAACACAAATTCATGCACATCTCGAAAACTAACCAAGCAAATAGAACCAAATTTGGCATGTGGATGTTTTTACGGGTATCAAATCTATCTATACATATAAAAATGCAGCTCTGTCTGTCTGTCTGTCTGTCTGTCTGTCTGTCTGTCTGTCTGTCTGTCTGTCTGTCTTTCTGTCTGTCTGTTCCATATAGGCATGGAAACTACTGAACCGATCGGCGTTAAATTTTGTATATAGGGGTTTTAGGGGCCGAGAAAGGTGACTAAGATAGTTCCAGACCCCTCCCTCTTCTGGAAGGGAGGGGTACCATACAAATGAAACAGAAATTCATGCACATCTCGAAAACAAACCAAGCAAATGGAACCAAATTTGACAGGTGGATGTTTTTAGAGGTAACAAAATCATCCATAATGGTTTGCCACCCCTCCCTCTTCTGGAAGGGAGGGGTCCCATACAAATGAAACACAAATTCATGCACATCTCGAAAACTAACCAAGCAAACGGAACCAAATTTGGCAGGTAGATGTTTTTAGGGGTAATAATCCATAATGGTTTGGCACCCCTCCCACTACTAAAAGGGAGGGATTCCATACGAATGAAACACGAATTTCTGCACATCTCGAGAACAAACCAAATAAATGGAACCAAATTCGGCAGGTGAATATTTTTAGGGGTAACAAAGATATCTATAATGTTTCGACACCCCTCCTTTCTCTGAAAGGAGGGGTTCCACACAAATTTCTGCATATCTCGAGAAATGATCAAACAAATCGAACCAAATTTGATATGTTGAAGTTGTTGATAGCAAGAAAAATTTTCGGGAAATGTCTCCAAAATTTATTTTAAATCCAAGATGGCGACTTCCGGTTTCTAAAAAACAGCGGGATATGACCAAATACCACCCAATATGGGTATTTCCGAAATCGTGATGATGCACTTGAACCTCAAATCGACCTCCGACAACATTTTGAGTTGTAAAATGGTGACTTTTGGTGACTGGAAAACAGCCGAAAATGACTAAATACCACCTAATATGGGTGTTTCTTTAACCAGAATGATGCTCAGAGGCCAGAAATTGTCACAAAATGTCATTTTGAAATACAAGATGGCGACTTCCGGTTTCTGGAAAATAGCCGAAAATGACCAAATACCACCCAATATGGGTGTTTCTTTAAATGACGCTCAGAGACCAGAAATTGTCTCCATTTTGAAATCCAATATGGCGACTACTGGTTCCTAAACAACAGTGGCAAATGACTAAATAACACTCAATATGGGTATTTCCGGGATTGTTATGATGCACTGAAGCCACAAATCGACCTCAGACAACATTATGAATTGTAGGATGACGACTTCCGGTGAATGGGAAACTGCCGAAAATGATCAAATACCACCCAATATGGGTGTTTCTTCAACCAGAATGACGCTCAGAGGCCAGAAATTGTCTCCAAATACCACAACTTCCGCTTTCTGAAAAACAGCCAAAATTGGTCGATTTTCATTCAATATGAGACGCTTCGTTTCCAGAATGATACACAGGAGCTATAATCGACCACAGACATCATTTTGAATTCTAAGATGGTGACTTCCGGTTTCTGGAAAACAGCCGAAAACGACTAAATAACACCTATTATGGGTGTTTCTCAAACCAGAATGACGCTCAGGTTCCAGAAATTGTCTCCAAATGCCATTTTAAAATCCAGCATGGTGACTTCCGGTTTCTGAAAAATAGCCAAAAGTGACCAAATACCACCCAATATGAGTGTTTCTTTAAGGGAACATACATAAATGACGTAGCATTCGAGGGGAGAGGAGGGGGATTTGCAGTTTTGTGACGAAATGTGACGATGGGGTGGGTAGAGGGTCAAGCTACGTAGCAAATATGAAATCAAGAAAAAATGGATTTGTTCTAATTGTTCTTTTTATTACTGTTTTGTCTCTAAGGGTCATTTTCAATACTTTATGGGGCCATCCACATACCACGTGATTTACCCCCCCTTCCTACCCCTCCGTGGACAACTGCCCATATAAATTCAAAAAAATTGTATGGACCGTGGACATTAGCCAACCTCCCCCAAAGCTGTCCTTTTGTTGATCATAATTGATGCAATGTATGTTCTTGACTAAATACCACCCAATATGAGTATTTCCGGAATAGGGGTGATGTACCAAATGCAAAAGACGAGGATGTTGTCATTCCGATAAAATTAATAATTTCAAACGATATAAACAAATCGCAAGAAATCAATGAATTTGGAGTATTGAAAATTATAAAACTAAACACAAAAATAGGCGGGACGAAGTTTGCAGGGTCAGCTAGTATCTATATAAACATGTGCATTACTGTTGCAATTGGCAGATAGTTATCTAAATCACTACGTTAAAGACGCCTTTAAAAATAGTACTTTTATTCTTCATGTGAAAATAATCAATGCCCACTTACTAAACAAAGTAGTCCCATTAATCGATGTTTGAAAAAATCTTTCCAGCTGACGATGAGCATTTCATAACTGCACATATCCCCCCGCATGTTAACCCTCTATATTTGTAAACTCAACACCCATCGGCAAACATATTATGAACAATTTCCTTCCCATGGTCCCACATGGTTCACTCCGTTTCGGGAGAAAAAAATAAGAGATCTAACTTTCTATGCAAACACTCCCAACAGCGAACATAAAAAAGCGGAATCCTTTTCAAACACTCTCCAAACTCGACAAAGTCAAACCAATAATGACAGCTGGTTCACACTTGGAATTCGCTTGACCTTCCGAGTCGGGTTGGGAAACCGCATAGAAACATCTTCGAACGGAATGTTGCCGCTTGTTATGCGCACATTTGACTGCCTTCTGTCCAGCAGGGCAAATGGCTCTAACTTTGTGTGCTCCCTTCTTCTTTCGGGCACCACAAACGCATTGTGCTGTTCCGTTTGTTGGTAGGTTCAAACCGTCGTGGCAAGTTGTCCCACATGTGGTCCACTTCTCTTTTTTTGGAAAACTTTAAACGAAATGAGAAAAATATACGCCACAGCCAGTGGTATAGTGCCAGTTTTTGATATCAAAATTATGTATGATATTTCTATCTGTTGATAATTGTTTATGATCATTTCAATGTTCAAATATTAAAAAAAAAACATGTTTACTAAACACATTCTGATTTTTGAACAATAAATTGATTTGAATCAGTGAGAGCTAAATTACATTATCAAGTGCTGGTCAACAAATTAATTAATCATGTTTTTGATAAGTTAATGTTAGAAATTTTTGGTTCCATTTTAACGGTCGCCATGTTCAAACGTAATGGCTATGCAAGGTAGGAAGTACATCTTGGAAATTTGGCGCTTCTTAAGCAGTTTAATGGATGTGTCTTAATTCTTCTTTTATTAGATGAAAAAAAAAATCTTCTTTTAATAATCGTGTAATCATACTTTTTTCCTGTATAAAAAAATTATTACACTGTTCCAATAAAACACGGTAAAAAGTACTTTTGGCGAACTTACGGAGAATGTAACCACATAGAATATTTTGCAGGAGAGGATACTTCACGTGTTCTATCCTGATATACTGATTGCTACTACCTACTTCGAAAACAGATATTTAATAACAATAAAATGAAGCTGTGTCAAAAAATATGAATAGTTTTCGCTTGGTTAGCAACACACAAATATAGGAACTGGAATTTTAGATGCCATTTATCTTCCGACTATCATTATCTTTCTTTGAACTACATCTGACTAGCCGTCTACACATGCGATTCTTGCTTCCAGATGACTAACCCAAAAGATATACACAGTTTTCGTATCAACGAGGCTCTGACCTCGGTCAGAGTTGGGTGCGACCATTAGAATCCAGGCAAGCAACAATATGCGCCGCAACTGCAAGATGTTCGGCACAAAGCCTGACGGAAAAACTGCAACGTCGACAAAATGAGCACATTGTTGCCATAAGCTCTATTTTTACGAATCCTTTTTTTTTCTTCTCGTGTCTGCTTTCGCAGTTCCTGGTCGGGGCTAACACGGTCCATATGTTTCAAATTGCAAATTGCATATTAACAGAAGCGACGGCTATAAGGAGTTCCACTTGCCCTCAGTAGGAGAGGAGAAATAGCAAGAAGCTTACAGCCACTCGTTTAGCACGTTTCGTTTCTCGATTTTTTGACATCGGCGAAGAAGATGCAAATTGGCACTCATATATACCCACGGTTTCGTTTGTTTCGCCGAAATAAGGGCCTGAATGCCGACTGTGGTGCCAACAGAAACACATGTGTCTTGGCAGGAAATGTTCGAAGATTAAGCAGGGAAAGGGATTGGCTGCATATCGGAGCGATATTGGTTGCTCCGTTCCACTGATGACGGAAAAGTTTTTCATTGTTCCGTCGACTAGAGGACTGAAAACAGTCCTGAGTCATGCATACAATGCATTGATAGTTTTATTGTATTTGAATACTGACCATTAAAAGATTCTTTCAAAAGTATGCACTATGACGCTCTTGTTTTCCGTTGGTTAGACATAATGCTTGTCAACGACAAAACCGAACTATTTGAGTCGAAAATTTTTAAATAGCTTAGCTTAGCTTAGCTCAGCTTAGTGCTGACTAAGCTAGTGAGACAGCCTAGTGCTACTCTATTTGAGTTGAAAATTTTTAAATAGGAGTTTTACTAAGCCAAATATTATGTGAAAGGACTTTTAACAATCTGACAAACGTAGAAAGTATGTAACACCCATAATGATCATAATGGACTGCCTGTTTGTTGGAATGTGCATCTACTATATTTTTCTTTTTGACTCACGCTATACGATTCAATGTTGAAGAGTAGATTTATACCTTCAAATAAAATATAAATAATTAAATCTTCGAACATTCGACGACTGGCTTGTTAGGTCGGCGTCGTACCTCGAGACCAGTTAGGAGGCTTCCCAAAACATATTGGTATTGTAATTGATGAAGCCCAATATTTTTTTTTTTCAAATTCTGCTCAATGCTAACAAAAAATTGCAAAATGTAGGAGACAGAGTGAATCAACATAAATTATGTTGACTAAAAAGTAACACTTCAATATATAAACTCTTAAACTACCGCAAAACAGTTAACATATGCTGTTTCTGCTCTACTCATAACTTCCGCCATTCAACCCAAAAAAACAACGCCTTAATGATTGTATGTGCAGTCTGAATCCGGGACTACTCGTAAAATCTCTTATCTGAGGCTCGCCAAAAGTCACTCTGCACCAGCGCTAATGACTTGTTCCGCCAAATCCTTCAGCTCTACAAGTCCCACTTCGATTCCCACGAGGCTCTTACTCGCGTGTGCCCGTGTATGTTAGCTTCCTGCTTAAAGCGAAGGCACACAATAATCTAACCATATTTCTAAACATCAATCAACGCAAAAAAAAATAAACCTTCCTAAGAATTCAAACAAAAACCTACCATGCATTCACGATACAGAAAAAGTCGCAAATCTGGAAGCTGGCGGAGTAGGCAAGCAGCAAACCGTACAGTTGCGAGTTGTACCACAAATCTCCATTCAGTTTTCCATTCACTTATTCCCGCCACTCATTCATTAGCAACCATCACGGAAAAGAAACGAAAAAAAATCTTCCTCAAAAATGAGTGTCTGGTTGCAGCCGGAAAATCGTGTTTACATTCATTCAATGCCGCTTGTGATCTACTCTTACCAGTGGTACTGGGCAATCGTTGCATCGGAACCAGACTTCTCAAAAACCCCTTTTCCTTTGCACCCTGGGACAGAGCAGTATTTCAACTCCTTGCCAGGGTCCCGTTTCAACAACCACACACATGTTCCCAAACCATCCGACCGAGTGGCAAGCGGATGGTGATGAGAGTGGCGAAAAACGAAGTCATTATACTTATCCAATTTGGTGTACGCAAATGCGAGTGAGAAATCAAGAATGGAGGAAATTAGGGCCTGTGTATAATACGGTGTGTATACAAACCATGGATTGAATATAAAAGGTCGGAAGCTAGAAGTAAACAAAAAAAAGTGTTTCACTTCGGAACATTGGGTTGGTGTGGAAAGATTGTCTTCATCCCGCGAGAAAAACAGCTCATCGCTGGCAGCTTCATCGTCGCGGTTCTGCCAGACTCAGACGCCTGAGATAGCAGCCAGTGGCACACATGTGCGCTCATC
Source organism: Wyeomyia smithii (assembly GCF_029784165.1). Taxonomy (NCBI): domain Eukaryota; kingdom Metazoa; phylum Arthropoda; class Insecta; order Diptera; family Culicidae; genus Wyeomyia; species Wyeomyia smithii. Next base: position 124,850,418 of record NC_073696.1, on the reverse strand, counting down.
TGGATTCCAGCATGTTAAGGGTGAATAATTAATAACAATAATCCTACGTCAGAGAAGATTTCCGAAATGTTTGCTTTCGGGAAAACAACTTCAACGTATGACTTATTTTAATTTAACTGCAAATCAATGCAAGAATCAAATCTAAAATTGCTTAGAGTATATTGTCTTTTTTAAATCGGCCATTTTTGGTTTCCACTCTTCTTAGCAAAGGTATGATTCATTTAAAAAAAACATATGGGTTACACGGTTTTCTGTTTTGCCTTTCTCCTAGAAAGGTATAACAATCACTAAAAAAACAAAGGTATAAAAGTGCTCCAAAAAGTCGAATCGCGTATATTAATCGACTTAATAGGACTAGCTGAGCATTTTCTGTATGTTTGTGTGTCTATGCTATGTGTGTGTGTGTGTGTGTATTTCCATGGAATTAATTACAAATGAAAGGTCTAGTTGCCCCATAAGACCCTATTGAATTATATTGTAATCGGATTTTATGTTTCGAGGTTATGTATGAAAATCACAAAACTTCATTATCTCAGAAACTACACAACCGACTTGAACAAAATTAGTATCAAAATAACGGGCTTGCTTTTTGAACCATTTGTAAAATAATTTTATAATGATAGGACATATAGTTCAAAAGTTATGCAAAGAAACGTGTTTGTTTAAACTCACTCACTTTTCTCAGAGATGGCTGGACCGATTTTCACAAAATTAGTGTCATATGGAAGGTCTTGCTGCCTCATAAGACCCTATTGAATTTTATTGTTATTGGACTTTAACTTTGTCCGTTATATATAATAATGTAAAATCAGGCTATGAAAAGAAACATGTTTCTAAGACTGCTTGAGCTCACCCACTTTTCTCAGAGATGGATGGACCGATTTTCACGAAATAAATTGTAATAGAAAGGTCTAGTTGCCTGATAACTCCCTATTGATTTTTATTATAATCGGACTGTAACTTTGTCTGTTATGTATCAAAATGTAAAAATTATAAAACTACATTATCTCAGAAACTACACAAACGATTTGAACAAAATAGGTATCAAATGAACGGACTGTCTTCAAAACCCCAACCTAAAAAATTTTATGATGATTTCAGCAATCTTAGTATAAAATTAAAGGTTTAGTTGCTTTATTGGTACCCATTTCATTTGATTATAACACTGGTTGACAAAATCGAAAAAAAATGCTGCACAAAAGCTCACAGTCGTTGCCCAAGAAAGAAAAAAAATCACATGAATGGCTAAAAAGCTATAATTTTTCATTTTTTCTCAGTTTGACCTTCGGGGCCACTCTTGTGTTGACCAGTGCAATCGGACTTTTATTTTAACCATTATGTGTTAAATTGTAAAAATATTGAAAATCTATTCTCTCAAAGATTACACGACTTATTTAAAGAAAACAAGTGTCAAACGAACAGGTTGTTCCTCAAATTAAGAGTCATTATGATAGCAAGACTATTTATTTTGTACAAATATTACGTCAAATTTCAAATATTATGCTCCAATTATTTCTTCAAATACAACATCAATATCCTAAAATTCAAAGAGTTGATATACCTTTTTGGGATTGTATTTGGCAATTGAAGGATTCCAGAAACCGGTAGTTGCAAATTTGGATTTCAAAATAAAGTATGGAGTTGATTCCTGGCCTCTGAGCATCATCTCTGGTACTGAAAAACTCAGATTGGGTAATTTTTGTCCCTTTTAGACTGGTTTCCAAAAACCGGAAGCTACTGTCTAGAAATTTAAAATGGCGTCTGAAGATGATTGCTGGCCTCAGGGTATCATACCGCTTCTCCAAATCATATTGGATGATATCCCATGTAATGAAACTGGTTTTATCAAAGTTTTATAGCGCTGCTTTGGCTGTATTAAGCGCTTTGAAACTTTAATAAAACCAATATTGTTACTAGGGATTTGTCACTTTAGGCTGTTGATCAGAAACTGTCGCCATCTTCGCCAACGAAATACCTAGATTAGGCAGTTCGGCAATTTTACAATGGATTGTATGATTTTATGATTAACAGGCAACCAGAAGTGGTCATCTGGACTGTTACGGTTAACTACGGATCTTTTAACTTGGAGGGATTATACTCTTCACCACCAAACTACCAAAGGGTCGTTACACGCGGTCTCCTAGAGAAATCTCAGGTGGCGGGGCGGACTTTCACCCCTCAATACGCCTCTGGTCACTGAGCGTGTTCAGGTGAAATATCACGAATACCGAGAAGCGGACAAACTTAGCCTAAAGAATGAATTTCATTTAATGTAACACAAAACAACTAGAATTAGACTGACCTTGCATTTAACTTTTATTTTATTTTTTTTGATTTACAAGGGGGGGGGGGGGGGTTTTATACTAAAGACGCTTACTTGTTTGCCATATTTATTCTCACTAATGGACTTCACTAAACGTTGCGGCCGGGACGAACGGTGGTCGACATGCTGCTTACTGCTACTCTGCAACCAGGAACGAGACGAACAGGAACGGGCACCAACGGCGATCGGCAAGGCTACCAAGAACGGGGTAGCGGGTTGTTTGTCAGCTACAGCGGCAACTCGGCCAGGTTACAAGCTTCTTGCTACAAATCGGAAGATTACCATATTTCCTAGCTTGTAAAGTGCATCATGACAAAAGCAAAAACAACTTAGTTATCAATCGAAGAAAAAGTAAACAAAGAGAGTCTCGCAAGGTTACTTAGGTCCTTTTGAAAAGTTACGCGAGAATTGCTCAGTAAAGAGAACAAAGTATATAGAGTTACAAAAATATTCAAAATAAAAATATGATTAACAAAGCAATATCAAACATGGCCTAAAGTAAACTGCAGAGAAACAAAAGTAGTACACCACCGCAAAACGACGACAAAGAGAGATAAAAGAACATAAAAGTGGAAAAATAAATAAAAAAAAACATTCAGAACAGATAAGGAACTGGACAGATAAGAAAATCAAGAAATATATATATATATATATATATATATATATATATATATATATATATATATATATATATATATATATATATATATATATATATATATATATATATATATATATATATATATATATATATATATATATATATATATATATATATATATATATATACATATATATATATATATATATAAATATATATATATATATATATATATATATATATATATATATATATATATATATATATATATGTATATCTATCTTTTTTTTTTTTTTTTTTTTTTTTTTTTTGTTTCAGGTGAAGGGGAAATTTGCATCCAAACCCCTGAGGTGACCAACCTCAGGGAGTGTGGGGTTGGTTTGAATCAGTGACCGGACCCACTAAAACCCCTTCAGTCTCCAGCCCATAATACTCCCCGGGACCACCGCTAGGTATTGCTTCGGGGAGCGGCTTTTGTGCTCTGTGCACCCTCTTGGTTCTTTAGGTCTTTTTGCTAACTTAGCTAACTAACCTGGAGACTGGCCGTTAGCTAACACTGGCGTGTCGGTGGTCAACCTGTCGCCTGTTTTGCAATTCTAAAACTATTTGAGAGGCGGCTGTACAAACCGCCCTCCAAATGTTTGGGTCTTTACACATCCTCCGAACTAGGTTGTCCGGAGTGGTGTCTGGTCCGCTCACTACCATCATGTCGCTCCGCGCATGCACAAAACGAGGGCACACGAAGAAGACATGCTCAGCAGTCTCTTCCGCATCCGCGCACTCGGGACACATGGGGGACCCCGCATGCCCGAATCTGTGTAGATACTGCCTAAAGCAGCCATGGCCTGACAGAATCTGTGTCAGATGGAAGTTCACTTCTCCATGGCGCCTCCCGACCCATCCGGATACATCCGGAATAAGTCGATGCGTCCATCTACCCTTCGCGGAATTGGACCACTCCTGCTGCCATCTGATCATCGAGAATGATCTTCTGGTACCTCGTATGCCCCTTGTGTCACGTTGATCGAAGCATTCTACGTCCTCCTTAATGGCTATGCTGATAGGCAACATGCCGGACAGGACGCAGATTGCGTCGTATGACACAGTTCGATACGCGCTCGCAACCCTCAGGCACATGAGCCTGTAGGTACTTTCCAACTTACTCCGATGTTTACTAGTACCTAGTGCTTTGGACCACACTGGCCCGCCATATCTCAGTATGGACGAAGTCACGCTAGCTAGAAGTTTCCGCTTGCTGCCGTACACTGCTGAGCTATTGGACATCATGCGAGATAATGCTGCAATAGCCATTGAAGCCTTCTTGCAGGCATATTCGACATGGCTCCCGAAGGCGAGCTTGTCATCGATCATCACCCCCAGCAGCTTCAGGGAGCGCTTAGAGGCGATGGTGCAATTCCCGACACTGATCAACGCCTGTTGCTTCGACTTGCGGTTATTGACAACTGAAATCTCCGTCTTATGATGCGCCAGCTCCAGTTTTTTGGAGCGCATCCAGTCCTCGACGACGCTTATAGAGTGCGAAGCCGTCAACTCAACCTCCTCGATCGACTCGCCGTAGACCTCAAGTGTGATGTCGTCCGCAAATCCAACGATCACAACCCCTTGGGGGAGCTTTTGTTTCAGCACTTCATCGTACATGATATTCCACAGTACCGGGCCCAGGATGGAACCTTGTGGAACCCCTGCGGTAATTGGGACACATTTTTGACCCTCGTCTGTGCTGTAAACTAGCACACGATTCTGGAAATAATTTTCCAGAATCCTGTACAAAGACACCGGAATGTCTAGTTTCCGAAGCGAGTGGGCTATGGAATCCCAGCTAACACTATTGAACGCATTTTTCACGTCCAACGTGACGATTGCGCAATAGCGAATGCCCCATCTTTTACGCTGGAGTGCTACCTCTGCTGTTTTGGTGACGGACAGAATAGCATCCACCGTAGACTTGCCTTTTCGGAAGCCGAACTGGTTACTCGACAGACCGTTTGCACATTCGGTGTACCTAACCAGTCTATTGAGAATAACCTTCTCGAGCACCTTACCCGCCGTATCGAGCAGACATATCGGTCTGTATGCCGACGGGTCACCAGGTGGTTTCCCTGTCTTCGGCAATAAGACCAGCTTCTGTCGCTTCCATCTGTCTGGGAATGTACAGTCATCCAGGCACTTCTGCATGACTTCCCGAAATAGTCTGGGGGCCTCTTTGATGGCCTTCTTCACAGCCAGATTCGGAATCCCATCCAATCCCGGTGCCTTGCTCACCTTCAGGGAGTTGGCGATCGCGATGAGTTCCTCATTCGTAACCGTTTCCGCCTCCTCTGCCTCGGCACGGCTAACGCCGTCACTCATATATTGGGTGTTCGGCAGGTTGGCCGACCACCTCTGGTCTGAGTTTGAGATACTGGAACGTCGGTGAAGTGACTCGCCAGCCGGAGGCCAAGGATTTGGCTCGTGGCGTGGAAAGAGTCCCTCTATGATCCGCTCAAGCATCGCTGGTGATTTTTCTGCGGGCGCCATCGCACCCTTAGTCTTGGCCATCACCATCCTATAGGCGTTACCCCACGGGTTAGTGTTGGCACTAGCAGTCTTTCGAAGCACGCACGTTTACTAGCTTTTATTGCTCTCTTAAGCGCCGCTCTTGCGGAACTGAATTCCCCTCGACGATCTTCCCTTTCTTCGTCGGTTCGCGCACGTTGAATCCTTCTTCTCGCTTGAAGACACGCTCTGCGGAGGTCCGCTATCGCGTCGGTCCACCAGTAGACTGGTGGCCTTCCATGCCTAGGCTGGCGGTTCCTAGGCATAGTGGCGTCGCACGCCCGCGAAAGTATGGCAACAAGTTGATCAGCGCTCGGGTTACGAATTCTGCTTGCCTCGTGTTCTAGTCTAATTGCTTCCGCAAATACCTCTTCGTTGAAGTGTGATATCCTCCACCCGCGAGGAGCTGGAGTGTTAATTCTACTCGCCACATGCGGTCTCGTTTTACAGTCTACGCTATAACAGACCGCCAGATGGTCGCTATGAGTGTAGCCATCGTCTACCCTCCAGTTCGTGATCAATCCTGGACTACAGAATGTCACATCGATGATCGACTCCGCGCCGTTTCTACTGAAGGTGCTCTTCAAGCCGACGTTGGCCAGATCTATGTTGAGCTTCGCCAAAGCCTCCAACAAGATCCGGCCTCTCTGGTTTGTGCGTCGACTTCCCCACTCAGTTGCCCATGCGTTGAAGTCGCCCGCCACTACCAACGGTGATAGACCGATCAGCTCCCCGGTGGCTCGGTCGATCATCCTTGCGAACTGCTCGGTAGACCAACGAGGCGGAGCATAGCAGCTGCAGTAGTACACTCCGTTCACCTTGGCAACCGCGTATCCTTCGTTTGAAGTTGACACTATCTCTTGAACCGGGAACCTGCTCGTCGTCCATATTGCCGCCATACCGGACCCGTCCGAAATCCAGTTACCGTTTCCGGAAGGAATTCGGTAGGGGTCCGAGATTATGGCGATGTCCGACAACGACTCAGTGACTGCTTGGTATAGCAGTTGCTGAGCCGCGAAGCAGTGGTTCAAATTTAGCTGTGTCACTCTCACGCCCGTGGCTTGCTAGTCGGCTTACCGGCCGTGCACCTCGGGCCTCCCATTATGTGCTTTGCGTCACGCTTCCCGGCGCACGCCAAGCACTTCGGGGGCTCTCCGCAGTCTTTGCTTTTGTGGCCTGCAGCACCACACCGCCTGCATAGGGAGCTCCTGTCAGGCCCCTTGCAGCTAAAGGACTTGTGTCCTTGCTCGAAGCATCGAAAGCAGACCTCCGGCGGCTGGTAGATGCTGAGTGGGCACATTGACCAGCCCACTTTGAGCCTCGCTACCTTTAGCGCCTGGTTTGCGTCTACTGACGAAAGCCTGACAGTGGCGGTCTGGGTTCCTACTGGGCCTTTGCGCAGTCGAACTGCCTCTGGTGCCACAACCACTTCGCACTGCTCCTTGAGGGCATCCACGACTTCGCATGCCTCGGTGACTTCGTCCAGGTATTTAAGTTGTAGGGTTACCTGCGACGTGAGTGCCCGAACCTGCACTCTATCTCCAAGCGCCTCTTGGGCCAATGCCCGATAGGCTGGGCCCTTGTTTCTGGCTTCTTTGCGGAGCTCAACGATCATTTCTCCCTTGCGGGATCGGCGGATGCTACGCACATCTGCCCCCAGATCTTTGAGCTTCGCATCGCCTCTCATTGCCTTAAGGACTTCCGAGTACTTTGACTCTTCTGTCTTAAGGATGAGTGCGTCGCCCTTATTTTTAACTTTCTTCGTCGCAGGATTTGTAACCGGATGCGGTTTTTTGGCCACCACTTTTTGGTTCCTACTCCTTCCCGGAACCGTTACCCACGGGTTACCGGGAGCCTTCTGCTCCTTGGCTGCCACCGTGGGCGTTGCTTGCGCCACTCCTACACCGGTCTGAGGGCTGTTTGCGATTAAACGCTTCTTGGTGCCCCCGGGGGCCGTCTCTCCCGGGGACTGTCGCGTTCGTTTGGCAGCTGGCCCTGCCGCGCAAACCGCCGCAAACGTGCTAGCGTCCGTTTGGACCGACTTCGTCGCCAGCTCGGTCACCTTCGTCTCCTCTTTCTCCGCAGCCGCAGCTTTCATTTCGAGCTCGGCGTGCTCCTTTTTCGCAGCATCGACGGAGGACCGAAGCATGTAGAGGGCCTGCTTCAAGTACTTCGTTGTATTGCTGCGACTTTTCGCAAACTCGATTATAGCATCGAGCTGCTCAGACAGGGCCACTACCCTCGGTAGCGTGTCCCGCTGTCTTCCGACCGCCTTTAATAGCTGTGGACCAGCCACCGCGATGTCTTGCGTAGATCCGGTAGGCGTACTGCCTTTACCGTCTTCGCAGGCGACCTTCACTGCATCCGTCTCCACTTTTCTAGGCGGAGACCGCTGGATGCCACCTCGCGCAAATGGGTTTTCCAACCCATCTGCCCCCATCTCCAGAGTTTTGTTTTTCTGCATTCTTGTTTATTGGGTCCCCCTACCAGCCGCTATCCTTATCCATAATGGAGTAGTCGCCTAAATGGTCCCAAGGTAGTCTATGCCGGAGCAGTGAGGCCATGGCTAGGGGCGGCTGCCATAGCGCCTTATGGGCAACTATGACACCCCCGACCGGCGCAAGTCAGGAAAAGACATCTGATCCTACTCCTGCCTGGTTCCCACCAGGCAATGGACTCGGAACGTACTGGAAGGCCTGCCAGGTTTTACGGGACGGAGACCCCTGCACCGGTTGTAATCTCGCCGTTTCAAGCCGTTATCACACGACATTACTAAGGGAGCTCGGCGCAGGTGCCAGCCCAAAATCATGGTACGAAAACGAAATCCGACTCGTATCCTATAGTGATGCGACCAGTTGCCGTAATTGGGAACATTACTGGCATCAGTCCCAATGGGCGGTATAGTGCATTTGGGTGGTGGGAGCGGCACTACTCGCTCCGTCGGAGCTGCTTCCGGCCAGTGTGGCTTTTGCGAGAATTCAGCGGCCCAGTGCCTGAATCTCGCCACGACCTAGGCTAGCTCCCGCTGATGGTCCGGGACTGCTTGCTAGCAGTGAGCACTTCCGTGGCCTTCGGTGATCGCCAATTACCGACCCGTGGTGGCATACAGCTCTGCCAAATGTATATCTATCTATATATGTATATATAGATATATATATATCTATATAGTGTATATATGTATATATATATATATATATATATATATATATATATATATATATATATATATATATATAGATATATATATATATATATATATATATATATATATATATATATATATATATATATATATATATATATATATATATATATATATATTATATATATATACATGTATATATATATTTTTTTTTCGATTTTGTCAACCAGTGTTATAATCAAATGAAATGGGTACCAATAAAGCAACTAAACCTTTAATTTTATACTAAGATTGCTGAAATGATCATAAAATTTTTTAGGTTGGGGTTTTGAAGACAGTCCGTTCATTTGATACCTATTTTGTTCAAATCGTTTGTGTAGTTTCTGAGATAATGTAGTTTTATAATTTTTACATTTTGATACATAACAGACAAAGTTACAGTCCGATTATAATAAAAATCAATAGGGAGTTATCAGGCAACTAGACCTTTCTATTACAATTTATTTCGTGAAAATCGGTCCATCCATCTCTGAGAAAAGTGGGTGAGTTCAAGCAGTCTTAGAAACATGTTTCTTTTCATAGCCTGATTTTACATTATTATATATAACGGACAAAGTTAAAGTCCAATAACAATAAAATTCAATAGGGTCTTATGAGGCAGCAAGACCTTCCATATGACACTAATTTTGTGAAAATCGGTCCAGCCATCTCTGAGAAAAGTGAGTGAGTTTAAACAAACACGTTTCTTTGCATAACTTTTGAACTACATGTCCTATCACTATAAAATTATTTTACAAATGGTTTAAAAAGCAAGCCCGTTATTTTGATACTAATTTTGTTCAAGTAGGTTGTGTGATTTATGAGTTAATGAAGTTTTGTGATTTTCACATTTTCATGCATAACCTCGAAACATAAAATCCGATTACAATATAATTCAATAGGGTCTTATGGGGCAACTAGACCTTTCATTTGCAATTAATTCCATGGAAATACACACACACATAGACATAGACACACAAACATACAGAAAATGCTCAGCTAGTCCTATTAAGTCGATTAATATACGCGATTCGACTCTTTGGAGCCTTTCTAGGAGAAAGGCAAAACAGAAAACCGTGTAACCCATATGTTTTTTTAAATGAATCATACCTTTGCTAAGAAGAGTGGAAACCAAAAATGGCCGATTTAAAAAAAGACAATATACTCTAAGCAATTTTAGATTTGATTCTTGCATTGATTTGCAGTTAAATTAAAATAAGTCATACGTTGAAGTTGTTTTCCCGAAAGCAAACATTTCGGAAATCTTCTCTGACGTAGGATTATTGTTATTAATTATTCACCCTTAACATGCTGGAATCCAGATGAGCGCACATGTGTGCCACTGGCTGCTATCTCAGGCGTCTGAGTCTGGCAGAACCGCGACGATGAAGCTGCCAGCGATGAGCTGTTTTTTCTCGCGGGTTGAAGACAATCTTTCTACACCAACCCAATGTTCTGGACTACTCTGGACTCTGTATATATATATACATATATATATATATATATATATATATATATATATATATATATATATATATATATATATATATATATATATATATATATATATATATATATATATATATATATATATATATATATATATATATATATATATATATATATATATATATATATATATATATATATATATATATATATATACATATATATATATATATATATATATATATATATATATATATATATATATATATATATATATATATATATATATAAGTAATATATGAGGTAAATATAAAATACAGGAAACAAATGGAAATTCTATCTTTTTCCATACAAAAGTGAAAAAAAGTCAGACACACATAAATTAAGAACAAGACATCAGAAATCGAAAACAAAATACACACAAGAGAAACAGGACTCCGAGTGTTCCGAAACTAAAGGACAAAAAGGCACGATAAGAAAAAAAAAGAAACCAAAATAAGCATCATATTGAAAACATAACAAATAAAACAGAATAAGAAATCATGGAAACATAAAATAGAGTATTGGAAAACAAAACATAAGGAAAACTTACCTTACCTTACCAGTCAGCTCCAGGCCGAAGTGTCCCTTGCTGTTCGAAGAAGTCGTCTCCATTCAACTCGGTCCATGGCTGCAGCTCGCCAGCCATGTCGTCTGCGGAGCCCCGCAGGTCGTCTTCCACTTGATCGAGCCACCTTGCTCGTTGCGCGCCCCGTCGCCTTGTTCCAGTCGGGTCTTGTTATCAAGAACCATTTTCACCGGGTTGTCGTCGGACATCCTAACGACATGCCCAGCCCACCGTAGTCTCCCGATTTTCGCCGTTTGAACGATGAGTGGTTCTCCCAGCAGCTGATGCAACTCGTGGTTCATCCGCCTCCGCCATGATCCATCTTCCATCTGCACTCCACCACAGATGGTACGCAGCACCTTTCGTTCGAAAACCCCAAGTACGCGTTGGTCCACCACGAGCATAGTCCAGGTTTCATGGCCGTAGAGGACTACCGGTCTGATCAGTGTTTTGTAGATGGTTAACTTCGTGCGGCGGCGGATTTTATTCGAGCGGAGCGTCCTCCGAAGTCCAAAGTAGGCACGATTGCCTGCCATAAGGCGTCGGCGAATTTCTCTGCTGATGTCGTTGTCAGCAGTCACCAGTGAGCCCAGGTACACGAACTCGTCTACCACCTCGATTTCATCACCGCTAATATGAATTCGTGGCGGGAGGTTGACACTGTCTTCCCTGGAACCTCTTCCTCTCATGTACTTGGTCTTCGATGCGTTTATGGCCAGTCCAATTTATGCGGCTTCAGCCTTCAGTCTGATGTACGTCTCCGTCATCTTTTCAAGGGTTCGTGCTACAATATCAATGTCATCGGCGAAGCCAAAAAGCTGAACAGACCTTCTAAAAATCGTGCCACTCGTGTCGATACCAGCCCTACGTATCATACCTTCCAAAGCGATGTTGAAAAGCAAGCACGATAATCCATCACTTCGCCGTAACCCTTTTTGAGATTCAAAGGGACTCGAGAGTGTCCCCGAAACTCGAATTACGCACATCACCCGATCCATCGTCGACTTGACCAACCATGTCAATTTATCCGGAAAGCCGTAATCGTGCATAATCTGCCATACCTGGTCTACATAAGAAAAACATAACTTACAAATAAAGAGCTCAAACTGAAACCAGAAAATATGGGAAATAAAATTAAGAGTGTTATATAAATATATATAAAAAAAATCACAGAAAACAGCTAAGTACAGTTCTGGGAAACAGAAAGTGCTAAGTAAACGGAACAAAACAAATAATTTAAAGCTTAGACAAAAAAACCAAAGCAATCGTAAACGATCGAAGAAGAATTCAACAGAAAACACAATACACAAAGATTACAGAAGAAAAAAAACTAAATCAAATGAACCTAAATAACATCACTAAAAACCTGAATAGACAGGTTAACGACAAGTTGCAGTGCTGCAATTACCGGGCAATCACTCTGCTGAATGCCTCCTACAAAGTACTCTTCCAAATACTCTGCCGTCGACTAGCACCATTTGCGAAGCAGTTCGTGGGGCACTAGCAGGCGAGATTCATGAGTGCCCGCGCCATCACAAATCAGATATTCACGGCAGGTTAAGTCTAAATGCCGCGAATACAACACGCTCACAAATCATCCATTCATTATTGTTAATCGCATACGACACAATCGATTCGAAATCTATGACAAATTATGCACGACTGCGGATTTCCGGACAAATTAACGTAGTTGGTCAAAGCGGCGATGAATCGAGTGATGTGTGTAGTTCGAGTATCGGAAGCACTCTCGAGTCCCTTCGAAACCTGAAGAGGTTTGGAGTAAGGGCATGGTCTCTCGTGCCTACTGTTCAATATTGCCCTGGAAAGTATTATTAGAAGTGCTTCGCCGACGATATCGACATTGTGGCTCGGACCTCTGTGAAGATGGTGGTTACATACATCGGGCTAAAAGCTTTTAATGCATCGAAGACGAAGTACATGAAATTAGGTTCACGAGAAGACAGTGCTAAACTCCCACCCCGAGTTTAAGTTGGTGGTGATGAAATCGAGGTGGTCGACGAGTTCGTGTACTATTATGGCAGAAAATCGTGAATACATTGGTCTCCGGCGCATGCCTCGACCGAATAGAATTCGCCACCGCACCAAGTTAGCCTTCTTCAAGATGCTGATAAGACCGGTAGTCCTCTAGAGCCATGAGACAAGGACTATGCTTGCGGAGAACGAGCGCGCCCTTGCGGTCGACGAGCGAAAGGTGTTGGGTACCATCTGCGGTAGATGAAGAACGGAACGTGGAGAAGGCGAATAAATCACGAACTGCAGGAGCTGCTCGGGGAGCCAGCTATCGACCACACCGCTAATATTGGCAGGTTGTGGTGGGCTGGGCATGTCGTAAGAATGTCGGACGGCAGCCCGGTGAAGAAAGTTCTTGAAACCAATCCGTCAAGAACGAGACGAAGAGATGCAAATTGGGGAAAGTGGATCGGTCAGGAGGAAGACGAACTACGGGCCCTAGGGGACTGCAGAGTTGGCGAACTGCAGCCATGGGCCGAGTGGCCACACCTTGGCTTGGGGCTGTTCGATAAGGTAAGTATCGTTTTCCACTGTTTTTGCCATACTACTTACTTACTTACTTCAATAGCCTAGACCCGTAGTGGCTCGTGCCGTATCAAGAATTTTCCTCCACTCTTCTCGTTCTTGGGCTACTCGCCGCCAATTTTCTAGGCGTCTCGACACTCGCAAGTCCGCTTCAACCTTGTCGAGTCACTTGCATGTTGGGCCCTTCTGTTCCTGATACTGGCGCACAGTGGTCCAATAAGGCAAAAAGTGGAACTTAATTCCATAGCTCCTTTTATCTTCATCCTAGCTTAAATGTGTCTTTGGAACAATTGTTTGTATGAATGACCCGCATAATTGCAAATTGTCAAAAAGTATGAAAAGTTTACTACACTAAAAATAAAAAATAACTTTTTTTGTGTTAAGAGATAGGAGAATAGTTTGTTCAGCAAAGTTGTAAAAGATTTAAAAATATGAAACTTTGTTGAACATATGAAAATCAAATCTTCTTTCGGTACAAAGTTATAAAGTATATTACATGGAACTTACTTAAAAGTTAGTTTTTTGTACATAACTTTTGTTAGTTGCATTTTACACGAAAGTATTGTTCAGAGGAATTATTAGGGCACACAATACACACATTTTTGCCAAAGGTCATATTTCCAGGACTTTTCCTTACAAAGTTATATCATATTTTAGCTTATATTTTCGATAACTTCAAGAACGTATAGGTTAAAAAGGGGCAAGTGGAATCATGATGTCAATACTTTTCCTTGAAGTTAAGCTGATGTACTATAAACTCCTTGAGGTTCCATTTGTCCCAATCCACCAATATTAGAGTATGGCGAGCATATGTTACAGTAGGTTTTCATATATACAAAATACTAACTTTTTTGTGTTAAGAGATAGAGGAATGGTTTATTCGGCAAAGTTTTAGAACGTGCAAAAATATGGAACTTTGTTGAACAAATAAAATTCCTATCTTCATTGGGTACAGAGTTACAGCGTATATTCTATAAAAGTTACTTAAAAGATAGTTTTTTATATTTAGCTTTGTTAGTTAGTTAGTTACATTTTACGTTGTTCTAAAGAAGGATTTTCCTTAGAAAGTTATAGCACATTTCAGCATATGTTTTCGATAACTTTATAACGTATAGAATAAAGATTAGGTGGATTGGGACGGATGGAATTTATAACAGTTCTGAGCACTCAAGCTAAACTTCGAGAAAAAGTATTAACATCATGGTTCTTCTTGCCCCTTTTTACTTTATACATTCTTAAAGTTATCGAAAACATAAGCTGAAACATGCTATAACTCTGTAAGGAAAAGTCCTGGAGATGTGTGGCCTTCAACAAAAACGTGTGTTTCGTATGCTTAAATGCTTCTTTATAACAACGTTTTCTTGTAAAATGTAGCTAACAAAAATTAAGTGTAAAAAATTAACTTTTAAGTAACTTGTACAGAAAATACTCTGTAACTCTGTACCCAATGAAGATAGGAATTTTATTTGTTCAACAAACTTTGCCAAATAAACCATTCCTCTATCTCTTATCACAAAAAAGTTAGTATTTTGGATATATGAAAACCTACTGTAACATATGCTCGCCGTACTCTAATATGGGTGGATTGGGATAAATGAAACCTGCAAGAGTTTCTAGTACTTCAGCTTAACATCAAGAAAAAGTATTGACATCATGATTCCACTTGCCCCTTTTTAACCTATACGTTCTTGAAGTTATCGAAAATATAAGCTAAAATATGATATAACTTTGTAAGGAAAAGTCCTGGAGATATATGGCTTTTGGCAAAAATGTGTTTTGTGTGCCCTAACAATTCCTCTGAACAATACTATCGTGTAAAATGCAACTAACAAAAGTTAAGTACAAAAAACTAACTTTTAAGTAAGCTCCATTTTATATATTTTGTAACTTTGTACCAATAAAAGATAAGATTTTCATTTGTTCAACAAAGTTTTATATTTTTGAATCTTCTACTACTTTGCTGAACAAACTATTCTTCTATCTCTTAACACAAAAAAGTTAGTTTATTTATTTTTAGTATAGTAAACTTTTCATACCTTTTGATGATTTACGATTATGCGGGTCATTCATACAAACAATTGTTCCGAAGACACTTTTTAGCTAGGTTGCAGGTGGAAGAAACTATGGAATTAAGTTCCACGTTTTGCCTTGTTGGACCACTATGAAATTTATTCCGGCGAAGAAACGTCGGGAAAATATACTTTTGCAAACTGTACAACGAAAGGTTGCATCTAATATCTATCTGTCTGTGAAAATGAAATATTGTGACTGTACCTGGGTACTGCATGATTGAGCTGGAATTCATCATGGAGACTTTTTCGATAAGACAAAACATTGAGACCAGCCGCTAAACGAAATTCGCAAAGTTTATTTTCATTGGCATTCTACTGCTTATGTCATGCGATTAACACCAACTAGAATTTACAATTTGCTGAACCACGCAACGGTGTATTTGAAACGCAAGTGCGTTGCACAGTAAGCGGTATCGTTAATGACAGCGGGAAAACACTTAATCTTCTACGTTGTTCTCTATTCTTTCTATTTATTATCCTCCCTCTTTAATATCCCTAATACAACGCAAGCCAGTACTGGCAGTGAGTGACGCCAGCGCGCCAAACCACTGTTTTTCTAATTCCGTTTTGCTAATGATTGTTGGTAATTTAGGTTACTCTCTCTCTCTCTCTCTCTCTCTCTTAACCTGCCACTCTCTTCAATATTTCTCAAAATAAGCATTTTTTTAAGATAGATAATAAACAAAGCATGCAAAAAAGTAAGCAAAAAAGAAAAAATTAGAAACAACACAAAATAAAAATGGACTGAAACTAGTATTTGCATAAAATAAAAATACCTAAGGAAATAATAAAAACATGTGCATGAACCATACAGAGCCTTGATAAAAACATAAGATAAGAAGCAATTATATATATATATATATATATATATATATATATATATATATATATATATATATATATATATATATATATATATATATATATATATATATATATATATATATATATATATATATATATATATATATATATATATATATATATATATATATATATATATTCAAGTGACTAAGAAATTTGGGAGTGTGTTCAATCATTTTAAACACTGGGTTGTAATAATCAAGTAGAGTACCTGGTCACTGTGGAATATATGTAAAAGAAAAGGCCGATAAACTGGCAAGACTTGGATCGTCTCATCAGTTCATAGGACCCGAAGCCTTCTGTGGTCTATCCGCTTGTTCCCTTGGAATGGAACTAAAAGCATGGGAAACTCTGAAAGTGGAATCCAACTGGACAAACACTTTCATCGGTAGGTAGCCGAACACATCACACATCACACCGAATGTTCCTATGACTCGTAAAGTATTGGCTCTTTCAAAGCAAGATTTAAGCACGTATACTGGTTTAATAATAGGGCATTGTCCGAGCCGTTATCGTTTGAAGGTTATGAAAAAACTTCAAAATGATACATATCGAGTATGTGACATGGAAAAAAAGACTTGAAACGTCTGTTATGCCGATGTCCGGCAATTTTTATCAAAAGATATAAGTTCTTCGAGAGAGGTCTACTGGAACCCTCTGAAATCTGAAGAACAAATCCCAGTACGGCTGTGCGCTTCATACGAAGTGTAATACCGGACTGGACAAATGCTATTGGTCAGGTTGTAACGACCACTTCCAATAGTGATACGTTATCCTGACTTAACAGGATTGAAAAGGGTGAATATTTCACAAAATATCAAACAAGTCGCAGTGACGAAAATACCCAACACGGAAAAAACAAGAAATTATTACCGGTCGTTATATTTGGTAAACAGTCCGTTTAATGAGATAAAGCTATTTTGTTTGGCTGTCAGTATCAAGTTTAATCCGATATAAATCGCAAAATGCCAGCTAAACATTTAAAAACCAAGCTTTAGAAACTTCAGAGATTTTATTCGAGAGCACTATCACGTTCAATAAGAAACTTTCTTTTTACAATGTCCAGAAAGATACATGTCTGCAATAATAAATTAAAACTTATTAGAGCAAATTTTCCTTCGAATTTTTTTTCTGGTGAGAAATATATCAAACAAACTGTTTTGAAAAAAAAAAATTAAAAAAATCGGAAAAAAGCAATTATTGGTAAATGACCTTAAACTTTCATTGAAAGATTTTATCAACTACTAGTCAAGTCGACTAGTCGACCGTCACTTAATGAAAATAAATCCTAAGCAAACTTCAATTTCAACTATTTGAAATATGGTTTTTGATTTCGAGGCACACCACTCAGTTTGTTTATCTTTCAAAATTGCCTTATCTTATTAGACAAAATTTATTAAAACATTGCACAAATTTTTAAAACCTGTTTATCCCATTCCTGGATGTATCATTGAAATAATCCTAACAGAATCGCACAGCAGTTGTTTCTTACCAAACTAACTTGAAATCGAACCAACTGTCGTTCAATTTATTATCCATCCAACCGAATAATTTTACCACCTGACTTGCATTCACGTATCCTTATCAGCCTCAACCTTGACTAAGGTGTGCAACTTTCTCTTTCACTTTCTTTCTTTCCTGTTTTTACACTGTAAAAACCAACACAAACAGCAAAACCTGCCTGGTTTGCGGTGTATACGAAGTTATCAAATGGCAGCCATAAATTGTAACACATGTGGCCCATGTACAGCTCACCCAATGATCAAGCAGAGCGTAACAAAAAATGACATCGCACAAGTCCTTGTTTTAATTAAAGCTGAAACAGAAACGCGGCGGGCCTGCAAGCGCGTTCTGTGCAGATACGATTAGGGCTTTTGATGAGGGTTCTCCTGGTCCTCACAGCCCTGTCAGCCTGCAGTGGCACAGATGGTAAATTTGCGGAAGACGAATTTCCTTCGGGCAAGGTTCGTCCTGCAGTAGTTGGAAAAGACATTTGGCTTATGAAACAGGTTCAGGATATTAGTCAAAACGAGCGCCGAAAACAGGACGAATAAGAGTTACATCCTGCGCAACCTGCTATTCGGGACAGTAATTATTAGAGACCCTTTGGATTTCAATTTTCTACCTGGAATTTGTGTGCAACCTAAATGTGCAACTACAAAGGAAACAGGTGAATTTTTCGTTTATGGTAGCAGTATCTCTGTAAGAATTGGTAAAGATCAGTGCAATTCGATTGCTATCGCAGAATGGCCTAAAAACCAAAACTGCCATAATATCCACTTGAGAAAACAATGAAGCTGGAGAGGTATCATAAAACTCGCACTAAATGCATAGAGCAGTGGACAAAAAAGGCAGATTCTTACCAGAGAGGATTAACAGCGACCTTTTCTACGGTGTGTCCAGTCATCGCACCAGGGTGGATGGCACAGATAGCTGATCGCATCCTGGCGAATTTCAATAGCTATATGAGGACGTCAACCAACTGATACCTAAAACGGATCAGGTATACCCGGTCCACAAGAAAGAGAGCGAAAGTAATGAACGCTTGGCATGGGTAAATGGGCTTATAAATCATAACTTTGTTTCTCGACAGCAGAGGTGCTGAAAGCCGGTATATAGCCAGTCCCAATCGCACTTGGCCACAGGTCCCTAAATCATGGCTAGGCAAAACAATATGGCACGGAGGTAAAAGATTAAAAGAGCTACAGCAACGGGGACCGCCTTCCTTCGGGAAGGAAAAACTCCAGGTGCTATGAATAGGTGTTCCGCTTGAATTTGAGTTTTAGTGGGGAATTTGATGATGTATTGGGATTCGTAGTATCCCATCAGCAGGTTCAATTTTGAAATTTATTATCTGCGTTGAGTTCGATGTTTATTGCGTAGTAGCTAGAGAAAAAGAAATTTATTTAAATGATAGTGAAATAGCGCTGCTTTTCGCATGAAAACGACCAAATAACTATATCA
Source organism: Wyeomyia smithii (assembly GCF_029784165.1). Lineage (NCBI taxonomy): Eukaryota > Metazoa > Arthropoda > Insecta > Diptera > Culicidae > Wyeomyia > Wyeomyia smithii. Next base: position 124,831,245 of record NC_073696.1, on the reverse strand, counting down.
TGTCCCTCAATTTTGAATTTTCTTAGTCTCGCTTCATATAGGAAAACTGGTTTTGGGCTGAACTCGTTACTCTATTATGTTTAACAGGAAAATCAAAAATATGCAAAAATAATGACAAGCGATCCACTTAATCCAAAGCACCTCCCAAGCAACCAAAAGTTCGAATTTCACTTAACAAACGAACTTAGAAGTTCACATACAGTTCAGATTTAGTTCCGCGGAACTTTCTTGCTGAACAACAGGACACATTACTTACAAACCAAACTTCATTCTAAATAAAGTACCGTCGATACTTGAAAGCAACTTGAAAGTTCATAAGAAGCTGCTTGCTCCTCTTCATCGGAACCTTAAAGTTCACAAAAAGTTCACACGTGAACTTCAAACCCCCTGAAATTAAAGTTCGGTTAGCATCTTATCCGTACTGTTAAACAGCACGAAAGTTCAAAAGAGCTGCTTGCTCCTCTCTGTTGAAACCTTGAAGTTCACATAAAGTTCACACGTGAACTTTAAAACCACCAGAATTAAAGTTCGGTTTATATTTTATCCGTACTTCTAATCAGCAGGAAACTTCAAAAGAAGCTGCTTGCTTCTCTTCATTGGAACCTTGAAGTTCACATAAAGTTCACACGTGAACTTCAAAACCAGGGAAATTAAAGTTCGGTTAACATTTTATCCATACTTTTTTCAGCATGAAAGTTCCGAAGAAGTCTATGTCGTACTTCATTTCTACTTCAAAGTTCATGTTAAGTTCTGCTTCAGGATTAGTGATAAAAATGAGTTTTTAAAAATAATAACGAAAAGGGGTTTATATTATTATGATCGGATATTTTTTTATCTAAATCGGAAAAAAAAACGAGGCTATCACTCCAATAGGTAATATTTAGGTACATAAAAGCTTTCGATATCTGAACATTTTCATTTGTTGCCTTGTAGAAAATCAATTATAAATTCAGCTGCCCTGGGATGTGCACGTCGAAAGAAAAATTAAACCGGATGTAAGCTGTGAATTCCCGATAGAAGAAGATATACACTTGTTTGGGCGTGATGTTCTCATCCCTGTGCATTTTGTCCAAATCTTGGGTTCTCTTTACGGACGGCCACAGCATTATGTTTGGAGGTTTGGTTTGGGGGGTATTGGAGCTCCGAATCCATTTTTTAGACACCAACGAGAGTTCTCTATGTCCCAAGGCGCTGGTCGTTTCGACTACGGCAAACGGCATATCTATTGACCGAAAAGTTTCAATCGATTTTGAACAATTATCATATTTTGTTTTTAATGCTTACCAGAATAATGTTTAATAAACGGTTGGAACGAAAATATTGCTTACACAGCCTTTTCAATTACATTACCAAAAAACTGCAGCAAAATCAAAACAAACTAGAGAAGTAAACTTGAAAGTTCGGATAAAGTTCCACGTCAGCCTTTTCTGAACTTCTGAGTTCGCATGAAGTTCCGCGTGTACTTTATCTGAACTTCCAAGCTGAAAGAGAGGCCCGGTATGTTCCTATCTATGAACATGTAGGTAACGAAGAGAAATCAGCACATCAACTAAAATCGATGCTGACATCATATAGCGGGAACGGAGCAGGGGTATGATTTTAGGCTTCGAAGAGGAAGGACTCGAGTTCGAAGCTTAGTGTGGTAGTAAGTTGCAAAAAAATCATGAAATTTAATAATAAATAAATTTTTCTTCTGATCAAGAATTTATCCAGCGCGCGATGCTTATCATGGAATTGAACTAACACAAATAATCAAATAATCAAGGGAAACGGATAATTAAAAAAAATGCTAGTTGCTTTTTTTTATTTTGAGTGTTTTGAAGTTTTCATTTCAAGCTGAATAGCGTTCTGTGCTGCGACCTAACCGAACTTAATGTGAACTTTCTAGTTCGGTTTAGAAGCTGCTTTGCATGCTACTCGAAGTTTATTCATCAAATGAGAACTTGAAAGTATGGTTAGTTACTTAAAAATCGCGCTGAATAGAATCCTATTCATGATCGATAGCTTGGCTGATTAGACTATGAAATCTCCTTTTATCCGAACTTTTGGTTACATGGGCTGCATCCGCAGTGACCCACCGCAAATAGTACTTTACTTACCTGCGTCGTAAAGCCGGTATGACAAACGACAAAAAAACGAATAACCCCCGCTGGTGCAAGTCATAAACAATCGTTTGTTGGAATCAGACTACAATCTAAGACATTGTTCGTCTCGAGAGGTTGTTTTCTTATCGATCACCTTTCTCAATTGAGTTTTCTTTTAGGGCCAATCTTAAAGAAAAGAATGTAGGATCAGATAATCTTATGCGATTTACATTTTTCGAATTCTACCCCAACATTCTACCCGTACAAGCTTAACCATTTGGTGACTTGTAAAATCAGCATTCTGAAAGATGAACAAATATTTTACTACGTCGGCAAGGTATCTGAATCAAAAATGAACAACAATATTTAGGAAGTCCGATGACAAGGTCGCTCGAAACGGGTTCAATATTTTCCATTGCTAATCAGTCGATGGACTAGCATCCAATAAATTGTGGAAGGGTTATTGTTTGAAGGGCCTGTGATCGGCCCAGTGGAGCGAGTAGTGTTAAATGGCAAAACCTGCGGTACTCATTTACCAACATGCCTTAGGCGGTGACAATATTCGCACAGTTGTTATGAAATTAGTATCACTTATCAACCTGCACAGTTGAGCCAGATTGTTCCGGGTTATGTGTCGAGCTGGTTGAACTGGAAGAATTTCGGGAAAATCCTACTGCTTCAATCGTACACTGAATGACTGTGTTCGAAAGACTCCACAGACAAAGGCACAGCGCACGAAGGTGGTTACAATTGTAAACATGTTTTCAGTTTGTATTCTGAACGCGTTGTGCGTCTTGCGGTGCCGTGTGTGTGACTCTTTCGGTTTGTCTACGATGTATGTTTTGATCAGTACAACAAACTGGCGCGCGGTGGATCGTGTGCCACAGGCTATTGCTGTGTGATACTACTAGAAACCAAAACACGAATAACACGTAATTCATTAACACAAATCTGGCCGCACGATAACAACCGGCTGTTTCATTTCAATAATATTTTCGTATACTGGGCAGACTTTCTGGTTATATATGTTAGGAATTTGGATGTTAAATACTTGTTCCAGACAAAAACATATTTATTGACATATCTGTTCATATTGTTTATCGGTGAAAAAGATAATAATTTAACACTTGCTCGGCTGTTTCGTGGAAGAAACGATTTTTTTCTACAGTCCCTTTCAAATTGAATGAAATCTGATCGATATGTTGATACCAATGAATTTGCATCGAACACTATTCTAATACTTAGTTTAAACACTGAATTAAGACAAAAAAAAGATTTCAATAATATAGTTAATCCATCAATAAGATATGCGAACAAATATTCAAGTTCAAATTCATTTTGAGGAAGCAATGCATTAAAATAAGAAATATCACACATAAATGTTCGTTCATTTCCATTATGAAATTCAATATAAAATTCATTCTGTTTCCAAAAAAAATCATTTCAACAACAAAAAAATAACAATCATAAATGCTCTCGAGCTTCCATTAATATAAATTTTCATGCTATCGAAGAAAACCCATGCAAACATATATATTATCCTTCATATTTTGTTAGAAACCCCAAAATGTTGAAACATAGAGTAGCTGATAAGAATCTGAAAAAAGTAGAATTGCAACATAGGGTAGTTTGGGATAATTTGGACCCCTGGGGTGAAATGGACAGGTACTTTATCTTGGAAAGTAGTATACTAAACCCTACCTAACATAAAAGTTTCATGGTTTGCTGTGATAGATGCATCGCAGTGCCAATGTCAACAAAGGAAACATCAAAAATCGATGTTGCTGTAAGTTTTACTCTCGTGTATTTAAAGTTTTTTGAGAACTTCTTCAATGTTTTCAGTCTAATCAGTTTTGCAGCCGTGTTTGTCTAGTAAAAGGGTACATTTTAAAGAAAGATTGCTATAAGTTTGATCGAAAATAGTGGAAGAAATTGCGTTTTTAGAAAGGCGTCCTGTTTGGGGTAAAATGGACAGTTTTTTTTTCGGAGTGATATCCCAGTCAACCACAAATCGTATATCAATGTACGAAAATTATCGCAAATATATCTTGACGAAGTCGAAATCGTATACCACGCTTATTAGCATGCGCAGAAACTCAGTTTTAATTGTATATCATGATGGAGTCTAACTGATTTACGATTGTAGGCTTAGAATTGTAAGACAGTGTGAAACAAATCATTTTCAATCGGAAATTATCGTATTTGAATACGTATATCAATGAATTGCATACTATTATTCCTCAGTACGTATATCGCCTCCAAAATAGTACGCATATGCTGTTTTTGTGCATCAAATGCGAGTATGTATGATATATATGAGTGCGGATATTGGAATCGAAACATTATTATACGTATAAAAATGTTGACTGGGATGGTCAGGTGAGTTCAAAGTAAATTCTTTTGCCGGACTGTCGGACGGACGGTGAACTGTAAAAAGTATTGCAGGCAATCCGGGATGAATTATCTGAACACAAAGTGTCCTGAATCCCCCGCACAGTGGCGGGTTTCTGAACAAAAGCTGGAAAAAACTTGAAAGTAATGCCAATTTGGAGTGCTGAACTAATTTCTGATCTCAGAAAATAGGCGAGAATAAAAAAAAAATTATGGCAAAAACTCATTCCATGGAAATTCTCTGTTAAGTTTATAGTATCTAGAAAAAATATAAGCTGTACAGAATAGCTTATGATTTTGCGGATATTCTATGTTTTTTGAATGGATGTCAAATTGGCCAACTAGTTTTCCTTCCTCACTGCATTTGCGGCAGCCTGTAGCGTCTCAGCGGAGGTCAAACCGCATCCGGTTTTTTGTTTATTATTGTTTATTTTGCTTGCTTTCCGAAATCCCAAACCATGAGAAAAGTAACTCATAATTGCATGAAAAAAATCGTGTTATTCTTTCATACCTGACCAGAAGTATACGTTGAAATCTCTCTAATAGTTTGATTGGGAATAAATCAAAGACAATACGGATTAAATTGAGAACCGGAGCCTAATTCTAGATTTGCATCTGCACAAGCACAAAACTATAGCTACATTAGTTTTTTTGTTGAAAGCTTGCTTTCGCCGAAATTTTCAGGTAGAAGTCATTTGTCAATGCATTAGTGTACGTTATAGTTATTTTAGATCAATGACTCAGCATTTATAGTGTGCAATAAAATATTCATCAAAATGACAATGAAACGGAGGTTATTTTTACCAAATAGTTTTATCGTTTGAAATAAATGGTTGTGCTAAACAGAGCACATGCTGTTTTCGTTTGGATTGAGTTTGCATCACGAAATGCACTGTTCCTGAAATTGCATTTACTTGGTTACTTGAATTCATTCATGATGTGCATATGACCAACCAGCCTCGCTAGTATGTGACCAACTAGCCCCTCATGTATTAAATTTGAAAATTACTTGAAATATATGAAAATAAAATTTTGGTGAAAATATATATGAAAATAAAATTTTTGCTTTACGCAATTTAAAACTAACTAGAATGACTTTCATAATACGTTGAGCCATGTTCAATTTTTCAATTTGGCTAGCTTTGTTTAAACAAAAAGTTTCAACTTGAAAACCTAGTGGAATTGATGGCCAATTTGGCACCAACCTGTATTTATTATACGTCCTAATTTGAACTGTACTCCATTTTGTCATTTAGTTTCTCTGGTTATCTACTACATATCACCCATGTAACACGATTTTTTTGATACGTAGACTCGAAGATATTCTAATTAAGCAACTTACCCCGTAACCAACTAGCCCCGCTCTACCCTATTTGATAGGCCTTTCGAGGAAAAAAAATCGTACGTCAAAGTACATTCGATATATATTTTCCCGTTCCACGGATTTGGATTTTTTTGTTTTTCTCAAAACTATAGACCATGAGTTGTGCCAGTTTTGAACGCATACGACGGTATACCAATTTTGTGACAGTTTATTCGTTATTCGTCTGGTAAAGTGACTACGAACCAATCACGGGTGCCGTATTTTCCTGCTACGAGTTCCTAACAGTAAATAGCACCCCGTTTCTTGATAGTAAGCTCACAATTACTGCAGATTTTACTACTACTTTAGCTGAAAATACGTGGTCATGATTCAAACAAAACTGGGTACATGCAAGCATGACGGTGATGCGCACACTGACGGAAAATCCAAAATCTAGAGCTGTGGAGAGTGATCTACAATAATCAGTACATGATCCGCCAGATATCTTTGTTGGTCCATCCGCTATGAAAGGCTGCGTGATTTTTAAAAAATCGCCGCCTGCTGCGCTGCGATTTGCTGATTTCCCAGAAAATCATCCTCTTGCAATAGTGATCAAACAGACAATGAAAACTAAATTTCTGCATGCTAGCTTTTGTGCCTACGTGATTACTGATTACTGTCGTTGTGCACTCAAGTGAGCAAAACAACAACAACAACATATCGTTTCCAAAGTCAAATCCTTTGTATACTTTAGTGTCGGCTGTGCTATGGCAGACAGGTAGTGATTGATAGTTTAGTTCGATTTAGACTGACAATGAGAGTTTCGCCAGATATTTGGTCTCGTTTTCAGCTCTGGTTGGCCAAAGTATGCGTTTAACAAGGCTATACATTATTCAATAGTACAATGGGTAGCGTCTTAAAATCATAATTTTCCTTTTGGTGAACGCACAGCTAATTTTCCAATTAATTGCTGTAAGAAAAGAGGGAATCAAATGGAAACTGACTGAGGCCATTGAAGGTGGACGATTTCGTTGTTTTCGGTTTATCAATTTGCCAGCCTATGTAACCGCAAAACGTGATTCTACGTCAAACGTTTTCGATCGAATATGAAACCAAACTGTAGAGGCCCCCATGCTGGAAAAAGCCGTGATGGCCCTAAAACGCTGTTTAAAAAGGAATCACGTTTCGGTTAAAAATTTTTCCCTGATTGTTTTCGAGTTTTCTCTAATATTACATGAACGAAAAATGGATTCCTTGACATTCTGTTCTCCACGTACGTTGGATACTAAATTATGATGTTTTCAGCAAAGTTGATGTGTAAAATCCCCTGCATCTTTTGGTGTTATGAGATGTAAGATTGATCCCCCCAAAAATGATATACAAAATCTTTTTTGACGTATAATAACGTCTTACGGCAACATTATAAAGGTGCAAGTTGAAAAACCGATATCATCGAGAGCGTCACGAAAATTGTCCACTTTCAAATGCTCAAAGCTCAGTCAGTTTTTAACGAATTTCCTTCATTTTAACAGCAATCGATTCGACAGTTAAAGATGCGGAAAATTGTGATTTTGTGATGCTGGCTACTGTAGTATTGAAATATGTAGAGCCTTGTTTTGAACGCAAACTTCGACCAATCAGCCAACAAAAGCCAAACATCATAAACTATGGGTATTTTTAGAGCCGAGATGATATCAAGTACACTAAAGTCGCGGCTATTTTTACGCGGATTCCGGAATTAACGCGGTATTGCACGTGGATTTCGGAATTTTTTTACTCGGATTCCAGAATTCACGTGGTTTTTTACGTGGATTCCGTAATTTACGCGTTTTCTTTTACGCGGCACGTATTCCCCACGTAAAAAGCGACTTTAGTGTACACGGAAATCGACCCTAGACATCTTTCAGAATTTTAAGATGGATTCCCTCTTTCGGGAAAACTGTCTGAAATGACCGAATACCACCTAATATATATATATTCAGAATAGAAATGATGTTCACCGACCTAAAATGAACTTCAGACACCATTTTAAAATCCAAAATGGTGACTTCCGGTTCTTTGAAAACAGTATAAATTGATGAAATATCAACTAATACGGATATTACCGGAATCGAGATAATGTCCAGAGGCCGTAAATAAACATAAGGCGCTATCTTGAAATTCATAGTTGAGCAAAATCATTTCAAATCGCCTGGATATACGCGAAAATTTAATCGACCATTTTTGATTGGAATGAAACTTTGCACACGTATTTGGCTTAGCAAACTGAGCATTTTTCACAGGTGGAGAGATTTTTTACACCCATGAGTTACATTCTAAAAGGGCGTATGCCTTTTGGAATAGGTTTTATTCTAAGCATTGTGGCCCAGAAACCGTTGGTTGTATAGAAAAACTGTCTGAGAATGAGTTGTAGGGAATTAAAAATGCACTATAAAAAAAATATACACTGTACAAAACAATTTTTTTTACCAAAAAAAATTAAAAATAAACATTAGATTTCAATTTAAAAAGAAAATAGTTGAATTTTTTTTTTATTTTTTTTTAAAGAAACTTGACGTTAATACGCAATTTTTAAAAAAAAAGTTAAGGATGGAGAAATGAAAAATAATTTTTTTATGGTAGATTAATTTTTTTATGAAAATTCTAATTCAAACATTTTTCAAAATATTTGTATTCTGATGATTTTAAAAGATGCAGAGAGTCATTTTGAATCAAAAAGCTCTTGGTAGTAAACATTCTAAAGGCATTGGTTTTCGAGTTATTTCTAATTTAAGCTCGAAAAATTATAATTATTTAGGAAAATACACGTTTTTCTTACTTTGTCCATGGTTCTCCCGCAAAAACCATACGTTCATTGGAATGCTTGATCAAAAATATACAATTCATTCTTTGTCAACAAAACGATTGGGCGAACGGTTCTCAAGAAAAGAGTTAAATGTTCTAAGTGATATAAATGTTTATAAGAATCAAATATTTATTTTCGAGTTTTATTATCTTAGGAACATATTTTTTATGACATAGATACTTTACAGAACTAGTTTCACCTTATATTTTATATACATCATAAGTAAATGATTCGTCATCTTTTGAAAACAGCTTCGTTTGTATCTTATTTTCTGAAATCGGAACAAAAGAATAATACTTTTGTGTGGCAGCTATTATTATAGTTTTCTTGAAAATATTGCTTCATATATTCTTCATATGATACCCAACTAAATGACATTTTTGATGAATTTTTATTACAATCATACAATTCTTTTGCGCTTGTAATGGGATGTTCATGTTCTTTAGCTAAACTTGCATTTCCTGCCATTCGTTTTAATATGCCACCAATTGCATCGCATGGGCCTTTACCATGAGAAGTCGCAAAAAATGCCACTCTGCATCGACGTTATATTTTGTTTCGAACTTGAAAAGACTTGCAAAGTTTTTTCTATTTTGATATTGTGAGGCAGCTCCATCAGACATTAATATCGCTTTTTTCAACTCTATTGTTGTTTTCAAAAAACTCATTATTTTGGCAATGAACACCTGAACCGCAACAGTATCAAGATGGAGTACTTTCGATATTATGATGAAGCTGATATTCTTAAGTGTTCCAGATTCTGAATAGTAAACAACAAAGGGATGAATGGTGACTTGACTATCATTCCAATAACTACACGAATCACAAATTGATAAAGACGTATTAAAATGAGCTTGACTGTTCAATATTTTTAATTTTGCAGTAACGTTTTCGTTTAATTTGCATAAGCTTGATGAGCACCGATGATCAGGAAAAGGTTTACAGCATTTGGGCTTGGTGTATTCCATTTTCTCTTTATTCATCTTCACAAAATGCAAACTGTTACTAACACATCTGGAGTGGTGCAATCGTATTTATAAACGAAAACAGATATTATAGGTAACCCAGTTATTGGTTGCGTACTTTCCAAACAGTTATTATTAGTAAACAAGTAGGTAGTGTTGCACGACAAACATATTTTTGCCTTTCTCCTAGAAAGGTATAGCAATCACTGGAAAAACCGAAGGTATAAAAGTGGTCCCAATGGCCGAATGTCATATACCACTCGACTTCTTTCGACGAACTGAGCATTTGCTGTATGTATGTATGTATGTGTGTGTGTGTGTGTATGTATGTGCAACTTTTTTTTCTCACTCACTTTTCTCAGAGATGGCTGGACCGATTTTCATAAAATTAATTGCAAATGAAAGGCCTAGTTGCGCCATAGGTTGCTATTGAATTTCATTGTAATCGGATTTTTAGTTTAGAGGTTATGTATCAAAATGTAAAAATCACGAAACATCAATATCTCAGAAACCACACAACCGATGTCAATAAAACTGGTTTCAAATGATTGGGCTGTCTCCAGAACCCTTAACTTTTAAATTTCGTTATGATTGAACATATGGTTCAAAAGTTATGTAAAGAAAAGTTATCCTGAGGTTGTTTAAACTCACTCATTTTTCTCAGTGATGGCTGAACCGATTTTCACAAAATTAGTGTCAAATGAAAGGTCTAGTTGCCCCATAGGTTGCTATTGATTTTCATTGCAATCGGATTGTGACTGTGTCCGTTGTTCATAAAAATGTGAAATCACATAATGAAAGTAAACATAATGACTTTCTCCTAACGATCACTGGCTAATCAAAAGGTAGAAAAATGATTGAAATGGCCGAATGTCATATACTACTCAACTCAGTTCGACGAATCGAGCATTTTCTGCATATATGCATGTATAGGTGTATATGTTTGTGTGTGGGTGTGTACGTGTATATGTGCACTTTTCTTTCGCACTCATTTTTCTCAGAGATGGTCTGACCGATTCTTTCTATCTTGGTGTCAAATGAAGGGTCTATTGGCCGCTTAGGTTGCTATTGAATTTCATTGTAATCAAACTTTTAGTTTTGGCGCTGCGTCAGAATGTGAAAAACGCTCTTATATCTTAGAAGCTATGAACATAGTTGAATTTATATAAATGGGCTTTCAAACCCTTAAACAATGAATTTCATAATGTTCAAACATGTGGTTTGAAAGTTATAGAAAGAAACTAAACCCACAGACTGTTTAAAACTATAGCTACGATCAAAGTATGTGGCCTCAACATCATTTAAATTTAATATTGTACTATTTCAATGTTGCGGCCTTGCTCAGGATTAAAGTTGGAATTAAAAGTCATTTCTATCATTTCACTTTTTGCCTTTCTCCTAGAAAGGTATAGCAACCACTGCAAAAACTAAAGGTATAAAAGTGCTCAAAAGGGCCGAATGTCGTATACCACTCGACTCAGTTCGACGAGCTGAGCATTTTTTGCATGTGTGTGTGTAACGCTCTCCCAATCTCACTCGATTTTCTCAGAGATGGCTGAATCGATTTCAATGAAATCAATTGCAAATGAAAGATCTAGTTGCCCTATAAGACCCTATTGAATTTTGTTGTAATCTGATTTCTAGTTTAGAGGTTTTGTATCAAAATGTAAAAATCACGAAACATCAATATCTCAGAAACTACACAACGGATTTGAACAAAATTGGTTTCAAATGAACGGTCTACCTAAAACCCCTCAACTTTTGAATTTTATGAAGATTGAACATATGGTTCAGAAATTACAGAAAGAAACGTGTTCTGGAGACTGTTTAATCTCACTCATGTTTCTCAGAGATGGCTTAGAGATTTTCATAAAGTCAGTGTCATATGGAAAGTCTTGTTGCCCCATAAGACCCTAATGATTTTTTTTGCGAACGGATCATTACTTTTCCTGTTATGTTTAAAAATGTGAAATCCAGCTATGAAAAGAAACATATTCTGATGACTACTTGGGCTTACTCACTTTTCTCAGAGATGGTTGACATGATTTCTACAGAATTAGTATCAAACGAAAGGTCTAGCTGCCTCATAACACCATGTTGAATTTTGCTGTAATCGGAATGTAACTTCGTCTGTAATGTATCGAAATGTGAAAATCACTAAACTTCATTATCTTAGAAACTACACAACAGATTTGAACAATATTGATATCGAATGAACGGGATAGTTAAGGGTTAACTGATGAATTATGACTGAACACTTGGTTTCAAAGTTTGGCTCCTCCATACGTTCCCTTTTCATTTGATTGTAATCAAACTTAAGCAACCGTTATGTTTTAATTTGTAAAACAACGAAAATCTATTATCTCAAGTATTACACGACTTATTTGAACATAACTAGTGTCATACGAACTAGTCATCTCTCAAACTTATAAATAACAAACTAAATAAAAATTTTATATACTGTTCAAAAGTTTTGTAAAGAAAAGAAATTCAAAGAATATTCAACACTATAGCTGCTTTGATCAATATATATGGCCTCAACATGATTTAAATGTGGTATCGTACTATTTGAACGTTCCCGGTATCGCTCGTGATTAAATTGTTCGAAATTGAGAGTCATTTCTTATATTTCGCTATTTCAGAAGCACTAACATTACGTCAAATTTCATATTTTATACTTTAATTACAACATCAATATTTTTGAACCCAAAGAGTGAATATACCTTTTTGGATTTAAGCATTCATGTAAATCTATTTTTACAAATAATAAGTTTGAATGAGAAAGGCTGAGTCTGGCCGCTAGGTGGATTAATTTAGGTTTTTTATAAAACATTCGGCAAGGGAGAACGTGTAGGTAGGCCAAGGTTTAGCGCTTGAGTTATTTATCCAATCGTTTTGTTGTCAAAGGATGAATTGTATATTTTTGATCAAGCATTCCAATGAACGTATGGTTTTTGCTGGAGAACCATGGACAAATTAAAAAAAAACGTGTATTTTCCGAAATATTAATAATTTATTGAGCTTAAATTTAAAATAACTCGAAAACCGATGCCTTCAGAATGTTTACTACCAAGAGCTTTTTGATTCAAAATGACTCTTTGCATCTTTTAAAATCATCAGAATACAAATATTTTGAAAAATGTTTGAATTAGAATTTTCATAAAAAAATTAATCTACCATAAAAAAAATATTTTTCATTTCTCCATCCTGGACTTTTTTTTTAAAGTTGCGTATTAACGTCAAGTTTCTTTAAAAAAAAATTAAAAAAAATTCAACTCCTTCCTTTTAAATTCAAATTTAATGTTTATTTTCAATTTTTTTTGGTCGAAAAAATTGTTTTTGTACAGTGTATATTTTTTTTATGGTGCATTTTTAATTCCCTACAACTCATTCTCAGACAGTTTTTCTATACAACCAACGGTTTCTGGGCTACCATGCTTCGAATTAAACCTATTCCAAAAGGCATACGCCCTTTTGGAATGTAACTCATGGGCAGCGTTGCCAGGTATCCAGATTTAGCTGGATTATCCAGATTTTTGAACATGTATCCAGGTAGACAGCTTTGATGTCCAATTATCCAGATTTTTCATGGATGATCCAGATTTTATTTTCTCTGTTCCGCAAAAAGGTCATCACTTCAATTTTGGCGCCAAATTTTGCAAGTTTGTCACCTCAAATTTTGCGTACCCCAAGACTTTTATTCGAAAAATTAACCTTTCATCCCACGAAATGACTGCCAGATTTTTTCCAGATTTTTATTTTGCCTTTTCCAGATTTTTGCAAAAAATGACCTGGCAACGCTGCTCATGGGTGTAAAAAATCTCTCTATCTGTGAAAAATGCTCAGTTTGCTAAGCCAAATACGTGTGCAAAGTTTCATTCAAATCAAAAATGGTCGATATTCGACCATAGGTCATTTCGCACGATCTTGCTCAGTTGCAAATTGCAATTTCCGGTTTTCGGGAATCCAAATAACTAAATATCACCCAATATGGATATTTTCAAAATCAGAGTGATGTCTAGAATCCGCGAATTGACTCCAGATATAATTTTGGAACCTAAAATTGGGTCTTCCAATTTACGCTAACTAGTATCTCTTACTTAAGTTGACTTATAAAGTATTCATTGAAAATAGACCTGTGATTTTTCTGCCATATTTGATCTCTGTATCTTTCTTAGTAGCAGGTAGATGCAGATTTAAGTGCCAGCATATGGAAGTATGATGATAGAATTTTCAAACTATGGTGGTCTAGTTATTAGAATAAAATGAAATAAACATTGAGAAGGTCAAGTACTTGGGACGAATTTACGATAAAAAACTTATTTTCAAAGAGCACATTGAGAGTATACATGCAAAGTGTATCAAATATACGTGATGTTTATATCCTTTTATCAACAGGAATTCTAAACTTTGTTTAAAGCATAAACTATTGATTTACAAACAATGTTTTAGAGCTTTAGGCTATACCGATCTGGTCAAGTTGTTGTTTAACAAGAAAGACAACGCTTCAAAGGATACAGAGTAAAATTCTAAAAATGATTATGAAGCGTTCTCCTTGGTTTGGTACACTCGAATAACATAGACTTACTGGTATTGAAACATTAGAAGCTTGACATAGCTTATATAAAATTATTACCAATTTTCGACAAAAAACTTTGCAATTGCATAGCCAACAAGTGAGCAATTAAGTTATTTTAAATTTGTTTTCCTATTTTGGAAAGTAGGTTTAAATCCCTAATCCCTAATTAAAAATTTCTAACAGGGTTGAGAAGTCACCATTAGTGATTGGCCACACAAGCTCATTATTTACTAATAGTTACCAGAAATACCTAAGCTACTAACAAACCCCCCCTTCAAAAAATGAAATAAACATCGTTTCGAAAATTTGTTTTAGATTTTGCACAATCTTAGTTATAAAGAATGTGAAAGCCAGTACAAGATACTCAACGAAAGTGACTATATCCAAAACCTTCTCTTAAAATTGTTTTGATCTCAAATAATTACTTCGCGGACCTGATGAAAACGATAAAATTACCACTGTTACGCCATACAAAACTGTGATGATACAGTTTCTAGTCAAATCCAGAAAATAAATATGAGCTAGGCAAGATGAATTTGATTGTGATCATACAAACGTAGCATACAACTTCTTCTTGTCCACCATAGAGTATCAGAAATGAATCAGCTCTCTTATTCCAATGCTCCCTAAATAGAAATTCCTTTTGATGTGACTAAATCCAGAAGACAATCGCTACCCAAAACCGACATCACAGAACTAATACCCCAGCACCGTCGTCGCCGACAACCTTCAGGTGTAAAATGGTCGTAATATTGATGGTGATAAATAATCATAAAACATCGGGAAGATGTGAAAAAGTCATCCAACGCGATCGGTGCAGATCCCACTCGCTCTGGTCGGTCTAAATGTTCGGCTTGCGCTGCTTAGGACAGCCCAGTGGATAAGAGCTAACCGGCTGGAAGAGAGCCGGAAGGGAGGAAAAAATTTCAACGCCCTCCTACGGTGAATTCGGCGCCAAATCTTCGAGACACGGGTCCTAAGGTAAGGAAAAATGAGATTGTTCTTTTGTCGCTTCTCCGATCTCTTGCACACACTTGTGTTAACACCTGAGAGCATGAGACGGCTGTTTCCATACGGCAATGGTAAGTATTATATTTTTCCTCGGGTTCTTTTGCGTGGGTACTTTGCCTTCGATGAACGATGACTCGGTATTTTTAGCTCAGGTGCGTCAATTTGACCTGTTATTTCCCTACGGCTTAGCTCTTCGGATGGGAACGGTTGTCTCAAGAACTCTTCAGAAGATCGCCGAGAGACTGATCACCTTTAGGGTCAAAACAAAACATTCGAACCAGGTTAACGATGTTCGGTCATAGCTCTAGTAGTTCGTATTTCGAGTAAAATTGCTGCCAAGTATTGACTCCCTTTTGTAGTTTGCTGTTTTTGAGCTAACGCCTTGGTATCCCACAAAAAAATCTTTTCCTATTAAGATATGCGACGTTTCCAATTATGAATTCTGTCATATCGGTTTGTGAATTTTCAAACCTTTGTAAATATTAAAGCTAACAAACATTCCAGATTTTTTTACGTTCTCGATACAAATTCTGTTTGTATAAAAAATCTCTATACTACATCAAAGAGACAAGAATTTAAAAACTCCTGTAGATTTATCATCAATATTTTTTTTTTCTTACATATAGTTATCATCAATATTCTTGTTTCTGTTATGAATACTATTATTTTTCATTTATTTTAATTTTTCAATTATTTTGCAAATAATAAATCGTGCAGTACCATATATTACGCAAAGATTCTTGAAGTCGTCATCTACCGACACAATAAACGCCAGACTGATAAAAAGAATATACTTCAACCGATTCATATATTTTATCTAATTCCACTATTCCCTCGTACCTTTACAGCATCCTTACTGAGCACTCGATCAAGCGGCAAATGTGCTTGGGCAGTTTTTTCCGTGCGTTAAATCATATTATACTTTTATTATAGTTGTTAATAAATTGATCTTCCTATCAAGCCACGGCTGGGAGAAAATACCAAAGCGGTTGATATAACACAGCGAGCGTCTACAAAACAGAACAGGGGTGGGGATCTCAAAAATTAGAAGGAGAAAACTTACCCGCACGGATTGAGTTGCTCCCCATTCGGATCGTCGTGATCGTCGATTAAGTACTCCCTTTCCAGAGCTGATGTGGTGCTGATGATCATCATTATTTCCCATTAATTTGACAGCGACTTGCAAAAGACCTTGAACTCTGGCGGAACGTAGACGGACCGCGAGTAGTTGATCCGATAAAGAAAACACGCAACGCAACATACTTCAAAGTGAGCAACGGATACCAGATTGCACAGCGGTCAGCTAAAGAGGAATTCGAAAAGTCGAAATAAGTTTCGCTAATGGTTTCATTAGACATTTTACCTGGTAGAAGATTCTTATTCGTTAAATATGTATGAGCCTGAGCAGATGTTTTCACTTTCGAACGCAAATGTAATTTAGCACTTCTAAGAGGGACAGTGTTGAAGTGTTTTTTTTTATCGTACTTGTTGTTCGACTGCAGGGTAAAAATCCAGAATATGATCAACCACTTTAGAATCTTAGCTGAACGGACGTTAGTAGCACTAGTAAATCAACAGTAATATTCAACTCTAATTTTCAAGTTTATTTTTCGGGGTTAGTCTTTTTCTTCACATCTAGCTGAAGTCGACACGCGCTTTTTTTCTGTGTGGACTCATCACTGCGACCAGAGCTTAGATCTATTGTGATATTGCCCAGGTGTTTTCTGTACTTCGCACTTCATATTGTCAGCAGTAACACTATTGAAGTAGGTGTTACGCTTATCATTCATATCCGTGCTTGTGTGTAGTTACCTTTCCGTTTCAAGCTTAATGCTCTACTATACCGAGCCTCTGTCCATCCTAACAATATCGCCTAGTTACAATTCCCTGGAGAGAACTTTCATATGTTACTCACACCAGTTTTAATAGGGACTAATTTTTGTTAGAAGAAGAGTCAACAGGGGTACTGTAGAACCCAGATTGAAGGAAGGGTACCTGGTGGGGAGCCTGAAAATAAACCCATGCTTAAAGTCCTTTGACAACCTAGCCTGATTCTACTTAGATTCGAACCCACGACCACCCGCTTACCAAATACCAAAGCGGATCCTGTAACCTTGCGGCTACGAAGCTACCCCTCGACACGCAGTTAGGGGCCATCCACATTCCAAGTGGACAGATTTTGGAACCAAAGTACACTCCTTTGTTGACCAATCTCCTGGAATGGAACATAGGTATTTCCTCTCTATGTTCAGGTTTCGAAACCAAGGATATAGCGCCTCTTCTCGCTTCAACTGTTACGGTTGGAACTTGAGTACTGACTATAGTCCTAGCATCTTTAGCCTATGGTTGTAGCGCCGTTACCAGCTCTCTTAAAGGAATATGGATTAGTAAATAATAATTAAGATAATGTTTCTTGTTATCGAAGAAAGAAAAACTGTCACAGCAACACTCAAAGTGCTGCTAGAAATATAAAAGGTCGTTAAGAGTGTAAGAAATCTCGGATCATCAAAAATATTGACATAAAATTCTAAGTTATTTCCAGCCTCCGACCACTGCACACTGTTTCCAAAGCTGCAAAAACGTGATCGAAATTGTTTTGAACAAAAAAAATGATTTTAGAGCCACAGTGTCTTCGGCGAAGTTGTTCCATTATTTTTTTCCATTTAGTAGAATTTTTAATTTTGTGATTAATCCACTCAACAAGAAGAAACGAATTTCATTTTTATCATTTTGGAATGTAAAAATTCACTTTGTTCTTCAAAGTTGTAGCACATTTTGGAAGAAATAACTTCGTTGAATACACCATACTTCTATCTATCTATTTAAATGGACTTTTGTGTTGTGGTGACACTAGTCACACGAAAGATATCTGCCCCGTGAAAGAGACCACTAAGAGTTTCAAATGTGTAAATTGTGGGTGAAATCACAAATCCAATTTTTTCAATTGTCCTGTAAGGTCAAAAATTATTGCTTCCAGACTTCCAGAATTCTAAACAACTGTTGTCAATGTACAAAAGACTTTCAATACTGTTCAGGCATCACCAGCACTTTCATTAGCAGGTGTGTCTGTAGGTAATAACTTAAATTCAGATAACAAATTTCAGACAAATAATCCTGTTCAGGCAACACCAGGCTGTTCATATGCCAGTGTCCTTTCAGGTAATATTTCAAATTCAAACAGTAACAAACCATTCCTGTTTTTTTTTTCTTCATCTATAATTTATTTGACACGGCACAAATACAATTTAATGTTTAACGGCGCCAATTATATCTGGTAGCTTACTTTCTAAAGTATCTTAATAACTAAAAGCAAATTTTTTATCCTCGCTGCCGACTACGAGCTGAAACTAAATCTAACTTAAAGCTAGAATGTTTTGCATTAAAAGCACTGATTTGTTGTTTGATGGTTTTCTATCGCCATAGGTAAGCAGCCTATTGAATATGTTCCGCTGCTGGGCCAAGATATTACTGACTGGCATATTGGGTTGTCTCCCTCGGGACCTGAGAGTATCGTGCGGGTCTAGTTGCTGTTTCCGGATCCGGGGTCTTAACGTGTTCTTGTCGTTTGGTTGGATGCAGGCGGAAGGGAATAGGACTAAACTGGGGCGTGGATGGATTTCAGGAAAACGTATATAAGGGACATGTAGGATAGGTCACGGCTCGCCAAGACATCACGAACAGGAACAGCCGACTGCCTACCTTCGGCCTGCAGGGAAGCTATTAATTTAGACCTGGCGTCACGGTGTACAGGGCATGAACAAACAACGTGCTCTATGTCGTGATAACCTTCACCACAGGTACAGATACCACTTTCCCCGAGCCCAACACGACGGAGATGCGCGTCAAATCTATAGTGGTTGGACATAAGCCGGGACATCACGCAAATGAAATCCCGACCTACATCCAACCCCTTGAACCACGGGTTCGTCGACACCTTGGGGATTATGGAATGTAACCACCTTCCCAGTTCCCCTCTGGTCCAAGCATTTTGCCAACTGATGATCGTATTCTGACGTACAAGTGCGAAAAATTCATTAAAGGCAATTGGTCTTTCATAAATATCACCGTTTGTTGCGCCCACCTTAGCCAAAGAGTCCGCTTTCTCATTGCCCGGTATCGAGCAGTGAGAAGGGACCCACGCTAAGGTAATCTGAAACGAATCTGAATCTTCCATCGATCGGAGAGCCTCAATGGAACTGAGACTGTCCGTAAAGATGAAATAATGGTCCTTGGGCATTTTTTCGATAATCCCTAGGGTGTACTGAACTGCAGCTAATTCTGCGACGTAAACAGAAGCAGGATTATCGAGTTTATGGGAGACGGTTAAATTGTTATTGAAAATACCGAAGCCAGTGGACCAGATCCGTCAGTGTAGAACATATTGTTGCAGTTGATGTTTCGATATTTATTGGAAAAAATTTTGGGGATCTGCTGCACGCGTAAATGATCCGGGATTCCACGAGTTTCTTCTATCATGGATGTATCGAAAAACACAGTAGAATCAAAAGACAGGCTCCAGAAGCGGTTTTTCAATGGTAGTACTCCAGCTAAGACCTCCAAACTCATCGTATGGGTCGACTGCATGCAACCTAAGGCGATACGCAAACAACGATATTGTATTCGCTCCAGTTTGATCAAATGTGTGTTTGCTGCGGAGCGGAAGCAGAAACACCCGTATTCAATAACAGACAATATCGTTGTTAGGGAAAGCCTTATAAGGTCTCCTGGATGGGCTCCCCACCATTGTCCGGTTATTGTACGAAGAAAATTCACTCTTTGTTGACATTTTTTCATCAGATACCTCACGTGACAACCCCAGGTGCCTTTAGAGTCGAACCAGACACCGAGATATTTGTGTACCAAAACCTGAGAAATCGTTTTACCCATTAATTGTGTTTGAAGCTGAGCAGGTTCATGCTTCCTAGAAAAAACCGCTATCTCAGTTTTCTCCGGAGAGAATTCGATACCTAGCTGTAAAGCCCAAGCAGACAAATTGTCCAAGGTATCTTGCAATGGTCCTTGCAAATCGGCAGCTTTGGCTCCTGTAACAGAGATTACACTGTCGTCTGCAAGTTGTCTTATCGTGCATGAATTTGCCAGACATTCGTCGATGTCATTTACATAAAAGTTGTAAAGAAGGGGGCTTAAACATGAGCCCTGGGGAAGACCCATGTAGCTAATGCGAAAAGTTGCCAAATCGCCGTGCGTAAAATGCATGTGCTTTTCGGACAACAAATTGTGTAAAAAATTGTTTAAAATTGGAGAAAATCCTTGTCGGTGAAGTTTACCCGAAAGAATGTCAATAGAAACGGAATCAAAAGCCCCCTTAATGTCCAAGAACGCAGACGCCATTTGTTCTTTGCGAGCATACGCCAGCTGAATATCTGTTGGAAGCAACGCAAGACAATCATTCGTCCCTTTGGCACGGCGGAAGCCAAATTGAGTATCCGTTAGTAGGCCATTTGATTCGACCCAATGGTCTAAACGACGGAGTATCATTTTTTCCATCAATTTCCGGATACAGGATAGCATTGCAATTGGCCTATAAGAGTTGTGATCAGAAGCTGGTTTCCCTGGTTTTTGGATGGCGATCACCTTCACTTGCCTCCAATCCTGCGGTACAATGTTTTGCTCCAGGAACTTGTTGAACAAGTTCAACAAGCGCCTCTTGGCATTGCCGGGTAGATTCTTCAACAAGTTGAATTTGATTCTATCTAACCCAGGCGCGTTATTGTTACAGGACAGGAGGGCAACTGAAAATTCTGCCATCGTAAAAGGGGATTCTATCACGTCGTGGCCCGGAGACGCATCGCGAACAATATTTTGCTCAGGAACAGAGTCCGGACATACTTTCCTGGCAAAATCAACTATCCACCTACTTGAAGGCTCCTCGCTTTCGTTGACCGTTACGCGATTCCGCATTCTTCGGGCTGTGTTCCAAAGAGTGCTCATCGATGTCTCCCTCGACGTCTCGTTCACGAACCGACGCCAATATCCGCGTTTCTTTGCTTTAGCCAAGCTTTTAAGCTTGGTATCAAGCTCCGAATACCGTAAATAGTCGCCAGGTATACCTCCCTTCTGGTAGGCCAAAAACGCGTCGGATCTTTGCGTGTAGACATCGGAGCACTCTTGGTCCCACCACGGAGTGGGAGGCCGTTCTTTAATCGTTACGCCGGGATATTTCTTCGTTTGGGCTTGCAACGCGGCGTCGAGAATCAAGCCCGCGAGGAGGTTGTATTCTTCAAGTGGTGGATGATGTTGAATCGAATCGACCGTTTTTGAAATCATTTCCTCGTATAACTTCCAATCGACATTCCGTGTGAGGTCATACGGAATGTCAACTGGTCGCATGCGAGTTGACCCGTTATTAATTGAAATAAGAATAGGCAAATGGTCGCTACCGTGAGGATCGAGGATTACCTTCCATGTGCAATCCAACCGTAGCGACGTCGAACATAAGGATAGATCCAAAGCGCTTGGGCGCGCTGGAGGTTTCGGGATACGTGTCATTTCACCGTTGTTTCAAATAGTCATGTCGAAGTCATCGCAAAGGTTATAGATTAAAGAGGAGCGGTTATCATTGTAAGGGGAACCCCAAGCCACGCCATGAGAGTTGAAGTCTCCCAAAATCAAACGTGGCGAGGGAAGAAGTTCTATTAAATCAAAGAGCAGCCGTTGCCCAACCTGTGCTCTGGGAGGAATATATATTGAGGCAATACAAAGCTCTTTACCTTGTATTGTCATTTGACATGCGACAACTTCGATGCCTGGAATCGAGGGGAGGTTAATACGATAGAAAGAATAGCACTTTTTAATCCCTAAAAGTACTCCTCCATATGGGGTGTCTCGATCAAGGCGAATAATATTAAAATCATGGAAGTTGAGATCAATATTTGAAATAAGCCAAGTTTCACAAAGGGAAAATGCATCGCATTTGTTTTTATTTATCAAAACTTTAAACGAATCAATTTTTGGTAAAATACTTCTACAATTCCACTGTAAGACAGATATAGAATCCTTCATATACGCAGTTGAATTAGGCATCGAAGGATACAATCGCTGCAAGGAGGGGCCATTGGGCAGTCAACTGCTTCAAAAATGATCTTACTGTTGGGAGGAATGCTGTAAGAAAAATTTTAATTGGATCGGGTACATTGAAAGTTTCAAAAATCCAGTCCACAATGTCAGAAAATTTCACTAATCCAGAGTTTGTTTCATCAACTGGGAGTGCAAAAGGAACAACTGGGGTTTTAGATGTTCCTGGCAGTGCTGGGAACTCCTTCTGGGACTTTAAATTTGCAAGCCCAGGAGGAGTTTGCTTCGGTTTTTCCGCAGCACTGTTTGGTTTGTTTGTAACTTTCATTTCACTTTGAGAAATCTTAGGACCTTTTCTGGGAAGTTTAGGAGAGGAAATATTTTTCCTCTTTCTAGACTCTCCAGGATTGGCGTAAGATGTTCCCGCTGGTGAATCGTCAGAATCGGTTTCATCAGAGGACAACAGGTCAAAAGGGTTTGATGTGATGGGAGAAGTGGTAACGGTCTTCTTCAGCATCTCAGCGTAAGAACGCTTCGAACGCTCTTTGAGAGACCTCTTTATTTTATCCCTGCGCTGCATGTACACCGCACATGTCGAGAGCTCATGCTGACTCTCCCCACAGTGAATGCATTTTTCAGCATTTTTACTGCAGGAATCATCCGCATGATTCTCCCCACACTTGCCACAACGTGCCTTATTGCAGCAGTAGGCGGCGGTGTGGCCTAACTGCTTACAATTCAGGCAGTTCATGACGCGAGGCACATATAATCGCACAGGGAGACGAACCCGGTGGATCGAGACGTGGCTTGGTAGCGCTGACCCGGCGAACGTAACTCGAAACGAGTCTGACGGAGTGTATACTGTTTTGCCACCGATGATCGATGCTGACCGCAATTGCTTGCAGTCGAGCACCTTTACATCGGGACAGGTTTTGTTCTTAAAGCACCCTCTGGCACTTTTCAATATACACTCGACGGACAGACTCGAATCGGTTATGACACCGTCGATCTCCACGTCTCGTGCGGGTATGTAAACGCGATACTCGCGTGTGAAGAGCTCAGAGCAGGCTATATCGTTGGCCTCTTTCAGGTTACTGACCACGACACGGAGCTTGTTAGGCCGGACCTTGGAAATTTCGGTCACGCCCTTGTACTCCTTCATCAGGTCTTTAGAAATCTGCAAGAGGTTCAACTGTTTCGATTACGGTCCCGCATTTGGCCGAAAATAGACAGTATAGCTGCCCTGGGCTCCGTCTGGGTGAAGCCTGGGGCGAGGGGGGACTGAAGAATGAACAGGGGAGGGGGTAACAGAAGGGTCAGGGTCAGAGGGGTTCGGGGATGGTGGCGCGGGAGGCGAGGGATCTACATCCATCCCGCTAAGTCTAGCGCACTAGCGCTGACAAGAGCACGTACCTTTTTACTTCTCCCTTCCAGTAAGGTTGGTTGTCCGATCGTTCGAAGTTGCAGCCGTTACAGCCAGCAGCACCAATACAGCAGCACCAAACAGCCACCAGCAGCGAGCCAGGTGTGAGATCACTCCACACAGCGATACAACTCAACTGTCAACTGATGGCTTCTTCTTTTTCCTCTTTTGTGTCTCGTCCACTGCTGTAGCACAATTCAGCCAGCAGCCAAATCGGCTTACGCATCAGCTGGCAGTCACGATGCGAAACAGTTGCACAAAGGCGCGACCTTGAACCCGGATTTATTTCACTCGACCAGGCAAACAATGCCAACACTTGTTCACACGTCTTTTGTTTTATATTCTATCGGAGCGATCACCAAACACGTCCGATACTTATGTGTGTTCGGCACAGAATTGACCATTCGTGTTTGATGGTGAAAAGTCAGCCAGTATTGATTTAGGTAGTCCAGCTCCCGAGAAGATTGAATACCTACAACAATCCATGCTGCAGCTAATGTCCGTTTTATTGAACTGTAACTCGATGTACGAGGCTGTTCAAGAAGGTATAAAATTTACAACTAATATTGTTATGAAATTGAAATTCAGCAATGATTTTAAATAATGCTGTAAATTTTGAATGAATTTATCAATTTTTTAACAGTCCACGATGTGCATATTGCAGTTGTGACTGAAACGCTTTTAAAGCCAAATATTAAATTAAAAAAGAACCCAAATTATATAGCTCATAGGTTTGATAGAATTGATGTTGCCGGTGGTGGAGTTGCAATAGTTATCCACCGTCGAATAAAACATCGTGTTTTACCCCATCTTGGAACCAAAGTTATCGAGAGTTTGGGAATTGAAATTGAAACAAGTATTGGCAGTGTATTTGCCTTTTCAATGCACTGATGAGCGAAAAAATTATTTCAAGGGAGATTTGCAAAAACTCACAAGAAATAAATCTAAATTTTTAATCATCGGTGATTATAATGCAAAACATCGATCTTGGAATAATGCTCAAAGCAATTCCAATGGAAAAATATTGTTTAATGATTGCTCGGCTGGATTTTATTCAGTTTTATTTCCAAATGGTCCTACATGTTATTCTTCTATTAGGAATCCATCTACAATTGATTTGGTACTAACAAATCAAAGTCATTCATGCAGTGATTTATTAACTCATGCTGACTTTGATTCTGATCATCTTCCCATAACATTTTCTATTTCCCATGAAACTATTTTAAATCCCACTAGATCTGTGTTAAATTATCACAAGACTAATTGGGATAGATATCGTTCTACGATCGAAGAAAATTTGAATGATGATATTATTTTACAAAATAGTGCTGACATTGACAGAACATTAGAAAATTTTAGCAGCTTAATACTCAATGCCCGGAATTTATTAGTTCCTAAGGCTCGAGTGAAATTTAATGCACCAATTATTGACAGTGAACTTCAGCTTCTTATACGTTTGAAGTACATACGGAGACGTCAATACCAAAGATCTCGTGATCCTGCTTAGAAAATTATTTTTCAAGAATTACAAAAGGGAATTAAACATAGATTCACTCTCTTGCGAAATGAGAATTTCATGAGAGAAGTTGAACAACTAAAACCTTATTCAAAACCTTTCTGGAAGCTTTGGAAGGTTCTTAAGAAACCTTCGAAGCCCTTTCCAGCCCTAAAAGATGGTGATTGCATTTTTCTAACTAATGAACAAAAATCTCAAAAACTTGCTCAGCAGTTTGAGAGTGTTCATAACTCCAATTTGAACGTAGTAAGTCCTATTGAAAATGAAGTAAACCAAAAGTATGATCAGATCACCACCCAAGAATTTCTTTCCGAAGAGGTATTGGAAACAAACTTGAATGAGGTGCGAACTATTCTCAAAAAATTCAAAAACATGAAAGCACCAGGAGATGATGGGATTTTCTATATCCTCATCAAAAGGCTTCCCGAAAACTCTTTAAATTTCTTGGTAAAAATTTTTAACAGATGCTTTGCACTAGCACATTTTCCTACGAAATGGAAAAATGCCAAAGTCACTCCAATTTTAAAACCCGAAAAGAATCCAGCTGAGGCATCAAGTTATCGACCAATTAGTTTACTTTCCTCTATAAGCAAACTTTTTGAAAGAATAATTCTTAATAGAATGATAACACATATTAATGAGAACTCAATTTTTGCAAATGAGCAGTTTGGTTTTCGCCATGGGCATTCCACTACTCATCAGTTACTTATAGTATCAAATATGATTCGAAATAATAAATCTGAAGGCTTTTCGACTGGAGCTGCTCTTCTAGATATAGAAAAGGCATTCGACAGTGTTTGGCATAAAGGTTTAATAGCTAAAATGACAAATTTCAGTTTTCCGCTTTACCTCACAAAAATGATACAAAGTTATTTAACTGACCGCACTCTCCAGGTTATTTATCTAAATGGTAAATCTAATAGATTGCCTGTTAGAGCTGGTGTGCCTCAGGGGAGTATCTTGGGCCCAATCTTATATAACATTTTTACTTCTGATCTTCCTGATTTACCACCAGGTTGTAAGAAATCTCTGTTTTGTGTCGATACCAGCATTTCCGCAAAAGGAAAAAGCCTTCATGTTATATGCAGTCGGCTACAAAAAAGTTTAGATATATTTTCTTCATACTTGCAGAAATGGAAGATTTCCCATAATGCTTCTAAAACACAGCTAACTATTTTTCCTCATAAGCCAAGAGTTTCTTCTCTCAAACCCACCCATAACCACGTTATTAAGATGAACGGTGTGGTCTTAAATTGGTCTGATCAAGTTAAATACTCAGGGCTAATTTATGACAAGAATCTTACTTTCAAGGAGCACATTAAAAATATCCAGTCAAAGTGCAATAAGTATATCAAATGTTTATATCCTCTTATCAACAGGAATTCTAGAGTTTGTCTCAAGAATAAACTGTTAATTTACAAACAAATTTTTACGCCAGCAATGTTATATGCAGTTCCCATCTGGACAAGTTGTTGTGCAACCAGGAAGAAGACACTTCAAAGGATTCAGAATAAACTTTTGAAAATGATTTTGAAGCGTCCTCCCTGGTTTAGCACGAACGAGCTGCATAGGCTCACTAATGTAGAAACATTAGAAAATATGTCAAGCCAAATTATCAACAAATTCCGACAAAAATCGTTGCAATCCTCAATTGCAACGATTAGCTCACTTTATAGTCAGTAAGATAGTTTTAAGTTCATTTTAAGTTTCGTTTTATTCCTTTTTTTCTCCTTGACAAGTAGGTTTAATAATTTTCCTGCAATTACATTAACTTAACTGCGAAAGCTAATAACATTATATATATATATATATATATATATATATATATATATATATATATATATATATATATATATATATATATATATATATATATATATATATATATTTTTTTTTTTTTTTTTTTTTTTTTTTTTTTGTTTCAGGTGGAGGGGAAATTTGCATCCAAACCCCTGAGGTGACCAACCTCAGGGAGTGTGGGGTTGGTTTGAATCAGTGACCGGACCCACTAAAACCCCTCCAGTCTCCAGCCCATAATACTCCCCGGGACCACCGCTAGGTATTGCTTCGGGGAGCGGCTTTTGTGCTCTGTGCACCCTCTTGGTTCTATAGATCTCTTTGCTAACTTAGCTAACTAACCTGGAGACTGGCCGTTAGCTAACACTGGCGTGTCGGTGGTCAACCTGTCGCCTGTTTTGCAATTCTAAAACTATTTGAGAGGCGGCTGTACAAACCGCCCTCCAAATGTTTGGGTCTTTACACATCCTCCGAACTAGGTTGTCCGGAGTGGTGTCTGGCCCGCTCACTACCATCATGTCGCTCCGCGCATGCACAAAACGAGGGCACACGAAGAAGACGTGCTCAGCAGTTTCTTCCGCATCCGCACACTCGGGACACATGGGGGACCCCGCATGCCCGAATCTGTGTAAATACTGCCTGAAGCAACCATGACCTGACAGAATCTGTGTCAAGTGGAAGTTAACTTCTCCATGGCGCCTCCCGACCCATCCGGATACGTCCGGAATAAGTCGATGCGTCCATCTACCCTTTGCGGAATTGGACCATTCCTGCTGCCATCTGATCATCGAGAATGACCTTCTGGTGCCTCGTATACCCCTTGTGTCACGTTGATCGAAGCATTCTACGTCCTCCTTAATGGCTATGCTGATAGGCATCATGCCGGACAGGACGCAGATTGCGTCGTATGACACTGTACGGTACGCGCTCACAACCCTCAGGCACATGAGCCTGTAGGTACTTTCCAGTTTTCGACGATGACTGTTGGTACCTAACGCTTTGGACCACGCTGGCCCACCATACCTAAGTATGGACGAAACCACGCTGGCAAGAAGTTTACGCTTGCTGCCATATACCGCTGAGCTATTGGACATCATTCGAGATAGTCCTGCAGCGGCCGTTGAAGCCCTCTTACAGGCATAGTCGACGTGACTCTTAAATGTGAGCTTATCGTCAACCATAACCCCCAAGAGCTTCAAGGAACGCCTTGAGGTAATGGTGCAGTCACCGACTCTGACCACCGCCTGTTGCTCTAATTTGCGGTTGTTCACAACCGTAACCTCCATTTTATGAAAGTTAGAACTTTGTGATTAATCTACCTAAAAGTGAAAAACAAATTTTATTTTTCTCATTTTTGCATATAGAAGTCCACTTTTCTGGGTGAAGTTGTTGCACATTGTATAAAAAAAAAACTTTGTAGAAGACACCGTACGTCTTTTTGCCCATTTGAATGAACTATTGTGATGGTTTCTTGAGAATGCCTCTTAAAATCATTTTTTTAATGTAACTTTTTATTGTGATTTTCAAAAATTTTTTAATGTTCTACAGTATTGTTTACTATAATAAAACACATAAGTTCACAGAAAAAAGTTTATTTTTATCTCTAATATTTACTTAGATATTAACAATTTTTATTTTATCAATGCACTAATTTACCTTCAAATGTCTACACAGGAGGCAGCGAGAGACAAATGCCAATAACTGGATTTAATGAGGTTCTACTTATATTTTAAAATAAAAATAGTTTTGTCTGCAGATATTTGCAGGTTATGAAGATATCTGTTAGTTAATTAGTGCATTGTTTTATTAAATATCGTCTATAATCAAAGAAATATAAGAGATAAAAATAAACTTTGTTTGACGAAATTGTTTGTTTCATTATAGCAAATAACATTGTAGAACATTGAAAAATTTTAGAAAATCACTACTAAATGTTATATTGAAAAAAAAATGGTTTTTGTGGCAATCTGTAGAAAACCCCACAAAAGTCCATTTAAATAGGCAGATAGAAGTATGGTGTCTTTGACAAAGTTGTTTTTTTTAGGGCTGCATATTTTTTTCTTTTTTGTCGACCAGTGTTATGCCACCAACACTTTCAAGCAGACAACGCTGCTTCAACGATCACCTTGGGTGTACCCTGAAAGCAGTTTAACTTTGCATGAAACTCCGAATTTAGAAATTGTCTAGTGTAATGAACCAAATAGACATTCTGTGCAGAACTCTAAATTTTAGTGTTCTCTTCGGATGAGGTTTTTTTTTGTTCACAACTTTCCAGTGAGGTTTACCAATATGAATTCAAAAATAGCAGTTTAAGATAAATTATTCCATCTGTTAGGTGCTTTCATATATACTAAGGTCGCTTTTTACGCGTTTTTTTCTACGCGGAATCCGGAATTTACGCGGTTTCCGAAATTTACGCGGTTTTTTTTTACGCGGATTCCGGAATTTACGCGGTATTTTTTTTTTTTGGCCAGATTTCGGTTTCCCTTCACTCGGAATGCAAAATTAACGATGGTTTTTTCACGCGGATTCCGGAATTTACCCGTTTTTTTTACGCGGATTCCGGAATTTACGCCTTTTTTTCTACGCGGATTCCGGAATTTACGCGGTTTTTTTACGCGGTTTTTTTTTACGCGGCACGTATCCCCCGCGTAAAAAGCGACTTTAGTGTAATACAAAGCAAAGCAAAGCCTTGGTGCTACATTCCGATTCGGTACTCGACCTTCTGTTTATTATACACAGTCTTCGCAGCCAACTGTTTAGTCCTGAGCCGAGATTCGAACCTACGACGACTGACTTGTTAGACCAGCTTCGTACCTCGAGACCAACGGGAAGATATATACACAAAAGTATTAATAAAATCCCTCATGTTCAACAATTGCCAACTCGTTTGGTAAATTAATAGGTATGCTGATAACTATGTGTTTAACAGAGCTTTCGAGATTCCTTTTCAAAGATAATCTATTTGAAAACAGCAATTTTTTAGTTTTTTTCGAGCAAGTACCTGCACAGACTATGTTTTAAATGTTCAGATAAAATCAGCCTCGCAAGCATTTTTTTTTTAATTTAATCATTAGTGCATGTCCATTCAGTAAACATACCAAACACAAATCGATAAATTTAATGATGCTAAATCACAAGTAACACAAGTAGCACCAAACATCGCCAAATTGGAATCAATCATCAAAGACGGCCATGTTTTCGAGTTAGCAAACCGGAAAACCGAGCACAAATGGACCGTCCGATGGTGCGGCCAAAAACAAGTTTTGCCAATTTGTTTTAATATGAATGAAATTATAGGGGAATTGGAAAGAATTAGGAAAATTTACAGTGAAATCAGAAAATTATACACCAACAGTGTGATGCAGCTCCACGGATGACTCAGGCGAAAACTAAAATTCCGCCCGGCCGTAAAGGTTTTGATGTTGATACGCCCCCGAGCAAACGGTGCGGCAACGCGTTTGTGTTAAAAAGAATTCATCAGAACGAAAGGGCTCTCGGTCTGCGGCTG
This sequence comes from Wyeomyia smithii, assembly GCF_029784165.1. Classification (NCBI taxonomy): domain Eukaryota; kingdom Metazoa; phylum Arthropoda; class Insecta; order Diptera; family Culicidae; genus Wyeomyia; species Wyeomyia smithii. The sequence goes on along the minus strand of NC_073696.1, from coordinate 124,800,785 downwards.
CTGCCCTGATGCTAACTCTATACAATTAATTCGTGTCTAATCTGTTCCTGGGCACCGATTTCGTCGGCGTCGACGTCGTCGTTGTCATCATCGTCACGATATGCGGGAGAAACGGCCAAAATTGGCCTCTCAGTGACCGTTGACTATTCTGAGAGTGGAGGGCTGGCCGAAATAACTACAAAAAACATCTTTACGACGGTGTTGCATTTTGATGCAACGCAGTTACGGACAGTGGACGAATGTTGGAAAAATTCGGCGTTCTTTTTCACAGTACTGTATACTTTGTGCAGAATACTTACAAGTCAAATATGATGTGACTATCAAAAATCCTAAAGTTTGTTACCTTTGTTACCCGAAACTTCTTTTTGTTCATACTTAAATAATAGGTGGCAATATCAATAGTTAGTCTTCAACGTTTAAAAAATAGATTCTGGATTGATACTACCTACCTTGCATATAATAACACAGTATCACAACTACAAAAAAAAATTCAAAATGCATAAAAAATTTAGAGTTCTTCATTCTAAAATGTCAAGCAGAAAATAAACTCTCTTTTTTGGCAGTTTTGAATAGCATAGGGCAAACATTCAAAACATTGGTACACGAATAACCTAATTTGTTTTGAACAGTAAACTAAGATGACGGCAAATACTTTTTTGACGTGGGACTACGTCTTTGTTTTCTATATTGGGATGCATTCTGTAAATTAGGAAACGAAACTTGCAAATGTTACGTCAGATTTTAAACGATAATACCAGCATAACCACATGATGGATATCAATAATTAATATGTTGTTGAATAGATAAAACGTGTAACAATTTTTAAATACGCTAGTCATCATTATTATTTCACTGCTCAACTGTGAAAATGGATTAAAAGTTATAAGGAAATTTACACAAACAATGAACCAATCACACGCGAGCATTCCTAGCACATACGATGTGAATGGACACCAACCATTCCCTGTGATATTCTCTGTTTCAATATCAAAAAAAAATGGACAGAGTCTCCCCGTCCCAACAGATCAATTTAAGTTTGCTTCCATGAACTTAAACTAATCTGAAGTCTCAAAGGTAAAGATCTTTCAAAAAGTTTTGAAATAAACCTTTAACTTGAACAATTTCTAAACCTGCTGTCAGAGCATAATGAAAACTGATGTCTTGAAAAAAAACATGCTGGTAAAAGCAACAATACCGTACAGTATAATATACATATTATGTGGAGCAGAGCGCCGCTGATCTTTCGTCGTCTGCAGTGGTACACGATTTCCATTTCCGTGAATTTTAGGAAAAACTGCAATGCTGCTGCATTGATAGTGATTAAAAGTTTATGTCATGAATATGGTTACCTTAAAAAAACATAAACTACTCAACAAGAATTAAGCATTTTTGCAACGGTCATAAGATTTTTTTTTGCATTTAATCTTCGATATTCTCTAGATGATCGTGATCGAAAGAGTAGATTTCTGAAAATACATATTTATAGAAGCTTAAGAGCCAGCAAATGCTTCTCAATATTTTGTCGATTCACTAGGATTGTAACACATTTCAACAAATAATATTAACAAATAATATTCCTACGTATATTGGCTGTCTTCGTAAAACAGTTAATGTAAATGTTGGCAAATGAAAAAAAACTTGTCAAACAAAAAGCAGAAATTAATCATTTCGAACTTTAACTTCCTTGTAATTGTCGGTTGTTATGATTTTTCGCTGGAAGTTGTTGTTCCTATGAGTGAACCTATGTAACGGCTTCTAACTTCCATAATAAGATTTAAGTAATAAATTTAATTTGATCAGAGTTAAATAAGACAAAATCATGTATTATGATAACGTAGGTATTGTTGGATTTGGTTTATGAGGAAATAGTGTTAATTCTGATTCAGCTTGTTAAATAAATGTTGTTCACACAAAAAAAAACACTACACAATATCGTTAAGTGTAATCGAAGTTCTTTCGAGTGTTGTTCGATATATTCCTAAAAGGAAAATTTATGGGGAGGCTGCGTATAAAAAAATACTTCAACCACAGAACAAACGAATCGTTGCTGTCCGCAGATTCTGTAACTTTTGTAACTAAAAATCCTTCTAATTACAGTGTTTAGTCCCACGTCACCATTTCATACAACCCTAGGGCTGTATACCTTGTAGTATTAACCCTGTAAAGATAATTTAATTTTTGCGTGAAATTGATGCATGAATTTTAAATCATAAAAAATGCAATTTTTTGTTTGAAATTAAATAATGAGAAATCATTACGGTGTTAACACATAGATGCATAACAAATCACAGAATTTGATTTTTCGAAAAACGAGAACGTTTTCGCACTATTTGAAAACGAAGAGGGCAATATCACTGAAAGCGAGGAGTCAAATTGACGCAGACTATCTCTCTAGGATTAATAATTAAATGTGTTGTTGTGCTGATGATGCAACTGGTAAACCCATCTGGATTCACATAAACATTAGGTGTATTTTTTTTAAATAAAGAGACTTTCTATTCATTTTATTCATTTTTCTGTTGGGTACGAAAACCTAAAGTTTCTTGCATGAAACTGTCTATTGGTCTAGTGAGGTTTTAATCGCGTAATCTTAGTTTCTATATTTCACATATGTACAGAATTTAAGAAGACGACAAATGTTTTTCAATTGTACATTGTATATAGATACTTCTATATTTGTTATTTGAATTATTGTAGATAATACGTAACAAAATGATACATCTAATTTCATATTGCATCAATTTTCAACTGACTATAACTTCAACCATAGTCTTGTTTCATAAAAAGCGCCAAATATTTTTGACCTACAATTAACTAACAGTGCCGCGAGAGCAGTTGCTTCCACTGCGTTGCAAACTACCAAAGGAACTCGCAAAATCCTTCCAAAAAGTCACGAGTTCCCAGAGGGGTCATTCCGCTCGGCAGTGGTTGATCATGGGAAAGGTGGCTTCTCAACACCGTGTGATCCGTACGGAGATATTTATGCTGTCGAGGTCGAGCTGCGGCGGCGGCGCATCGAAAGACGATAATAGTGGACTTTGCATTCTATCCGTTTTATGAGAGAACATCATCGTCGGGGCAAAAAAAATCAGCTCAAGTCTGGCGAAACGAAACCCCAAATTGCTGTTTGATTGTGGGAACCTTTCATGGCTCCTGATGCCGCAGTCGTCGACAATGGCGACGACGATCTTGAGCAGTTTCAGTCTGGGCCGAGGACCGTTTGCTGTTCAGCCTGCAGCTTCTATTTTCTATTTCGCAGCAAACTTACGCGTGTTTCGTGAGCGCTGGCGGGGGTTCTGGCTTCTTGATGTTGGACTGACCGGTGAAGCAACATCTGAATTAAAGTCTGCTGCCGTAGTGTTGCCGGTACACTAATTTTCCTTACGCTGCCAATCCACCCTCGGGGAAGATTTTGATCGTGTTTCTGGGGGAATTTTTCATCGTCAAAAGCTTCGCCACAGGCGGTACACGTCAAGACATCCAAATCATTTATATGAAATTCAACAGGACTCGCAGGTGCATTTGAATGATATTCGTCCTGTGATTAGGCAGAAATAGAAATAAGTCCATCTGTCTGATGCTTCAAAAACATAATCGGTGATACCATTTAGCATAGTTGAACAAAAAAATGATGTCCAAGTTTCTACCGACCCGACGGAAACAGACAGGCACGCAACTTCACCAAAATCAACAATATGGCTCTTTTTCTGTGTGGTGGGAAATATAGCGAAGAGCGCCAAGGTTAAAATGGTTTACTCCGCATTGGCACTAAAAAATATCAACAAACAACGTGACACCCCCAAGCATGAAATGAAAAGACTACAAAATGGGGCGTTAGGCTTTGAATGGCCTATCATCAAGTTTAACAGGTAGATACTGAGAAAGAGAAACTGCAATATCTGCTAAGTATAGGCCTAATTGATTTTTTTTTCATCTCTAGAATGGACTTGCAAATAATTTTCCTTTTTTTTAAATACCAGAAAACTAAATGTGTTCCAGAAAGTCGCTGTAAGGATTGTTTAAATTGATTGAAGCTAAATTTTAATTCTAAATTCATCCATTTCCAGACACCTAACATGCTCTCCGAAGTCGCTTGTTATCTAATATACAAAAAAAAAACACGAATCATGTAAATACATTTCGGCTTATTTGACATTTCGGCTCATTACTTTATATTTTCAATTGACTTGTTATTTACTCATAACAGAATTCAATAAAATATCAGGGTTTTTGAATTTTAGAAACAAATACGGATAACGCAGGCGAATTAGTCTTACACTTCTTCGCCCAACCTGAATTTTCGAACAAGATTTTAAAACTATTTCTATTGATTTGAATCAAATGTTCTAATATTTACACAAAAAACTATCAAAACACAATCGTGTTCTATTAAAAAATATCGTGATTCTAGCTACTGTTTTGAAAATTAAAATAATTGAAAATTATTCCTAGCAAATTCTAGCCTCTTTAAATACTACGTGAAGTTCTATTTTTCCAACAACTACCGCATCCTACACACATAAACAAAACACTTTGTTTACCAGTAGCATTGGAAAGAAGCGTATCTGATTGAACTCACTGTTTAATATTCCCTGATGTCATGCATCCTGCATGACCAGTCTCCGAAAACAACTGGGGAATGCGAAATGCGAAGGTTTGGATTCTTTAACGTATGTAAACAAACAAATAACATTTTTCGAAGAGTTTCAAATTATGCATTCCAGCGTCCAGTTAAGCTGCTCGCTTGGTCAGCCGCTCAGACCTGTTCACATTTACGAAGCGGCGCTCGTGAAATTTGAGAGCAAACAAGGTTAAAATGAGCATTTTTCAGAATTGTTCGGCCCTTTCATATCCGTATATTTGTAACATTGAAAACAAATATTGTGAACGATGCAGATGTAAAGACAATTTTTTACTTTCTAGGTTTACGATTCATATTATGACGGTAGCAAAATATTACGAATTCTCTCTGTTACTTAGTTTAGATATGCCACTGTTGTTTGAACTATGTTTTGACATTACTTGAATTTATGACTATTTCTCAATTTTTTTAAATGTACATCTTAATTGTGTGCCTTACATTAACTTGTGGTAAACTGGCTTCATGAAATTTCAAGCTGTTTCACCCAGCAAATCCTAAATTGATGTTTGGCAAATAGCATCCACTAAATGTGTTGATTTTGAACAAGAAGTTAAGCGCGTAACCAGCGGAAGCAAGTTGCAAAAACCTAGCATCTTTGAACTTTCGTTTTGTCCAGCCGAGAGATGTTTTTGCTTACCACCAAATTGCTTCCGAGCATTTCGAGGGATACCTCCAAAACAGCGTGATGAACAAATAAATATAAATGCATGAATTACGGAGAAAAAAAATACAACGCGCTTCTCTTCTCTGCGAATGTCACGTTTCCTCTCGGTGCGCAAGCAAGTGCTGAGCACTAAAAAGTGGTGCAGAAATCGTCTCTGAACACAAAACGAGAAGAGCGAATGTGGGCGTAAGTGCCGGTTATTCGAGTGTTTAAGCATGTGGGTATCGATGACCATGTTGCTCCCGCGAACAGACGCCCCATAATGAGACCAATGAATCATTGCTTCGAAACTGAAGAGCCGCTAATATTTGGTTTCCGAAAAACGATGCCCAACTGGGCGAACCAATTGCCAACCCACCAAATTGCTTAGATCGAAGCTATGCAAAGGAACTTATTTTTTGTAGCGAGTCAATGAGCTGAGTAATGTTTCTGATATGGTGTTGACCATGTTTTGTCTTTCTCCTAGAAAGGTATAGCAATCACTGACAAAACCGGAGGTATAAAAGTGGTCTAGAGGGCCGAATGTCTTATATCACTCGACTCAGTTCGACGGGCTGCCTAAAAAACGCTTAACTCTTGAATTTTATAAAGATTGGACTGTGTGTTCTGGAGACTATATAATCTCACTCATATTTCTCAGAGATGGCTAGACCGATTTTCATACAATCAGTGTCATATAGAAGGTCTAGTTGCCCCATAAACCCTATTGATTTTTTTGCAATCGAACTTTTACTTTGCCTGTTATGTTTAAAAATGTGAAATCCAGCTATTAAAAGAAACATATTCCGAAGACTACTTAAGCTCACTCACTTTTCTCAGAGATGGCAGAGCCGATTTCCACAAAATAAATGTCAAATGAAAGGTCTAGCTGCCTCATAACAGCCTATTGAATTTCACTGTAATCGAACTGTAACATCGTCTGAAATGTATCAAAATGTGAAAATCACGAGACTTCATTATATCAGAAACAACACAACCGATTTGAACAATATTGATTCCAGATGAACGGACTAGTTAAGGGTTAACTGATGAATCATAGTGATTGAACACGTGGTTCGAAAGTGGTGACAAAGAAGTCATATTTGAAATGAAAAAAAAAAATCTTACTAAAAATAATCGAATCGGAAATAATATTTAATCGAATGTTATATAATCGAGTCTGTATATAAACGATTCCAACCAAAAAATGAATACAATGACGTTTCGATTATACCACGATAAAAAAATTCGCGTCGAATATTTGAAACATATTTATTTCATATTATTTGCATGTGTTAATGTATTATATATTGTGTATTATTGTGTATGTGTGTTCTTACGTGTTTGAATGTTATGTATCAAATGTTCGGTATAGTTGTGCTGTTGGCAACAAATCTGAAATTTTTCTGAAAATTGAAGTGTTCGTGTGAATCTATTTCACCAAACAATAAGTTCGAATACGAAAGGCTGGGTCTCACCGCTAGGTGGAATAATTTGGGATTTTTTTCTCCTTTATTTTTCTTCTGTCTTCTTTTTACTTTCTCCTTACTTCTTTCTTCTTTCTTCTTGTTTCTTATTTCTTATTTCTTTTTTCTTATTTCCTATTCGTTATTTCTTATTTCTTATTTCTTATTTCTTAATTCTTATTTCTTATTTCTTATTTCTTATTTCTTATTTCTTATTTCCTATTTCTTATTTCTTATTTCTTATTTCTTATTTCTTATTTCTTATTTCTTATTTCTTATTTCTTATTTCTTATTTCTTATTTCTTATTTCTTATTTCTTATTTCTTATTTCTTATTTCTTATTTCTTATTTCTTATTTCTTTTTTCTTATTTCTTATTTCTTATTTCTTATTTCTTATTTCTTATTTCTTATTTCTTATTTCTTATTTCTTATTTCTTATTTCTTATTTCTTATTTCTTATTTCTTATTTCTTATTTCTTATTTCTTATTTCTTATTTCTTATTTCTTATTTCTTATTTCTTATTTCTTATTTCTTATTTCTTATTTCTTATTTCTTATTTCTTATTTCTTATTTCTTATTTCTTATTTCTTATTTCTTATTTCTTATTTCTTATTTCTTATTTCTTATTTCTTATTTCTTATTTCTTATTTCTTATTTCTTATTTCTTATTTCTTATTTCTTATTTCTTATTTCTTATTTCTTATTTCTTATTTCTTATTTCTTATTTCTTATTTCTTATTTCTTATTTCTTATTTCTTATTTCTTATTTCTTATTTCTTATTTCTTATTTCTTATTTCTTATTTCTTATTTCTTATTTCTTATTTCTTATTTCTTATTTCTTATTTCTTATTTCTTATTTCTTATTTCTTATTTCTTATTTCTTATTTCTTATTTCTTATTTCTTATTTCTTATTTCTTATTTCTTATTTCTTATTTCTTATTTCTTATTTCTTATTTCTTATTTCTTATTTCTTATTTCTTATTTCTTATTTCTTATTTCTTATTTCTTATTTCTTATTTCTTATTTCTTATTTCTTATTTCTTATTTCTTATTTCTTATTTCTTATTTCTTATTTCTTATTTCTTATTTCTTATTTCTTATTTCTTATTTCTTATTTCTTATTTCTTATTTCTTATTTCTTATTTCTTATTTCTTATTTCTTATTTCTTATTTCTTATTTCTTATTTCTTATTTCTTATTTCTTATTTCTTATTTCTTATTTCTTATTTCTTATTTCTTATTTCTTATTTCTTATTTCTTATTTCTTATTTCTTATTTCTTATTTCTTATTTCTTATTTCTTATTTCTTATTTCTTATTTCTTATTTCTTATTTCTTATTTCTTATTTCTTATTTCTTATTTCTTATTTCTTATTTCTTATTTCTTATTTCTTATTTCTTATTTCTTATTTCTTATTTCTTATTTCTTATTTCTTATTTCTTATTTCTTATTTCTTATTTCTTATTTCTTATTTCTTATTTCTTATTTCTTATTTCTTATTTCTTATTTCTTATTTCTTATTTCTTATTTCTTATTTCTTATTTCTTATTTCTTATTTCTTATTTCTTATTTCTTATTTCTTATTTCTTATTTCTTATTTCTTATTTCTTATTTCTTATTTCTTATTTCTTATTTCTTATTTCTTATTTCTTATTTCTTATTTCTTATTTCTTATTTCTTATTTCTTATTTCTTATTTCTTATTTCTTATTTCTTATTTCTTATTTCTTATTTCTTATTTCTTATTTCTTATTTCTTATTTCTTATTTCTTATTTCTTATTTCTTATTTCTTATTTCTTATTTCTTATTTCTTATTTCTTATTTCTTATTTCTTATTTCTTATTTCTTATTTCTTATTTCTTATTTCTTATTTCTTATTTCTTATTTCTTATTTCTTATTTCTTATTTCTTATTTCTTATTTCTTATTTCTTATTTCTTATTTCTTATTTCTTATTTCTTATTTCTTATTTCTTATTTCTTATTTCTTATTTCTTATTTCTTATTTCTTATTTCTTATTTCTTATTTCTTATTTCTTATTTCTTATTTCTTATTTCTTATTTCTTATTTCTTATTTCTTATTTCTTATTTCTTATTTCTTATTTCTTATTTCTTATTTCTTATTTCTTATTTCTTATTTCTTATTTCTTATTTCTTATTTCTTATTTCTTATTTCTTATTTCTTATTTCTTATTTCTTATTTCTTATTTCTTATTTCTTATTTCTTATTTCTTATTTCTTATTTCTTATTTCTTATTTCTTATTTCTTATTTCTTATTTCTTATTTCTTATTTCTTATTTCTTATTTCTTATTTCTTATTTCTTATTTCTTATTTCTTATTTCTTATTTCTTATTTCTTATTTCTTATTTCTTATTTCTTATTTCTTATTTCTTATTTCTTATTTCTTATTTCTTATTTCTTATTTCTTATTTCTTATTTCTTATTTCTTATTTCTTATTTCTTATTTCTTATTTCTTATTTCTTATTTCTTATTTCTTATTTCTTATTTCTTATTTCTTATTTCTTATTTCTTATTTCTTATTTCTTATTTCTTATTTCTTATTTCTTATTTCTTATTTCTTATTTCTTATTTCTTATTTCTTATTTCTTATTTCTTATTTCTTATTTCTTATTTCTTATTTCTTATTTCTTATTTCTTATTTCTTATTTCTTATTTCTTATTTCTTATTTCTTATTTCTTATTTCTTATTTCTTATTTCTTATTTCTTATTTCTTATTTCTTATTTCTTATTTCTTATTTCTTATTTCTTATTTCTTATTTCTTATTTCTTATTTCTTATTTCTTATTTCTTATTTCTTATTTCTTATTTCTTATTTCTTATTTCTTATTTCTTATTTCTTATTTCTTATTTCTTATTTCTTATTTCTTATTTCTTATTTCTTATTTCTTATTTCTTATTTCTTATTTCTTATTTCTTATTTCTTATTTCTTATTTCTTATTTCTTATTTCTTATTTCTTATTTCTTATTTCTTATTTCTTATTTCTTATTTCTTATTTCTTATTTCTTATTTCTTATTTCTTATTTCTTATTTCTTATTTCTTATTTCTTATTTCTTATTTCTTATTTCTTATTTCTTATTTCTTATTTCTTATTTCTTATTTCTTATTTCTTATTTCTTATTTCTTATTTCTTATTTCTTATTTCTTATTTCTTATTTCTTATTTCTTATTTCTTATTTCTTATTTCTTATTTCTTATTTCTTATTTCTTATTTCTTATTTCTTATTTCTTATTTCTTATTTCTTATTTCTTATTTCTTATTTCTTATTTCTTATTTCTTATTTCTTATTTCTTATTTCTTATTTCTTATTTCTTATTTCTTATTTCTTATTTCTTATTTCTTATTTCTTATTTCTTATTTCTTATTTCTTATTTCTTATTTCTTATTTCTTATTTCTTATTTCTTATTTCTTATTTCTTATTTCTTATTTCTTATTTCTTATTTCTTATTTCTTATTTCTTATTTCTTATTTCTTATTTCTTATTTCTTATTTCTTATTTCTTATTTCTTATTTCTTATTTCTTATTTCTTATTTCTTATTTCTTATTTCTTATTTCTTATTTCTTATTTCTTATTTCTTATTTCTTATTTCTTATTTCTTATTTCTTATTTCTTATTTCTTATTTCTTATTTCTTATTTCTTATTTCTTATTTCTTATTTCTTATTTCTTATTTCTTATTTCTTATTTCTTATTTCTTATTTCTTATTTCTTATTTCTTATTTCTTATTTCTTATTTCTTATTTCTTATTTCTTATTTCTTATTTCTTATTTCTTATTTCTTATTTCTTATTTCTTATTTCTTATTTCTTATTTCTTATTTCTTATTTCTTATTTCTTATTTCTTATTTCTTATTTCTTATTTCTTATTTCTTATTTCTTATTTCTTATTTCTTATTTCTTATTTCTTATTTCTTATTTCTTATTTCTTATTTCTTATTTCTTATTTCTTATTTCTTATTTCTTATTTCTTATTTCTTATTTCTTATTTCTTATTTCTTATTTCTTATTTCTTATTTCTTATTTCTTATTTCTTATTTCTTATTTCTTATTTCTTATTTCTTATTTCTTATTTCTTATTTCTTATTTCTTATTTCTTATTTCTTATTTCTTATTTCTTATTTCTTATTTCTTATTTCTTATTTCTTATTTCTTATTTCTTATTTCTTATTTCTTATTTCTTATTTCTTATTTCTTATTTCTTATTTCTTATTTCTTATTTCTTATTTCTTATTTCTTATTTCTTATTTCTTATTTCTTATTTCTTATTTCTTATTTCTTATTTCTTATTTCTTATTTCTTATTTCTTATTTCTTATTTCTTATTTCTTATTTCTTATTTCTTATTTCTTATTTCTTATTTCTTATTTCTTATTTCTTATTTCTTATTTCTTATTTCTTATTTCTTATTTCTTATTTCTTATTTCTTATTTCTTATTTCTTATTTCTTATTTCTTATTTCTTATTTCTTATTTCTTATTTCTTATTTCTTATTTCTTATTTCTTATTTCTTATTTCTTATTTCTTATTTCTTATTTCTTATTTCTTATTTCTTATTTCTTATTTCTTATTTCTTATTTCTTATTTCTTATTTCTTATTTCTTATTTCTTATTTCTTATTTCTTATTTCTTATTTCTTATTTCTTATTTCTTATTTCTTATTTCTTATTTCTTATTTCTTATTTCTTATTTCTTATTTCTTATTTCTTATTTCTTATTTCTTATTTCTTATTTCTTATTTCTTATTTCTTATTTCTTATTTCTTATTTCTTATTTCTTATTTCTTATTTCTTATTTCTTATTTCTTATTTCTTATTTCTTATTTCTTATTTCTTATTTCTTATTTCTTATTTCTTATTTCTTATTTCTTATTTCTTATTTCTTATTTCTTATTTCTTATTTCTTATTTCTTATTTCTTATTTCTTATTTCTTATTTCTTATTTCTTATTTCTTATTTCTTATTTCTTATTTCTTATTTCTTATTTCTTATTTCTTATTTCTTATTTCTTATTTCTTATTTCTTATTTCTTATTTCTTATTTCTTATTTCTTATTTCTTATTTCTTATTTCTTATTTCTTATTTCTTATTTCTTATTTCTTATTTCTTATTTCTTATTTCTTATTTCTTATTTCTTATTTCTTATTTCTTATTTCTTATTTCTTATTTCTTATTTCTTATTTCTTATTTCTTATTTCTTATTTCTTATTTCTTATTTCTTATTTCTTATTTCTTATTTCTTATTTCTTATTTCTTATTTCTTATTTCTTATTTCTTATTTCTTATTTCTTATTTCTTATTTCTTATTTCTTATTTCTTATTTCTTATTTCTTATTTCTTATTTCTTATTTCTTATTTCTTATTTCTTATTTCTTATTTCTTATTTCTTATTTCTTATTTCTTATTTCTTATTTCTTATTTCTTATTTCTTATTTCTTATTTCTTATTTCTTATTTCTTATTTCTTATTTCTTATTTCTTATTTCTTATTTCTTATTTCTTATTTCTTATTTCTTATTTCTTATTTCTTATTTCTTATTTCTTATTTCTTATTTCTTATTTCTTATTTCTTATTTCTTATTTCTTATTTCTTATTTCTTATTTCTTATTTCTTATTTCTTATTTCTTATTTCTTATTTCTTATTTCTTATTTCTTATTTCTTATTTCTTATTTCTTATTTCTTATTTCTTATTTCTTATTTCTTATTTCTTATTTCTTATTTCTTATTTCTTATTTCTTATTTCTTATTTCTTATTTCTTATTTCTTATTTCTTATTTCTTATTTCTTATTTCTTATTTCTTATTTCTTATTTCTTATTTCTTATTTCTTATTTCTTATTTCTTATTTCTTATTTCTTATTTCTTATTTCTTATTTCTTATTTCTTATTTCTTATTTCTTATTTCTTATTTCTTATTTCTTATTTCTTATTTCTTATTTCTTATTTCTTATTTCTTATTTCTTATTTCTTATTTCTTATTTCTTATTTCTTATTTCTTATTTCTTATTTCTTATTTCTTATTTCTTATTTCTTATTTCTTATTTCTTATTTCTTATTTCTTATTTCTTATTTCTTATTTCTTATTTCTTATTTCTTATTTCTTATTTCTTATTTCTTATTTCTTATTTCTTATTTCTTATTTCTTATTTCTTATTTCTTATTTCTTATTTCTTATTTCTTATTTCTTATTTCTTATTTCTTATTTCTTATTTCTTATTTCTTATTTCTTATTTCTTATTTCTTATTTCTTATTTCTTATTTCTTATTTCTTATTTCTTATTTCTTATTTCTTATTTCTTATTTCTTATTTCTTATTTCTTATTTCTTATTTCTTATTTCTTATTTCTTATTTCTTATTTCTTATTTCTTATTTCTTATTTCTTATTTCTTATTTCTTATTTCTTATTTCTTATTTCTTATTTCTTATTTCTTATTTCTTATTTCTTATTTCTTATTTCTTATTTCTTATTTCTTATTTCTTATTTCTTATTTCTTATTTCTTATTTCTTATTTCTTATTTCTTATTTCTTATTTCTTATTTCTTATTTCTTATTTCTTATTTCTTATTTCTTATTTCTTATTTCTTATTTCTTATTTCTTATTTCTTATTTCTTATTTCTTATTTCTTATTTCTTATTTCTTATTTCTTATTTCTTATTTCTTATTTCTTATTTCTTATTTCTTATTTCTTATTTCTTATTTCTTATTTCTTATTTCTTATTTCTTATTTCTTATTTCTTATTTCTTATTTCTTATTTCTTATTTCTTATTTCTTATTTCTTATTTCTTATTTCTTATTTCTTATTTCTTATTTCTTATTTCTTATTTCTTATTTCTTATTTCTTATTTCTTATTTCTTATTTCTTATTTCTTATTTCTTATTTCTTATTTCTTATTTCTTATTTCTTATTTCTTATTTCTTATTTCTTATTTCTTATTTCTTATTTCTTATTTCTTATTTCTTATTTCTTATTTCTTATTTCTTATTTCTTATTTCTTATTTCTTATTTCTTATTTCTTATTTCTTATTTCTTATTTCTTATTTCTTATTTCTTATTTCTTATTTCTTATTTCTTATTTCTTATTTCTTATTTCTTATTTCTTATTTCTTATTTCTTATTTCTTATTTCTTATTTCTTATTTCTTATTTCTTATTTCTTATTTCTTATTTCTTATTTCTTATTTCTTATTTCTTATTTCTTATTTCTTATTTCTTATTTCTTATTTCTTATTTCTTATTTCTTATTTCTTATTTCTTATTTCTTATTTCTTATTTCTTATTTCTTATTTCTTATTTCTTATTTCTTATTTCTTATTTCTTATTTCTTATTTCTTATTTCTTATTTCTTATTTCTTATTTCTTATTTCTTATTTCTTATTTCTTATTTCTTATTTCTTATTTCTTATTTCTTATTTCTTATTTCTTATTTCTTATTTCTTATTTCTTATTTCTTATTTCTTATTTCTTATTTCTTATTTCTTATTTCTTATTTCTTATTTCTTATTTCTTATTTCTTATTTCTTATTTCTTATTTCTTATTTCTTATTTCTTATTTCTTATTTCTTATTTCTTATTTCTTATTTCTTATTTCTTATTTCTTATTTCTTATTTCTTATTTCTTATTTCTTATTTCTTATTTCTTATTTCTTATTTCTTATTTCTTATTTCTTATTTCTTATTTCTTATTTCTTATTTCTTATTTCTTATTTCTTATTTCTTATTTCTTATTTCTTATTTCTTATTTCTTATTTCTTATTTCTTATTTCTTATTTCTTATTTCTTATTTCTTATTTCTTATTTCTTATTTCTTATTTCTTATTTCTTATTTCTTATTTCTTATTTCTTATTTCTTATTTCTTATTTCTTATTTCTTATTTCTTATTTCTTATTTCTTATTTCTTATTTCTTATTTCTTATTTCTTATTTCTTATTTCTTATTTCTTATTTCTTATTTCTTATTTCTTATTTCTTATTTCTTATTTCTTATTTCTTATTTCTTATTTCTTATTTCTTATTTCTTATTTCTTATTTCTTATTTTATTTCTTATTTCTTATTTCTTATTTCTTATTTCTTATTTCTTATTTCTTATTTCTTATTTCTTATTTCTTATTTCTTATTTCTTATTTCTTATTTCTTATTTCTTATTTCTTATTTCTTATTTCTTATTTCTTATTTCTTATTTCTTATTTCTTATTTCTTATTTCTTATTTCTTATTTCTTATTTCTTATTTCTTATTTCTTATTTCTTATTTCTTATTTCTTATTTCTTATTTCTTATTTCTTATTTCTTATTTCTTATTTCTTATTTCTTATTTCTTATTTCTTATTTCTTATTTCTTATTTCTTATTTCTTATTTCTTATTTCTTATTTCTTATTTCTTATTTCTTATTTCTTATTTCTTATTTCTTATTTCTTATTTCTTATTTCTTATTTCTTATTTCTTATTTCTTATTTCTTATTTCTTATTTCTTATTTCTTATTTCTTATTTCTTATTTCTTATTTCTTATTTCTTATTTCTTATTTCTTATTTCTTATTTCTTATTTCTTATTTCTTATTTCTTATTTCTTATTTCTTATTTCTTATTTCTTATTTCTTATTTCTTATTCTTATTTCTTATTTCTTATTTCTTATTTCTTATTTCTTATTTCTTATTTCTTATTTCTTATTTCTTATTTCTTATTTCTTATTTCTTATTTCTTATTTCTTATTTCTTATTTCTTATTTCTTATTTCTTATTTCTTATTTCTTATTTCTTATTTCTTATTTCTTATTTCTTATTTCTTATTTCTTATTTCTTATTTCTTATTTCTTATTCTTATTTCTTATTTCTTATTTCTTATTTCTTATTTCTTATTTCTTATTTCTTATTTCTTATTTCTTATTTCTTATTTCTTATTTCTTATTTCTTATTTCTTATTTCTTATTTCTTATTTCTTATTTCTTATTTCTTATTTCTTATTTCTTATTTCTTTTTCTTATTTCTTATTTCTTATTTCTTATTTCTTATTTCTTATTTCTTATTTCTTATTTCTTATTTCTTATTTCTTATTTCTTATTTCTTATTTCTTATTTCTTATTTCTTATTTCTTATTTCTTATTTCTTATTTCTTATTCTTATTTCTTATTTCTTATTTCTTATTTCTTATTTCTTATTTCTTATTTCTTATTTCTTATTTCTTATTTCTTATTTCTTATTTCTTATTTCTTATTTCTTATTTCTTATTTCTTATTTCTTATTTCTTATTTCTTATTTCTTATTTCTTATTTCTTATTTCTTATTTCTTATTTCTTATTTCTTATTTCTTATTTCTTATTTCTTATTTCTTATTTCTTATTTCTTATTTCTTATTTCTTATTTCTTATTTCTTATTTCTTATTTCTTATTTCTTATTTCTTATTTCTTATTTCTTATTTCTTATTTCTTATTTCTTATTTCTTATTTCTTATTTCTTATTTCTTATTTCTTATTTCTTATTTCTTATTTCTTATTTCTTATTTCTTATTTCTTATTTCTTATTTCTTATTTCTTATTTCTTATTTCTTATTTCTTATTTCTTATTTCTTATTTCTTATTTCTTATTTCTTATTTCTTATTTCTTATTTCTTATTTCTTATTTCTTATTTCTTATTTCTTATTTCTTATTTCTTATTTCTTATTTCTTATTTCTTATTTCTTATTTCTTATTTCTTATTTCTTATTTCTTATTTCTTATTTCTTATTTCTTATTTCTTATTTCTTATTTCTTATTTCTTATTTCTTATTTCTTATTTCTTATTTCTTATTTCTTATTTCTTATTTCTTATTTCTTATTTCTTATTTCTTATTTCTTATTTCTTATTTCTTATTTCTTATTTCTTATTTCTTATTTCTTATTTCTTATTTCTTATTTCTTATTTCTTATTTCTTATTTCTTATTTCTTATTTCTTATTTCTTATTTCTTATTTCTTATTTCTTATTTCTTATTTCTTATTTCTTATTTCTTATTTTCTTATTTCTTATTTCTTATTTCTTATTTCTTATTTCTTATTTCTTATTTCTTATTTCTTATTTCTTATTTCTTATTTCTTATTTCTTATTTCTTATTTCTTATTTCTTATTTCTTATTTCTTATTTCTTATTTCTTATTTCTTATTTCTTATTTCTTATTTCTTATTTCTTATTTCTTATTTCTTATTTCTTATTTCTTATTTCTTATTTCTTATTTCTTATTTCTTATTTCTTATTTCTTATTTCTTATTTCTTATTTCTTATTTCTTATTTCTTATTTCTTATTTCTTATTTCTTATTTCTTATTTCTTATTTCTTATTTCTTATTTCTTATTTCTTATTTCTTATTTCTTATTTCTTATTTCTTATTTCTTATTTCTTATTTCTTATTTCTTATTTCTTATTTCTTATTTCTTATTTCTTATTTCTTATTTCTTATTTCTTATTTCTTATTTCTTATTTCTTATTTCTTATTTCTTATTTCTTATTTCTTATTTCTTATTTCTTATTTCTTATTTCTTATTTCTTATTTCTTATTTCTTATTTCTTATTTCTTATTTCTTATTTCTTATTTCTTATTTCTTATTTCTTATTTCTTATTTCTTATTTCTTATTTCTTATTTCTTATTTCTTATTTCTTATTTCTTATTTCTTATTTCTTATTTCTTATTTCTTATTTCTTATTTCTTATTTCTTATTTCTTATTTCTTATTTCTTATTTCTTATTTCTTATTTCTTATTTCTTATTTCTTATTTCTTATTTCTTATTTCTTATTTCTTATTTCTTATTTCTTATTTCTTATTTCTTATTTCTTATTTCTTATTTCTTATTTCTTATTTCTTATTTCTTATTTCTTATTTCTTATTTCTATTTCTTATTTCTTATTTCTTATTTCTTATTTCTTATTTCTTATTTCTTATTTCTTATTTCTTATTTCTTATTTCTTATTTCTTATTTCTTATTTCTTATTTCTTATTTCTTATTTCTTATTTCTTATTTCTTATTTCTTATTTCTTATTTCTTATTTCTTATTTCTTATTTCTTATTTCTTATTTCTTATTTCTTATTTCTTATTTCTTATTTCTTATTTCTTATTTCTTATTTCTTATTTCTTATTTCTTATTTCTTATTTCTTATTTCTTATTTCTTATTTCTTATTTCTTATTTCTTATTTCTTATTTCTTATTTCTTATTTCTTATTTCTTATTTCTTATTTCTTATTTCTTATTTCTTATTTCTTATTTCTTATTTCTTATTTCTTATTTCTTATTTCTTATTTCTTATTTCTTATTTCTTATTTCTATTTCTTATTTCTTATTTCTTATTTCTTATTTCTTATTTCTTATTTCTTATTTCTTATTTCTTATTTCTTATTTCTTATTTCTTATTTCTTATTTCTTATTTCTTATTTCTTATTTCTTATTTCTTATTTCTTATTTCTTATTTCTTATTTCTTATTTCTTATTTCTTATTTCTTATTTCTTATTTCTTATTTCTTATTTCTTATTTCTTATTTCTTATTTCTTATTTCTTATTTCTTATTTCTTATTTCTTATTTCTTATTTCTTATTTCTTATTTCTTATTTCTTATTTCTTATTTCTTATTTCTTATTTCTTATTTCTTATTTCTTATTTCTTATTTCTTATTTCTTATTTCTTATTTCTTATTTCTTATTTCTTATTTCTTATTTCTTATTTCTTATTTCTTATTTCTTATTTCTTATTTCTTATTTCTTATTTCTTATTTCTTATTTCTTATTTCTTATTTCTTATTTCTTATTTCTTATTTCTTATTTCTTATTTCTTATTTCTTATTTCTATTTCTTATTTCTTATTTCTTATTTCTTATTTCTTATTTCTTATTTCTTATTTCTTATTTCTTATTTCTTATTTCTTATTTCTTATTTCTTATTTCTTATTTCTTATTTCTTATTTCTTATTTCTTATTTCTTATTTCTTATTTCTTATTTCTTATTTCTTATTTCTTATTTCTTATTTCTTATTTCTTATTTCTTATTTCTTATTTCTTATTTCTTATTTCTTATTTCTTATTTCTTATTTCTTATTTCTTATTTCTTATTTCTTATTTCTTATTTCTTATTTCTTATTTCTTATTTCTTATTTCTTATTTCTTATTTCTTATTTCTTATTTCTTATTTCTTATTTCTTATTTCTTATTTCTTATTTCTTATTTCTTATTTCTTATTTCTTATTTCTTATTTCTTATTTCTTATTTCTTATTTCTTATTTCTTATTTCTTATTTCTTATTTCTTATTTCTTATTTCTTATTTCTTATTTCTTATTTCTTATTTCTTATTTCTTATTTCTTATTTCTTATTTCTTATTTCTTATTTCTTATTTCTTATTTCTTATTTCTTATTTCTTATTTCTTATTTCTTATTTCTTATTTCTTATTTCTTATTTCTTATTTCTTATTTCTTATTTCTTATTTCTTATTTCTTATTTCTTATTTCTTATTTCTTATTTCTTATTTCTTATTTCTTATTTCTTATTTCTTATTTCTTATTTCTTATTTCTTATTTCTTATTTCTTATTTCTTATTTCTTATTTCTTATTTCTTATTTCTTATTTCTTATTTCTTATTTCTTATTTCTTATTTCTTATTTCTTATTTCTTATTTCTTATTTCTTATTTCTTATTTCTTATTTCTTATTTCTTATTTCTTATTTCTTATTTCTTATTTCTTATTTCTTATTTCTTATTTCTTATTTCTTATTTCTTATTTCTTATTTCTTATTTCTTATTTCTTATTTCTTATTTCTTATTTCTTATTTCTTATTTCTTATTTCTTATTTCTTATTTCTTATTTCTTATTTCTTATTTCTTATTTCTTATTTCTTATTTCTTATTTCTTATTTCTTATTTCTTATTTCTTATTTCTTATTTCTTATTTCTTATTTCTTATTTCTTATTTCTTATTTCTTATTTCTTATTTCTTATTTCTTATTTCTTATTTCTTATTTCTTATTTCTTATTTCTTATTTCTTATTTCTTATTTCTTATTTCTTATTTCTTATTTCTTATTTCTTATTTCTTATTTCTTATTTCTTATTTCTTATTTCTTATTTCTTATTTCTTATTTCTTATTTCTTATTTCTTATTTCTTATTTCTTATTTCTTATTTCTTATTTCTTATTTCTTATTTCTTATTTCTTATTTCTTATTTCTTATTTCTTATTTCTTATTTCTTATTTCTTATTTCTTATTTCTTATTTCTTATTTCTTATTTCTTATTTCTTATTTCTTATTTCTTATTTCTTATTTCTTATTTCTTATTTCTTATTTCTTATTTCTTATTTCTTATTTCTTATTTCTATTTCTTATTTCTTATTTCTTATTTCTTATTTCTTATTTCTTATTTCTTATTTCTTATTTCTTATTTCTTATTTCTTATTTCTTATTTCTTATTTCTTATTTCTTATTTCTTATTTCTTATTTCTTATTTCTTATTTCTTATTTCTTATTTCTTATTTCTTATTTCTTATTTCTTATTTCTTATTTCTTATTTCTTATTTCTTATTTCTTATTTCTTATTTCTTATTTCTTATTTCTTATTTCTTATTTCTTATTTCCTATTTCTTATTTCTTATTTCTTATTTCTTATTTCTTATTTCTTATTTCTTATTTCTTATTTCTTATTTCTTATTTCTTATTTCTTATTTCTTATTTCTTATTTCTTATTTCTTATTTCTTATTTCTTATTTCTTATTTCTTATTTCTTATTTCTTATTTCTTATTTCTTATTTCTTATTTCTTATTTCTTATTTCTTATTTCTTATTTCTTATTTCTTATTTCTTATTTCTTATTTCTTATTTCTTATTTCTTATTTCTTATTTCTTATTTCTTATTTCTTATTTCTTATTTCTTATTTCTTATTTCTTATTTCTTATTTCTTATTTCTTATTTCTTATTTCTTATTTCTTATTTCTTATTTCTTATTTCTTATTTCTTATTTCTTATTTCTTATTTCTTATTTCTTATTTCTTATTTCTTATTTCTTATTTCTTATTTCTTATTTCTTATTTCTTATTTCTTATTTCTTATTTCTTATTTCTTATTTCTTATTTCTTATTTCTTATTTCTTATTTCTTATTTCTTATTTCTTATTTCTTATTTCTTATTTCTTATTTCTTATTTCTTATTTCTTATTTCTTATTTCTTATTTCTTATTTCTTATTTCTTATTTCTTATTTCTTATTTCTTATTTCTTATTTCTTATTTCTTATTTCTTATTTCTTATTTCTTATTTCTTATTTCTTATTTCTTATTTCTTATTTCTTATTTCTTATTTCTTATTTCTTATTTCTTATTTCTTATTTCTTATTTCTTATTTCTTATTTCTTATTTCTTATTTCTTATTTCTTATTTCTTATTTCTTATTTCTTATTTCTTATTTCTTATTTCTTATTTCTTATTTCTTATTTCTATTTCTTATTTCTTATTTCTTATTTCTTATTTCTTATTTCTTATTTCTTATTTCTTATTTCTTATTTCTTATTTCTTATTTCTTATTTCTTATTTCTTATTTCTTATTTCTTATTTCCCTATTTCTTATTTCTTATTTCTTATTTCTTATTTCTTATTTCTTATTTCTTATTTCTTATTTCTTATTTCTTATTTCTTATTTCTTATTTCTTATTTCTTATTTC